>NC_090447.1:468782425-469396487 GCF_031143425.1 Pleurodeles waltl | reverse complement strand
ACTGATGTCCAATTAAAAGACGCTAGTATATAGTACCAAGGTACCCAGGGCATTGGGGCTCAAGGGGATCCCTATGGGGTGCAGCATATATTTTGCCACCCATAGGGAGCCCAAGCAAAGGGTTCTGCAGGACTGCCATTGCAGCTTCAGTGTAAAGGTGCAAGCACCCTTTGACTGCCACTTTTCACTACACCAGGTCACTTATGAGTCACCCCTATGGCAGGCCTTCCATCCCAAGTACCTGTGTGTGAGGGCACCCCTGCACGAGCAGAGGTGCCCCCACAAACTCCAGGCCCATTTTTCAGGACTATGTGAGTGCGGGGATGCCATTTTACACGTTTACTGGACATATGTCACTACCTATGTCCAGCTACATAATGGTAACTGCTAACATAGGCATGTTTGGTATCAGACATGTTGGAATCATACCCCAAGGCTTTTGCAAGCATTGGTTGAATGATTCCATGCACTCTGGAGGATCCTTAGAGGACCCCTAATATTGCCATTACAGCCTTCTGAGGGTTTCCAGGCAGCTCATGCTGCTGCCACCTCCGAAACAGGTCTCTGCCCTCCTGTTGCTTGAGAAGCTCGAGCCCAGGAAGGCAGAACAAAGGATTTCCTTTGTGAGAGGGGTGTTACACCCTCTACCTTTGGAAAAAGGTGTTACAGGCTTGGGAGAGGTAACCTCCCCAAGCCATTGAAAATGCCTTGAAGGGCACATTTGGTGCCCTCATTGCATAACCAGTCTACACTGGTTCAGGGACTTCCAGTCCCTGCTCTCGTGCAAGACTGAAGAAAGGAAAGGGGAGTGACCACTCCCCTGTCCATCACCACCCCAGGGGTGGTGTTCAGAGCTCCTCCAGAGGGTCCCTCGTTTTTGCCATTTGGATTCAAAATTGGCAGGGAACTCTGGGAGCATCTAAGTGGCCAGTGCCAGCAGGTGACATCAGAGCCCCCACATGATAGATGGTCACCCAGCTGGGTGACCAATCCCCCTTACAGGGCTATTTAAGGTCTCTCTCTTGGGTGGTTACTCAGATTTGGATTGCAAGACTCCACAAGGAATCTCTTGCACCCTCCACTTTGACTTCTGACCAATGAAACTACATCTGGACTCTTCAGGACCACACAAGCTGCAACAAAGAAGCAAGACACGTTCTGCAACATTGTATCTCCAGCTCCTTCCAGCAACTGCAACATTTCCCTGGTCGTGCATCCTCTAAGGACAGCCTGTCTTCAGCCTGCATCAGAAGAAAGAAGAAATCTCCCTTAGAGTGAAGGATTCACTCCCCTGCTTCTGCAGGAACCAACTGCGATAACGATCGGCTGTGTGGATCCCCTCTCCTGCTGAGTTGCATGGATCCTGCATCACGGATGGTGGACTGAAGTGGTCCAGGCATTCCTCTCTTCTAGCTGTGCAACTTGGGTGGAGGTAAGCCCTTGTCTACCCATGCAGGACAGCGCCCTGTGCGCTGCATTCTTTGCAGCTGCCAAGGCTTGTTGGCATCCTTCCTCCAAGATATCCTTAAACTCCAGCCCCTAGCACTACTTCCTGCGATGCACAGCTCCCTGAGAGGTTCTCCGGCAGGGTGGGAGCCTTTCTTGTAGTGCTGCATGGGCCTCTGCAGCGACTGTCCTCTCCCCGTCCTGTGGAACTCCTGTGGGTGCTGCCTGGGCTTCTGTGGGCTCTCTGTGTTGGTGAGGGCCTCCTCTGACTTTCCCTCCTGGGTTGAGTCCACCTGGTCCTTCCCAGTCACAGACAGCTCCACTTTCCACTAAGCCGTGAGTTTTGAGTGTGCCAAGGCTTGTTGGAGTAACCCCAAGATGCAAACCTGACTGCAATTCTGCTTCCGGCGTGGAACATCACCTGCATCCTCCAGGAACCCAACTTCCTCTTCTTGGGCGTAGTACTGACTCTTCTTCAACAGTGGCTCACCTTTTGCACCTTCATCCTGGTGGGTAGGGGCTCCTGCCCTTCCTGGACTCTGCTATGGTTCTTCGACTTGGTCCCCTTCTTCCACAGGTCTTCTTGTCCAGGAATCCACTGTTGGTGTCTTGCAGTCTCTTCTGGGATTTGCAATAATCTTCTTTACTTCCCTGTGTGTGTTCTGGGAAACTTTTTGAGATTTACTCCTGTTTTCCTAGTTGCTGCGGTGGGTTGTGGTACTTACCTTTGGGCTTTCCTAGTACTCCCAGCTCCCCTCTACACACTACACTTGCATAGGTGGGGGATTGACTTTCACATTCCATTTTTTTAGTATATGGTTTGCTCTCCCTTTAGGCCTGTTTCACCCTATTGTGATTTTCACTAATTTCACTGTTTTCTAACAGTTTTTATGCCTATTTCTGCATACTAGTGGAGGAGGTGGTAATTTTGTTATTTGTGTCACCAAAATAAAGTACCTTTATCTTTGTAACACTGAGTGTTTTCTTTCATGTGTGTAAGTACTAAGTGTGACTACAGTGGTATTGAATGAGCTTTGCATGTCTCCTAGATAAGCCTTGACTGTTCATCCACAGCTACCTCTAGAGAGCCTGGCTTCTAGACACAGACTACACTACACTAACAAGGGATACCTGGACCTGGTATAAGGTGTAAGTACCATAGGTACCCAACACACACCAGGCCAGCCTCCTACACTTCCGTCTGAATCCAGAATTTTCCATCACCGAAATGTGGGGAAAAAGTGTGTTTTAGCCAAATATTAAGGTTGGCAGGGGATTCTGGGTAACAGAACCCAGTGAGGGTCCCACAAGTCACCCCATCCTGGATTTCGCTAGGTGTCTAGTTACCTAAAATGTATGTTTGCTAGGTTTTCCTACATGCCGGCTTAGATCCACAGCTAGGCACTTTCCAAACAACACGTCTGTTTTCATTGGTAAAATGTGATGTGTTCATTTTGTGTATTGGGGCACTTCCTGCTGCGGGCACTAGGCCTACCCACACAAGTGAGGTACCATTTGTTTTGGGAGACTTGGGGGAATGCTGGATGGAAGGAAATTTGTGGCACCCCTCCGATTCCAGAACATTCCATCACTGAAATATGAGGAAAAAGTGTTTTTTTAGCCAAAGTCTCAGATTTTCTAAAGTTTCTGGGTGACAGAGTCTGATGAGAGCCCCACAAGTCACCCCACCCTAGATTCCCCTACTGTCTAGTTTTGAAAAATGTGTGGGTTTGGTAGGTTTCACCAAGTGCGGGCTGAGCTAGAGGCCAAAATCCACATCTAGGCACTTTGCAAAAAACATGTCCGTTTTCATTGGGAAAATGTGATGTTTTTTGTGTGTGATGAGTTTTGTTGCATTTCCTGCCTTGGGCAGTAGGCCTGCCCACACAAATGAGGTACCTTCTTTATGGGGAGATTTGGAGAAATGCTGTTTGGAAGTACCTTTGTGGCTCCCCTCAGATTCCAAAAGTCTGCAGCACTGAACTTTGAGGAAAAAGTGTTTTTTTTAGGCAAATTTGAGGTTTGCAAAGGATTCTGGGTGACAGAACCTGGTGAGAGTGTCACAAGCCACCCCATTCTGGATTTCCCTAGATGTCTAATTTTCAAAAATGTATAGGTTTGCTAGGTTTCCCCTAGGTGCCAGCTGAGCTAGAGGCCAAAATCCACATCTAGGCAGTTTGCAAAAAACACGTCAGTTTTCAATGCAAAAATGTGATGTGTCCATGTTGCGTTTTGGGGCTTTTCCCGCCACGGAAACTAGGCCTACCCACACAAGTGATGTACAATTTTTATCTGGAGACTTAAGTGAACACAGAATAGAAGAACTAGCGTTATTGCCAATTGTCTTTCTCTACATTTTAGCCTTCCAAATGTAAGACAGTCTGTAAGAAAGAAGTCATTTTGAGAAATGCCTTGTAATTAACATGCTAGTATGGGGACCCTCAAATTCAGAGACGTGCAAATTACCACTGCTTCTTAACTCCTTATTTCATACCCATTTCGGAAATACATAGGTTTCCTTGATACCTGTGTTTCACTCTTTATATCCCCTTCTGTGCCCAGGACGTAATAGTTACGTCCTGAGGCACAGTGCTCATGTGCCCAGGACGTAACCATTACGTCCTGGTCACAGACCCCAGAGGGTGCGCTGACAATCACAGAGGCCTGCGATCGGAAGAGAAATGCAAAGCATTTCTCTTCCGATCACGTGGAGGTGGCCGGAGAGGCTTCAAAGGCAAGAAAAGGAATTTGGCAAGGGTCGTTCCCCTGGAGGGGCAAATTGGAGGGGCAAATTGTATTTAGGCCATTTATGCCCCCTTTGGGGGCAGATCGACCAATTTTAGGTCAATCTGCCCCCAAGGGGAGCAGAAACCACTAGGCACCAGGGATCTTTTTTATTTTGTGCCAACGTCACGCAAGGGGAGCGACCCCGTAGGCAAGGTTCGCTCCCCGGGGGGTGGGGGGGCAAATTTATTTTAGGCCATTTCTGCCCCCCTGGGGGCAGATCTGCCTATTGTTATTAGGCCGATCCGCCCCCGGGGGGGCAGAAATCTCTAGGCGCCAGGGTAAATTTGTTTTGGGGTGTTTTTTTTTTGTTTGTTTGTTTTTTTTAGAGATGGGGAGCGACCCATTAGGCAAGGGTTGCTCCCCTGGGGGGCAAATTGTATTTAGACAATTTTGGCGGATTTTAGGTCAATCTTCCCCCAAGGGGGGCAGAAACAACTACGCACCAGGGATTTTTTTTTGCACTAATGTCACGCAAGGGGAGCGACCCCGTAGGCAAGGGTCACTCCCTGGGGGCGGTTGGGGGGGTGAATTTATTTTAGGCCATTTCTGCCCCCCCCCTCTAGGAGCCAGGGCAAATTCTTTTTTTGTGTTTTTTTTTTATTTTTTAGAGATGGGGAGCGACCCATTAGGCAAGGGTCACTCCCCTGGGAGGCAAAATGTATTTAGACCATTTCCGCCCCCCTTGGGGGCAAATCGGCCGCTTTTAGGTCAAAAACAACTAGACACCGGGGATCTTTTTTTTTTCGCCAATGTCACGCAGGGGGAGCGACCCCGTAGGCAAGGGTCGCTCCCCCAGGGGTTAGAGGGGAACATTTATTTTAGGCCATTTCTGCCCGCCCTGGGGCTGGCTGAGCTAGAGAACAAAATCCACAGGTAGACACTTTGCAAAAAACACCTCTTTTTTCTGTGAAAAAAATTTGATGTGTTATCGTTGTGTTTTGGGCCATTTCCTTTCGTGGGCGCTAGGCCTACCCACACAAGTGAGGCACCATTTTTATCGGGAGACTTGGAGGAACACTGGGTGGAAGGAAATTTGTGGCTCCTCTCAGATTCCAGAACTTTCTGTCACCGAAATGAGAGGAAAAAGGTTTTTTTTTGGCCAAATTTTGAGGTTTGCAAAGGATTCTGGGTAACAGAACCTGGTCAGAGCCCCACAAGTCACCCCATCCTGGATTCCCCTAGGTGTCTAGTTTTCAAAAATGTGCTGGTTTGCTAGGTTTCCCCAGGTGCCGGCTGAGCTAGAGGCCAAAATCCACAGGTAGGCACTTTGTAAAAAACACCTCTGTTTTCTGTGAAAAAATGTGATGTGTCCACGTTGTGTTTGGGCCATTTCCTTTCGTGGAAGCTAGGCCTACCCACACCAGTGAGGTACCAATTTTATCGGGAGACTTGTGGGAACGCTGGGTGGAAGGAAATTTGTGGCTCCTCTTAGATTCCAGAACTTTCTGTCACCGAAATGAGAGGAAAAAGTGTTTTTTTGGTCAAATTTTGAGGTTTGCAAAGGATTCTGGGTGACAGAACCTGGTCAGATCCCCACAAGTCACCCCATCTTGGATTCTCCCAGGTGTCTAGTTTTCAAAATTGCGCTGATTTGCTAGGTTTCCCCAGGTGCCGCCTGAGCTAGAGGCCAAAAATTCACAGGTAGGCACTTTGCAAAAAACACCTCGGTTTTCTGTGAAAAAATGTGATGTGTCCAAGTTGTGTTTTGAGCCATTTCCTTTCGTAAGCGCTAGGCCTACCCACACAAGTGAGGTACCATTTTTATCGGGAGACTTGGGGGAACACAAAATAGCAAAACAAGTGTTATTGCCCCTTGTCTTTCTCTACATTTTTTCCTTCCAAATGTAAGGCAGTGTGTAAAAAAGATTCTATTTGAGAAATGCCCTGTAATTCACATGCTAGTCTGGGCACCCCGGAATTCAGAGATGTGCAAATAACCACTGCTTCTCAACACCTTATCTTGTGGCCATTTTGGAAATAGAAAGGTTTTCTTAATACCTATTTTTCACTTTTTATATTTCAGCAAATGAATTGCTGTATACCCGGTATAGAATAAAAACCCATTGCAAGGTGCAGCTCATTTATTGGCTCTGAGTACCTAGAGTTCCTGATGAACCTACAAGTCCTATATATCCCCGCAACCAGAAGAGTCCAGCTGACGTAACGGTATATTGCTTTAAAAAATCTGACATCGCAGGAAAAGGTTACAGAGTAAAACGTGGAGAAAAATGGCTGTTTTTTTCACCTCAATTTCAATATTTTTTTATTTCAGCTGTTATTTTCTGTAGGAAAAACTTGTAGGATGTACACAAATGACCCCTGGCTGAATTCAGAAATGTGTCTACTTTTCAGAAATGTTTAGCTTTCTGGGATCCAGCATTGATTTCTCACCCATTTTGGTCACTAACTGGAAGGAGGCTGAAAGCACAAAAATAGTAAAAATGGGGTATGTCGCAGTCAAATGTCAAAATTGTATTGAAAAATTGGGTTTTCCAATACAAGTCTGCCTGTTCCTGAAAGCTGGGAAGATGGTGATCTTGCCACCACAAACCCTTTGTTGATGCCATTGTCAGGCAAAAAAACACGAGCTGCCTTCTGCAGCCCTTTTTTCCATTTTAAAAAAACAAAAAAAACTTTTCACTGTATTTTGGTCAATTTCTTGGTCTCCTTCAGGGGAACCCACATAGTCTGGGTACCTCTAGAATCCCTAGGATGTTGGAAAAAAAGGACGCAAATTTGGCGTGGGTAGCTTATGTGAACAAAACTTTATGAGGGCCTAAGCGCTAACTGCCCCAAATAGCCAAAAAAAGGCTCGGCACAGGAGGGGGAAAAGGCCTGGCAGCGAAGAGGATAATTTACCAAATGAATTGCTGTATACCCGGTATGCAATGAAAACCCATTGCAAGATGCAGCTGATTTATTGGATCTGTGTACTTTGGGCTCTTGCTGAACCTACAAGCCCAATATTGTTTTATTTCAGGTGTTACTTTCTTTTCCCCAACTTATTATCAATGGCTGGCTTGAATCCTTTCAAGGTATTATTTGGAGATTAGCTTGTACACCTGCAGGGAGAAAAAGGGGGGAAAATTCTGGGCCCCGTTGTCACAATGGTTAATGAATTAGCAATTGGAATGGTGTTTGAGGAAATGATTTTTATATTAGGGTCAGAGCAATGATTGTATGGATTATGACTATGATATATTTCTATGAAAAAATTGATGGTTGTTTTTCTGTATTCTTTTGTGTACAATAAAAATAAAAATTCTAAATAAAAAAAAAGAAATGATAGCCATCACAGGGATGGTGGCCTGCTGCGGTCAGCAAGCACCATGTCTGTGATTGCTTTTCATTAAAGCAATCTTCTTACTTTTAAATGCAGCCCATTTTCCGTAAAGGAAGATGGTATGAGATTAAAAAATAAATTAAAGAATTTGTTTTTATTTTTTTACCATTCTCAATGGGAACTGACTGCGTGGGGATCCCTTTCAAATTACAAATGGGATACCACCTCATTTGTCGAGGTGGTAAAATATGAATGTTTTGTACCAGGAATTCGATTGCAAGACATTAATACATAGTACTGTGATTCAGTATTTGGCAGGAACACCCTAAAAATGCCCCTCCCAAATACTGAATCAGAATTGGGCAGCAAACACAAACTGCGATTTGGAAACAAGTTACTAAATTGCAATGTATGGTTTGTACAATTTAAAAAAGCATTTATGCTGTCACAAATGGACTGATTCTGCAGGTCAGGCCATTTGCAAACTCAAAATTGTTTTGTACATCTGGTCCTTTATTCACAAAATGCAATTTTTTAAAAAACTCACAAAGATGCTTTTTTATTAAGTGCAATAGAGCACACCAATGCCCTAGGGGCTCTACATGTGCACCACTATTTTTCAGATGCATCTCAGGGGGCCTATTGGCCAAAAACATCCTTGGTTTTGCATTTCCCAAATAGAAAGTCGCTATTTCAGAAATGCAAAACTGGCCCATTGGAACAAAGGCAATGGGATTTCCTGACTGTGATTTCCTGATTGCAATATATGTAATTAGTAATTACATGTATATCATTTTGCATTTCCTAACTAGCAATTTCCATGGAGTCGCTATTTGGGAAATGCAAATGCAAAATTGAATATTGATACATCTGGCCCAAAGTGTGGATACTGGCACTGTGGGGACTCACCTTTCTCAATGTTTTTAATTACAATTTTATTTGAAAAACAATTACTGTTGCAGAATCCTGCTTCAAACTTGCAAATATATTGTTATTTAATTATGTGTACAGACCCATCCTTGTGGGGACTTGAACAAGTGTTACCATCCTTGTGAGGATCCACTGCATAATTTCCATTTGTGATTAAATAAAGTCAAAAGCACATGACTAAATGTTTATTTTATTACCAATATACAATTGGATTACGATCTCCACCATCACCAGGCCACCAGTATCATGGATCCTGGCAATGCTGGCAGTTCCCTGGCAGTCTGACTAGGGTTTTAATTTGGTGGTCGGACTGCCGTCCAACTTGTAATGAGGCCCATGTTGTTCGCATACCTTATGAAAGTACTCACAGAGGAAGAGTGTGAAGGTAATTATATTCAAAGATAGTGTGAGATTATTGGGATGTTCAACTCCCCACATGTATAATGTGTGAACATGATTGAGTTCAAGTCCGCAGTAATAAAATTGTGTTTAATCAATGCTGGAGTCCCCACACAGAGAGTGTGAAGATAATGATGTTCCAGTCCAAACAGAGATTGTGTGTAGTTATCGGAATGTTCATGCCTCCACAGAGACTACTTGAAGGTAATCATATGATGTGTTATTATAGTGATGTTTACGCTTCCACAGAGACAGTGTGTGGTTAATAGGATGTTGAAGTCCCCAGACAAATGGTGTGTGAAGATAATCATGATTGAGACCCACTGAGTGTGAAAAGTTAACGTTCAAGTCCCCATGCAGATAGAATGTGAATATAATGATGTTCAAGTCCAAACCGAGATAGTGTGTGATTATAGGAACTTTTTCATGCCCACAGAGATAGTATGTGGAGGTAACAATGTACAAGTCCCTACAAATGATAGTATGCGAGTGATGTGATGTTAAAGTCCTCAAAAAGATAGTGTACAGTTACGGGGATGTTCAAGTCCCCGCAGAGATAGTGTGTGAAGTTGATTCTGTTCAAGTACCCACTGAGAAAGTGTTCAAGGTGCTTGACTATGTTCTCATCCGTGTCCTGCCTAGGGATTCTGGGCCCCTGTGCCTTCTATGCTCACTTTCTGATAATCACGGTTTGAGTTTAAATGACAAGAGTTTCCCATCTCTTCCTGCACCTTGGTGGTATTTCTCCTTCACCTTTAGTAGGCAGCAAACCATTTCTGTAAATATGTACTGTTTTAGCTAAAAACCTTAGTGCAAGTATAAGTCTTCAAACTTTCATTGTGTTTGTCCATCTGTGAACACTCTTGTTAGATGTGTCAGCCTTAGGGCAGTCTTTTACCAAACCTTTTGCCTTCTTACTCCATTTTTTTGCTGACCTCATTTTTGCTAGCCTTAGGACTCTGTACACTTTAATGCTGCTAACCAGTGCTAAAGTGCACACCCTCCTTAAACTCATTAAATCTTCAAGTCTCATACCAAGTTTTTCTCTTCCCAGGCCTTACTATCAGTGAAATTAATACACAGGTTATACTCCTTTCCTCTAGCTACTGAAGCTTTGAAACACACCTGCAGAGAGAACACGCTAACCAAACAAAAGTGCATTTCAGAATTAAGGCCTTTAGCCAGGATAACTTTAGCTAAACATTTAGGCCCTCATTATGACAATGGTGGTAAATACCGCTTACCGCCACGCTGACGGCCGCCAACATACCGCCGTGGTGGCGGATATCTGCCATCCATATTATGACACACACACACCAATCCGACAGAATACTGCCACACACACAAATCTGCCAGCCCAAGGTCAGTGCTAAAGTGTCGGTGCCAACACCCATACCGTTACGCCAACAAGACAAAACCCACCACATTATGACACACGAAGCACCATGGCGGACATTCAATGGTGCCAAACCATTGGTGGTACATAACGCAGCGCTCAGAATGGACACCCACAAACAAAACAGCACCACATTGGCCAATACTAAAGACACACAGGACTTTCATACACACACCACACCAACACACCAACAGCACTATAAAACACCCAACCACATTACCCACAACCCTTTGCCAGCACGAAAAGACTGCAAAAGTTAGCCACTGACATCATAGAGACAACTACACACACACCGCTGACACCCATGCATCCTTCATGCACCCCCATCACTCACCCCACCACATCACTCAACACACTTTCACCAACACACAACATACAACACCCATGGCACCACAAAGGCACCCCCGTTTCACTGAGGAGGACTTAAGGGTCATGGTGGAGGAAATTGTCAGGGTAGAGCCACAGCTGTTTGGAGCACAGGTACAGAAGATTTCCATTGCCAAGAAGATGGAGCTATGGCAGAGAATCGTGGACAGGGTGAATGCAGTAGGACAGCACCCAAGCACAACGGACGACATCAGGAAGAGGAGGAACAACCTAAGGGGGAAAGTACGATCCACTGCAGCAAGGCACCAGATCGCGATACAGAGGACTGGCGGTGGACTCCCACCTCCTCCCCCATAGCTCACAGCATAGAAGGAACAAGTACTGGCATTACTGCATCCTGAGGGACTCGCTGGAGGAGCCGGAGGACTAGACACTGGTAAGCAACATTTACTAGCTATCACCCCCCATATCTGCATGCCATCTCAAACTCTCACCCTCACTCCCATCACTCTACTCCATCCCAAGCACTGCACCTACACATATGACTAACCCCAATGCCAACCCCTGCATGCCATACCAATGCATGGACAGCCCTACCAGCCCTGCATGGACACCCATCATAAAAGCATGCACAGCATAGGAAAACTAACAATCCCACAGTACATCACCATACACAAACAAAAGGTGGCAGGGCAACAGCAACCATACAGGGGAAGCCAGGAATGGACAATTTGTCATACACATTAAGCATAATACATCACTTACATCCCCACAGGTACCCCAGTCCATGTCAGTGGAGAGGAGGTGCCACGACTATCCAGTCCCCCAACAGAAGATGCCCCCAGTGATGATAGTAACTCTGGACTTCTGGATCTGGATCAACAACCTGGCCCATCAGGGACCACGGGACAGCCAGTCACCCAAGCCCACTCACAGACAACCACAGACCCTCTCCCATCAGGATCCAACACCACAGCACCCACCCAGCCTACCCACACCTCTGTCCCTAGGACACATCAATCAGCAGTGTGCCCACCTGTTCAGGGACCCCAGGCCACACCTTGCCCCCAAGATAATCAGGGACCTGGAGTCAGTGGGCACACCATTCAGGGGACAGAGGTACAGGCCAACAGGGACACTAGAAGGACTGCTTTGCGCCAGGGGGAGGACAGGACCAGGGAACCAACTCTCCAGGAGGCACTCTCCGAGATCCTGGGAGACTACCAACATTCCCAGGACCTGATGGGCCAGATCCTAGACAATGTGCAGGAGAACAGAGCAGCCGGCTGCAGGAAGGACAGTATCAGGGTATCAGGGAGGACTTGCAGGCCATCAACACCACCCTGATGTCCATAGCAGGGGTGCTGGCAGATATGGCCAAGATCATGAGGGAGGCAACAGCGCACCAGCGGGCCCCTACCACAAGCCAATCAATCGACCAGCCCTCCACTTCCTCTGCTGCTAGTGGGTAGGAGGCCCCGCCACAGCACACATGGGCCACCGGCATCCCTCCCCCTGCAGAAGTTGAACCACCCTGCAAACGTTCCCTGCGATCCAGACAGAAGCAAGAGACACTTGCCAAGACCATCGCCAGGAAATGAGACTCTCTTGATTGTCCCCCTTGTGTCACCTTGTCCACTTCGATCTGCTGTTGCTCCCCTTCCTATGGCCCCTTGGACACTGGACCTGTGCTACAAACAGACTTGAGCAATACCCTAGATTTTCCTCCATCATCACCCCATTCCATTGCACTTCCCTCTCAATTTATTAGCACTACAATAAATACCCTTGGACACATCTCAACTACTTGTATGTCATGTGTTGAAAATGTGTATTCTTAGAAACAGTTACATCCATTGCAAATGTACTATACATTGTGAGAGCATAGAAATAAAGACCTGTATCTGGCTGATCATAGCAGATCCGTACACAGTTGTTATATCACCAACATCTGCAAAATGACAAACCATCACAAAGGAAGTGAATGCCATCATGCCACAGCCACACAGAATACCCCAATAGTCATAGAAATGTAAATCTGCAGTGTCTCACCTGCGTGTCATTGGAAGTACTGACGGATTACTGATGTTCGGTTGTCCTCATCCTCAGCCTCTTCATCCTCACTGTGCTCAGGGTCCACTGCTGCCACAGGGACGTCTCGAGTTTCATCCTCCTGCAGAAAAGGTACATGACGTCCGGGGGCCAGGTTGTGCAACATGCAGCATGCCACTACTATCTGGCAGGCCTTTTCGGGTGAGTAGCACAGGAATCACCTGTCAGATGGAGGCACCTGAACCTGGTCTTCAGGAGGCCAAATGTCCTCTCGATGATCCGTCCGGTTCGCCCATGTACCTAATTATAATGTTCTTCAGCCCTTGTCCTGGCATTCCTCACAGGAGTCAGCAGCCACGATAGGTTTGGGTAGCTAGTGTCACCTGCAACTATTGAGGTACAACATTTAGCCACACACAATCCTATGGGGTTGACACCAGAGGCTTACACTAACATACAGTAGGTGGGGACCAAGGTTCACCCATAAGCACATCCCTTGCCTCTGTAGTTGGCCCATCACGTTTGGGATGCTGCTATTCCTTAGAACAAAGGCATCATGCACCGACCCAGGATATTTAGCATTGACATGGAAGATGTACTGGTCCGCTAGGCACACCATTTGCACATTAATTGAGTGGAAACTCTTACGATTCCTGAACACCTGTTCATTCTGGCGGGGGGACTAACGCAATATGTGTCCTGTCAATCGCCCTAATAATGTTGGGGATATGTCCCATTGCATAGAATCAGGCCTGCACATAAGCCAAGTCTTCCACCTGGGGGAAAGCTATGTAGCTGCACATGTGTTTTATCAGAGCAAACAACACTCTTGCCAGCACGATTGAAAACATTGGCTGTGACATTCCTGATGCCAAGCCTACTGTCACTTGGAAAGAACCTGTTGCCAGGAAATGGAGCACTGATTGAACTCGCACAAGAGGGGGGATCCCAGTGGGATGACGGATCGCTGATATCAGGTCAGGCTCCAACTGGGCACACAGATCTGTGATTGCAGCCCTGTCTAGTCTATAGGTCAGTATTATGTGCCTATCCTCCAGTGTAGCCAAGTCCACCAGAGGTCTGTACATAGGGTTATGTCTCTACCACCTATTCATCCACAGCGGTAGGTATCTAAGGGACACAAGAGTGAGTAGGGTGTCACAATTGGAACAACGAAACCACAACTGCAGTCCACATGGTGCCCTCATGTATTGAGAAAGTGTAAATGGTGAAGTATGTGTCAATCTAATCTGTGAAGCAGTAATTGTCGATAGGCCTGTACCTCCCCTGCCTTGAAATGGCAACCGCCTGTCCTGTATGGAGGGACAGATGGAAGTGAGGTAATGCCACTGATGTTGGGCATCGTGGCGGAAGGTGGTCTTGCACTGCTGTGCAATGCCTCATTGGCTAATATGGGGCTCTATGGAGTACAGTGGGCAATGGGGATCTATGCCAGCCGTGATGGTGTACACTGCCGCGGACGTGGCCGCCATTTTCTATCTGATTCCTCACTTGTTTCCTGACCTTCAACAGGAGAACACCTACACTGTGTGTGCTGCTATGACCTGTGTCTGGAACCTACCATGGCCTGTGTGACCGGGGAAAGGGCCCCAGCTTTCCCTACAGAGGAGTTGGAGCGACTGGTGGATGGGGTCCTACCCCAGTACGGACAGCTGTATGGATCAACAGGCAGGTACAATTTAGGCAAGATGCATGTTGGAAGGATGCATAGAGATGTGTGTTCAAGCATTGTGTAAAAGAGGAGATGGGGTGGGGGAATGTCTAGTGGCGGTGTACATGTTGTGCGCTGGGCTATGCGTGTGCCAATGGTGATGGAAACGGGTATTGTGGGCCATTTGTGTGACAGGCTGGCCAGTTTGTCTAATGGTGTTCTCCTGTCTGTATTGCCTCTGCAGATCAGCGGCCATCAAAAGAATGGAATATGGCGTGCCATCTCCAAGGACATGGGGACCCTGGGGGTCTTTGGCATGCGGAGCACCCACTGTCAGAAACCGTAGGAGGACCTGAGACGCTGGGCATGGAAGACCACGGAGGCCCAGCTGGGGATGGCCTCCCATCAAGGAAGGGGTGCCTGTCAGACTCTGACCTCCCTGATGGCCTGCATACTGGCAGTGACCTACTCTGAGCTGGATGGGCGCTTCAGGGCATCACAGCAGCCACAAGGGGGTGAGTACAGAGAGTATCAATACATATTTTGGCTGGTGGGGTGGTATCTGGGTGGTGGATGTGTGTTAGTGGGTGCCCCTAAGGCCAAGCCAGACATTGCAGCATGGGTCTACTGAAGGGTAATGGGTGCATGGCAAATACAGATAACCTAGCTTTTTAGCAGTCCATTTCAGCCAGGGCATCATGGGTCCCAGGAGTGCTGCAGTTGGCGGTGTGTGGTCCTCATCTTGCCTTAGTGACTAGCCATTTCACTGGTAGTACAATGCATAGTGCTTAAGCCTTTTCCCTGTGTGTGACGGTGATGTGCATGCCAATAGTGGTGTTGGTGCAGTCACTGACCATGTGTATCCTTTATCTCCCCCCTTTCTTGTTTTGTCATCCTTTCCTTGTATGCATTAGCATCATCTGGCAGAGGAGTTGGGGGACCGGCAACAGAGGGAGCTGCATTCCACAGGACACAGGAGGCAGAGTCCAACGACGCCAAGGGAAAGAGTGGGGCGGAGGGCGAGGGGAGCACCACGGCAGAGATTGGAAAAGACAACACAGACTCAGATACCTCCTCCGATTGGAGCTTGCACTCCCCACCAAAGGATAATGGACATGGAGCCCCCTCCACAACCAGTGGGGATGTTTCCCAGCTCAGAGACTGTGACCTTACACTCCCCACCAAAGGATAATGGCCATGGAGCCCCCTCCAGAACCAGTGGGCATGTTCCCAGCTCAGAGACTGTGACCTTGCACTCCCCACTAAATGATAATGGGCAAGGAGCCCCCTCCAGAACCAGTGGGCATGGCCCCCACCTGAGAGACTGTGGCCTTGCACTCCCCAGTAAAGGATAATGGACATGGAGCCACCTCCAGAACCAGTGGGCATGATCCCCAGCTCAGAGAATGTGGCCTTACACTCCCCACCAAAGGATAATGGGCATAGAGCCCCCTCCAGAACCAGTGGGCATGTTCCCCAGCTCAGAGACTGTGACTTTGCACTACCCACTAAAGGATAATGGACAAAGAGCCCCCTCTAAAACCAGTGGGCATGTTCCCCAGCTCAGAGACTGTGACTTTGCACTCCCCATAAAGGATAATGGGCAAGGAGCACCCTCCTGAACCAGTGTGCATGGTCCCCACCTGAGAGACTATGGCCTTGCACTCCCCAACAAAGAATAATGGGCATGGAGCCCCCTCCAGAACCAGTGGGCATGTTCCCCAGCTCAGAGACTGTGATCTTGCACTTCCCAGCAAAGGATAATGGTCATGGAGCCCCCTCAAGAACAAGTGGGCATGTTCTCCACCTGAGAGACTGTGGCCTTGCACTTCCCAGCAAAGGATAATGGGCATGGAGCCCCCTCCAGAAACAGTGGGCATGTTCCTCAGCTCAGAGACTGTGAACTTCCACTCCCCAGCAAAGGACAATGGGCATCGAGCCCCCTCCAGAATCAGTGGGGAAGTTCCCCTATTTGGCTGAGATGCCTGCTTCGTCACCCTGAGCTGCCTGCCCACTTGCAAACGGATGCCTCTGCAGTGTCCTCTATGGATGATGTCCGGATGCAAGTTGGGCCTTGGACTGTGCCCTGTAGCCTTGTGAGCCTTTATGACTTTGGATTGAGCATTGGCCCTTTATGAACATTTGTATATATTTGGTTTGTGTGGTTGGTTTTGCTATGCTAATACATTGTCAGTACTTCTGAAATCTGGTCCTTGATTTATTGTGCCGCGTGCCGTGTGCCATTGGTTTATGTCTGCAGCTGGTTGTGTATATGGTGTGTGTGGTGTTCCTTCCTCCTGTGCTAGGTGGCTGTATTCACCATTGTCTTCTATGGTGTTTGTGTTCCAGGTGGAGCATAAGGTTGAAGATCATCAGGAAGACTTGCAGTTTGGGCTCCATGGCGGTGTAGTTCTTCCCTGTGTCTCCGATGGTGAGTACTTTAACTTCTGGGCTCTGTTTCCGCCAGGCTTTTGATAGTGTTGGTACCGCCCTGGAAAAGGTGGCAGATTTGTGTGTCTTAATATGGTGGGCGATACTTTGTCTTTCACCTGGCTGTTGACGGCTACCGCAGTGGTGAGTGTTGTGTCCGCCCTGGCGGTTGGTGTGGTACATTGGCTATCTATGGGTGTTATCACCGCCATGGTCATAATTTGGCGGTACTTACCGCCAGCCTGTTGGCGGTATTACCGCCACCTTATCACTCACCACCAGGGTCATAATGAGGGCCTAAATGTTTTTTTCAAACACCTGGTAATACATATGCACTTGTTCAACTTTTCATAATAGATGCAAGTAAGGAAATACATGTTACTGTAACATATGCAACTTAAAATATAAATGTAAAATGTGAATAATGAACACATGAAAGCATTTTAACTGTACATTAGTGTGCTTGTTATAAAGCTTCAGTCTTTTAGTGGGTACATTTCAGTATTGCGTTAAGGTATGTACACATGGCAATAATATTAAAAACACACAAAATATAATGTCAAATATAAATGCATATTTTCACAATGATTGACGTGTAAAGGATGGAGTCTAAATTTGTGCTACTCCATTCCCCACCCTGATGATCGATGTAACCCATCACAGTAATACACATATGAATCCATAGCCAGTGAGATAAAGTCAAATCTGTGACGTTTTCAATAACTTTTGTCTAGTATTTTACAGGTGTTTCATGACATCATTTAATCTACATTGACTTTCCTCCATTTGCATATCTGTTGTAGTTCTTTTCAATCCCTTCAATCATTGCTTTTCCTTCCATGTCATTAGATATTTATATCTCTTGAAGATAAGGAACAGACAAATTGCACAGATGGCAATAGCAATAAGATGTTGTGAGATAGACCCCATTATTCCACTTACCAGCTTTTAAAACCATCTGCCAATCCTCAAATCCCTATTTCCAATTGCTTCCCAAACACCTGTAGGTTCCAATTCCTTCCGATCTTTCTTCAAACCAGTAATGTTCTTTATATATGCCTTCAAGTGTTAGCTCATGTCAGGGATGCAGGTAGAGCATTGCTGGACCTTTAATATCCTGCAGACTCTATCGTCTTTGGCGAGGAAAACGTCTAATGCAAGGCGATCTGCAAAACAATTGTTCTCATAGATAACATTTCAGTTTCTACAACCAATAAAGCTCCTGCCATACTAATAGACAGTTTATCCACTATGTTAGACAACTTCCTAATCTTTATGTCATTTTAAATCACACCTACAGATAGAATCATTGCTTCAAAGTTGTCTCTCACTACTTCATTTAGGTCTAGAATTCACTTCTCATACGGGATCAACAAAATGTTCCACATTATATATTTTTGGGAAACCATACCTAGATAACACATGCCATGCTATCTCTTGGGTAACTTGAAATATGGATGTTCTTCACAAATACATTAAACTCCAGGAATAACAGGATCTTTAGCTGCCAAAAATAATTCCCAATTTCCTCTTACCTCAAATATGTGATCACATTCACTCTTTACCATAAATATAGTGTCAACTGAAGATTTATCTGTAAGTCTGCAAAATTTCCATTTGTTTCCAATCTAAAGTCAGTGCTGCTTGATTCCCTGCCAGTTAATGCTCAATTTCCTCACTAGCCCAATTATGCAAATTTTTAAGGTCCTTTTCCAACTCTGACTTAGCCCTACCCCTGTCTTCAACTAAATTGAGAAATTCCTTCTCAGCATCTGTCAAAATGAAGGTCACATTTTTTCTTTTAGCATAGGCAGTGTCCAATATCATGGAGGGTTTAAAGAACTTTGCATCTATCCCTAGCTCTTCAATGTCATGCCAACAATCCAGACACTCAAGTTTGACAACTTCTGAAAAAATGAAATCATATTTGAAAAAAAAATACTGGAAATGACCCTGTCCATAGAAAATACTCAGTAAAAGACTTCAAGTAACACCATAAGTTAAAAGAATAGGATGGTACATGATTCACTCTGCAGTTGATGCAGGCAATTGCATACATACATAACAATCCCTTCTATCCATAGTGTAAATGTATTCATAAAGCAATTTAAAATAGGCCTTTGATTAATAATCTCCTCTAGTTGTGTGTACATGTACAGCCTTATAATCTAATACACGTAAGCTATTGCCTATAGGACTCAGGGTCAAAGGGGTAGCACTAACTTTAGGCTTAATTACTGTGGAATGTGTGAGTGAGGATGGCACTGCAGCTCTTTTTGATCTCCTCTGTACAGGTTGTTCACTTTGTCTGTCACTCAGATCAGACTCCTCATTATCCTCTGGGACAGTGCTCAGTACTCGTTCTAGAGGCATTCCCAATCTCTCTCTCTTGCCTCCTCGGGCAACTCCTCTCAGGTTCTGCTCAGAACACAACATGACTTGGCCTTTCATCAGGGTCTGAGCCTGGCTCGGTTAGCAGTACAGGCCAAGACTCCGTAACTGTCAGTCCAGCAAGACCCCCCTCAGGCTGAGAATGTGCTGTCATGGCTCTTTCTCACTACTCTGTGCACCCACCTCTTGTGGTCTCTCAGTTGTGGGTTGCACTTCTGGAAGAGACACTGTCACTTCATCAAGAGGACAATCCACTCTTCAAGTGTGGGCTGCATGAATCCAGTGAAGTCAGGAAACCAAACTTAGGTACCAACTCCCTCAACAAAAAATTAGCTACTGTGAGACTGTCATTTGTGGTGGTCGGGTAGACCTCTACCCAACGTAAGAAGATGCACACAGTCACCAAGACATATCTCAGCCCATAACACACAGGCATATCAATGAAGTCCATTTGCATTCAATTGAATGGCACTTCTGATCTTCCTAAAAGGCTCAATGTCACTGGAGTTCTTTTCCCTACTTTCATCTGTTGACACACAACACATCTGTGACACGCCTGTTTATTAACCAGTCTAAATCACGTATTGAACCAGTGCTACTTAAACAACAAAACTATGGCATTCCCTCCCAGTACGAGCAGTTCCATGCAAAAGTCTTGCCATTGGGGATAGCATGCTGTCTGGTAACACTCGTCTGCCATCTACAGAAATCCATATATCATCTCTTTTCACAAATATTGCCCTGTTCCAACTTTGCTGTTCTGCTTCTGTTACTTCTTCCTGCAAGCTCTTTCCTTATTCCCAGGTATCATTTTTTGACAACAAAATGCTATGGTTGTTCTCACCTTCAGATATATTTACATATTCACCGTTGAATGTTTATGACCCATATGTACAATATTGAGCGACCTTATCAGCATACCGGTGGCCCACTGTCACATAATCATCATCACTGTGGTGAGCAGAGCACTTTACAATTGCAATTTGTATGGGCAGTTGTAATGCCTCAAGTAACTTCATGTCATACTCTCCTTTATGAATTGGGAAAACAGAAGAGGTCATAAATCCACTTTGTGACCATAAATGTCCGAAGTCATGAATGGCACCAAAGCCATACTGACTATTTTTAAAAATAGTCACTCTCAGCTGGTCGGAGTCACAGCAAGCTCTAGTAACATCTGTCAATTCAGCTACTTATGCACAGACCACCCCTTAAAACCAGGAGACTTTGACTACTCCTGAGACCATGCAGTCTGCATAGGTAGTTCACATGTTTCCCTCATTGCCTCTAAGATTTCTAAGACAGGATCCATCCACAAGTAGTATGTGATCACACTCTACCAGTGTTTCATCCTGTATATCTGGTCTCGGCTTGATGTGTAGTTCAGTGATATTGAGACAATCATGTTCAACCTCCCCATCATCATTTTCATTCTCTGGAAGTGGCATGAGTGCAGCAGGATGAAAAGTAACACATTGTCTGAGGGTGACATTGACTGCAGCCAATATAATCTGCTCATACTTTGTCAGGTAGCTGTTGGTAAGGTCCTGTGTATGAGTATGTGTCAACAATATCTCAACTGAATGTGGGAAAAGAACAGTTAAAGGATGTCCCCTCACAATGCTTTCATAACGTTCAGTGCTAACACCTACAGCTAGCACTGCCTTAAGACAGCCGGGAAGTCCTGCGGCCAGTGGGTCAAGAGTAGCAGAGAAGCAGGCCACATGGTATCTTTCATTCCCATGCATCTATGTAGGCATTGAGAGAGTGCAACCCTTCCTCTCACTGCATAAAAGAGTAAAAGCTTTATTGTAATCAGGCATTCCCAGTACTGGGCCACAAAGAGACTTTCTCCCAGCTATAGGAAATCAGTCAAACAATTGCTATCCCATGGTATCTTATTATTTACATCCTTATGTGCCAACTTCTTTAAAGGCTTGGCCACAAGAGAAAAAGTGGGTATCCACTGATGACAGTAGACCATCATTCCCAACAACATCCTGACATCTCTGGGTGGGTGGAAAATTCATTTTAAGGATTGCTGAGATTCAATCTTGTGACACCTTTCTTGCACCTTTCCCAATGTGATGTCTGAGATACAGAACTTTTTTCTGACAATAGTGCAGCTTAGTGGGAGACACTTTATGTCCATTCTCATCTAAATGGTTCAGTTATGAAGTGGTGTCTCGTTTGCAAGTTTCCTGAGTATCAGACACCACCAAAAGCTCATTGATTTATTGTATCAGGGCAGAAATAGAGGGCATGGTTAGAGACTCTATATTCTTTTTGAGAATGTGTTTAAAAATTGAGGGACTCTCTGTATACCCTTGTGGGATTCGGAACCAAGCCAAATCATGGTTCTGAAACTGAAAAGCAAAAAGATGCTGGCTATTCTCTTGCAAAGGAAGAGAGAAAAGGGTCTGGCACAGATAAATGATGGCGAACCACTCAGCCTCACATAGAATCTGAAACAAAATCACACCTGGATTCGGTACCGCAGGACAACAGGGAACAACAATATCACTGATCCTTCTCAGGTCCTAAACTTTGTAGTACTTACCTCTAGGCTTCTGGAAGCCCATAATGGGTGAGCTACATGGACTCCCCATCATTGCCTTCAAAATGCCTTGTTGCATCACTGACTCAATCACTGAGGTAATTCCAGCAATTGTTTCAGGGGTCAGATTGTACTCTGGGGTTCTTGGGTACTCAACATTAGGTTTTACCATTATGTGAAGTGGTTTAACTCCTTTTATGAGACCAAGCTCTTTTCCTGAGAAGGCAAAACCTCAGGCCTCACCATATCCTTAAGATCTGGTGGCAAGTCTTCAGGAGTCATCACAGGGTACACCTTAACTTCTGGCTCTTGACTCACCAAGTTAAAACTTGTTTCCTCATCATCTGTTTGGTATCCAACACCCTTTGCTGTGCAATAGATAGTGAAGTTTAATTTGCTTAACAAATCGCATCTTAGTAAACTCACAGGACTCGAATCACAGACCACAAACTGGTGATCCACTTCAAAGGACCCTATCATAAAAGATACTTCTTCTGTTATGCTTGTTTGCAACTCCTACAACTTGGATTCTTCTTTCTGAGAGGAGTAGAACCTTCACTGTTCTAACAGTAGAGTGGGTAGCACCAGTATTGATCAGAAATTATACAGGTGGCCATCTACCTCACCTACTAAGAATGGACCACTCTGGCCTAACTCTAAGTCTGTGCCAAGTACGCAATCTTCCTCCCCCTTCAGTTATTGTCATTGTGACTGGTCAGAGTTGTAGGCCTTAAAAGCAGTAAATACAGCAAACTGCTGGGATGGGTTCTGATTAGAATGGGGTTTGATTTTGATTTGGGGCTTAGTTTGAACTAAATCAGAAACCATTTTCATTTTGTTGCACCATCGAGGCTTATGGATCCAGCATCACTGGAACACGGTGTGCATTAGTATTTAGCATTTTTGGTCTCAATACATTCTGTGATTGTACAAAGTTATTGCTCTGGGGATAGACAATCCTAAACCTGGCTCCCACTCATCACTCTATTTGGGTTAAGATGACATTCCCACTTCCAATGGCCTAACGTGTTGCAATAATGACAAGGATTCAATCTCTTCAAAGTAACCACATCAATTTCAGTACTTGGGTCAATTGGAACACCACAACCTTGTTGTAGGAATTCATTTCCACCTTGTACCAAAGGACCTCCGCCTGATACACTCCTTGCATAGAACCAATGATTCCTATGAAAGGTTGACTCTGACTTCCTCTTGGCGCTGCTTTCATTAACTTCTCATTCAATCGTTTCTGCTTCATTTCCAATCTATCACTATAGTATTTTGCATATCTCATATCTCTCAATCTCATCAACTGATTTATTTTGCCAACAAATGCTATTGAATCATCAGATTAATAACAGGTCTCAATCCAGTCACAGCCTGGGACACAACATTTCCTATGTTCTTAGCTTCAAGAGTATCCATTCCACTATGCTGCTTGAACACCTGCAACAATCTCTCATAGTATGCATGCACTGACTCTTTGGGCTCTTTTGTCATCCTGTCAATATTTACCCTATCAATATATTTTGCTGGTAGCTTCCCTTTCAAAAAGGTCATGACCTGTTGATACTTTTTTGTCACCAACAGTGAAGGGGCATTTGTTATCAAATTTGTCCCAGGTTCCCTCTCTGGCCACTCTGCAGCCACTTTATGTTCTGCCCACAGGTCGAAGAAGGTGTTCAAATTCATCCACAAAACTTGTGAAATCTTCACAAATCACTCAACCTGTTTATACCCTTCCACTGTTTTTTTTCAGTGTAGGAAAATCATTAGTGATTGATGCAAGATCACTCCTACAAGGTAGAAGGTACATGGAAATAAATTCCACCAGGCACTTCCCTCAATGGAAAATTTGAAATGCCCCCTCCATCCTCTAAATATGGAAGCGGTTCTCCATCTGGTTTCTTTTGTTCTTTCTTTTTCTTCCATCTGCTTTCCCTCTTCACTGACTCTGTTTTCTAATGCTCCTAATTAATTTCTTAATTTGCATTTTCATTCCTGATGCTCTCATACTGTAAATGTCATTTTTATAAAAAAAATACATGACAGCTTCTCCACAGTGGCATGGTTCAATTCAGATCTACCTTGTACATTTGAGCCAATTCAGTAAATGTATCATGAGCTTATCCTGCATATTTAGTAACATCTTTACACATGAATACAGGTTTTTTCTCTTGGTAAGTATCCAATCGGGAAAGGTCTAGATTCCCGAGTATCATCTCATCTATTTCTAAATTTAATTTGACCACATCCACCACAATTTCCCTCACCAGGATCTGAACTATTACCCAGCCTGATCCTGAACCTTTATTTTCCCTTGGGAACCCAGTGAAAAATCCTATCAGATCATCTAGCGCTTGAGAATTCATATTATTCTGCATTCCTTCTCTGGGACTACTGTTGAACACATCTTGAGGTGAATTCAAAATTAACATGCTAGGATTTGGTGACCTTGGAGTACTCTCTCCTACAGGAATAATTCCTATCTGATTCATGATTGATGCCGGAGAGACAACACAAGGAGTATTCACCTGAGCTGGGATTAAAGGAGTTCCTCCTAATTCTGGGACTACCACAGTATTCCCTGACATATCTATTCTAGTAGGAACTGTAGATATATGTGTCTTAGTTCTTGCTGACTTAGGTTTATACAACAGAACTGGTGGATCAAAAGTAACCAGAAAAGTGATTGCATCTGGGGTATTTGAAAAGTAGAGCTAACAGGGCCACTAATCCCTGAACTGTCTTCCATCAAATTCAGACTCAAATTCACTGGTGCAGTAGCTATTCCTGAATTCACTCTGCCAGCTACCATCCATTCCTTCAGTTTGGGCCACATTATCTGGAGGTGGGCATTCCCTCTATCATGTCAGTCCTCTACCAGTTCTGTTCTGCATCCCATCTAGCAGAATAATACATAACTGCAATGGTCCAAACTGTTTTTTTTATCGCTTAAACACAAAAAATAATTTTGTCAGCATATAAATTGCAACATATGCATGCAGCACAAACCAGCATTCATCATCTCAAATAACATTCATAAGCCAATCCATAAAGAAATATACAATGGATTACTTGTCTTAGGATTCAAAAGCTTTAAAAAAAATTGTTGCCTCAAAATACCAAAAAGGAAATGTGTATGGGAAAGGTGCTCGAGAAAAAGAAAAGGAAAAAGAAAAAGTTAAAAGAAATCAATCTCATTTATTATAAACAAATTATGTACATCACAGCCTGTCAATTGACCATCCTACAACAGACAGAATATGCATCACGTTCTGTGGGGGTAGACTGTCCTAATCACTATTGACCCTTGGTGGTACCAAAACCAATCCAGGCTCAGTCTAAATTGTCGACATTTCGACCCGGCAAAGTAAATAGGGCCAACTGTCGCCTCAAATGCGGGTTTTCATCAGGACACAAACATATTAGGAGCAACCTAAAATCTTTCATCCTATAGTGAGAAAATGGCAAAACTCACCGAACTGGTACATCAATCACTTCATTCAAAAATCCATATCCCCATACCTCAGTATTACAGAAAGGAGAGCAAATACAATTTTCTCTTTGTTCTCTCCAAACAAATTGCCACAATTGATTTTGAAAAATTCAGGGTCAATCCACTAAACAATTTATATGGTTGTCTGGGGCACTGATTACAAAATATATGTTTACTTAACATGCCAAGGAAGTACAACGATTCCACTGTCCTTCTTAGCAGTGGCACAGCCACAAACTACCTTTCAAGCTTTTCTGTGGTATTTTGCCCCTACCCTAACATAGACTGTGTGCTCTGAAGCATAAAGTGCTTTGAACTGTGCAGGTCTAGAAGGCGCTTTGATTTTGTACAATCCTCTCCTCAGATTTTCAATGATTCTCAAATTAAATGTGCCATAGTGTGGAAACATCAATGCACCTTCTTTTGCTGTGATCTTATGCGACTGACTCACGTGTGAAGGCCAACATTTATAGCCATATAATGACTGGCATGTCTTCAGGTGGTGCTTCCTCACCATCTCTATCAGGTATTTTGATATCTCCCCTACTCACATTCCAAAAAGCCTTAAAGAAATTCATTTTCTGACAATGATATCAACAATCACAAATAGAATTTCACATTAAATGGGGAAATAATTACTTTTCACCCACAATTCTTGTTTGATGTTAACAGCCAATAGCAGACCAGCACTCTATGAAGTACTCAACCAATAACAGCGTGGCACCAACCACCCAATCTCAGCGTGGCACACTGGGACATCTCCCACTTCTCGTAGCAGCTCACCCTCCTTTACAATTCTTCATGAATGTTGCAAAACAAGCACAGAACATTACCACACACTATCTCAACAACTTTCTCTGCTTTTCTAAACAATCAATAGTATTCAATCAAACATGAAATCAGGCCTACTCTGACTCACACTCAAAGCCCTAACCTGTGGGGAATCAACCAGATTAGCACAGCTTCACCCCTGTGCAAAAAGATCCACCACACCTTACTCTCACACAAAGGTATTTGTCCCTATCTCAATCGTCTGATCAATGGTGCCCTACGACTAACAAAATAAAACTTAGCAGATAATTACAACATAGTGTCTCTGATACTGATAACGTATTACTTTCCTGGGAACTTAGGCTACGCCAAGCCCATTAACCACTTCAACTTAGCATTAAGCTCTTCCAAATCTACACACCAACTTGAAACATCACTGCATCATCTCACGCAGCCTCAACAAAACACTGCAAGCTAGAAAGAAGCAATAAATTAAGTTAGTCAAAAAGCAATTGACTATTTATATGCATGTCATGAAAATATTGAAGAGAGACAGAATTACAGCTGGGAAGCTGAAAATCACAATTGGTTCAGTCTCATTAGTTTAAGATACAGAGCAATTACAATCACAGCAGTACAAAAATGTTCCAGAAAGAAACTCTTGTTCTCTCTATTAAAGATGAAATGATTCTAAAGCCATCTAATCAGGGTTCTAAATAGGAATGAAAATGGTTCATAAGTAAATCTTAAGGATGGTTGGAATAAAGGCTTAAGGCAATTTGGGAACACGAGAATGTGTCAGCATAATGAAAACTTCAGTAGAAGTTTTCCAAAAAAGGAATAAGTGCTTAGCGTAAAGATATACACTTGCAAGACATCTGTACCTTTTGAAGTCTAAGGGAATCTGCCCTAACTCGAATAGTGAAAGCATCAACATCAGTGGATTTTTCGCCTCCCTTCAGGGACCAACTATAACATCACCTATGTTTCTCATCCCACGGATTTCGAATAGTCTCTGCAACCTTGAACGTCCCATGTTCCTGGTACAGGATGAATAGGAGACTTCAGATGCTCATTCAGTTTCCACATCTCATGAAAAGATTTTTTCTTCTCAGGCATTACTATCAGTGAAGCGAATACACAAATTATACTCCTTCCCTCTAGCTACTGATGCCTTGAAACACACCTGCAAAGAAAAAACAACTAAACAAAAATTAATTTCAGAATTAAGGCCTTTAGTCAGGATAATTTTAGCTAAATGTTTACTGTACATTTCAAATACACAGTAATACATATGCACACATTCAACTTTTCATAATCAATGCAGATAAGAAAATACATGTTCCTCTAACATATACAACTTAAGATGTAAATGTAAATGTAAAGCGTGAATAATGAATACATGTAAGCATTTTTAATGAACATTAGTCTGCAAGTTATGAAGCTTTTTTCTTTCAGTGGTTACATTTCACTCATTGAGGTATGTACACATTAATATTAAACATACAGTAAATATAAAGACAAATATAAATGTGTATTTGTGCAATGATTGACATGTAAAAGATGGCGTCTAAATTTGCACTACTCCATATGTGACAGAAGAATACCATTGTAGGTAGTGACTGACACACAAACTAACATCTCTGAATGCAGCTAAGCAACTTCACACTGCAGGGATGACCACCACTGCGAGCCTTAGTGAATAGATGGTTCCCATTGTTGTCTGCATCAAAGTTTATCAGTTTCTAAGACACGTTTTCATTTCACTGGAGGAGATCCCTGATCTTGCCATTAAGCATGGCCCTTTCACCTTCAGTACTTTTCATCTCATTCTACCCAGAAATTACCTTATTTTTAGATGCTTATGCACCAAGCTGCTGACTTATGTTTTTCACTTAACTCTTGTTGAATTCCCCCAGAGATTCTCAGGTCTGATTGGATAATTCCACCTATAGTAGATCACTTCCCTAAGTCTGCCCTGAATTCTGACGGGCTGATGCTGTGCCTGACTATGTGTCAGCTGCATTCTTACATTACCTATTGACAATATTGAAATTGGTTATTAACCAATACTACTGGAGTGTATGCCTCTACATCTGCTGATGTCTAATCCCAGATGCTGAAGGCAACTCTTATCATGGGTGGTGATTTCCAAAGTTCATAACACATGCCTCACTCCTGCCCCCAGAATGCTGGAGGCAAACCATGAAATAACTTTTGAATTTTAAAGAATGTTAATGGAGGGCACAACCTCCAAACTAGCACAGAAAGTTGCACCAACATGTTCCACTATCACATAATTCAGACTGGGCTTAACATCATAGAAAAGATTAATGTTTCTGGGGACGTACTGAATTCCATCTCTGGCTGAGGGCATGTTTGATGTGGTGTGGAGCTTGAGGGTATTGACAGATGGAAAAGCTTTTCTGTTTATGGGACATTTGAGAATGATAAGGATAGATCTCACTGGGTTCCTATCAGACCTCCTGCCTTGTTCAGGATCTGAGTGGGAAGAGTAGAAAGTAGAAGCCATTCTGCCTCCTCCACTGTCACACACTCTAACATAGTACAGTTAAACCACACTTTTCATGAACACTTTAAAACATGTTTTTTAGGATTAGCTAAACATTTTTGGTTTAGTCAGAAACCTACATAATTTTTTATAAAAGTAAAACTCTATTGTGCAAACTTCTGATAGGATGGCAAAATAGCTAGGTAAAAATGCCACAGAATGTGGCAAATACTTTTCATTCCACTGAGTGCTATGTTGCATATTTTATATTTGTTGCCACAAATTTAAATTTCCTTGTTTCATAATTTAGTCAGTCCAAGAACATAAGTTGTTCTCTACTGCCACATAGTTTTAGTGTCCATGAATGTGCCTTCAAACAATGTTCATTAATTCAAACTGCAATCCAGTTTGACCGGGCACCGTTGGGTAAACTCGTTATTGGTCAGTATTGTGGCAAAATATCATAGAGGACATTAAAAATAATTCCATGAAATGCTAACCTTTTTTGTGTTCATCATATATAGTCTTTCTTCTAGATGTGTGGGATGTGCCAGTCTGGTCTATCCATTTAGTTGGTTGCTGTCATAGTTCTTCCCGTCAATGGATAGTGCCAACATTTAGTCAGATGTTTGTGTCTGTGGCTGTCCCAAGTTTCAGCTTTGAAAATCTGTTCACCCTATCTCTTGTGAAATGGTATAATTGTCTGCCCTTCTACCCAGAGCTGTGACTTTGTTGCTTATGCAGACATTTAATTTATCATCTTAGATTGGCTGGCATTGTGTCTGGGGCTATGGAGGCTGTATCAGACCATCACCAACTGTTCCATTCAGTCTTATAACTGTTAAGATAGTAAAATAGACTACTGTGCCTGCTACAAAATATGTGTGTGTGTATGTAAGCTCATATCACAGGATTGATCACAACTATAGGTAGTCCTACATCCTTCTGTGGCCAATAATATCATTATGATTGACTTCGATAGTAACATCTTATAATCATGCTCCAAGAGGCAACTGCATTTATAGGGCTGTGTTCATAATTGGTCAATACTTGGAGGTTTTGGGTTTGATTCACAAAAAAAGTAAGAACAATATGGGCAGCGGTCTCTGTCTCTGCTTGAGTGTACTTTTTATACTTTCTCCTATTTGCCACTATTCCCAAAATTAATCCTGGAACAAATTACCCTGATTCAGTGTTCCAGGCTTAATCGTTGGAAGATAAGGCAACTTTATAATTGGAGTCCTATTTCAAGATTTCAGAGTTCTCAATAGCATAGAAGTCCACGCAAGGGGAATAGGGTCCCCGTGCAAACACACACTTTTTTTCCTTTTCTTTTCTCCACTGGGAAAATAATTTTTTACCATGGATATATTCCCCTTCCCACCATGGAAGGGAAGCAAAGGTGTGGCAGCTGTTGAAGTATTGTTTTTAATGATGCTCCTTGAGTACTAATGAATGCCTTCATGTATTAATGTTCTGCACCTTTACTGAGCCCTAGTGGCGAAGCCTTTGAGGCACATAGTAAACATTATTACAAACTGCACACTAATAAATAAAATACATTCAATTCATTATGAATAGAGGCAAATGAGAGTTTGTGTTCTGTTTTTAAGGTGTTATCAAATCATAAGTTCATCAATTTCTTTACTAGCAAATCATTTAATCTCAATGCAAATTACATAGCAGAGCATACAGCGTGCCCCATAAAGATCTAGTTCCTAATCTAATCTAATCTAATTTCAAGGAAAAGATTAAAGTTCAGTAGTACCCATAAAGAGTTCTCGTCTCAGATGTGAAAGGATGTAGGCCCTCATTATGACCCTGGCGGACGGTGGTATTTTGGAGAAAAGTACTGCCAACAGGCTGGCGGTACCTTTCCTCAAAATATGACATTGGCGGTTTGGCTCAAGCCAAACCGCCAATGTACCACTCCATCTGCCAGGGAGGTAACAGCCGCCAGGCTGGAGACTACAGTCTCCAGCCAGGCGACCGTCACTGTCCTGTCACTATGACCTTGCCTATGGCCATGGTTTTTGTGGCTTCCTTAGCACATGAAAACCATAGTGGTAGGCACTATCAGTGACAGGGAATCCCTTCCCTGTCACTGATAGAGGTCTTCCCCGCCTCCACCCTTCCACTCCCACTCCAGACTCCCCCGGCATACACGCACATTCCCGCAACATCATACACACGCATACACAAACTCATGCCCACATTCACCCACGCATACATCCATTCACACACACATCCACACACACTGACATACTTACAAACACACACGCATTCACACACAAACATAAACACACACACACACATACACACACAACACCCCCACCCCCCTCCCCTTTTGGAGGACTCGACTTATCTGATTTCAGGGGGTCTTCCGGCAGGAGACAGGAGGGGGTGCTGCTGCCCACAGCAGCGTCCGCCAGCAGAACACCGCCAGGCCGTATCATGGGTCATGATACAGTCTGCAGCGGTCTACTGGCCTGGCACTGCTGCGGGCAGCAGCTCCACCTTACCACTGTCAGCCGCCATGTTCGTAGCCGGAATTCCGACATCCTTCTCGCGGAATTCGGTCTACGGTCATAATATGGCGGTAGACACAGCGAAAGTCTTTTGGCGGCTGTCGCTGCGGCTGTAGGCGTTTTCTACTGCCACTGTCATAATGAGGGCCATAGTTTCTAATATAGCATTTCACTGAGACTTTTCAGTAGAATCACTCAGAATTAGGTTCAGGCAAGATAAAGTCAGTCTCAGAATTAATCCAAGTCACATTTGTAAGTGGAATGACATAATGAGTCAGAGTGCTTGCTCACAGAAACCAAACTGAGCGAGTAGAGAGAGATGAAAATCTGAGGAGTCTTTCTCTTATCTGAGTCTCAGAATACACTTTAATGGCATTATACACTGCAACAACTTAAAAAGCTTGAGTAGATAATCTTTTTGGCTCTGGCCTATCAGAGCATGATGTCTTCATGTAAACGGGACAGCTTCAGTCAAAATGGCAAGTTTTAACAAAGATAATTCTAATTACACAGTACATTTAGCTAATATCTAAATAGTAATGAAACAAGAAAGTCTCTTCCCATTGGTTATTGTCTATAAGGCAAAGAACAGTTATGTAAGCACATTTCAAATTACTTCACTTCCATTCCTATATGTCTTTATAGCGGAGCCTATTCATAAAAAACTATTTTTAAGAAGAATCTATCATTGCAGTGATTCTTTTCACAGGTTAAATGGTCATAAAACACAGCTCTAACATTTTCTTTATTCATTTAATTGTTACTGTAGAACATTTGCATCATGAAATGTTATTCTTATGACCATGACACAGGTCAAAACTGACAAAAAAAGAAAGAAGGAAGACAGGAAGGAAATAGAAATGTATCCTTGTCAGCAGTTTAGCCAAGTACATGCTGTTGTGCAAACTTTAAATGCAAACCCCATGTTTAAAATACAGGCGGTCATTACAACATTGGCAGTAAAAGCCGCTTACCGGCGTGCAGAAGACCGCCAACACACCGCCGCGGAAAACCGCCACAGCTATTATGACCCACAGCACGGAATATGCCAAAATTCAGACACCCACACAAGTCCGCCACACCAAAGGTCAGTGATAAACTGGCGAAAACAAAACCTCCACCGTCACGCCAACAGAAATACGCCCACACTATCATGACACACGAATCCATGCGGCGGTCTTTCAACCGCGGTATTCCATTGGCGGTACACACCGCCGCCCTCAAAATACACACACACATACAAAACAAAGCCACATTGGACAATTTGAAATACACATACCTGATATACATACACACACCACTCCTACACACCCATTACAATACAAAACACACACCCACGTCACCCACAAACCCCTACGACCAAAATTACTGAGAGAAGGCCAGCGAGAGACACCACCATCAACAATACTAGCATCCACAGGCACACAACACCATCACCCACAGAACTTCTACGCACCTCACACTACACACCACTACATATCAGCACACTTATCACCCCACACACCACCCCACACATCACCTACACCACCCCACGGCACGGCAAAGACACCCCAGGTTCTCGGAGGAGGAGCTCAGGGTCATGGTGGAGGAAATCGTCCGGGTAGAGCCACAGCTATTCGGATCACAATTGCAGCACACCTCAATTGCAAGGACGATGGACCTATGGCGAAGAATAGTGGACAGGGTCAACGCAGTGGGACAGCACCCAAGAAATCGGGAGGACATCAGGAAGAGGTGGAACTACCTACGGGGGAAGGTGCGTTCTGTGGTCTCAAGACACCACCTTGCGGTTCAGCGGATTGGCGGCGGACCCCCACCTCCTCTCCCACAACTAACAACATGGGAGGAGCAGGTCTTGGCGATTCTGCTTCCTGAGGGCCTCGCAGGAGTAGGTGGAGGAATGGACTCTGGTAAGGCAAATCTTAACTATTACATCCCCCACCTTACCTGCATGCCAGCACATACCCCCACCCTCACCCTCACCCCCATCACTCTAACTCCTCACAAATGTCCCAACATCACAAACCACACATCCTAACCCCAAGCCCTGCATGCAACAACAAAGCATGGACACCCATCACTAAAGCATGCCCACTGCGCATACCCATACACCCCCCTAAACCATCATCACACAAGGTTCCACACAGGAATGCAAGCACTGGGGTACACGGTCACCCACCCATTGCACACCATGGCACACACAGATGTAATAAACATCCTTTTATATCCCTGCAGGACTCCTACCCAACGTCACCGGACAGTAGGGTCCACACATGTCCACACCACCAACAGAAGAGGACCACAGTGATGACAGCACCTCTGTCCAACTGGATCTTGATGCCCAGCCCGGCCCATCGGGGACCTCAGGACAGTTGGTTCCCCTCACCCAGTCACAGGCCACCACAGAGCATCCCCCCTCTGGAAACACCAACACATCACCTACCCAGCGGACCCATACCTCCGTCCCCAGGACACATCAATCAGCAGTGTGTCCACCACTACAGGGAACTGAGGCTAACCCACCACCCCAACAACAACAGGGACCTGGGGGCAGTGGTAGTAGGCACACGGTCCAGGGGACGGAGGCCCAGGAACACAGGGGAACTGGGAGGGCTGCTGTGCAACAGGGGGCGGACAGGTCCAGGGAACCCACTCTCCACGAGGCCCTCTCCAACATCATGGGAGCTACCACCACTCCCAGGAGACAATGGCAACGGTACTGGCCAAGTTTCAGGAGATACAGCGCCTGCGGGAGGAACAGTATTTGGGCTTCAGGGAGGAACTCAGAACCATCAATTCCACCCTGGGCACCATCGTAGGGGTGCTGAAGGAAGTACTGAACACCAGGAGGGACACTGTGGCACTACAAGGGGCCCCTGACACTAGCCTGGACGATGAACTGCCCACCACCTCCGCCGGCGCTAGTGGACAGGAGGCACCGCCACAGGACCACCACACAAGCACCCCACCCCCTGCAGAGGGAGAACCACCTTGTAAATGGTCGCTGAGTTCCAGGACAAAGACAGAGAACGATGCCAAGACCCCCACCAAGAAATGAGACCACCCTGATTGTCATCCTACTGTCCCACTTTGTCACCCTGTCCATCCTTAAACTGCCCCAGATCCACTTCCTATGCCCATTTGGGCAATGCACCTGTGAGACTAATAGACTGGACTCTGCCATGGACATTCCTCCGCCATCACCCCTCACCATTTTGCTACCCCCTCCAATATGGAGCACTAAAATATACACCCTTAAAGCACAAAACAATCTGGAGTCAGTCTGTGATTTCGGAACACTGTATTAGCAATTACTGTGGCAAAACTCTCTTTCATTTGTAATGTCAACATACCTATGTCACACAGCTGTAGTCCATGAGGAATCAAAGCAGATGTCACACATTGGGACCAACATCTGTGAAATCGTAAGGGAAAGTGACAACTCAGTGACCATACACTGGGTGAAAACGACAGACAGTAGAGAGGTAGTAGTGTTTAAGTACATGTAGTAGGCAGGTTTGTATTCTTACCTGTGTTTCACTGGAAATATTGCTGGATCACTGAGTCCCTGTTGTCCATGTCTTCTTCTTCTGCTTCCTCGTCTTCACTGTCCACAGGCTCCACAGCTGCCACAACACCGCCATCTGGACCATCCTCCTGCAGAAAAGGAACCTGTCGTCGCAAAGCCAAGTTGTGAAGCATACAGCAGGCCACGATGATCTGGTACACCTTCTTTGGTGAGTAGAATAGGGATCCACCGGTCATATGGAGGCACCTGAATCTGGCCTTCAGGAGGCTGAAGGTCCGTTCAATCACCCTCCTAGTTCGCCCATGGGCCTCATTGTAGCGTTCCTCTGCCCTTGTCCTGGGATTCCTCCCTGGGGTCAGTAGCCATGACATGTTGGGGTAACCAGAGTCACCTGCAAATGACGAGGGTCAACTGTTAGACACACACTAACCTGTAGGGATATCCCCAGACCAAGACAACCATTCCCACTGTCTTCCTTCCAGGTGCTCACCTAATAACCACACACGGTGCCCCTGGAGTTGACCCATCACGTAAGGGATGCTGCTATTCCGCAGGATGTAGGCGTCATGCACTGAGCCAGGGAACTTGGCATTCACATGGGACAAACATACCATCTGTACATTCATCGAATGATAACTCTTCCGGTTTCTGTACACCTGTTCACTCCTGGTGGGGGGGGGACCAAAGCCACATGGGTCCCATCAATGACACCTATGATGTTGGGGATATGTCCCAGGACATAGCAATCACCTTTCACTGTAGGCAAATCCTCCACCTGAGGGAAAAAGATGTAGCTCTGCATGTGTTTCAGCAGGGCAGACAGCACTCTGGACAACACGTTGGAAAACATAGGCTGGGACATCCCTGATGCTATGGCCGCTGTTGTTTGAAATGACCCACTTGCAAGGAAATGGAGCACTGACAGCACCTGCACTTGAGGGGGGATTCCTGTGGGATGGCGGATAGCTGACATCAGGTCTGGCTCCAGCTGGGTACACAGTTCCTGGATTGTGGCACGGTCAAGCCTGTATGTGATGATCACATGTCTTTCCTCCATTGTCGACAGGTCCACCAACAGTCGGTACACCGGAGGATGCCGCCATCTCCTCACATGTCCCAGCGGGCGGTGCCTATGAAGGACAACAGCGAGCACAGAGTCAAACAACACAGAGGTACGTACCCACAGCTTACACAGAACACGATTCCTAATCCAAAAAGTGGCCTGTATGTGTGTTGAGTCTAGGCCTAGGTATGTGTGACGCAGTTAAAAATTGACTTTGTGGGCCTCTGAAATGGCAGCTGCCTGACCTGTAAAGTGGAACAATTGGATGTGAGGTAACTGCGCTGGTGTTGTACACCGTCGCAGCAGGCAGTCGAACACCGCGGCACAATTCTGAATTGGTTAACATTGGACCCTATGGGTCCCAGGAGCCAATGATGATGTATGCTGGCGGTGACGGTACGCACCGCCGCGGACGTGACCGCCATTTTCTATCTGTTCAATCACTTGATACCTGATCTTCGACAGGAGAGGACCTACACTGCAAGTGCTGCTGTGACCTCGGTCTGGAAGAGACAATGGCTCGAGTGTCTGGGGAAAGGGTCCCTGCCTTCACATCGGAGGAGTTGGAGAAACTCGTGGATGGGGTCCTTCCCCAGTACACGCTACTCTACGGTCCTCCAGACAAACAGGTAAGTACACTGGGAGCATGCAGTATGGGCTATGCCTGTGTGGAGAGGGGTGGATGTAAGAAGGAAGGGGGGAGAGTGCGGCGTGCATTAAACAACGGTGAGTGCATGTGCCACATGGCAAGGGTAGGGATGGGGGCCAATGACTGTGATGGTGTAGTTGCTAATAAGTTTCTCTTCCCCCTGTACAAATCATGTATGTCAGCGCCCACCAGAAAAAATATATTTGGCGTGCAATCGCCAAGGACGTCCGGACCCTGGGGGTCTACCACAGACGGAGCACCCACTGCCGTAAAAGATGGGAGGACATTCGCCGCTGGAGCAAGAAGATGGTGGAGGCTCAGCTGGGGATGGCCTCCCAACGTGGGAGGGGTGCCCGTCGCACATTACCCCCCTGATGTTCAGGATCCTGGCTTTGGAGAACCCGGAGTTGGATGGGCGCTTGAGGGCATCACAGCAGCCACAAGGGGGTGAGTACACTCTCATCCTGCTGATTTTGCGCGCAGTGGAGGGGTCTGGGGGGGGGGAGATAGGCTGTGGGTTTCCCTAGGCCAGGGCGATTTTAGTAGGGCAAGGTCCCTCCATAAGGCAGGCCATGTGGCACCCCACCCCACCTCTGTAGAGTGCCAACTACACCTAGTCATGCCCCTGTGTCATCCATGTGTGCAGATGTCGTCCATAGCCTAGTAGGCCATTTGCCAGGAATTGAACAGTGGAGCCAAAGAGCACGGCGTAGTCCAGGGGGCTTCTGTGTCTGTCGTGTCCGCCAACGGTAGCAGTAATGCATGCACTCAACATGTCTTTCTTCTGTCGTCGTCCCCTTTTTGTGGTCTCCCTGTTCTTGTGTGCATTAGCATCATCAGGCGGAGGAGCAGTGACAACGGAGCAGGAGGGAGCTGCATCCCACTTGGCCCTGGAGGGCGAAACTACGGACTCGGAGTTCACCAGTGGGACGTAGGGCGAGGGGAGCTCCACGGCGAGGACAGGAGCTGACACCAGCGACACTGACTCGTCCTCTGATGGGAGCTCCCTTGTGATGGTGGCAACATCTGTGCCCCCCACATCTACAGGTACAGCTGCCACCCTCCCTACCAGCACCGCCCTCTCAGCAGCCCCTCAGCCTTTGCCCCGTGCCCGCTCACCCAGGAGGGTGGGCATCACCTTCGCCCCAGGCACCTCAGGCCCTGCCCCAGTCACCCCTGCTTCCCTCAGTGAGGAGGCCATTGACCTCCTCAGGTCCCTCACTGTTGGGCTGTCTACCATTTTGAATGCCATCCAAGGTGTAGAAAGGCAGTTGCAACAAACTAATGCATTCCTGGAGGGCATTCATTCTGGTCAGGCGGCCCTTCAGCGAGCTTTTCAGACTCTGGCCTCAGCACTGATGGCAGCCATTGTTCCCGTCTCTAGCCTCCCCTCTCCAACTTTCTCCACCCAGACCCAATCCCCTGTACCCCAGCCTATCCCAAGCACACCTTCAGACCAGCATTCACACACCTCAACACACAAGGGAAGCTCTGGCAAACATAAGCACCACACATACCACAGGCACTCACGCAAGCATCACACACATGCAAACACACCAACATCCACTGCCTCCAGTGTGTTCCCCTCCTCCTTGTCTCCCTCCTCCCTCCCAGTCTCGTCTACACTCACACCTGCATGCACTACATCTACAGCCACTACTGCCATCACCAGCACACCCACCACCACTCCCCGCTCACGTGCAGTCACCACCCCCACTACCATTCACACGTGCCCTGTGTCCTCTCCCAGTGTGTCTGTGACGCCACCTCCCAAGATACACAAACACAGGCACACACCCACCCAACAGCCATCCACCTCACGACAGCCTCCAGCGCATGCACCTTCACCCAAAGTCACCAAACGAACACCTCCTACATCCACAACCTTTTCCTCCACTCCCAAAACCCCCCAGCTACCTGTCCCAGTGTCTCCAAAAAACTTTTCCTGTCCAACCTTGACCTCTTTCCCACACCTCCCCCACCCCATCCATCTCCTAGTTCCCAAACTAGCACCTCAGCCACAACATCTCCGGGACCAGTGGTGCCTGTAGACACCGGAATATGTCCTAGCAGCCACCAGGGAAGCCAGTGTGGCACAGAGCCACAGCACAGACAGTTACCCACCTGTGAAGCATCAGAAGTTGGAAAGTGCCCGGCGGGAGAGGGGGAAGACACCAGCCACCAAAGCCGCTCCCAGGCGTCTAGGTGGGAGTGTGGAGTCAGCTGCGACACCTTCCAAGGTGGGGAAGGGCCACAAGAAAGCAGGAAAGCCTGGGAAGAGCAGCACGGCGGAGGAGACCGCCATCATCCCCGCTGCCCAGGAGGCCACAGCCATCATCCCCGCTGCCCAAGAGGCCACAGCCATCATCCTCGCTGCCCAGGAGGCCACCGCCATCATCCCCGCTGGGCCAGAGAGGACCGCCAGCACAAGCCCCGCTGGGCCAGAGAGGACCGCCAGTACAAGCCCCGCTGGGACAGAGAGGACCGCCAGCACAAGCCTCGCTGGGACAGAGAGGACCGCCAGCACAAGCCCCGCTGGGACAGAGCGGACAGCCAGCAGCTGAGTGACTGCAAAGGAGCCCGCCGCCTTAGGCACCGCTGAACAGGGCACCGCCGTCTCAAGCACCGCTGAACAGGGCACCGCCATCTGAAGCACCGCTGAACAGGGCACCGCCGTCTCAAGCACCGCTGAACAGGGCACCGCCGCTCTAAGCACTGCTGAACAGGGCACCTCCGCTCCAAGCACTGCTGAACAGGGCATTGCCGCTTTAAGCACCGCTGGCCCATGAGCGCCAAGGGCACTGACGCTACTGAGTCCATCACGGGCAGAATGAAGCACTCTGGGCACAAAGCCCCCACCAGAACCAGTGGAGAGATCAATCCACTACCTCTGTCCTTAGCAGGATGAAGCACTCTGGGCACAAAGCCCCCTCCAGAACCAGTGGAGAGATCCATCCAATACCTCTGTCCTTAGCAGGAGAAGCACTCTGGGCACTAAGCCCCCTCCAGAACCAGTGGAGAGATCCATCCAATACCTCTGTCCTTAGCAGGACGAAGCACTCTGGGCACTAAGCCCCCTCCAGAATCAGTGGAGAGATCCATCCACTACCTCTGTCCTTAGCAGGATGAAGCACTCTGGGCACTAAGCCCCCTCCAGAACCAGTGGAAAGATCTTTAGCAGGATGAAGGACACTGAGCACAAAGCCCCCTCCAGAACCAGTGGAGAGATCCATCCACTACCTCTGTCCTTAGCGGGATGAAGCACTGTGGGCACAATGCCTCCTCCAGAACCAGTGGAGACTGTTATCCACTTGAGAGACTGTGGCTTTGCACTCCCCAGGATATGGCAGTGGGCAACCCACCCACTGTAGAGACTTGAGAGACTGTGGCTTTGCACTCCCCAGGATGGAACAGTGGACAACCCACCCACTGTAGAGACTTGAGAGACTGTGGCTTTGCACTCCCCAGGATGGAACAGTGGGCAACCCACCCACTGGAGAGACTTGAGAGACTGTGGCTTTGTACTCCCCAGGATGGAACAGTGGGCAACCTACCCACTGCATAGACTTGAGAGACTGTGGCTTTGCACTCCCCAGGATTGAACAGTGGGCATGTGGCCCTCTCGTGGATTTGGTGTTGTGCACTCAACCGGCTGAGGTGCCCCCCCTTTCCTTCCCCCTGAGGTGCCTGTTTTCTTGCTCTCCGATGCCCTTGCAGTGTTCTCTCCATCATGGTCGGGGATCTTGTGTGGGCCTCGCCCATACCGTGTGAGGCCAGTGTTCCACTGACTTAATTGGAGCACTACCTGGACTACTATGCTTGGTGTATATTTTGTTAACGATGTATATATATTTTTTTGCATACTTGCTTTTAATATATTTCTATGGTTACACTCATTTCCTTTTGTCTTTGCATTCTTCCGGGGGGGTTTGGGGGTTGTAACTATCATGTATTAATATGTATTAGTGTGTGTGTTGTAGTGGGTGACGGTGGGAGTGGGGGTATTGTGTGTGTGTGTCCCTGTTTTTTCCCTCCCCTTTCCCCTGTGTCGTAGGTGCAGTACTCACTGTGGTCTTCGCCGTCAGCGTTTGTGCTCCTGGTAGAGGAACAGGAAGACTATCGCAGGGAGAATTTGGAGTTCCAGCTCCATGGTGTCCTAGTTCCTCGTGGGGTGTGTAGAGGTGAGCGTTTTCCCTTCGGAATCCTGTTTCTGCTGTGTTTTTATCCGCAGTGAATCCGCCCCGGAAAAGGTGGCGGATTGGTACGTTGTGATACTGTGGGCGGTACTTTGTCCTCCGCCTGACTGTTGGCGGTGACAGCCGTGCAGTTTGTTTGTACCGCTGTGGCGGTCGGAGTGTTAAAGTGGCTGTCTATGTTGGCGGTTTCCGCCACGGTCGTTATTGCTAATTTTTTACCGCCGGCCTGTTGGCGGTCTTACCGCCACTTTAACACCGACCGCCACGGTTGTAATGACCACCACAGTGTTCAGTTAAGGCCTCTAAAATTCTTTCATACAGGTTAATAATAAAATGTTTTTATTCTTATTAAAAACTCTCTCTCAAATCCATTGGTTGGAGTAAAGTTAAGACTCTTTCCAGAAGGAAAAACGAGAGAATGGCATATGGAAAAGCTCACACGTATAAAGCGTTTGAGAATTTCCAAACTTTAAAGGCAAGCCATGCTTTTTGTTGCTCACTTCTAGCGCTTGGATTTACATCTGCCTGTGAAATCCTGGTGAACCTAGAAAAAAGTAATTCAGTTGCAAACATTTGCTTATAGTTTAATTTAGTTTTGTGACAATACCTCTTTGTCTTCTCCAAACAGATCCGCCTCAGAATGTGAGATTTAATAAGTCACTTGTTCAAGTGCTTATCAAGTGACCATAAACTCACTCTGCCAGCCTTTTACTACACTTCAGTATTGTAAAGTGCATCTGAAAATGCAGTTCCTCCTTTGCAATATTAGTTACTTGCGTTTTATAAGGGAAAACGATACTGCATGTGAGCTTGGCAGAGGTTTCTCTAGTTGTTTTACATTGAGAACTTAAAGCAGCAGTGCTCTTGATGTATCCAGCTTTCGTTTATAGATGTGAATATTAGCATGTTATTTATTTGTCTTGCAGATATCATTTTGTATATAATTTAACTTTGATCTGTATGTCAGGAACTGTGTTGGTCATTTGAAATATAGTCCCATTCATGGGAAACTGCCTTGTTGGTTTGTTTACCACGGTCTAGAAAGGCAAATGTGTTTCTCTTTTGTGTTGGACCGGCAGTCCGCTTTCATAAAAATGCATGAGGTGCCCTTGACAACCCCTAAGAAAAACCCAGACATAAAAGCTTTGACAATGCTCAGTTTTCCTTATTTTAATCCCCAGTGCATGCACTCTGTTACAAACCAAGCTGATCCTCCTCCTTTCAGCTAGTAGGCCAATTTACTTGAAATAGCAAATGGTGTTTCAAGTGGTAGATTGATATATATATTTTTTTATTTTACAATGTTTTTTCTAATCCCACACCGATCAGTCCTCAGTGCCCTTGGAGCTTTGTACAAAAACATTAGAGTCGATAGGTAAGAAGGTGCAGAGCAAAAACCTAATTTCAGACAGACTTGTGTACAACTGAACTAGACATTGAAAACATGTTCCAGCAAATAAAGGATCAATTACATCTTAAGAAATAGAGAGAACAGCTCCTCGGCTGATTTATGATTTTAGAGAAACCAAGCCCTCTTCCCTGACATATAAAAAACCAAATGGCTGTAACAGCAGTGATTCCGAAATGTTGATGGGGACATAAAATGTAGAAGCCAAAAATATGAATTTACAGAGTTTTTCCTTAATGAAATGAAGTAAGTGTTGTCATGTAGATCATGCTCTCTGGAGCATTGGACTTCTTACATCCTGAAATAGGTTGTTGGAATCATTAACCTGGTACCACGGACAGGTCAAGTTCCAGCAATTTGGAAACAGGCAAAAGTGGTTGCATTTCTGAAAAGGCCAACAGCAGATAGGTTAGTATTATCTAGTTTCAGACCTATCTCTCTTCTACCATCGGCACCACAAATTTGTGAAAAAAATATCAGTGTACATTTATCAGAGTTTTTGGAAACAAGTTGCTAGACCCTTCCCAATCTGACATTCGCCCATGACACAACAGAGAGATAGCGTCGCTGGAAATAGCAGACTCTATCAAACTGATTTTGGATCAGGGCAATAATGCAGCCTAGATTCTTTTGGATGTCTCTGCAGCATCCAACACTGTTTCCCGTGATATCTTCTTGCACCTCCTCTCGACTTTGGGAGAGGAGGGAAGGTTTGGAACTTGATCACTTCGTTTTTGGATCACAGAGAGCAGGCAGCTTGAAGGAACCCTTACACCTCAGACTGTAAGATACTTAAACAGGGGATTCCTCATTAGGTGATACCTGAGTCTGACATTGTTTAATATTTACATGTTTCCTATATATTGGAATCCTTTGGCATTAAAATCATATCATGTAATGAATGACATGCAACTCTTATTTTCAACAAGGGGAGCTCTAAAATAGCAAAGGAGGCATTTTCAGTCTGTGTGGGAGCTGTGATGAACTGGATGAGAATTAAAAATCTACAGTGCCGACCAGACAAACCAGATGGGCTGTTGTTTGGCTCTGATCCTGTTTCTGGATGAACGGGGAGCTGGCCAAAGGAGATTTTGGCTTTCCTCTCCCCAGCAGTGGTGTCCAAAAAACTTGGCATTAAATTAAATTTGACTATCATCTTTCTTTTATGGACCAAGTTTGTTTGGTGGTGAGAGCTTGCTTTTGGATTATGAGAGCTTTGAAGAAGTTGTTAGCTTTAGTACAATAGAAGGCTCAGAGAACAGTTCTTCATGCCCTGGTCACTTCACATCTTGATTACCCAATGTGCTCTAACTGGGCCTTACTGGTCACCTCCTTCAGCATCTGCAAGTAATGCTGAATGTGACAGCCTGCCTATTAGTTAAACATTCACGTTGGACTGCCATTTCTTCAAACCTAAAAGAGTTATACTGGTTGCCAGTAAAAAAAACCTGGTTCTAGCACACTGGGTGTTTTTTTAGTACAGATCTGCAGTATTTGTCTGACAGGTTGCAGCAATACTGCCCAACAAGAGCCCTGTACTTTACCGATGCTTGGCTGATGGTGGTCATTTGCTTTAAGTGGGTAAGGAGAGAATGTTTTTCTTTTACAGTTCTGGTTGCAAAACATGGAATCACTAACCTCCTAGATCAGAGACAAGCAGAATGAAGTCCATAAAAGACTATAAACACATTTGTTTGATTGGCATTGAAGTTGCTTTAGAATGGTGTTGGAAAATGGGTCATTGGTAAGGACAGGTAAGTACCTACACTTAGCAATAGGCCGCTAACCTCCACTTAGGTCCAGTTAGGTCTCTAAATTAAACCGAGCTCAACCCTTGGTAGCTTGGCAACGAGCGACAAGGCTTAACTTAGGAGGCAAAGCATAAAGCAGTCAAATATAACAAAACAGTAATTAAATAAAACATAGGAAACAGTTTAAAAATCCATAATCAATTTATAAAAATAGGAAATATTTGTAGCTTTAAAATGACACCAAAACGATATAATCGGATTAGGGGAACCGGAGATATCACCTCGACTGGGACAAAGTCAAAGTTTAAGGCCAACCGAGATGGAGCCTGGCTCGGCTACAGCTCGCGGGAGGCCTTTGTCAAAAGTTTACCTTAGGACTTAGTTGTTTCTCTGGAGATTATCTTCAGCGGGACTTACCTGCCAGTCCAATCCGACCTCATAGAATTCTTCCTCAGATAAGCATTGCGAGAGCTCTCATGGAGATTTTTTTTACCTTCGGACTTTGCCATTTTTTCGAGGTGAAAATCCTTAGACCGGTGCAAACCTAAATCTTGATCCGACGTCCTTGGAGCCGTCTTCGGATACACTGCCTGGGATGTTCCTACATTCGGACTTAGTCACTTTTTTGGAGATTTTCTTCACCGGGATGAACCTGCAAGTCTGGTCGGGTCGCGGTTGAGGCAAGTTGGCTAGAGCTGTTGCGGCAGGTCGGTCCCTCTATAGAGCTTTTTTCCAAAAGTTCTCCAAACTTCTCCAAACTTCTAGATCTTCTTCCAGATGTTCTTTTAATGTTCTTTTGAGGTCCACAGTTCACCCCAAGGTTCCAGAAGCTCTGAGATGCTCCTTAAGGGTGTGGACTACAACTCCCAGAATGCATCTGGCGCAAACTTCTCTTTGGCCACTGGACAGTGGTCACCTGGTTGGTTTCTTCAGGAGTTGGTGCAGGGGACTCTGGTTAGCAAGTTTTCACCTGTAGCAAACAGGGAGTCCCTCCTTGAACCATTTGAAGCCAGGAAAGTCCTTCTTGTGGTGAAGCCCAAGTGTGCAGCTGGTGCAGTCCTCCAGAGTGCAGTGTCCAGGTGCAGGCAAGAGGTCCAGCAGGGCAGTCCTTCTTCTTCTGTAGTTCTTCCTTGTTGGAATCTGATAGGGATCTGGTAGGGAACTGAAGTATGGGTGCAGGTCTGTCAGTTTTATCCTTGCTCCTGGGTGAAAATCAGGGGGGCCCTGGTTCTCGAATCAGGGGAAGGTTCGTTCCCCCTGTGATGACCACTTCCTGGGAAGTGTGCAAAAAGCAAACCCAGGGAGCAACATTCCTCAAAAATCCATCATGACTGAAAGTGGTTTTTGGAGGTTACATCTGGCTGAGGGCACCCACTGGTGTGGCTAAGAAATCCTAACCACACCCCTCTCCTGCCCTCTCCTAATCTAATCAAGGGGGCACCTAATTGTCTGGGTTTGCAGGATGTGAGGGTGTTACTGGGTTGCTCCAAATGTCCTTCCCTGCCTTTGAAGACCAGTTTGGCAGCCCTCCCCCTTACTGCTTCTCCATCTGCTGAAGGATGATCTCCTCCCCCAGGCACATCTCTTTGTGTTGAGCCAGGCCACTTCACACCTCATCAAGGCAGCCTGGCCAGGCTGCCAGAGGCTGGTCAATCATAGCAAAGCAGCAAAAACACTGCAGGGCTGGAGTTGGCAACTTTTCAGGTAAAGTTGAAAACTCCTTACCTGAACAAGTTATATTAAATCCCATAACTGGAAGTTGTGGGATTTATTATAACAATTAATTGGATACCAAACTTGTGGTATCTGTTACTTAAGGACACTTTTAAATTTAAAATAAAGTCTCCCCATTCTAGCCTATGGAGGCCATTCACTACAATGAGGAAAAAAACAAATGTGGCTGCTTTACATCACCACGGCTTATAAAACTATTTTGCTAAGGTCCCTGCTTATAGTTACATGGCACCCAACCCTAGGGGCACATAGGGCACACATTAGGGGTGACTTATATGTAAACATAATGGAAGTTTAAGGCTTTGGAACTACTTTTAATTCCAAAGTCGAATTTGCATGTAACTTTAATTTAAAAGCAGCCAGTAAGGCAGGCCTGCCTTTAAAAGGACACTGGGCACCTCAGCAGTGCACCTTTGGGTGCACTATCTATGCTGGGGTCCCTAAACCTACATGCCCTACCATATACTAGGGACTTATAGGTAGGTTGACTTAGCCAATAATAATTAGCCTAATTTGCTTACTGATTTTACACAGAACACAGGCCCTGGGACTGGTTAGCAGTACCCAGGGCACCATCAAAGTCAGGAAAACACCAGCAAAAAGTGAAAAATGGGGGCAAACCTTTGGGGGCCTCTGCAATCAGCCCTGATTCCTCACAAATGGTACCTGGTTGATCAGCACCATGACGCTCTCAAAGTAGCTGCACACTCTTTTTCTTTTCTTATTCTCTGTGTTCGTGCATGTAAACATACTGTGCTGTTCTGGTCGATATACTCTGTGAGTACTGCCGTTAAATCACGAAGATGCCCTGGCCATTGTCATTTTTCCTTTACAATCAGCAGGCTATCCAGGAAAAATGCTAAGGCACAGCGCTTCTGAAAAATGTCACATTTTTCCATGCTTCCTTTTTATTCTGATTGCTGTGGAAGTTTCTGCTTTTGCTGGTGATTTGTCTTAGCCAAGGTGTGTGTGTATTTTCTTATAGCAGTGGTCATCCTGTCTCCGTGACAGTCACGGAGTCTAGGTGTTTTATTTAACCCTTTCCCCGCCACGGACGTAATGGTTACGTCCATGGCAGCGCCCGTGTGGCGCCATGGACGTAACCATTACGTCCTGCATGCTGCCCTCGGGAGAAGCGCAAGCGCTCCCCCCGAGGGCCGCCCCCCCACCCCTCCAGGTCAGGGCTGAAAGGGGAATCCCTTCCCCTTCGACCCCCGACCCCCCCGTGACGTCAGCGCGCAAGCAACCTCTAGGCGCCAGGGCAAATTGTTTTTTTGTGTTTTTTTTTTTTTGTTAGTTTTTTTAGAGATGGGGAGCGACCCATTAGGCAAGGGTCGCTCCCCTGGGGGGCAAATTGTATTTAGACCATTTCTGCCCCCCTTGGGGGCAGATTGGGCGATTGTAGGTCAATCTGCCCCCAAGGGGGGCAGAAACCACTAGGCACCAGGGATCTTTTTTTTGTGCCGTCACGCAAGGGGAGGGACCTTGTAGGCAAGGGTCGCTCCCGGGGGGGGGGGAATTTATTTTAGGCCATTTCTGCCCCCAGGGGGGGTAGAAACCTCTAGGCACCAGGGCAAATTGTTTTTTTGTGTTCTTTTTTTGGTTTGTTTGTTTTTTTAGAGATGGGGAGCGACCCATTAGGCAAGTGTCGCTCCCCTGGGGGCCCAATTGTATTTAGGCCATTTCTGCCCCCCTTGGGGGCAGATTGGCCGATTGTAGGTCAATCTGCCCCAAAGGGGGGCAGAAACCACTAGGCACCAGGGATCTTTTTTTTTTGCACCGTCACGCAAGGGGAGCGACCTAGTAGGCAAGGTCGCTCCCCAGGGCGGTGGGGGGGCAAATTTATTTTAGGCCATTTCTGCCCCCCCTGGGGGCAGATCGGCCTGTTGGTATTAGGCTGATCTGCCCCCAGGGGGGGACAAAAACGTCTAGGCGCCAGAGCAAATAGTTTTTTTGTGGTTTTTTTTTTGTTTGTTTGTTTTTTTAGAGATGGGGAGCGACCCATTAGGCAAGGGTCGCTCCCCTGGGGGGCAAATTGTATTTAGACCATTTCTGCCCCGCTTGGGGGCAGATTGGCCGATTGTAGGTCAATCTGCCCCCAAGGGGGCAGAAACCACTAGGCACCGGGGATTTTTTTTTTGGCACCAATGTCACGCAGGCGGAGCGACCCCATAGGCAAGGGTCGCTCCCGGGGGGGGCAGGGGCCAAATTTATTTTAGGCCATTTCTGCCCCCCCTGAGGCCGGCTGAGCTAGAGGCCAAAATCCACAGGTAGGCACGGTTTTCAATGAAAAAATGTGATTTGTCCACGTTGTGTTTTGGGCCATTTCCTGTCGCGGGCGCTAGGCCTACCCACACAAGTGAGGTATCATTTTTATCGGGAGACTTGGGGGAACGCTGGGTGGAAGGAAATTTGTGCCTCCTCTCAGATTCCAGAACTTTCTGTCACCGAAATGTGAGGAACGTGTTTTTTTAGCCAAATTTTGAGGTTTGCAAAGGATTCTGGGTAACAGAACCTGGTCAGAGCCCCACAAGTCACCCCATCTTGGATTCCCCTAGTTTTAAAAAATGCGCTGGTTTGGTAGGTTTCCCTAGGTGCCGGCAGAGCTAGAGGCCAAAATCTACAGGTAGGAACTTTGCAAAAAACAGCTCTGTTTTCTGTGATATGTCCACGTTGTGTTTTGGGGCATATCCTATTGCGGGCGCTAGGCCTACCCACACAAGTGAGGTACCATTTTTATCGGGAGACTTGGGGGAATGCTGGGTGGAAGGAAATTTGTGGCTCCTCTTAGATTCTAGAACTTTCTGTCACCGAAATGTGAGGAAAATATGTTTTTTTAGCCAAATTTTGAGGTTTGCAAAGGATTCTTGGTAACAGAACCTGGTCAGAGTCCCACAAGTCACCCCATCTTGGATTCCCCTAGGTCTCTAGTTTTCAAAAATGCACAGGTTTGGTAGGTTTCCCTAGGTGCCGGCTGAGCTAGAGCCCAAAATCTACAGGTAGGCACTTTGCAAAAAACACCTCTGTTTTCTGTCAAAAAATGGGATGTGCCCACTTTGTGTTTTGGGACATTTCCTGTCGCGGGCGCTAGGACTACCCACACAAGTGAGGTATCATTTTTATCAGGAGACTTGGGGGAACGCTGGGTGGAAGGAAATTTGTGGGTCCTCTCAGATTCCAGAACTTTCTGTCAGCGAAATGTGAGGAAAATGTGTTATTTTAGCCACATTTTGAGGTTTGCAAAGGATTCTTGGTAACAGAACCTGGTCAGAGCCCCACAAGTCACCCCATCTTGGATTCCCCTACGTCTCTAGTTTTCAAAAATGCACAGGTTTGGTAGGTTTCCCTAGGTGCCGGCTGAGCTAGAGGCCAAAATCTACAGGTAGGCACTTTGCAAAAAACAGCTCTGTTTTCTGTGATGTGTCCACGTTGTGTTTTGGGGCATATCCTGTTGCGGGCGCTAGCCCTACCCACACAAGTGAGGTACCATTTTTATCGGGAGACTTGGGGGAACGCTTGGTGGAAGGAAATTTGTGGCTCCTCACAGATTCCAGAACTTTCTGTCACCGAAATGTGAGGAAAATATTTTTTTTAGCCAAATTTTGAGGTTTGCAAAGGATTCTGGGTAACAGAACCTGGTCAGAGACCCACAAGTCACCCCATCTTTGATTCCCCTAGGTCTCTAGTTTAAAAAAATGCACAGGTTTGGTAGGTTTCCCTAGGTGCCGGCTGAGCTAGAGGCCAAAATCTACAGGTAGGCACTTTGCAAAAAATAGCTCTGTTTTCTGTCAAAAAATGGGGTGTGCCCACTTTGTGTTTTGGGACATTTCCTGTCGCGGGCGCTAGGACTACCCACACAAATGCGGTATCATTTTTATAGGGAGACTTGGGGGAACGCTGGGTGGAAGGAAATTTGTGGCTCCTCTCAGATTCCAGAACTTTCTGTCACCGAAATGTGAGGAAAATGTGTTTTTTTAGCCACATTTTGAGGTTTGCAAAGGATTCTGGGTAACAGAACCTGGTCAGAGCCCCACAAGTCACCCCATCTTGGATTCCCCTAGGTCTCTAGTTTTCCAAAATGCACATGTTTGGTAGGTTTGCCTATGTGCCGGCTGAGCTAGAGGCCAAAATCTACAGGTAGGCACTTTGCAAAAAACAGCTCTGTTTTCTTTAAAAAAAAGGGATGTGTCCATGTTGCGTTTTGGGGCATTTCCTGTCGCGGGCGCTAGGCCTACCCACACAAGTGAGGTATCATTTTTATCAGGAGACTTGGAGGAACGCTGGGTGGAAGGAAATTTGTGGCTCCTCTCAGATTCCAGAACTTTCTGTCAGCGAAATGTGAGGAAAATGTGTTATTTTAGCCACATTTTGAGGTTTGCAAAGGATTCTTGGTAACAGAACCTGGTCAGAGCCCCACAAGTCACCCCATCTTGGATTCCCCTACGTCTCTAGTTTTCAAAAATGCACAGGTTTGGTAGGTTTCCCTAGGTGCCGGCTGAGCTAGAGGCCAAAATCTACAGGTAGGCACTTTGCAAAAAACAGCTCTGTTTTCTGTGATGTGTCCACATTGTGTTTTGGGGCATATCCTGTTGCGGGCGCTAGCCCTACGCACACAAGTGAGGTACCATTTTTATTGGGAGACTTGGGGGAACGCTTGGTGGAAGGAAATTTGTGGCTCCTCACAGATTCCAGAACTTTCTGTCACCGAAATGTGAGGAAAATATTTTTTTTTGCCAAATTTTGAGGTTTGCAAAGGATTCTGGGTAACAGAACCTGGTCAGAGACCCACAAGTCACCCCATCTTGGATTCCCCTAGGTCTCTAGTTTAAAACAATGCACAGGTTTGGTAGGTTTCCCTAGGTGCCGGCTGAGCTAGAGGCCAAAATCTACAGGTAGGCACTTTGCAAAAAATAGCTCTGTTTTCTGTCAAAAAATGGGGTGTGCCCACTTTGTGTTTTGGGACATTTCCTGTTGCGGGCGCTAGGACTACCCACACAAATGCGGTATCATTTTTATAGGGAGACTTGGGGGAACGCTGGGTGGAAGGAAATTTGTGGCTCCTCTCAGATTCCAGAACTTTCTGTCACCGAAATGTGAGGAAAATGTGTTTTTTTCGCCACATTTTGAGGTTTGCAAAGGATTCTGGGTAACAGAACCTGGTCAGAGCCCCACAAGTCACCCCATCTTGGATTCCCCTAGGTCTCTAGTTTTCCAAAATGCACATGTTTGGTAGGTTTGCCTATGTGCCGGCTGAGCTAGAGGCCAAAATCTACAGGTAGGCACTTTGCAAAAAACAGCTCTGTTTTCTTTAAAAAAAAGGGATGTGTCCATGTTGCGTTTTGGGGCATTTCCTGTCGCGGGCGCTAGGCCTACCCACACAAGTGAGGTATCATTTTTATCAGGAGACTTGGAGGAACGCTGGGTGGAAGGAAATTTGTGGCTCCTCTCAGATTCCAGAACTTTCTGTCACAGAAATGTGAGGAACATGTGTTTTTTTAGCCAAATTTTGAGGTTTGCAAAGGATTCTGGGTAACAGAACCTGGTCAGAGCCCCACAAGTCACCCCATCTTGGATTCCCCTAGGTCTCTAGTTTTAAAAAATGCACAGGTTTGGTAGGTTTCCCTAGGTGCCGGCTGAGCTTGAGGCCAAAATCTACAGGTAGGCACTTTGCAAAAAACAGCTCTGTTTTCTGTGATGTGTCCACGTTGTGTTTTGGGGCATATCCTGTCGCGGGCGATAGGTCTACCCACACAAGTGAGATATAATTTTTATCGGGAGACTTGGGGGAACATAGAATAGCAAAACAAGTGTTATTGCCCCTTGTCTTTCTCTACATTTTTCCCTTCCAAATGTAAGACAGTGTGTAAAAAAGACATCTATTTGAGAAATGCCCTGTAATTCACATGCTAGTATGGGCACCCTGGAATTCAGAGTTGTGCAAATAACCACTGCTTGTCAACACCTTATCTTGTGCCCATTTTGGAAATGCAAAGGATTTCTTGATAGCTATTTTTTACTCTTTATATTTCAGCAAATTAATTGCTGTATACCCGGTATAGAATGAAAACCACTGCAGGGTGCAGGTAATTTATTGGCTCTGGGTACCTAGAGTTCTTGATGAACCTACAAGCCCTATATATCCCCACAACCAGAAGAGTCCAGCAGACGTAACGGTATATTGCTGTCGAAAATCTGACATTGCAGGAAAAAGTTACAGAGTAAAACGTAGAGAAAAATTGATGGTTTTTTTACCTCAATTTCAATATTTTTCTTTTTCAGTTGTTATTTTCTGTAGGAAACCCTTGTAGGATCTACACAAATTACCCCTTGCTGAATTCAGAATTGTGTCTACTTTTTAGAAATGTTGCGGTTTCTGGGATCCAGCATTGGTTTCATGCCCATTTCTGTCACTGACTGGAAGGAGGCTGAAAGCACAAAAAATCATAAAAATGGGGTATGTCCCAGTAAAATGCCAAAATTGTGTTGAAAAATTGGGTTTTCTGATTCAAGTCTGTCTGTTTCCGGAATGCTGGGAAGCTGGTGATTTTAGCACCGCAAACCCTTTGTTGATGCCCTTTTCAGGGAAAAAAACACAAGCCTTCTTCTGCAGCCCCTTTTTCCCATTGTTTGGAAAAAAACTAATTTTTCACTGTATTTTGGCTAATTTCTTGGCCTCCTTCTGGGGAACCCACAAAGTCTGGGTACCTCTAGAATCCCTAGGATGTTGGAAAAAAAGGACGCAAATTTGGCTTGGCTAGCTTATGTGGACAAAAAGTTATGTGGGCCTAAGCGCGAACTGCCCCAAATAGCCAAAAAGGCTTGGCACCTGAGGGGGAAAAGGCCTGGCAACGAAGGGGTTAAATAGTCCCTTGCTGTGCAGGACTGTGCATTTGCACATCTCTGGCTGACCTTGGCAATCTATGACAGAAATAGAAAACAAGTCAAACTAACAAAAAGACGAGTACATCTTGTTAATCACAGCTGCGTCTGGAGAAGTTTAAAATTGGTTGGGTTGTGTGGAGGCACAGCTTCGGGGAGGGGCTGAACCCACGATTTTTTTAAATGAAAAAAAAAAACAAGAAACAACAGCTTTCATAGGATTTTGTACAAGAACTCTCAAAATATTTGGAGGAGTTCCAGGCTTTCCAAGGAGGCCTGACTTCCTCCTCAGGGATATGTGCACCAGGCAGGAGGGTTTGCGGCTGGTATCTCCCTCGCATAAAGTTTTGCGAAATAACTTCTTATTTCCATGTGAAATTAGCCAATTTCACTAACGCCCTACAAGGCTCAAATGACTTACTATGCTCTCGGGCAGATGTTCTACACAGTTCCCGGAATTTCACGAATTCGCCTGAATGCCTTAATGCCCAACAGTGGAGGTGAATATAAAAACGGTATTGCAACTGTGATTCAGAGTGCAACTGGGTCAAGCTCAGAGACGTGGCCAGCAAGTGATAAATATTCTGCCACTACATTTTTGGTCTTTCATTCTAGTTAAAGGTATGAACAATCAATGGAAGTTAAAGTAGCAGTCGGGGAATGCACCTTTTACACTAAACCATCTCAATGGTTTAACGTAATCACTGCAGTTGACTGTGTGTAACCAACCATGAGACTGGTGCAGTGGGGAAAATATTGACGAGTTTCTAGCGCCGCGACTCCCCAGCCTGCGACTGAAAGCACTGTGAATATTCAAGTAATTATTTCAAAAATGTTTTACACAACATAACATAGACAGCCGCAAGATGTCCAAAAATAAAAGTTATTTTAAAATGTATGCCTGCAATAATACTCAAGATTCTTTAGAAGAATGCAACTTGGCTGTAGGCACACAATTGCTCTCAAAAAAGATTTTTAAAACCGTGTTGCCCCCATGAGCCTCAAATGATCCTATCAATTAAAGTCTTTACTGGCTTCCTTTAGTTATGATTAATCAGCTGCATTCATTTACATTTCTGTTTTTATTAGAAACAGGTGCGCCGTTCCCACCTGCTGCTCTCTTGGCTTCCCAGTACAGGAGAACCCCTCCCTTTCAGTCAAGTTTTGGCCAGGCATTAAACAGTCTGCAGACAGAAAAGAAAGCAGCGTGAGGCAGGCGTTAATCTAAGGCCTCACAGAACATCTCATAGAGGATTAATTATACCTTTGCTGACACCAGATCTTTGACTCATTTCTAAATTGCTGATCAAATTAGCCAAAGAGCTAGCAAATGAAAATCATTTTGACACCACTACGGCTGAATCGCTACCGAGAAGTTACTAGCTACTGAGGGATAAAACATTTCTAATATTTTATCTGCCTCTTCATACATCAAAAACATTCTGGCGGTTTTTGAAGGGTTCGTAGAAAAGAGGCGGGCTGTGGTCTGAGAAACAGGAAGAGGAGAGTGTTGATGGGTGTGTGCCTTATTATCAGGGCAAAATTGAACAAAGTACGGATACCCACCAAGTATAACATCCAGCACTAAGACATTTTTTATTGAAAAAATCAGGAAGCTTTAAAGTGTACACACAGTCAGCAAGAAGATGCAGAAGATATATACCAGTGATGGTATCTTGTCGCAAGGGGCGTAAAACTGCATTCGCCGTTGGGCCACAGGAAACCTGTGGTGAGTGGAGATATTTGAAAGTGGTGGGGCGTAAACGTCGTGCATGAGGGTTACATCACTGGAAGCGAAGCAAGTGAGCAATGATAAAGCGTCTCGGGGGTCTTTTTTTAAAAAAACAGTGAACAAACGAAGCATTTTAAAGCAAAATTGAGAGCTCAAGAAGTCTTAAAAAGCAATTTTTAACGTGTAATCTTGAAATAGTTAAACACGTAACAAAATGCCCTATATTGTATTGCATTACATATGTTCAACCGTTACTGAAGTGTGCAAACTGTACAGTTTTCAATTATCTTACCTGCTCATGGCTGTCTCCGCACTGCATCTGGTTGGTAAAACGGAAGGATCTTCATGCCATATTGATGATCTCATAACACTCGTAGTCTTTGCAAAATTAAAATGTAAATGCAAATTATGTTTTGATCCAAAGTGGGGATATTATGTAGTACATAAGTAAACACAGTACATATATACTGCACGGTGGGAGCATCTATCATGTGAAGAAGAGCCTGTCTGACATTATGGGCGTTATTCCAACTTTGGAGGAGGTGGTAATCCGTCCCAAATGTGACGGATTTACCACCAGCCGTATTACGAGTTCCATAGGATATAATGGACTCGTAATACGGCTGGTGGTATATCCGTCACTTTACCGTCACTTTTGGGACGGATTACCACTTCCTCCAAAGTTGGAATAACCCCCTATGTTCCTACTGACTAGTTATGGCATCAAAAGAGACATTTATTTTGATAATGATGTAACTGCTTTGTTCTGTAACCAGAGAACACCATAACTGACATACCAATGCTTAATACCTCACCGATTTGTTTATTTATTTTAACACCTTTACCAATGAAATCTACTAGGACAATTCAAGGTCTAGTTATTGTGATCTGTCAGACTAGAGTCAACTATGAGAATGCAAGACCTAAAACTTAAGGACATCTTGAAAGCCGTTCGATTTCTTATCCCGGGGATGAAGAAATATGATTACATCACCCTATCTTGATGAAACTCCATTTGCTCCCCTTGCTGGCCCACTAAATCATCAACAACAGCTTCATCATTCACAAATATTGTAAATGTTGAAGCTGCTTTGGTTTTGAAGATGTATTTGGCCATCCCTATTATCCTGCAGCCAGGACATCACTGAAGAATAGGAAGCGCAAAAAAGAAAAAAACACAAGGCTGCAGGCCTCTTCCATCTAAGCACCCAGGCACCTGGAACAACATCTCTGTATTCATCAGCAGGACTCCAAAACTGCTGCAATGCAGGAAAGATTTGGAAACATACTTCTTTATAAAACACTGTCACAGTGCAGACTGTAGCTAACAGTATATCACTCGCTGACTGTATGCTTGCCTTTCTTTGACCCAGACCCTTACTTCTTCTTATATTCCCATGATGGAAATAAAGCAAGATATGAATATGTATGTAACTGCATCAAATAATAGACAAACAGAACAACATAATCAAACATGAAATGGGTGTTTTGGCTCAAATAGCAATTGCAAAAAAGGCTGTATCAACTTATCCAAGAACTCTGCAAAGTCTCAAATGCTCAGCAGTGAGTGACAGAGCATCAACATGGTAAACGTTGAACATATGGAAGTCTGGCATACATCCCTGATTTTACTGACTCCCGTGCCAGGCCAGCAGATGAGGAACAACAGCTGGTCACAAACTACCAACATTCCAAAAATGTTAAGATTAACTCATGCTGTACATGAAATCAGTACATCTGTCCTTAATAGCTGCAAACTTCTCAAATACTTCAATGTTGATGTTTGGGATTCTCCTAACAATGTCTCTCTCTATAGAGAGCATTTCTAAAGCATTTAGGGCCTGATCTAGATCTTTGCTGCGGTGGCAGACCAGAGTACACTGTCAAGTCAGCGATGTTCTGACCGTGGTATTTAGAACTGAGCCATCCACCGCCATAATGGAGTGCTCTTTAGAGCTGACAAGCTGGTGGGTTCCTGCAAACCATATTTAGATGTTTCAGTTCTGCAGGCAGTGTACTGGCAGCGGATTGCTGACAGAGGAAGGCTATCACAGGACCCAAATGGACATTGTACAGTGGCAGTAGCTATGGAGGAGAGGTAAGTCACACACACATTATACCATAGCCATATGTGTCACACTGCACAACAGTTCACATACACGCTATTATCCATTGCCATTCCACCACAACACAACATGTACATGCAGAAAACACACATTGCCATACATCATGACACAACATACACACATTGTTGGCACTACACCAACACAAAAAAAACACGACAACCAACACAACTACACACTAATCTACCCAAACACACGCATACAAAAGCACAACTACACACATCACAACGACCACCACACAACAGTGACACTCACCTGAATGTTACACACAGCAACACAACACACAACCAAACATACACAACATCAGACCCATGTGCAAGTGGGACACAATCTGACACAATCTGACACAACCACATCACACACTCCAGCTCCCTCCACCTCAACTAGACAATCCAATTGCGCCCACACATACTGACTCACATATACAACTGAAAGCACAACTTCACAGGGACAGGTCCCCTTGCCTTGTGCACAACTGGACATAGGTAACAAGTGTGAATGTTACATTATTGTGGTGCCAGCATTCATTGTGAAAGTGTGCGATATGTGCCTTGTACCGGTGTGCCCCCATCCCCGTTTGACACAATTGTGTCCCCAAAATACCCATGCCGTAGTAATTTTAAGAAATTACTGTGACGTATTAGACTGCAGTGGTCCTGAGTTCATGTGCAGTGCCCACACCACGTAGACTGGCAATGCAGATTCCCTACCTTAAAGTCCAATGATGGGGGGGTTGTGTTATCTCCATGGTCCAGTGGCAGCAGCAAAGGAAGGTTTTGTCCAGTAGTGTCCAGTCGAATACATAAGTGAGATCAGGAAAAGTTAGATTTTTGCCTCATTCCCCCCCCCCAAGCCGCCAACTCAGGTGAGGAGTACCAAATCCACAGTTGGCTTGGCTGGAAGGCACATTCAAATCGCTCAGTGGGAAGGGAGCTGGAGTGCTACAATCAGCTGCTTTATCCTGACGGGCCATCAAAGTAGTTGGGAAGTTCCGGTGAAGTCAGTGGGACTCGGTGGGTTATCAGCTATGGGACCACCAACATATAAATTGGGCGGGCAGACCACCTAATTGGTAAATGGGTTTTCCATTGAAAATCGATGGTGGGACTGAGACCAAGAAGATCTAAATTAGGCTCTTAGTCTTTCCTCAATCATGGCCTTCTTCAAGAATGTCTTAATGTTGTTCAATGTTGAAAAACATTATTCCAACTCTGCTGTTCTCAGGGGAGTGTTAATGAGTATTTTCAGTAAAGCCACTGCCTCTGTAAGTGATTTTTCCCTATTAAGTTTTTGAATTAAAGTGAGCAAAGGAATGGTACCACCTGTAGCCTGCCAATATACATGCACTACATACAGTACAGATCGCTCAGCTCTCAAATCCTCTTTGTTGAGCATACAGTAAGTTTCCACAGCCTCTCTCAGTGCTTGCTTAGGAATGGAAATATTAGCTTTTGGAAACTGGTCACTTTGCAGTAATGTGGCACTCACCAAATGCTTTAGTGTGACATATTTCCTTCACAATTTGGACAAGGCTGCTCATGTTTTTGCTATTATTTGAACACAAGAATCTTTTGACAGTCTGCTGTCAAATTGTCAAACCATTGTCTCACTTTGTTCATGCTGAGGACAAACTGAATTGTAGCTTTATGCACAAATACAGTATCTATTTCTTGTTTTGGTAGCTGGTTATATGATATGTCAACATGACAAATTATTTCATGAAACAGAAACGGAAAGAATTGGAACACCTAATCTTGTAGTGCTCTTGCAAAGCTGCGAGCCTCATTTTCACTTTTGCACTCAAAGTCACCACTGGCCTCTATGGTGTTGAAGCATTTCTAATTATCAACCCTATATTTGTATGCTAGGTTGATTGTGCATATGTGAAAGTTCCAACTAATTGCACATCCCTTTGAAGTATGTCTGGCCACAATGTACTGAAGTATTTTGGTTCCTATGGGTGAGCTTGAGAAGAATGCTGCAATACCTCCTACATTCAAACAGAACATTTGTGCTTCAGAGAACATTTCTACTGCTTGTTGCATAATAAAATTAAGTTGGTTGGCATAATAGTGCACTTAATGGGCATTAGGGTACGCATTTAAAAATGTTTTAAAATTCCACTCATAACTGAAGCACCATTGTAACTTTGTGCAATTAGTTTTTTGTTTTTGAGTGTACTCTGCAAAACTCAAGTGCATTTCATGCAGTATAGTAGTAGCAATGGTGCTTGCAGTAGAATCTCTTAAATGTGAGAATCCATAGAATCTGCCACACCTTTACTGTCATTGTCAACATACCAAAAGATTAATTTGACTTGTGTTTTAGTGGCCACATCAGTAGTGTCATCAGCCTGAGAAGGCACAAAGTATTTGGTTTGCAACTGTTGCACATTATAGCTTCTTGTAATCTATAGCATACACTCAAGAGGTTCATTCTTGAGGACTGTACTTGCAAAATCGGTTTCAATTTTACTGTCTATGCTTTTGTTTCAATTTTACTGTCTATGCTTGTAATTAAATCTACCAGGCTTCTGAATATACCAGGATTTGAGGAATTTTCTGATTTTTCATGCCCTTGTAATGCACACTCAAAAACACCACAGAGACGAATACAATCAATTATATTTGAAAGTACGTGTATATTCCTGTTGATTGTCTCATTAAGTTTCTTTAGTGCTTTTTGGTATACGTCGCTTATATGGGCTGCTGTGGGGGCGTCTTCAAACATATCTAGTCTTGTCGGGTTTTCCATATGGATTTGCAAATGTCCATGCTTCTTTTTTTTATCTAACAAATGCTTTGAGTCGGTTACTCATTTTATTGTTCAAGGAATGTCACGACCAAGCAGCAGGCAGGAGAAGCAGAACAAAGAATTTGTCACATTACTCCCTGTAAGCAAATTACCTTTTGTGTACCAGGAGTTTGAGAATATATGTTTGTATGTCTTCTCTTGTATTATGTGGGTTGTTGCAGGTTTAGGTCTGGCTCACCAGGTTCTAATTGTTTTACAATATATATATATATATATATATATATTGTAATACTATATATATATTGCGACTCAGTCTAAGGAATATTTTTTTTTACAAGTAGCTGTTTACTGTATTCCTGTCCTCTTACCAATATTAAAAGTACCTGTAAATAAATAAAATACAATTGTAAGGTTTGGTGCAAACTCACGCTTCTGTATAAATGCATATATTGTGTATTTTATCAGTATACCTACGACAATGTTCTTTTGCTCAACATATCTGTTATTAATATAGCCTTATAGCCTGCTACCAAGGGATATAAGGGTGAACCTAAGTTATAGGCTTGAGCCACAGGCAAGGAACAATAATGACAGAAAGGGTCTTTAACAAATTATATCGCCCAAGGCTACCAGTTAAATACTACACCCGTACCACCTTCCTAATGAATGGATGTAGCTCATTTGAGACACTTGTGCTTTGTGCTACCGTTGGATTTTTCACAATCCCTTTGATTTCAGGTATGCAACATTGATGGCAGCATCACCACTCTGAAAATGGTTCCAGCATCACTGCAGTGCTTAATTATGGCACACCAGATCAATAGACCTTGAACTGACAAATGCCCAATGCACTTCCATTGTGGCCTGAGAGTGCTGATGGTAAGTGCTGCACTTTACAACAGCACCCACGGCCAGAATGAGAGCTGCACATCTGCTATTAAGCTAAGTGGGAGAACAGCATTTCACTTCAGAATGTTTCTCATCTGCCCTGTGTTATCGTAGCTGCAGTATATAGGAGGTGCATCATGCACATCCAAAGGAGCACATTTTCAAAACTTTCTGAGCACTCTGAGCACAACGGACGCATTCCGAATGCAGGGCACCTTCAAGTCAGGAAATATGATTTGCACTTCACAAGCAAAGCTAACCTTTGGAAGCCAGGTTTAGCGTTCCTTATTTAACTTGCAAGTTACACAAACAATTTGTAGGGGATTCTGTGTGGTGGAAATCAAGATGCACTGAACATCTGTAAAACCTCAGGTCAGTGTCATAATCTCAGAGTGTGCATTAAAGGTAAGTCTGTGATTTCCTTCTCCAAGATGTATAGACTACAGCCTGAACCCATCATGATTACCACTAAAGGATTTTTGAAAGGTAAACCCACGAACCAATGAAAGTGACGGGCGTGCAGGGGGCATGGTTAAAAGCCCACAGATAGATTCTAGCACGTCAGAATGCTTGCGTGCTCGACCTATAAAGAGGAGTCAAACAGCTGTTATCATAGATTCTACTCTACAAAAGCTCAAAATCCCAAATGCAGGCAGCCCATTGCAGAAAAAAAAACACACACAACTTCTCAGAACTGTGAAATATCCTGGTCTTTTGTTTCGAGAGCTTTTACAGCTCACAAATCAACTTTTACAATAGTAATTGAGCGGGAGGACACTGCCAGTGGCTTTTTGTGCACATTATTTAAGTAAGCTCCACAACCCACAGAACTACCCTACTTTGGAATGTGGGGGATGAAGTTCGATAAAAGGCTTGCCTCAACACCACATCCTATGCTTTTTGGCAAGGAAATCACTTTCGCTTTGTGCCTCAGAAGGAAGTGAGCAAATCCAATAGGTTTCGCCTTTGTTTTTTCTTTTGCATTCTATCTTACTAACTGGATTATAAATATTAGAAAAATATTATAATAATGATTGTTTTAAATTTGATAAACCAGTAATAGTTGTTTATGTTGTGATATATGATGAATTAATATCCCAGGGTTCCAAACTCATAATTTTTACCTTATTTAATATGGCACTGTATTAGAGTATAGTAATGTGTAGTTAGTAAAGTGCCACTGCACTTGCTGCACCATTCAAATCATGCCCGTTTTAACTGTAACGTAACCTCAATTGTGACTGCCTGTTTAGTTGTAAAATATAGCAATATGCGGTGTTTAGAGGAGCTATGACAATGTTTAGCCCAGGCGCCACTGCACCTGCTGTACCATTCAAATCATGACCTTAATGCCTGCAAGGTAACTGTACTCATGACTGCCTGTTTAGTAGTAAAATATAGCAATAGTTGGTGTTTAGAGGGGTTCCTAGAACTTTTGGCCCATGTGTCACTGCGCCTGCTGCACCACTAAAACCATGATCCTAGTGTCTGCAAGGCAACTGCACTTGTGACTGCCTGTTTAGTAATACAATTTAGGAATTATCTCTATTTAGATGTGGTCTGAAACCATGTGGCAAGGTGCCACTGCCTCCTTCAAGTTAGCCTGACTGATGTAGGGTGATACCCTGAAACCGGTCCCAGGATGCTTGTTTCCAGGCCAGGGAGGACCTGGCCTGGCAGTAAGTTTGGGCTGGACTGTTATGGGGAACAGGATCAAGACTGATTTGCATATGGCTGGGTCCAAACTGGGGTGGCATGGTGAGCAAAAGAACAATGAATTAAACCCAGCTTTGTGACTGGGGATGAGTGTTCGAAAAGTTTCAGCATTCTATCATCCTTTTGTGTTGCTCCAGGTGCCACTGCACCCGCTGCTCCATTCAAATCATGACCCTGATGCTTGCAAGGTAATTGCACTTGTGACAGCCTGTTTAGTAGTAGAATATAGTAAAATATAGCAATATCTGATGCTTATGGAGTTCTTACAACCTGTGGCCCTGATGCCACTACACCTAGTGCACCATTCGAATCATGACCCTTGTGCCTGCAAGATAACTGCACTTGTGACTGCCTGTTAATACGTCACTGAGAATAAAAATTTGAAATAAAACTTTGCCCAACTATACAAATTACAAATGAGTGAGTGGTAATTTAAGAAACAACCACACAAATAATTTTAATATTTACAACTGTTCATCAGAAGTGTAATTATTAAGTAATGAAAAACACAACATAATGAGCTAAAATGCTTCTTGTTTTACATCTGCACTCGATACTCCACTGCAAGATGGCCAACATGTTTACACATATTTCCATGCAAATTGACTCGTGTTCAGTTAATTTTTTCGCATACAAACACCAACACGTTCCCGATCACCAAAAACTGGAAGGTGTACTCCGGTCACCCTTCACGAGACGGCAAAAGCAGAACAGATTAACAGAAGAGCAGGAAGTGACCTGCTAGCCAATAAAAAGCAAGTAAACTCATGCATCGTTTGAATGATCAAATGGGAATTTCAGGTAAGTAAGACGTGAAGTACGGGCAGACCATTCTAACTGCCATATTTAGCGGTAACCTCCAACATAGCGGAACATGCACAGCAGAAACCGTTGCCGGTTCGCACCGCGGTGGAACAAAAAGGCACCGCCGAAAGTAGCCAACACCACATTGGCCAGTTCGAATATGCCACACCTGAAACTCATACGCACACCATGCACACCTGCACAAGCCAATATATAAAACCCCCACACACACCTCCACAATCCCTTGCGACAATCACGTGCAGCCACAGACACACTCGAAATTAACCACACCCCAAACACAACAAAAAGAAATCACACAGCACGCATTGCACAAATCAACACCACAGCTCACCGGCACCCACAGCCAAACACACCCACGTCACCCCCCACACTGCACCTGACACACACACCACATGCCCACCCCAGAACATGTCACGCTAGAAGCACCCACGGTTCACCGACAATGAGTTGTGGGTCATGGTGGACGAGATCATCAGAGTAGAGCCACATCCCATGGGAGTCATGGGAGTCCAGGGACAGCAAACCTCGATAGACAAAAAGATGGAGTTATGGCAGGGGATCGTCAACAGGGTCAATGCAGTCAGCACCTACCCACGCACAACGGGGGTCATCATTAAGAAGTGCCACGACCTCAGGGGGAAGGTCCGTTCTATAGTGTCCAGGCATTAGATAGCCATCAATAAGACTGGCGGTGGGCCCCCTACCTTCTCCTTTTCATTTGACATCCTGGGAGGAGAGAGTCCTGGACATCATGCAACCCAAGGGCCTGACTGGCATCACCGGAGGGCTCGACACCGGTAAGTCATCAATACCCCCAAGCAACAACTACTCCTGCCCAGCGGGCCTCCCACGATCAACCACTGACTTACCTATTACAACCCACCCCACTGCACCCGAACCAAACACCCCACGCCCCTCCTCTGCATGCCACACAACCCCACTCCCACCATCCCTACTCACACACTCCTTATGCATGGATGACAACCACAATGTGAAGAACCACAGCTCCTGCAATCCAGCACAGCCCACACAGCAACACACCCCAGATCCACTACACAGTGGAACATCTGCATAGACAACCATACCACAGCCCACACCTACTGGCTGCCATGACTTTGTCCCAACACATGGCAATGACAGCAATGCCAACCACCATCCACACCCCCCATGCCACGTGGAAACCATGCCACAGACCCCTACACCAAATCAATGTCTGCAGTGCTGCAGCTGTCATTGCCATCACTGGGAAGCAAGTCGAGCCACTGCATGCATCACAACAGGGATATAACAACTACAGTTACACAACTAATATCTACCATTTCCATCCACAGGTCCCCCTGCCACTGACACCCTACAGAGGATGCCAGGCTCAGACAGTCCTCCGTAGGATGAAGGCCCCACTGGATGTCTAGATGGGGATTATTTGCCTGAGCAATCTGGGGCCACTAGACAGTCCACCAACGGCAGACCCACCCTGGACACACCGGACGCTCCGACCCATGTGGCAACAACACCACAGCCAGCCCCTGAACCCCAAACCTGTTCCCCAAGGACGTCACAATCAGAGGTGTGCTCTATAGTACGGGGGCCAGTGTCAAGGGCACATACCCCAGATAAGAAAGGCCCTGCTGCTACTGGAAGTGGGCACACTGTGCAGGGGCACAGGCACAGGGGGCCAGGGGTAGTGGGATAGGAATCATGGGCCAAGGCTCGGGGCAGGCACACTAACTAACTGCCCAGGAGGCCCTCAACCAAGGCCTGGGTGTATATCAGCAGTGGCCCAGATCCTAGCTACCGTGCAGGAGACCCAGTGGCTGCAGGATGAATACCATCAGGAGGCCAAGCAACAGTGGCAGGCCCACAATGCCACCATGGCCTCCATAGCAGGGGTGCTCAAGGACCTGACCCCATCGTGCGTGAGTCCACCACCCACCAGCAGACCCCTTCCACTAGCCACATCCCATCAGAGCCCTCCACGTCAGTGACAGCCAGTGGCATGGAGGCCCCACCACAGGACTTGCAGGACACCAGCACCCCTACCCCGGTAGCTGAGGAACCCCCATGCAAGCGAGGACATTAAACTAGACATCCAGCCTGACATGATGCCCAGATCATGACCACTTCCAGGAAGTGACCCTCTCCTGAACATTATCCCTTGTGTGTGACTGAGACACCCTGTTGACTGTCCACTCTCATATCTCAATTTTACCCATTCCCAGCAGACTGGACCTGGACTACCCACAGCTGGCCTCACCACTCTGATGATTTCAGCTCCCATGGCCCGACTCATCACCCTTTGCACTTGTCCATCCCAAATAAACACCAATTGAGCACAGTTACTGCCTACATCTTTATTTGTCATGGGTACGAATGGAACTGACAATACATGTGGAACTGGCAACCCATCGCCCAGCAAATGCATGGGAGGGTGAGAGAGTGGGAAGCAAAATGCAGGGAGGTCAATCGTGGGGCAGCAAGTGGCTGGAGATATGTGTCAAGTGAGGCAACAGGCCAGGCAGGGACCTGAGTACACCACTACAATGTCCTGAATGTACAGCAAGACAAGGACAACAATCACTGTATGAGTCACATATGTCAACTCAACACAAATGCACTGTAGGAACAGGTATCCAAGGCAGATATGCCAGTCAAGTCCACAACCATATGTCCAATACCAACACACAAAAACAACATAAACCAATCCAATGGTCCCACCCGAACAGTACCCAGCTCCAGACCTGACCCCATGCCCACTGCCACCAAAAACAACAATGTACCACTGCCACCCAATGTCGACTCTCAGAATAGATGCAGCAGAGATGCAACAACCCTGTGTAGCACACACATAGCACTTGAACTGGCAGCTCAGGGAACATTGTACATACATGTTGATGGCACTAGTGCACCAGCACAACAGCTGCCTGACTATAGTCCTGACCTGTACACTGTGACTACCTGAGTCCTGGGCACATGTGACACCCCGCAACCCACCCAGAGGCAGAGCTGCAACCAATACCTACAGTGGTCACAGACAACAGGTGGTAGCAGGGACAAAGCAGACCATTTTAGAGGACACATACCAGACAGTTGGCACATACCTGCATCTCAGCTGAAGTAATGTCGAATTAGCTCTGCCCTGGAGCCAGCTGCATCCTCATCATCCTCCTCTTCATCACGCTCCATGTCCCCTTCATCAGCCGCTGGTACACCTACCCCCTCCTCTGCATCCAACAATGGGATCTGATGCCTCAGGGACAGACTTCGCAGCTTACAGCATGCCACAATGATCTGGCACACCTTCTGTGGTTTGTAGAGCAAGGGGCCCCTTGGAAATATGCAGACACTGGAATCTGGCCTTCAGCAGGCCGAAGCACCTCTCAATGACCAGTCTGGTACGACCGTGGACCTCATTGTAATGGTGCTCTGCAGCTGAAGTTAGATGCTTCACAGGTGTCAGGAGCCAGCGCAGGTTGGGATAGCCAGAGTCACCTGTATGCACAGAGGTAAGAGGCATATCAAGACCGGGAGGGTGATAGGGAAGGAACACAAGAGTGCAGAGAGCTGAATGGCACACATATACAGGGGTACATACCGATGAGCCAGGCCCTCTCCCTCTGGAGTGGTGCCATCATGTGTGGGACGCTGCTGTTCCATAGAATGAAGGAATCAAGCACAGAGCCTGGGTACCTGGCCATCACCTGGGAGATGTACTGGTCTGCGAGATACATCACCTGCACTTTTACCGAATTAAAGTTTATGTGGTTTCTATAGACCTGTTAAGTCCTCCTATGTGGCACGAGGGCAATGTAGGTGCCATTGACAGCCCTAATGACATGAGGGATGTGTGCCACACTGTAGAAGGCAGCCTTAACAGTGGGCAATTCTGCACGTTGGGGGAACCGAATGTAGCTGCCCAGATGTTTGAGCAGGGCACATAGTAAACTTCTCAGGATGTTGCTAAACATGGCCTGTGACATCCCAGCTGCCAGGCCCACTGTGACCTAGAAGGAGACTGAGGCAAGGTAGTGGAGGACTGACAACACCTGCACTGTTGGAGGGATGGCATTCGGATGGCTCCAACTGGGCCACCAGTTCCATGGTGGTCACATGGTTCAGACGATAGGTCTGGATGACGTGATGCTCCTCTAGGGTGGCAAGGTCGATTAGGGTCCTGTACACTGGTACATTCCTAATCCTCATCCTTACATCATACCTGGGAACAGGAGAGAGTTGGAATTATGTTGTGCACCATAGACTGTGTCGACGGTGTTGATGTGGCCACAGGTCAGCAAATGACACCCATGACACACTAACATTCACACGCATTACACATTGGACATGTAATGGCAGCCACCTGTCTGCATGCATGGGACAGGTGGAAGTGAGATCATCCCGCCGGTGTAACGTCATGTCGGTAGGCAATCATGGCTGGCGTGCAACTCACCATTGGTTAACACTGTTGCCTATGGGAGGCACGAGCCAATGGTGATCGCCACATGCGGTCACAGTGATGTCTGGGGCAGGCTGTGACTGCCATTTCATGTGCTCGTGATCACTTGACTCCTGAACCTTGTGCACTGAAGACCTCCACTGTGTGTGCTGCTGTGTTCTGACTCTGGTAGCTAAGACGCCATATCCTGCAGGAGATAGGGCTCCAGCCTTCAGCCAGGAAGAGTTGGAGTGGCTCGTGGACGGGGTCCTGCCCCTGTATGGATGGATAGTTGTATGGGGCACCAGAGCAACAGGTGAGTCCAATTTTATTCTCCTGTATGTGAGTTGGGCACAAGGGGAAGGGGACCTTGCTAGGTGGCAGTGTGTATGGAGCATGGACATGGGTGAGGGGTCTAAGGCTACATTGGGTGATGATGTGTAGGTGTGGAAGTGTGATGAGTGCGGTCCACTGCTGTCCCAGGGATGCCACTCTAGATGACTGTGTTCTTCTGTCTGGGTCACCCTTGCAGGTCAGTGCCCATCAGAAGAAGTGGATTGGGTGTGCCATCACCAAGCAAGTGCGGATCCTGGGGGTCCATGCCTTGTGGAGCACCCACTGCAGAAAGCGGTGGGAGGACCTGAGATGCTGGGCCCGGAAGACCACAGAGGCCCAGCTGGGGATGGCTTCCCAACGAGGGAGGGGTGCCCGTCGGACGCTGACCCCCCCAATAGCCCGCATATTGGCTGTGGCCAATCCTGAGGTGGAGGGCAGCACAGCAGCCACATGGGGGTAAGTACTCACTCTCACATGCTACATATGTTGCCATAGTGGCTCTGGGTGGGTACTATTGGGTAGCTGTGGCATAGGTGCTTGGTACAATGATGTCCTTTATGGGTAATGTCCATCTGAGCAGGATTGGCATCATAGGTGTGGGTAATGCCATGCAGTCAGTGGTAGCGGGCAGTCTCCTCCAATGTCGAAACTGTGTGGCCACCTACTAGCTAGATATGCTTGCCAGCTCATGGTAACAGGATGATTGGACCTGGGGTGTCAGGCCATTTTGATTAGTCCTTGCCAATCACTGTGCCAGTGGTGGATCCAGGAACCTCAATCAGCTGACAGGCACTGCATGTGTAGTGAGGTAGGATTGTGCCAAGTGGTCACAGTGCTACTTAACAATAGCAAAGTAGGCCTGCCAACTAGCCGTGCAGAATTCTGTTGGATGAGCAGTCCTTTACATGCCGATCTCAATGGCCATGGGTAGTGGGCAGGTACTGGACAGGTGTGGCGGGTATGCCACTCCTCATGTATATGTTTGCATTAGTCAGACCATCAGCAGTTGATGTGTATTGTTGTGGTTTCCCTCATGGTGTTCCCTAGTTGTAGGATGTGCAGGGGTGGGCATAGCATATCGTGGCATGGCATCAAATGCTGATGTTCTACCCTGTGTCACTGACATGCTTGTATTTACCGATTGGACCCTGTTTCTCTCTCTCTCTCTCTCTCTCTCTCTCTCTCTCTCTCTCTCTCTCTCTCTCTCTCTCTCTCTCTCTCTCCCTGTTCTCCTCTGTCTTTGTGTGCACCAGCATCATCTGGCGTAGGAGAAGGGGCACCGTCAAATGGGGAAACTGCAGCCCATGGGGCCCAGGAGGCTGACACCAGCGGAGCCGAGGGGATCAGTGGGATGGAGGGTGGGGGAAGTGCCACGGGGAGACCGGATCAACCACTACATTTTCTGATTCCTCCTCCGATGGACGCTCCCTGGTGGTGGCAGACTTATCTGGGACCATCCCAGCACCATCCTTGTCCGCCACCCCCCTTATCAGCACTGCCCTCCCTGTAGCTCCCCACCCAGTTGCCCGTGACCGCTCACTCAAGAGGGTGTGCATCTCCTTCGCTGTAGTCATCTCTGCTCCTGCCCCAGTCAGCCCAGCTGCCCTCAATGAGGAGTCTATTGACCTCCTGAGGTCCTCTCTGTGGGACAGACAACTATCGTGAATGCCATCCAGGGACTGGCATGCCAGATGCAATAGAGCAATGCTTTCCTGAAAGGCATTCACGGTGCCTTGTCTGGCCTACAGAGATCGTTACAGGCTCTGGCCTCCTCCTTGATGGCAGCCAGTGTCCCTTCTACTTCTGTCCCCCCTCCAGCTACCTGTTCCCATACCCACATCACTCTCCCCTCATCTCTTCAAGGCACACCTACTGACCCACATACATCCACATCAACAGACACAGTACACAAGGACAGATATTGGCAGCACAAATGCCACCACCACCACCACACACACAAACAACAGACACATGAAGACATGACAACATCCACACCATGAACCCATTCACCAACCACCTTACACATCACAGCCAGTACACCACTCACACCTGCAGTCAGCACCACATCAGTCACTGATCCTGCCACATGTGCTCTCACTGCCTCCGTCACCACATTATCTGACCACCATTCATGCACCCCATAAACCACTGGTGCAGACACCTCGACTGTCAACACACCCATGTGCAGCACATCCACCCTACCTGCAGAAATCACCCCAACATACACTGACTCGTCCTCCCTGCCATCTCCCTACATCTTCTCCGAGTACATCGAAACACCCACACTCGCCCACCCAACAGTCCCCCAGAACAAACATTTCATCCACCCATGCACCTGCACCTAAGGCACCTCCACGTACACACCTCACAAACATACCCACTCCCAAACATCCTTACCTTGACCTCCCTTGTGTCCCCAAAGAATGTTTCCTCAAATAATTTTCCCTGTTCCCCACCACTGACCCAGTCCCTGTTCCCCCCAAGTGCCCTGCAACCCTTCGAAGGCCCCTGCCTTCTGCCTCCCAGTCCACCACTGCCCCTAGACATGCCCCTCCACCACCTGTCACTTCAGCCCCTGTCACGTCCACTGCTCTTCCTGCCAAACCCCAGCCCATGCATGCTCCCTCCAGTTCCAAGGCCAAGCCCACTCCCTCCACTACCAAGGCCAAGCCCAAACCCCCCCTCAAAGGGCAAGCCCAAGGACCTCCCATCCAAATCCACCCCCAAGGACCCTCCTACAATCCCAAACTAAAGGACCCCCCTCAAGCCCAAAGCCTCCCCACACCCTCACCCCCCTCAACCCTGAGGAGCCTGCATACACCATTGATGCCTCTGCCCTATGGAGGCCAGCACTTTGCAGTCAGGAGTCAAGTTGGGGCGTCACCTTGTGCCCAGTGGGCTTGGGGCACTTTGGTCTTTTGGACTGGCCCTTGGTCCTGTGTGTACATATTTTTCCTCTTTGTAATATATCTGCACCACAACACCGTGGGTGTCTATGGTACCTACCTTGTCCTGGCTTTCTTTCCACATGTATGTGTGGTAGATGCGGGTATTAGTGTATATGCATGTGTGTATGTGTGTGTCTTGGTAAGGGTGTTTGTTTGCATATGTGTGTGTGGATGTGGCTTCCCATGTTGTGTGTGTGTGTGTAGGAGGCTGGCCTGGTTTGGAGTGGGTACCTAAGGTACTTACACCTTAAACCAGGTCCAGTTATCCCTTATTAGTGAAATGTAGGCAGTGTTCTAGCAGCTTAGGTTGTCTAGAGGTAGCTGTAGCAGAGCAGCTTAGGCTGAACTAGGAGACATGCAAACTTCCTGCAATACCACTATAGTTACACAGTACTTATACACAATAAAAGACAATACTCAGTGTTACAAAAAATAAAGGTACAGCTGGACCTTAGGACAGTATGGGTCACGTCGGTCCACCACCTTTGCTAGTGCAAGGGTTCCCTCACACTTGGTAACTTTGCACCTAGCCTTCAGTAAATGAAGGCTAGACATATAGGTGACTTATAAGTTACTTAAGTGCAGTTAAAATGGTTGTGAAACAGTGTGGGCACTATTTCACTCAGGCTGCAGTGGCAGTCCTGAAGAAAGGTTTGTCTGAGCTCCTTATGGGTGACAAAAGAAATGCTGCAACCCATAAGGATCTCCTGGATCCGCAATGCCCTTGGTACCTAGGTACCATATACTAGGGACTTATAAGGGGGAGTCCAGTGTGCCAATTAGAATTGGAATATGGAGGCACCAAACTATAGTGACAAATTTGGTAAGTAGAGAGAGCATAAGCACTGGAGATCTGGTCAGCAGAACTTCAGTGACACAGTTAAGCATACTGACAGTGAGACAGTCACAACACACTGACAAACACTCACAAACAGGACAAAAATGGGGGTAACCATGCTAGAAAGAGGCTACTTTCTCACATTGTGTACTAACGTCGTTCACTCCAGTGTGTGCTAGGCTGGTGTACTTACGATTGGTATCTTGGTTGCTGTCATTGGTCAGTGAATTGCATGGGCAGGTGGAGCATTGGGAGGAGTTGAAATTTGCATGCCATGGTGCCAACAGACGTGCCTTTGTTCCTGAAGGTAGGTGTTCCCTTTTATATTGTTCGTTTCCGCCAGGCTTTTGGTGGCAGTGGATCCGCCCCAGAAATCCTGGCGGTGTATTACCTCGTAATGTGGTTGTGGAATACTGCCTGACCTCCGGCCTGAAGATAGCTGCTGCCAGCCGCACCAACCCCTCCGCAGTGGTGGTTCAACAGTAACTTGGCTGTGTTCTGCAGGTGTCTTCCCAGCACTTGCGATATGGTGGTTTTCAAGGCCGGGCCCGCAGCGGTGTGATTGCCAACTCTAATAAGGGCCAATGTGTGGTGGGGTGCTAGACCTGTCAGCTCTTGGCGTGGTTCCCCTGTCTTTTGGCTTCTGACCTCCTGTTTTGATTCTGTGCTGAAGTGTGTGCTGGCTTTAGGACTCTGGGCACTTTGCCACTGCTGGCTAGTGCTAAAGTGCAAGTGCACTCTGTCTAAACTTGATTGGTAATTGGTTCATTTCTAATTGGCATATTTGATGTACTAGTAAGTCCCAAGTAAAGTGCACCAGAGGTGTTCAGGGCCTGTAATTCAAATGTTACTTGTCTGCCTGCCGCACTGATTGTGCCACCCACTTTGTAGCCCTGTAAATATGGCTCAGAACTTCCAATGCAGTGTCTGTGTGGGCAGTCTGGAACTGCCAGTTTGACCTGGCAAGTGAACCCACTTACCAGGCCAAAACCATCCCTTTTACTACATGTACCCCACCCCCTAAGGTAGGCCTAAGACAGCCTAATGGTAAGGATGCAGTGTAATTAAAAGGGGGGCACGTGTACTGATGTGTTTTACATGTCCTGATAGAGAAATACTGCTAAATTCAGTTTTCACCCTTGCAAGGCCTATCTCTCCCATAGGTTAACATGGGGTTTGGCGTGAAATATATTTTAAGTGTAATTTCCTATTGTCCCATTGGGAGCTGATAGAGATTTGGAGTTCGGTGTCTCTGAACTCACAATTAAAAAATACATATTTTGGTGAAGTTGGTATTTAAATTGTAAGTTTGAAAATGTCTCATTTAAAAAGTGGACATTATCTTGCTTAACCATTCTGTGCCTCTGCCTGGTTGAGGACTACACCGCTAGATCAGGAAGACAGTTGGGCTGTTTGTGAGTTCACTCTAGACTGTCACACAAAGGGAGCCCAGGGGTGCCCTGCATATACTGATGGGTTTTCCTTAGCTAGAGTAGAGGTAGGAGCTGACACTTGCACCTGAATAGGACTGTGCCTCTCTTACACAAAGCAGTCACCAACCCCTTGGAGTGTGTCTGGGGCCAGGGTAGGAAAGCAGGGTCTTGTGCTCTACAAAGACATTTCTTTGAAGTTTGCATACTTCAAAGGCAGAAATTAGTATATGTATTGGGCCTCTTAGACCACAACTTCAGAACACTTCTGAACTGAGAACTTTCTGCCAATAAGAAGACCTAGATACCGTAGGAGAGACTGCCACTCTGCCTGTTGCTTTGTGGCACTGGCCTGCTGATTACTGCTTTTGTCCTGGGAGTTAAAGGACTAGACTTTGCTTTCTACATCATGCTTTCCAAGGTTCTCCAAGGGCTTGAACTGTGCTTGCCTCCTGCTATCCTGCTAGAAGTCTCAGGTATATCAAAGACTTCATCTCACCAAGTGGTGGCAAATCCAGTCCCTGGGTCTTTGGGAGTGAGTTCTGGTGTAGCCAAGAAGAAACCGAGTGCATCAACTCAAGAGCGACTTTGAAACCTGTGCCGCTGTCTGACTCTGCACCACTGCCTGCACTAGGAGCTGTGGTTCCCGCTGAGTGCAATGACTGCAACCGACGCCGCAGGCACAATGCCGCTGCAATGTCTCCGAAATCTTGCAACAGCGTGAGTCTTGAGTGCCGTGTCCCCAACGTCTGGAACACCCGACTCCAACTCCGCCACACCTGTGGTCCCGTGGTTTGATTGAGAAACCGCGAAGTCAATGCCTCGCCTCTTGACCTTGTTGATTTATTGAGCCCGCTGGATTAAAAGGAGCCAGTACCACGCCACCGATGTCGCATCACCTCCCTTGCAACCGTAAGGAACCAATGCCTCACCTCCCTTGCCTGGCAGTAAGGAACCGATGCTGCACTGGCTCCAGCGATGCCTCACTTCCATGCAACGTCTTTGTTTTATCATTTACCAAAGGTACTGTGCCTGGGGTCTGTGCAACTCTGTGACCAGCACACACTTCATTGTGAGTAGCGCTGGACTGTTGGGAACGACTCCGTTAATGATGTCATAATAGCCCCAGTTGGAGCTATTGTGTTTTTTAGCACTTTACTTGAGATTTAACATACAAGAATTGTTGTTGTTTTGGTCTTGTTTTCTTCAGATAACCAGATAAATATTGGCTATTTTTCTAAACTGGTGTGGAATCCTTTTCTGCTTTTCACTTAAAAAATATATATACTTTGACAGCTTACTATTTTGCAAAGCATTGAAGCTTAAAAATGTGATGCTTTAAGTCTTGTAACTATCTTGCACATCCCTATCTAATAACATAATTCCTAATTTTATATTATTTATCTTTTTTATATGCAGGTGTTCACTGTAAAAAAAACAGGTGTGGTTCTGCCTCAAATGCAAAGCACACTGAAGTTCACTAGTTACGGTCAGTAACACACACAGCACAAACACCATAACTCACATCACTGCTGTGCTCAAAATTCCAATTTGCCAACAGAACAAAGACAACTGCTAACCAGAACCTCAGTGCTTATGCTCTCTCTGCTTTTAAATTTGTCACTGTAGGCCAGTGACTTCATTTACCAATTTCAATTTGCATACTGGATCCCCCTTATAAGTCACTAGTATATGGTACCTAGGTACCCAGGGCATTGGGGTTCCAGGAGATTCATATGGGCTGCAGCATTTCTTTTGCCACCCATAGGGAGCTCAGACTAACCCTTACACAGGACTGCCATTGCAGTCTGCGCGAAATAAGGCACACGTTATTTCACAGCCATTTTCGCTGCACTTAAGTAACTTATAAGCCACTTGCATGTCTAACCTTCACTTGCTGAAGGTTAGGTGCAAAGTTACTAAGTGTGAGGGCACCCTTGCACTAGCAAAGGTGCCCCCACATAGTTCAGGGCCATTTCCCTGGACTTTGTGAGTGCGGGGACGCCATTACAAGCGTGCACTACATATAGGTCAATACCTATATTTAGCTTCACAATGGTAACTCCGAATATGTCTATGTAACATGTCTAAGATCATGGAATTGTCCCCCCATTCCAAATCTGGGATTGGGGAGCCAATTACGTGCATCCAGGGGGCTCCACCGTGGACCCCCAGTACTACCAAAACAGCTCCCCGAGGTTTGCACTGCAGACACAGCTGCTGCTACCTCACAGACAGGGTTCTGCCCTCCTAGAGTCTGGACAGCCCAGTGCCAGGAAGGCAGAACAAAGCATTTCCTTTGAGAGCAGGGTGTTACACCCTCTCCCTTTAGAAATAGGTGTTACAGGCTGAGGAGGGCTAGCCTTGCCTTCCTCGAGAGCGACGGTACCCCTGTGCACTGCATCTTCTTCGCCTCCTGAGACCTCTGTGCACTCTTTGCAAAATTCATTCGTGCACAGCCTGGCCCAGGTTCCCAGTCCTCCATCCTGTGGCACACAACTCGCTGAGTTGTTCTCCGGCAACGTGGGACCTTCTTTTGTTGCGCTGCATCAACTGCATTTTGCACCTCCTCTGAACCCAGATCCTGTGACTCCTCGGGTTGCTGGCTGGTGTCCTGAGGGCTCTCTAAAGTGCTGAGAACCCCCTCTTCCTCCTTACACAGAGTTGAGGCCCCCAGGTCCCTTCTTGGTCCATACAGCACCATTTTGATGCAAAACACACTTTTGTCGTAGCCAAGGCCTGTTGGCACCTTCCAACACGAAATCTCATCTGCAACGGTCTTCATGGCATAGGACATCTTTTGCATCATGCAGGAACCCGCTGGCATCTTCCTAGGGTGCATTTCTGCAGTCTTCGACTAACCGGGGACTCTTCCTTTGCACCCTCTTCTGGGTTGGCAGGGGCTCCTGTCCTTCCTGGAACTTCTTTCGACTTCTGGACTTGTACCCCTTCCTTTGCAGATCTTCAGGTCCAATAATCCAGCAGTTGCTCTTTGCAGACTTGGTTGGCTGCTGCAAAATCCCAAAAACGAGGTGTAGTGTGTCCTAAGGAAAGATGCAGTACTTTACTCCTGCTTTTCTGGGCTCTGGGGTGGGGTAATTTACTTACCTTTACTGTATTCTTATTCTCCCAGCGATTCTGCACACACTACACTTGTCTAGGGGGGAATTCATGATTCACATTCCACTTTCTTAGTATATGGTTTTTGTTGCCCCTAACCCTATTTTCTCCCATTGCGTTCTATAGGATTTCCTACTGCTTGCATTGTTCTATGACTATTTACTTGTCTAATTTTGGTATCTAGTGTATATATTGTGTATAATACTTACTTCCAGAAGGAGTATTGTCTCTAAGATATTTTTGGTACTGTGTCACCCAAATAAATACCTCTATTTTTGGTAACACTGAGTATTGTCCTTACTTGTGGATAAGTACTGTGTAACTATAAGTGGTAATGCAGGAGCTTTGCATGTCTCCTAGTTCAGCCTAAGCTGTTCTGCTATAGCTACCTCTATCAGCCTAAGCTGCCAGAACACTACTACATTTCACTAATAAGGGATAACTGGACCTGGTATAAGGTGTAAGTACCCAAGGTACCCACTACAAACCAGGCCAGCCACCTACATAACTCTATTGAAATATATTGTTTAAGTTGTTTTTAGAAAAACAAAATGATGCTATACTAAATCTAATTGCCAATGTATAGCATTATTAGAATATTCACCTTAAAACATAACTTAATAATGATTAAGGTATTTTATATAATTTCTTTTTGTAAAAAAAACTCAACTGATGTGTTTCCAGCATAATTTAGGAATGATTAAAGTATTTTGTATATTTTTTTTTTTAAAAGAGACTCAGCTTCTTCCATCCCTTCCAGTCAGGCTTTAGGGCTGGACATAGCACTGAGTCAGCCCTCTTGGGCGTTACTGAGCATCTAAGACAACACCTGGATGACGGTGGCACTGCTGCACTTATTCTGTTTGACTTGAGTGTGGCTTTTGAAGTGGTGTCCTAGTGGAAAGACTTGGGCATTAGGCCTTGAAGGCTCAGCATTAGGATGGTTTGTCTCCTTCCTAAAAGACTGTGGCCCTTATTACAACCCTGGTGGTTGGTTTTAAAGTGGCGGTAATACCGCCAACAGTCTGGCAGTAACTACCGCCAAATTATGACCACAGCAGAAAGATCTCCGACAGATAGACAATGTAACATACCGACCTCCAGGGCGGAAACAACAGCCACCATGGTGGTTGCCGCCTACAGCCAGGCAGAAGTCAATATTCCGCCCATCATATTAAGACACTGCAATCCACCACCTTTTTCGGGGCAGTACCAACAACATCAAAAGGCTGGCCGAAACTGAGCTCAGAAGGGAAAGGACTCACCATTGGAGACACAGGGAACAACCATGCCGCCATGGAGCCGGAACTGCATGTCTTCCCCATGATTTTCTATGGGCTGCTCCTCCACGAACAACAACGCCAGCGAAGACAACGACAGTGAGTACAAACTCCTAGCACACAAGGGAGGGAGGGAGGAAAAAGAGAGTGACACACACACACGCACAACACCCACCCCCCCAACACCATACACACAATTAGCTGCATTACTAAAAAATATTTTACCCTGTAACTCAAATGAATAATGCAAGGACAAAACGATTTTGAAAAAGTGAATGTAATGAGATCAACACATCAAGAAAAATAAGTTAGGCAAGATAATAGTTATATACATATGTATAGAAAAAGGGACAAAGCCCAGTCCACAATGTTCGTACGCCACATGGCCACATAGCCACCGGCCAAAGCCCAAGGCCACACATGTCACCTGTGTCAACACGGAGAGAACACTGCAAGGGTTTCAGTTGGTAAATAGGCAGGCACCACAGGGGGACGGGGGACACCTCAGCTGGGAGATGGAACAAGACCCCTGGTTCTGGAGGGGGCAACATGCCCTGTGCTTGGTCCTGGGGAGTGCAAGGCCACAGTCTCTCAAGTGGGTGTCTTGCCCACTAGCACTGGAGGGGGAAACATGCCCTGTGCTTGGTCCTAGGGAGTGCAAGGCCACAGTCTCTCGAGTGGGTGACTTGCCCTCTTGCTCTGGAGGGGGCAACATGCCCTGTGCTTGGTCCTGGGGAGTGCAAGGCCACAGTCTCTCGAGTGCGTGACTTTCCCACTGGTTCTGGAGGGGGCCTCGTGCCCTGTGCTCTTGATCCTGGGGAGTCTTAGGTATGTAGATGTCTTACCCACTGGTTCTGGAGGGGGCATCGTGCCCTGAGCTCATGATCCTGGGGAGTCTTGGGTATGTGGGTGTCTTCCCCACTGGTTCGGGAGGGGGCCTGTGGGGATGTAAATGATGTGTTATGGTTTCTGTGTCTGTCATATTGTGCATCTGTGACTTGCCCTCATTGGTTGTATTTGCCCTGGCAGCTTTCACTTGTGTACATTGGTTTATGGTGGGATGATTAGTTCTCTATAGTGTGCATGCTTTAGTGATGAGTGTCCATGCAGGGCTGTGAGGGGTGTCCATGCATTGGTACTGCATGCAGGGCTTGGCATTGGGATGAGTGAAATGTGATGGTGGGGTGAGTGGGAAGTGGTGGAGTGATGAGAGTGAGGGTGTGGGTATGTGATGGCATGCAGGTAGGGGTTAATAGTAGTAGAGAGTTGACTTACCAAAGTCCAGTCCTCCTCCGACTCCGGCCAGGCCCTCAGAATGCAGGATTGCTAAGACTTGCTCCTTGTAGGAGGCTGGCCTGGCTTATAGTGGGTACCTTGTGGTGCTTACACCTTGTGCCAGGTCCAGTTATCCCTTAATAGTAGAATATAGGTGTTTCTAGCAGCTTAGGCTGATAGAAGGTAGCTATGGCAAAGCAGCTTAGGCTGAACTAGGAGACATGCAAAGCTCCTACTATACCACTTATATCATATAGCACAATATCATAAGAAAACACAATACTCAGAGTTACTAAAAATAAAGATACTTTATTTTAGTGACAATATGCCAGAAGTATCTCAGAGGATACCCTCATTTAGGAGGTAAGTAATATACACAAATTATATGTACACAACCTCAAAACAGGTAAGTAACAGTAAGAAAAGTAGTGCAAACAATGTAGAATCACAATAGGATGCAATAGGTAGACATAGGTCTAGGGCCAACACAAACCATACACTCCAAAAGTGGAATGCGAATCACAAATGGACCCCATACCTATGGGAGATTGTAGGGGGTCGCTGGGACTGTGAGAAAACAGTAAGGGTGTCCAAAATACCCCACCCCCAAGACCCTGAAAAGTAGGAGTAAAGTTACCCGACTACCCCAGAAAGACACAATAGTCGTGATAGGGGATTCTGCAAGAACCACAAGCACCAGCAAAATACTGAAGATGGATAACTGGACCTGAGGACTTGTAAAGGAAGGGGACCATGTCCAAGAGTCACGAAAGTGTCCTGGGGGGGCAGGAGCCCACTAAACCCCGGATGAAGGTGCAAAAGGGCTGCCTGCGGGTGGAAGAAGCCGAAGATTTTTCAACAACGAAAAGAGCTAGGAACTTCTCCTTTGGATGGAAGATGTCCCACAGCGTTCTGGAGGTTGCAGTAGTCTGTCCAGGCAGAAATACCGCAAACAAGCCTTGTTAGCTGCAAGAGTCACAGTGAGGATTTTGGGTGCTGCTGGGGACCAGGAAGGACCAGGATGTCGCCCCTTGGAGGAGGAGACAAAGGGGGTGCTCAGCAACTCAAAGAGTTCCCTCAGAAGCAGGCAGCCCCGCAGACGTACTGGAGCAGGCACTTAGAAGATCTGAGGACAGCGGTTGACTCAGAGTCACAAAGGAGGGTCCCACGACATCGGAGTCCAACTCAGCGAGTTGGGCAATGCAGAACAGAGTGCTGGGGACCCAGGCTAGCCTGTGCACAAAGGAATCCTTGGAGAAGTGCACAGAAGCCGGAGCAGCTGCAAATCACGCGGTACACAGGTTTGCTGTCTGGCGTGGGGAGGCAAGGTTTACCTCCACCAACTTTGGACAGAAGGGCCACTGGACTGTGGGAGACACTTGGACCCAGCTCCTTGTCAGGATGAGAGGGGACCCAGAGGACCGGTGATGCAGAAGTTTGGTGCCTCCGTTGGCAGGGGGAAGATTCCGTCGACCCACAGGAGATTTCTTCTTGGCTTCCAGTGCAGGGTGAAGGCAGACAGCCCTCAGAGCATGCACAACCAGGAAAAAGTCGAGAAAGCTGGCAGGATGAGGCGCTACAATGTTGCTGGTAGTCGTCTTGCTACTTTGTTGCGGTTTTGCCGGCGTCCTGGAGCAGTCAGCGGTCGATCCTTGGCAGAAGTCGAAGAGAGAAGTGCAGAGGAACTCTGGTGAGCTCTTGCATTCGTTATCTGAGGAATAGCCCAGAGGAGAGACCCTAAAACCCAGAAAAGGAGGTTTGGCTACTAAAAAAAGGAGGCTTGGCTACTGAAAGAGGTAAGCACCTATCAGGAGGGGTCTCTGATGTCACCTGCTGGCACTGGCCACTCAGAGCAGTCCATTGTGCCCCAACACCTCTGAATCCAAGATGGCAGAGGCCTGGGACAGACTGGAGGAGCTCTGGCCACCTCCCCTGGGAGGTACTGGTCAGGAGAGTGGTCACTCCCCTTTCCTTTGTCCAGTTTCGCGCCAGAGCAGGGCTGGGGAATCCCTGAACCGGTGTAGACTGGCATATGCAGAGATGAGCACCATCTGTGCCCATTAAAGCATTTCCAGAGGTTGGGGGAGGCTACTCCTCCCCAGCCCTTCACACCTATTTCCAATGGGAGAGGGTGTAACACCCTCTCTCAGAGGAAATCCTTTGTTCTGCCTTCCTGGGACTGGGCTACCCAGACCCCAGGGGGGCAGAAACCTGTCTGAGGGGTTGGCAGCAGCTGCAGTGGAAACCCCGGAAAGGTAGTTTGCCAGTACCCAGGTTCTGTGCTAGAGACCCGGGGGATCATGGAATTGTCCCCCCAATACCAGCATGGTATTGGGGTGACAATTCCATGATCTTAGACATGGTACATGGCCATGTTACCATTGTAATGCTACACATAGGTAGTGACCTATGTGTAGTGCACGCATGTAATGATGTCCCCGCATTCACAACGTTCGGGGAATTTGCCCTGAACAATGTGGGGGCACCTCAGCTAGTGCCAGGGTGTCAACACACTAAGTAACTTGGCACCTAACCTTCACCAAGTGAGGGTTAGACATATAGGTGACTTCTAAGTTACTTATGTGCAGGGAAAAATGGCTGTGAAATAACATGAACGTTATTTTACTCAGGCTGCAGTGGCAGTCCTGTGTAAGAATTGCCTGAGCTCCCTATGGGTGGCAAAAGAAATGCTGCAGCCCATAGGGATCTCCTGGAACCCCAATACCCTGGGTACCTAGGTACCATATACAAGGGAATTATATGGGTGTTCCAGTGTGCCAATGAGAATTGGTAAATTTATTCACTAGCCTGCAGTGACAATTTTAGAAAGCAGAGATAGCATAAACACTGAGGTTCTGGTTAGCAGTGCCTCAGTGATACAGTTAGGCACCACACAGGGAACACATACAGGGCATACATTATGAGCACTGGGGTCCTGCCTAGCAGGATCCCAGTGACACATGGGCAAAAACACACATACATACAGTGAAAATGGGGGTAACATGCCAGGCAAGATGGTACTTTCCTACAGTCCTCCCATGCTGTGTGCTGCGGGGGAGGAGGTAGGGGTCCACCACTAGTCTTCTGTACAGCGAGCTGGTGTCTTGCTGCAATGGAATGTACCTTCCCCCGTAGGTCATTCCACCTCTTCCTGATGTCATCCCTAGTTCTTGGGTGCTGTCCACCGGCGTTGATCCTGTCCTCTATTCTCTGCCATAGCTCCATCTTCCTAGCTATCAATATCTACTGCACCTGTGTTCCAGATAGCTGTGGCTCTACCCTGATGATTTCCTCCACCATGACCCATAGCTCCTCCTCTGCGTAGCAGAGGTGTCTTTGTGGTGCCATGGGTGTTGTTTGAGGTGTGTAGGTGAGGGTGTGTTGGCTAATGTGTTGGGGTGTGTGATGTAGAGTACGTGAGTGATGTATAGGTGTGAGTAGTGGGTGGCTCTGCTTGTGTCAGTGGTCTTGATGTCTCTTTGGTGGCAATTGTTTTTAATCGTAAAGGGTTGTGGGAAATGTGGGTGTATGTTTTATAGTGGTGTGGGTATGTGGGTGTGGTATGTGTATGGGTTTCAGGTGTGTTGTTTGACTTGTCCAATGTGGTGTTGTTTTGTTTGTGTGTGTCTATTTTGAGCACGGCGGTATGTACTGCCAATGGTTTACCGCCATTGAATGTCAGCCGTGGGTCATAATGTGATGGGCGTTGTTCCGTTGGCATAACGGTGTGGGTTTTGATACCACCACTTTATCACTGACCTTTGGTGTGGCAGATTTGTGTTTGTGGCTGAATACTGACGGATTGGTTTGTGTCTGTCATAATATGACGAACGGATATCCGCCATGGCGGCGGTAAGTTGGCGGCAGTCAGTGTGGCTGTAAGTGGGATTTACCGCCAATGTCATAATGAGGGCCTGTATGTCTCTGGTCTTTTTGGCTAATGCTAAATCTAAGCCACAAGCTCTGACCTCAGGAGGTCTGTCCTGAGAACCCTGCTATTTAACATCTGTGTCCACCCACTGGAAGACTTCAAAGAGAGCTGTGGCTTACCTTTTTTTTACATGCCAATGACACACAGATCATCTTTTCTCTGTTGTCGGAACAGAACCATGACCCGTTTATCTTGAACCTGAGCTTGAGTGAAATTCCTTATGGATGAATAAAAACTCTCTCAAGCTTAACTGTGAAAAAACTGAGGTCATGGTTCTGGCCAAGAACCCCTCTCTCTGGGGCTCAAAACACAGTATGGAATTCTTAGTGAGTTTGCCCATCCTGTCCCCTAAGGTCAAAATCCTGGGCTTCCTCATTGATGATAAATTGTCCATGAAACCACAGGTGACTAAAGTCCTCACATTTGTTTTGGTAGCCTCACTTGAGAATTTAACCTCTTCGCTGCCAGGCCTTTTCCCCTCCTGTGCCAAGCCTTTTTTTACCTATTTGGGATAGTTTGCACATAGGCCCCTATACCTTTTTGTCCGCATAAGCTATCAACGCCAACATCCTGGAGATTCTAAAGGTACCCAGAGTTTATGGATTCCCCTGATGGGGACTAAGAAATTAGCCAAAATACAGCTAAAAGTTTGAGTTTTGGGGAAAAATGAGAAAAAGTGCTGCAGATGAAAGCATCTGGTTATTTCCCTGCAAATGGCATCAACGAATAGTTTGCCGTGCTAAAACCACCATCTTCCCAGCTTTCAGGAACAGGCGGACTAGAATCAGAAAACAACATTTTTCAACACAGTTTTGGCATTTTACTGGGACATACCCAATTTTTCCTATTTTTGTGCTTTCAACCTTCTTCCAGTTAGCGATAGATATGAGTCTGAATACAATGGTGGATTCCAGAAAACTATCTCTCTTGTGTGGGTGCCCAAAGCAGTAGCAGTTTAAAAACATTTTAGAAAAGTTCACTTATCAACTCGCTGTGCTAGCCCCTCAATCTCTACACATTTTTTGGCCAATCCCTGTTGCAGGCACTTGGCCCACCCACACAAGTGAGGTATAATTTTACTCGGGAGACCGAAGGGAATGCTGGCTGTTAGGAAATTTGTGCTGGCAAGGTGATCCCAGACAGAAATGTGAGAGAAGTGTGATTTATTTCGCTAAATTTGAGTTGCTGTGTTCAGAGAGCCCCAACCGGATCCCAGGCCCCTGGTGGGCCCTGTGGCAGGCAGTCCCTTCCTCCAGCCTGCCGTACCCTGAACGGACGAGGCCTGGGAGTCCACCGGGCCCAGGGAGGTTTCCCCTTCTGGTTCGAGTTCAGGGGTTCTGGCTTCCCCACTGCGGATGTGGACAGAAGGGGGCCGCCTCCATCGCCCTTACTGCACCGCATGTTCGTTGGGCACCCCGTGCTGAATCATTTGTAAGTGACATGATTCTGGTTCAGGGTTTCTTAAGTAGAAGAGCAGTTACCTTGCTGTGATCTATTGAAAGACATCCTGACCCAAGCTTTTGTCTCTGTCTGTGGGTGCCTGTGTCACTCCACCACCACACATAGCAGGGGGTGATGGTCTCTCTGCTGCCAGGCCGGTGGGGAGGGAGGGGGCTGTGGGCCCGTGGGAGGTTGCTTCCACCACGTGCCACCCGGCACAGGCCTCCCCCACCCACCCTGTGCCACCGGGTGCAGGGATGGGGGTCACAATCCCTTGCAAGTCAGCAGGGTGACCAGATGGTCAGGGTGGGAATCCCTGGTCCGCACAAGTCACTGGGAGGCAAGCAGCCTTTCAGAGTGCACAGCCGCTCTTGTCTTTGCCGTGATGACTGCCATGGTGTGTGGGTCGCTCTGGCCATTGGGTCACCCCAGGCCATCTGGCCACCAAGTTGTCCTGGGCCATCTAGTCACTGGGCTGGGCGACCAGATGGCCGGCGGGCCGGGCGGCAGGTCTAACTCACTTTTGTCTCCGCCAAGGGTTCTGTAATAGTCGAGGAAAATGGGCATGCCAGTGGGGAGAGGGTGTGGGGCAGTCCGGGCTTAAGCCTCCTGGTCTTCCAGTGCCTGGGCTCAAGGAAGGTAGAAGGCACCCGCCCAAAGGCAGGACCCTGAGCCTACAGTATGGTGAAGGCAGTCACTACACAGGGCAGGGTGGCTGCAGACCAGAGAGGACTCTTGTGCTCCCCCACCAGGTTCAGGCCTAGAGCAGTGTCTAGCCCTGTAGGAAGGCCTCTGGCCCATTTCCAGCACCAGTTTTAGTGATAAGTTCGACATTTTGAGTTTTTCTGGTTCTGGGGGGCAAAGTCACTCCTTCTACCCAGGGCTACAGAGCTCCAAGTCAGGTACGATTTCAGGTCTTTCCCTTAGATGCAAGTGAACAAAAAAAAAACACACCACATGGTCCAAAAGGTATACAAACTCATTTCCAATGTCAGTTCAGAGCCTCTGGTCCCGCTCTAGCCTCCCAGCACCAGTTTTAGTGATATTTTGGTCATTTTTTTGTTTTTCTGGTTCTAGGAGGCAAAGTCACTCCTTCTACACAGGGCTACGGAGCTCCAAGTCGGGTACGATTTCAGGTTTTTCCCTTAGATGGAAGTGAACAAAAAAAAAACACACCACATGGTTCATAAGGTATACGAACTCCTTCCCAATGTCTGTTCAGTGCATCTGGCCCCTTTCTAGCCTCCCAGCACCAGTTTTAGGGATATTTTGGTCATTTTTAGTTTTTCTGGTTCGAGGGGGCAAAGTCACTCCTTCTACCCAGGGCTACGGAGCTCCAAGTCGTGTAAGATTTCAGGTTTTTCCCTATGATGGAGGTGAACAAAAAAAAAACACCACATGGTCCAAAAGGCATACAAACTCCTTCCCAATGCCAGTTCTGAGCCTTCAGTGCCTCTCCAGCTTCCCAGCACCAGGTTTAGTGATATTTTCAAAATTTTGAGTGTTTCAGGGTCAAGGGGGCAAATTCACTCCTTCTACCCGTGGTTATGGAGCTCAGAGCATGGTAAGATTTCCATGTTTTCCCTTGCATGGAGATGAAACAAACAAAAAAAAAACCAGAAAAAAACAAACAAAAATAAACACACACTTCAAGTAGTCCAAAACGTACACAAACTCCTTCCCAGTGTCAGTTCTGAGTCTTCAGTGCCCCTGGCTGGGTCGGAAGCTATGACCGGGCATCGGTTAAGAGCTCCAGGTGGCTGCGGGTGGAAGCACCACTCCAGTCTGCCAATCCGCAAATATAAACAAACCATTTACAAGTGCTTCTAGGTACGTAAACCTTATGGGATCCACACAAAACACACCACATATTATTCCCTTAGTGACTAGTTTCCAAAAAGATGTGACGGCAAGGTGTTCGCTACGGAGAGAGTATGCATGGATGCTAAAATGCAAAGATAAACACCAAAACAGTATTGCACACCCACCCACTAGTCCATCTCAGGCATACTGGTTGGATTTGGCATAAGGGTAAGTAAAGGTTAAAAAAAAACAAAAAATTATTCACCAATGACTTTATGAAATAAAATCCCTAAATATCATTGATAAATCAACCATTTACAAGTGCTGTTAGGTAAGTAAACCTTGTGGGAGCCACGTAAAACACATCACATATCATTCCCTGCTCTGATGACGTGGGCGCATAACTTATTACATGAAGTTTAGCAGACGTGCAGTGTATCTTGATTTTCTCCACAAGGAATTCCCAATCGCTGTTTGAATAACTAACAATCATGGCTCGTGGCAAGCAAAAGGGGATGGGCGGCGCGCACGTGGGCAGAGGCGGTTTCTTTGTATGGGCGTGGGGGCTCCGCCCCTGTAGCTGTTCCCTTATTAATTATTTTTTTACTAACTAAATGCAGCCTACCTGCTGCCGTAATTGTTGATCATTCAGACATCTTCTGACCCTTGCGCTGCGTGAGGGTCAGGCAGTCGCAGCACTGACAGGCACTGACTGCGCATGTGCCATGTCGCAGAGTTTTCAGGGCTTGTGTGATTTCAGCCCTTGCTTCTGTGGCCTGCCCGAGCGTAGGGTCACTCCTCTCCTGTAATGTGCACCACCTTCGCTGACTGACTACGCTTGGGTGCTTCAGACTGCAGCCTGTGATTTCCAAAACAGAGCGTCAGACATCGAGGGTTCGTCACAGAGCGGGGTGGGTCAGCCAGCCACCCTCTTCCACCCCACTCTGTGATGAGTTGGGTACAGCAGGCCAGGATTGGAGGCAGAAGGGTTGCGACATGCGGGCAACATCGAGGAGCACTTGATGGAATGAGAAAGATGTTTATGTGAATTTCAGACACACAGGTAGCCCAGATGTTTTATTGTTAAAGCTCTGTCCTTTTCCCTCCAACGCATTTGTCTCTGCTTGTTTGTTCTACATGAACACTATTGAAGAAAAAGGTTTGCAGTCATCTTTGGGATCGGATTGGGTCCAGCGTGGCCAGGTAATTGGTAGGTAGGGCGAGGGTGACCTGTTTCTGCATTTCTGCTTTGACAGAGTCATGTTTTCAAAGCACCAGCAGCCTAACATGGATTAATGAATTGCTTCAGTGTGCTGGCCTGTAACGTTTTTCAAGTGCATCATGCAACTTAGCATGTGTGTGCCTTGAAAAGTGTATTGCTTTTCCCTTTGCTACTCATGCGTAAGTGTAGTGAGCTGATGAGCACAGCTTGCATTTTTTTAAAGACAGTTTTTGTGTTCTCTTTTACCGCATGTGCCCAACCATTCACTTTCCAATCCAACGTGCTTTCTTTGTGTAACTCTTCATCCCAAAAATGGAGAACTGTAAATACCAGGTATACCTGTAGGACCTTTATTCCTTTCAAACATGCTGTAGCAGTTGCCTTGCAAACACCTTTATGCCTGGGTTTGTAATGAAAAAGCAGTTAAGTCATTTCACACGTTTTTCAGTCCCCACTAAAGTTTATTTCAAATAGTCACAGTTTTGCCTCTTAGGTATTTTATTTAGAGACCTTGTTGCTCTCATCTGCATGTTTTCATGCAGAAATAGTTCAAAGAAAATATTGCCTACTTTGATGATTGGAAACAATATACAGATTGTGTAAGATGTGCAATATGGTCTTATACTGCAGAAATATAACTATAAGATATAGGATCAAAACAAAAGAAACACACTTCTAACCACCTACCTTACAAGATGTAGCAAGTTACTCATGTAGGCTAGTGCTTTAATGCTCCAAATAGGTAGTAAGCACTATACAAATATTGCAATACATTACAATCAGTGTGTAAAGGGAAATGAAGTAAGGTTGGCAACAGCAAGAGAGGAAGCGTGATGTTGATGAAGCAGGACAAGGGGAATGAAGGAAGGCTAAACTGAAATGTAGAACAATTTGAAATTGATACACACAGGGAAGGGAGACACACAAAATGAGAATAGACAAATGCTCTGAATAATACAAGCATTTCAGAAATTGTAATGGAATGGTATTAGCTAGCTTGGTGTGGCAGGGCATGGAGTAAGGAACACAGTAATGGATGAATGGAAGGATACATAATGGCATAGAGGGTACAAAAGTGGGGATTTTTGTTTATGAATGCCATCCACAAAACTATTGTGCTACAAGAACAATATAGGTAGGATATCAACTGCGAAAATATACCTCAAGTAAGTATATACAGCTGCATATATATTTACTATCCTTAATTCGAAATCTGTGCACTTTGAGACACCCACCCTGAAGTCCCATAGTGACAGTTGCTACACTTGCTTCTATAGTCTAATTCAGGATTTATTCTTGCGCCCCACCACTTTCAAAATTCACCAGCCACCACTGGCGTGGGGGTTGGGGTAGTGATAAAAGAAACTTAAATTAAAAATAATAACAAAAAAACCTTCACCTCCTTTGTTGCCGTCACACAGCCTCTCAGTCCCTCGGAGCTCTGGGCTGGAGGCACAGGCTCCCAGCCTTCCCTGCGGGCAATCCTGACGCTGCTCAAAGCAGCATCAGGGTGCTCCCAGGCAGACTCGGAGCCTGTGCAGGCTCTCTCCGGCCCGACAACTGTGTTGCTGGGCTGGAGAGAGCATACTGTGCTTGTGTGTTTGGCCAGCCCGAGACGGCTGGCCAGCCACACATGCACTCTGAGGGGGAGTGCTGTGCACTCCCCCTCACTGCTGATCACCCCGTGCCCCCACCCTTTTTACCAAAAAATTATAATAAACATAGTTTATTATCGTTCTTTGGTGAAAGATTTGCATCTACCGCTGCTGGCGCGGGTGGGGGGGCGCTCCTCCTCCATAATGGAGGAGCCACCCCTGATAACTTATTAGTTTTCCAGATAGATATAGCAAGCTGCTGAAGTGGCTGCAGTGTTCACAGGTACTGCTTGTTGCTGTTTATCTCATTGCTTGTATAGCATGTGATGGCATGGTATTAGCAACAAACTGAGGGACTCATTTATGAGGCCCTAAAAGCACACCGCACCACCGGAGCATTATTTTTTGTAAGCTCTGGTGGCGCAGTGTGCTGGTCCATATTTACAAGGCTATGCAAGGCCACCTTTGTGACTTTTTATGACCCTGTAAATATGGACCCCTTTCACGCATAACACTGTGAAAAGGGTGTTCAATGTGTGTTGCTGCAGGTGTTTCTTTGCAATAACCATGGAATCTGGTGAAATCTGATGCATTCCCAGATTTACCTCACAGGTAGGTTAGGGTGGCGCATCAGGGAGAAATAACACTATTTCTCCCTGTTTTTTCCTCTTCCCATGTGTGACACAGAAAAAGGAAAATGCCAATAATGATTGATTATGAGCAGGAAGGTGCAAGGGTGCCTGCGTTGGCGCTAGGCAGTAATTTGTGTGCCAGCGCAGGGGACAAGGACAGGAATGCACTATATCTTGTAGATACAGCACATTCCTGTCCTTTTGTTTTGACGCACTGCGGGACAGCAAAAAGTCTTGCGGCACTGCCCTGTGCCAACACTTAGTAAAGTCCCTGTACTTTGGTTCCAACACTGTCACTGCAGCAGTCCTAGTGACTGCGGTTTCCGCATTCCTTCTGCAACTTTCAAGCAATGATAGAATTATTTCTAAAAATAGAATGTATGTTCTATTTTAAAAGGTGTTCTATAGTTGTTTGGAAGTAGCATAAGTAATGCTAAACCTGGTGCCCAAATGTTAGCTCCCCTCATAGTGTCCAGATCATATTTTCTGCCTTGAGGGTGTCCTGTGTTTAGAATGCACCCCCTGTATTCAGAAGTTCAAGCTGCCCAGATAGCTCAGAAAATTATGAAAATTAGCTCAACCTGCACGATGCACCTCCTATGACAACACAGGGACTAGGAGAACTCTGCATTTCATTCTGGCCCTAAGGGTGCTGTTGGAAAGTGTAGCACTCACCATCAGTACCCTCAGGCTCACAATAGAAGTGCATCAGCATGTATCGGGTCAAGGATTATGGATCTGGTGTGTCATTATTAAGCACTGCAGTGATGCAGGAACATTTTTCAGAGTGATAGGGATTGTGAAAAATCCACAGGTAGCACAAAGCACAAGTTTCACAAATTAGCTACATCCATTTATCAGGACTGTGGTGTGTGTGTAGTATGTTACTGGTGGTGGTGAACCTTGGGGCACACTGTCCTAAATATAATACTAAAGGATGATGCAGAAGTGCACTGTCATTCACAGATAACACATTTACATTGAAATGACCACTCCATTTTCACAATCATGCACTTCTATTGATAATATTATAAAGCAATGAGCATACAGATATAATGTGTATAAATTGGGTTTCAATCATACTTAATTTCAAAGAAATGCTTTACGTATTTTTTCCTAACTATTGATATATATTTTGAAATATTTGTATAGGTTCATTCACAGGTATTCACATTTTAATGTGTGGTAGAAATGTATTTTCATCCTTCTGAATTTCCGTTCACACTCTCTGTAATGCACAGCCAGATTGTCACACACTTCACATTACAAAATCGTCTCACTTTGCAGTCAGATAATAAGTGAACACCATTCTCATTTTCAATGTTAAAATAATAAACTGCAAATTGCCAGAAGGCATAACCTGGTATTTCACCTTTGTCTGCGAAGCCCGCAAATCATGGACATGTAACAAGATAAAAACAATATTTAAAGGTATCTTTACTGTACATTCCCCTTGGGAACTCCAGCATGGTTATTTAGGAGTGCTGCAACACGTTCGGCACCTTTATTCGCACAGCCCATGGGACTCTAATAGCGATCTGGATTGTGGCAAGTCCTCATCACGGTTGAAAAAGACGGAATAGGGAAGTATATGTACCTTGTCTCTTTTATATCTCTTGGTAGTCTGTTCTATGCATTAATGAACTGTGTTGACTTCCGGCCTTATGCATAAGTGGCGCACCTAATCTCTTCTAGGACTGTAGTGTAATCACGGTGTATTTCATATTTATTCTGATGGTGCTATTTCTCAAATCACCTTTTTGTGGTTCATCTACTTTTTTATAACTGCCTGGGTGGGACCACTAGCAATATTTGGGCATACCTCAGTGATACTCACACTGACTAACAGTGATATGTGCTTTTGCCTACCATTTATTTACAAACACTAAAATACATATTTATGGGATTAGTGGTGGAGTGGAGTACAGCAAGTCACCTTGCTGCACTGCACTGCATCACTGGCAAAGGACAGAAGTGCACTGAATTTAAGGGGTATGGCACAGTACTGACTTTTCCCTGTGTGCTGGCACACAATCCACTGCCTAACACCAATGCAGGCACAATTGCACCAGGGTGCAAGGGTGTCTTCATTGTTTGCAGGATTGTTTTTGTGCAGGACGGAATACCTTCCTGCACAAAAACAATCCTCAGAGGCATATTCCTTTATCTATGTGTGCTGCATACTGCAGCATACATACAAAGAGGAGGTAACAATTAGAAATGAAGATATTTCTCCTAATTATCTCTCTCCTCGGGAGGAATATCTTTTTGTCACATTCTGAAGCTTACCAGGCCAGGTAAATCTGGAAAAGTGTCAAAAACCATGGGTGATGCGTGGGAACTCTGATGGAATGCCCATAGAATGCCTCCCTGCGCACAGTAATGTAACACAGTGATTTGCACTGTGTTGGAAAGTGGGTTTTTTGTAAGGACAGGTAGGTAGCTGCATTTAGCAATAATTCCCCACATGGTCCAGTCAAGGTCTCAATAAATTAATTGCTGCCCAACCCTTGGTGGCTTGGCCGATGAGCAGTTAGGCTTAACTTCGGAGACAGGTGTGTAAAGCATTTAATATCAACCAAATAGTAAATAAGTAAAACACAAAACAAACAAAAAATAGATACCAATTTATAAACATAGGGAATGTTTTTATCTTTAAAATGACACCAAAATGACAATAAAACAATATAGGGAACTACAGGTATGAATTTTTATAGTTTAAATATTAAAAAATGCTTTCTATTACCTAAAAACCGAAAGAGTCAACTGGGGACACCTGGTGGCGCTTCACTGGGGCAAAGTGAAAAGTTGAGGTCACCTCGATGTACACTGAGCGTGATGCCTTGGTTAAAGTTTTACCTTCACATTTAGAAACTTTTCTGGAGCTTTTCTTCCTAAACATTGTACAGTCTTCCCCAGAAAGCCAATTTCGATGCAAAGTTGCAGGATCGCCTTTCCTTGGGCCCCCGGTCAAATGCTGGAAGTATGGACCTCTGGGATTTTCAGCGGGACAAACCTGAAATTCAGGCTGGGTCGCGGTTGAAGGTAGCCAACTTGGGGTCCGTCCACTTACAGAGCATTTTTACAAAGTTGCTACAAACGTTTCCAAACTTCCGGATTTTCTTCCATAAGTCCTTCATGGGTCCTTGAAGTGTCCACAAACGTGATCAAAGGTTCCCGAAGCTCTAAGTTGTGCCTTGGAAGTTAGGACTACAGTTACTAGAATGCACCTGGCCAGAATCCTCAAATGGCCACTGGACGCTGGTCATCTGGGCTCTTCTTGCATGACTTGATGCAGGTGACTCTGGTCAGCACCTTTGTACCTCTAGCTTACAACGAGTCTACTCCTGGAGTTGCGGGAGCAAGGCAAGGTCCTTTTCTTGATGAAGCCTGAAGTGTGCAGCTGGTGCAGTCCTTTTGGTTGCAGTCCTTTAGGTGCAGGCAAGGAATTCAGTAGGGCAGTCCTTCTTCTCCAGAATCTTCTTCCAGCAGGGATCTGATTTTATGGGAAGCTCTGCCACATTTATCCTTGCTTCAGTGTTTGCAAGTAGGGGGACACCCTTGACTAATGAGATGCAGGGTGCCACTCTCTGGGGTGCCAGTTCCTGTAAGTGTTGCAAATATCAAGCCCAGAAAGCAGCATCCTTTAAAAATCTAACATGGAGAAAATCTCTACTTGAAGGTTAAATCTGACTGAGCCCACCCACTGATGTGGCTAAGTTTCTCTAACACACCCTTTCCAGCCACTCTCCTGATCTAATTATTAGGGCTCCCATTTGGCTGGGGGAACAGGAAATGGTAGAAGTCTGGTTTCTGTCCCAGGTGGCTTTCCCAACTTTGAAAAACAGTTTGGCCACTCAACCTTATCCGACTCTGCCATCTGCTGCAGCAGTGCCTCTCTAACCAGATGCTTCCCTTGTTTCAGCCCAAGCTAGTTAAAACCTCAATAAGGCAGCCTGGCTCAGGCTGCAAGAGACTGACCAGTCAGGAAAGGCCCCTGCATGGCTGATTTTGGGAACTTTCAGAAAGGGTTCGAAAACTCTTTCTCTGTTGTTGGATTTATTCTAACTGTTAATGTGATACCAAACTTGACAGATTTAGCTCTGTTCTAGTGGAAATGACGTTATTCATTTTAAATAAAGCCTCCCAATGTAACCCTAAGGAGCTAATGCACTGCAATGGGTAAAAAAAAATTGACTGTTTTTCCCTCATCAATTTCAAAGTTGAATTTGGGGTTATATTTAATTTAAGCAGCCACCAAGGCAGACCTGCCTTTATAATGACACCAGAGACCACAGCAGGACACCCAAGGGTGCTCTAATTACACATGGGTCTCTAAACATACATACCCTACTATATACTAGAGACTTTTAGGTAGGATGTCAGAGACAATTATAATTATGCCTAATTTCCTCATACCATTTTACACATCGTACTGAGCCTGGGACTGGCTAGAGGTGCTCTGGGCACTTTCAGAGTCAGTAGCCACCAGTATCAATCAAAAGGTTTGGGGCGGATCAGGGCAAAAAGGATGACTTTCTCCCACACTGCGTTGCATTACTCAAGATTTTTAAAGCCATTCAAAGCCACGCAAAGTGGCTTCATAAATCTGACCTAGAGGTTTGCATCATGCCTGTACAAAGTTGCGTGTTGCAAGCGTAACGCAAACCTCTCATAAATATGCCCCTAAATCTAGGGAACCTCTTCAAATGAATCCCTTTTCACAGGTGTGATTTTGAAATTGTAGTATGAGTTAATTTGGCTTCAATGTATACTTGATGTATCTGATTGCCACCACTAATTATTTTGTATTTTTCATTTGAACATTTTGCAAAGTCTGAAGAGTATTGCAAAGATCTCTTTGACAAACAAGAAGGGATCTTTCACTGACCCATCCACCTTTGATGCTCTTGTTGCAGCTGCAGTCCTAGCTACTTCCAAGCTATGTTCAGCTGTCCTGCACCACCACAATCCCAGGGCTTAAATAAAGCAAATTGATACCATATTTTAACACGGTGGGCAAGAACAACATACGTGGCCTATGCAGTGGGTGAGTTCAAATCAGTATCAATTTGAGGAACAGAGCTATGCAATCAATCGTATAACTTTGGAATGTTGGTAGCTCCATTGAAGACATTGAAGTCGTGCATGGCTTACAATAGCTTATAAGAGCCTTCTACTCAAACAGTCCAGTGTTTGTCTTTCTTTTCCTCCCTTTTTAATTTAGAACAATTTACTCTCAGTGGATAGAATGTAATAATGGCCTTAGAGCCCTTCTGCCTCAGGCCCTACCAGTTATTAAAGGCACTTTCTGTCATTCTAGTCCCTTGCCTATTGCTCGAACCTATAACTCTGGTTCACCAGTATATCCCTCAGCATTAGGCTACAATTCTATATTAATAACAGTCAGGTTGTCCAAAGGAACATTGTTGGAAGTGAGTTTGCACCAATCCTTACAATTGTATTTCATTTCTTGATAGGTACCTTTAGTATTGGTAAGAGACTATGAATACAGTAGAACAGCAAAGCCATTCCTTGGACTGAGTCGCAAAAAACTATAATTGTGAAACTACTAGGACGTGATCAGCCAGACCTAAAACTACAACAAACCACCCAAGACAGAGGGAAGATGTAAAAACATACATTCCAAAACTCTTGATTCACAAAAAATAATTTGCTTACAATGAGTACTTCAAGAATTAGTCTCTGTTCTGCTTTCTCTGCTTGCTGTTTGGTGTTAACATTCCTTTGGCAAAAAAAAAGGATTAACAGATTTAAAGCGCTTGTCAGACAAAATAAAGAAGCAACCACATTTGTGAATCCATATGGAAAACTGACAAGACTAGAAATATTGGGAGACACGCACATAGAAGCCCACATAAGCAGCCCATACTGAAAAGGAATAAAGAAATACAATGAAGCAGTTGATAGCAGTAGACATATACTGTAAAAAAGAATTGTTTTTATTCTTTTCTGTGGTGCTTTTGAACTTGCATTGCGAAGGTATTATTGATCTGAAAGTCCATCCAATTCTAGTATGCTCCGAGGCCTTGTGGATTTAATTGTGAGCATAGACAGTGAAATAAAAGCACATTTGGCAAGTGTTAGCTGTCTTCAATGGCATCTATAAAGCAATGCAAAATGAACATTTTTCTGTCTGCTAGGTATTCAAAAGCTATACTCTCTGAAATGCACTTTGTAGGCCCCTAGGAAATATTAGAGAAAAAAAAAGAAAAGAGCTGGCTTTAATGTTCTGAACAGCCTTGAGTGGGACATGGCTCTTACTTGGCCCACTCTGTAGAACCAGGCCTGGTGCTACTTAAAATACAACACAATCATTTGTATGTGCCAAGCGAGTCATTCACTCTTTTCCAGAATGTTAGCATGTTTTTACTTACCTTGGCTAGTCGTGCTCCTCTAGTATGGCCCCACTGGGCTGGGTGACGATTAACACAGGGGTAAGGGCACTGTTTGTGAGTCGGGGAGAGGAGCTCAAGGTACCACTCCTCTATTGAACCCACACCTTGAGCCTTAAGTGTCCAGGGTTACATTTACCACCGTGTCGTTAGGGGTAGAGATTAGTTGTCGAGGCTTTGGATTTGTAAAGCTGATGATCTCCTATGCCTAAGGGCTATAAGATCATAAGTCTGGCAAATAATGTAGACTTTGCAGGCAAAAGATGGGCTTGCTCCAGTCTGCATAAAAAATACGTGCCACTGAGGTGAGTGCAGCAGCCCCCAGCCAGCAAGATCAAGTGAGTATTGAATTATTATTTTCAAATAAGCACTGTAATTGCACTACTACCTCCTGTCCTGTGGAAAAAATAAACGGGACAGAACCCACAAGCTGCTCCTGGCTAATCAATAAACTGCACAAAAATGGTTGGGCATTTTTAAGCTTTTCACATTATGGTTAAATATAATTCTTAAACATTAAGGTCACTGTTTTACTAGGGCCTTTTATTATAAGTATGCTTTTTTACTAGCTGTGCCTACAATAGCTGTGGTTTAATTGCCACACTGAAAAAAACTCTTTTGCTGATTATTTTTTTGCGCAAAGGTTTAATTCCATCATTAGAATCAATTTGGTGCTCGCCTTTTGAAAGTATTTTTTGTGCAATGTTTTGTGCTGGCACTTCTTTTAAACAAGACAAAAATATGTCAAGGAAATTGACGTTGCTGTGCAGCAGCTAGACACCGGTGAAATTTAAATGGCACCAGCATCATTTGCATAATTTAACAAATTTCACGCTATGCTTCTTATGCAAAATTTTAAAATTACTCCATTACAGCATGTCATATAATTATGTGATGTTTTACTGTGAGCACATAGGAATAACACTAATGGCCAGAAAGCAAGCTGCTGTTGGCCAAGCCATTTGTGCTTTTGCGCTTATTGTTTAACCTTGAAATTAGTCTTCACATCAAGAATTAACCATAGGTTGCATTTGATGGTTGTGCTTTTGGCATATTTGTTGGACCTGACATCCTTGATGTGGTTTTCCTCCAACTTCGTGCCTTCAGTCCTCCTGTTTTTTCTGGCTTTATATATGCTGGCTTTAGGACTTTGCACACTTTCCCACTGCTAATCATTGCTAAAGTGGTTGTACTTTCTTATTTAAACATGGCAACTTTGGCTTATGCTCAACTGGAGCAATTAGTTTACTTTTAGGTCCCTAGTACAGTTGTACTACATGTACCCATGGCCTGTAAATAAAAAGCTGCTGCTGGGTCTTCAGCACTTATTGTGCCACTCACTTATGTAACCTTTTAAACATGTCTCAGCCCTGCTATTGGAGCAGGTGTGTGCAATTTTAAACTGCCATTTTGACCTGGCAAAATAACTTTTGCCGTATACAAAGAAGGGAGGAAGGAGGGCATAAAGGTCCAGCATACGTGCTCCTAATAATTCTGAAGTAATGCAAAAAGGGCATGCAGTTCCTTGGCACTAAAATAAGCAAAAGATGACAAAATACAAGTCGGTAAGGAAATTGAGCTGTCAGATACAAGGGGTCTTGTTGCTTAGAAACAAGAGCCCTCACACACCCAGATGGGTTTCATGCTACATCATAGGGCATACTCCTCATCGGGTAGGTACTGCAATACCTAAGGGGCACCCATGAGGGGGCTCTTTGCTGGAGATCTTTTATTGTATGCCGTACAGGAAGACTAAGTGTAGGTGTATGGGCTCTGTCAGTGTAGATTAGTGTGAGGAAATGTATGTTAAAATAGGCTAAGAGGTATCCTATCAATTTTATGTGGTCCTCTTGCCTAAATTAAAAACTAAGAGTGGGGGCTGAGGACAGAGATAATGATCAGCTCAAGAAATTGTGCGTAGGTGGGTCAACATGCACCTTGCCGCTAGTAGTTGTTCTTGATCATGGACAATAACTTTTATGTGGTTAAAAGTGTAAGCATGCTATTCACATCAAAAGCATGCCACAGTGATGCCTCCTTAAAATGTGGAGGTGCAGGGATCACTTAACAACGAACAAAACACATAAAATCACTGGAATATATATATTGTCTCACAGGTGACCACTCCACAAAACACAGAAACAAGCATTGTGCCCTCAGTTAAAACTCACCCCAAAAGGGCTGGTGTCCAGGCCACCTCGGGTGGGAACAGAGGCCACATTAAATTTTAACTGGCTCAAGACACAACTATAATGGTAAAAGAAAAGAATCAAAAACAGCTCAACAACATGGCGAAGGGAATTAAGGGCCAGATGTAGGTAGCCGTTTGCATGGTGCAAACTGTGAAAATCGCAGTTTGCGCCATGCAAACAGCCTAACGCGATGCTCATTCACAAATTGCGAGTCGGTACCGACTCACAATTTGTGAATGCGACTCGCAAATAGGAAGGGGTGTTCCCTTCCTATTTGCAACTCGCATCGCAATTCAGAATTGCTTTCCGACCTCGAGTGCGGTCGCAAAGCAACTCGCAGTTACCACCAGTGTCACACTGGTGGTAACTCATTCGCAAAAGGGAAGGGGTCCCCATGGGACCCCTTCCCCTTTGTGAATGTGGGCATTAAGGTTTTTTCAGAGCAGGCAGTGGTCCAATGGACCACTGCCTACACTGAAAAAACGTAACCAAATGGTTTCGTCATTTTTTTCATTTTGCAACTCGTTTTTCTTTAAGGAAAACGGGCTGCAAAATGAAAAAAAAAACTACTTTATTGAAAAAGCAGTCACAGACATGGAGGTCTGCTGACTTCAGCAGGACACCATCCCTGTGAGTGCAGGGACTTGCTATGGGGTTGCAAAATGCGACCCACCTCATTAATATTGATGAGGTGGGTCTTTCCGACCCCATAGCGAGTCGCAGACGGTGTCTGAGACACCGTTCTGCATCCGATATTGCGACTCAGAAATTGCAAGTCGGACAGACTCGCAATTTCCGAGTCGCAATATCGGACTTTGCTGCATGTGGCCCTAAGATCCTATCTTGCATGGGCATACATGTTCATAGCCACAGTGCTGTGGTGTGTAGTATGACCTGTAACTTACCCTGTCTCTGCCACCTCAGAGGTAGTGAAACCAGGAGCGGGGTGGGTTTAAATACCTGCATGAGCATGCTCAATCTGAAAAAGGTGATTGTTTGCAGATGAGCCCCCCGGTGTGTGCATTGTTACAGGAACTTCACAGAGGAGGTTTTTTGGCACCATCTTAAAAAGGAGGAGAGACTTGCCCCTGTCAGCCAATTGTACTGCTGGCAGGTGCAACAACACATACATTATTAGCGGAGCTGTTTCTGGGCAAAGTAGGGGTGCCATATTGGAGTGGTAAAGGCATCGCCTCAAATCAATGATACACCATGATGCTAGACAGGCTGAGAGAGTACAAAATTATTGAAGCTTTCATAGAGTGGAGAAGGAGGAGGGGAAGGTGAGTAGAAGTGGGCAAAACAAACTACTTCTAACAACATGAGAGGTAAAAAGCACCAAAGAACTTTGGCGTTGAGCACTGAAACATTCAAAATGACAACATTGTGTCTCAAAAAAGGAGAGCAAAAAAAGGATGGGGGTAGAGGGGTCTAATGGTCATCACAATATACCTTTTAGCACAAAGACAGGTGATCATGTAAATGCAGTTCATAGAATTTCAGTTGCTTTTAACTATGGGACCCAGATGTGATCTGGAGGGAAAATGTCCATTGACAGGAGGGAGAGCTAATAGGGGGCGTTGTTTGGGTCCTAATGGTTTAGAGGGTCTTCTACGTACAATCATGTCTTTTATGTCCTGGATCAGTTTATGGGCAAATCGTGATAGGGGGAAGCTCAGGTCACCTGTCTGCAGAATGGGCCAGTGTTTGTTGATTATTTTTTGTACTTTGTTAGCAAGAGATGTGAATGTGGTCATGCATGCCATCACATCTTCCTGTGTGTGAGTACAGGATTGCAAGAGAGCTGCCCTGTTGCTGTTTCTTGCCAATTTGTGTGACATTTTCAGACAGAGTGGTGCATAATCTTGTTCTTCCAGATTTTGTGTCAGTGATCGTGCTTGGATCTCACAATCCTTTATGGTACTGCAGTTGCAGTGGAGCGATAAGAATTGGCCAAAGGGCAGATTGTCTCTGAGCGAATTTGGGTAATGGCTATCATACAACAGTAGGCTGTTTCTGTCAGTCGGTTTCTTATATATTGTGGTTATTAAACTGCCATTGGTAAGGATGATCATCGAATCAAGAAATGGGTTACTCTTATCTGGGATGTTTTTCATAAATTTCAAATAGGGATTAAAAGTGTTAATTCAGTTAAGAAAATCATCTCACTTTATTCTATCTCCTTGCCAGACGATCAAGATATCATCAATGTATCTGTGCCATATTAGAATATTACTAGACTATGGGTTCATTGTCCATAAGATGTTTTCTTTCTCACAATTGAACATGTATAGGCATGCTAGGCTTGGAGCAAAGGTCCCCATGTCAAAAGAAATGTACTGTTAGTGCCAAAGTAGTGCACTCCATAATAAAGCTGACTGTGATGGGGGAGGTCCAGTCTTCAGCCAATAAGGTTGTTTCTGTCACCTCCAAAGTGGATTTTAGGCGGATATTGGTGTAGAGGGCCTCCACGTCTAAAGTCACCAAAAAGCTGATTTGATTAGTAATGTTAGTCTGTTCAATCAGGATCACTACAGCTCTTGTATCTTCAAAGAAAGAGGGAGTTCTTATAAACAATGGTTGGAGACAATGGTCATAGAATTTTGATAAGGGTTCCAGCAGGGATCCTATCCTTGACATAAGTGGCCACTCACGGGGAAATCACTCCTATATTAATTTTGGAGAAGATACAGAAGTATGGGATTTTTGGAGTCATATAAACTGGAAAATTTGCTTCATTCTTACTGACTGACCCTTCTGTTTCAGCAGAAGAGACTGAGGAGGCAATATGTGTACCTAGTTTCCCTGTAAATCCTAGCTGATCAGGGTATAGTATCTGCGTTCAGACAGTATCTGGCGGAGACACTGCATGTTGTAGCCTGCGGTGAACATAATTACAATTGCACACCCCTTATCAGCTTGCTTTATCGTGATCTGGGTGTCATTAGCAAGTGACTTGACTGCCAGTAATTCATGATTAGGCATGTTGTAGAAGATAGAGCCATCAGAACATTGCTGTACCTCTTTGAGGACTTCCTGCTCAAAGGTCAGTAGCTCATTAGATATCATCCGGGCAGAGTTCTTGAACCTAGATGGGTTCCGTAAGCCTGAGTCGTATTGGTCAGGGGCTAGTTTGTTATGAAAGAAAGCCCTAAGACGAATTTTCCCAAAAAGTTGGTAGATACTTTCTATCCTTGATTACAGGTTGGCCTCAATACCATTACATGGAGGTATTATTTAATGCATTCCTTAAATGCTGGTAGTGTTTGAGTACTGGTCACCATTTCCCCCTACACTTCCACAACCCCTGTGTAGATTAGGAAGCCTGGTCCTGATGAATTGCCCATGATCGAGAATGACTAGTAGCGGCAAGAAACATGTTGACCCACCTATGCACAATTTCTTGTGCTGATACAGATGATTATCTCTGGCTTTTACTTCAGACAATAGCACCCACATAATAATATTTTTGGGATGCCTCTTAGCACATTTTATCTCACATTTACCCACACCAATCTACACTGACTGAGCCCATACACCTACACTTAGACTCCATGAACAGCATACAATCAAAGTTCTCTGGCAAAGAGCCCCCTCGTGGGTGCCCTATGGGCATTGCAGCACTGGTCCGATGAGGAGCATGCCCTATGATGAGGCATGACACCCATCTGGGTGTGTGAGAGCTCTTGCACCTGAGCAATCAGACACCTTGCATCTAGTAGCTCAGTTCCCTTACTGACCTGTACTCTGTCTTCTTTTGATTATTTCTTCTGCCAAGGAACTGCATACCTTTTTTGTATTACTTAACATTGAACCTTTTGCAGGCCCAATTCCTTTTAATACATTTAAGTCCACCTTAGGGTAGGCCCTAAACATCCCAGAGAGAAGGGTGCAATGTATTGAAAAGCTGAACATGTGACTTTAACTTTTACATGTCCTGGGAGAGAAAAATTCATAAATTCATTTTTCACAACTTCAAGGCCTATCTCTCCTATAGGATAACATTGGAGTTGTGTTATTACATTTTATAAGTGCAATTCCCAAATGGAAAGGGATAACCAGTTCATGTCTGGTGTCACTGGAATCACAATTTAAAATCCTAACTTATGGTGAAGTCAGATTTTAAATTGGAGTTCTGAAAATGTCACTTTTGGAAAGTTGGTGTTTTCTTGTCCTAACTATTTAGTGCCTTCAGTCTGTATCCTGGGTCACGTGACCAGGTGCAGCTGGCAGTTAGTCTTTGCGTATTGCTCCCCAACAGTGAGACAAAGAAGGAATAGATGTTGGCAGGATGAGCCATCTCTGACTTGAGAATGGGGAGGAGCTATCATCTACCACGTTTGCAAATCACAAAGCCTCTGCCTGAGCACACTCACAAACAGTTTAATACTGGTCGTTTGTGTCCCCAGGCAAGCTGGGACGAGGGCAGGTAGGATGGAAATTCCAGAAATTTCTGGTGGTAGAAACCTCCACAACCTTTTCGTACTTCAACTTTTCATTACACCTCTGGGCCTGTGGAAGTCTCAGAAGTAGGCCTGGGCACAAAACTCTTCTCCGCTGATGTAGTTTTTAGAATTCTGCACTTCGGGCTACGCTGTGAAGTGCAGAGTTCCCGAATTCCACCATCCAGTGCAAAGTGGAGTTTTTTTTCTGCCTGCATGCACAAGATTTATTTTTGGAGTGAGTAAGTAAGCACCACAATATTCTCAGGCTGCTTGCGCCCATGCACAAGATTTCATGCCTTTTCCCACGGTTTCCACCCACAACAGAGCTACCAGCCGTGATGGTATTGATATAGTGCCGCTCACGAATCCTGCTCGATTAGATTTTCTACTCGAGAGGCAGCTAACTCTACTCAAAAATAGGTTTTTGAATGGATTTTCTTCTCAAATGGAGCATTCAAGTTGTTTTTTAGTGTGTTTTTTTTCCAAATAGAAGGAAGTGCCCCAAAGACTGCAACTTACTGTTACTGTCCGGCATGCTCCTCCCAGTGCTTTGTCCATCTCCTGGTCACTTTTCACTTGAAAATCGAGGTGGAAGGATCACTCTCTTTGTCTCCTGAATATATACCTTTGGGTTTAAGGTCTGTGTGTGAATCATACCAGTAAGCTCAAAAACTATTGTATAAGGGTGTTGTTTTTTGATAGGCCATGCACCCGTATTTCTTTGTACTTTTATTAATTATTTTATTTCATTGTGGTGGGTAGCATGGAGTTTAAGTATGAGCCTAGTTATTTTTTTTTTCCATTTCATTGATTTTTCATCTTTTGTAATGTAAAATTCTTGCACAGCTCAGTTCCTTTTCTCCAAGTTTGTTACATTTGCAATATTCACTTATTTTACTATGTGTCCTAGACTTCAATGGGCCATCAAGCAGATAGGCCCAGTACTAGTAATCAGTGCATGAAAGAAATGTTTCTGTTGTATATGGTTTTACAACTTCATTTAGGGCAGGTATGGCATTGAAATAAATTAAAAATGTTGACTTGTTTGCATATCATTGTTTCTGCAAAACATGTATATGTGGGGTAATATTTGATGGTATAGGAGGATGTGCACTGTAAAATGTTTATAGCTCGGTTAATTTTCATGTTTTGCATTGCTGAATTAATGGTAGGGTTTTCTTCAGTGTTACCACCATGCCTCCTTTTTCTTGCCAGTGTGTGCGCATGTTTGTCATTGGTCACCCTTTGTCTTTGTTCTCCATACCATGTGGCCAGGGGCCATTTTGTGTAGTCTATGTCCATAGGCCTGAATGTGTTCTTTGTTCCCCATGCTTCCTTGTTCGTTGTTGTTGTTTGACCATGTGGCTGGCGGCCATTTTGTGCATCCAGCCAGTATGCCTTTGCCATAGGCTTGCATTTGTTCTTTTTCTCTATGCTTCCTTGTACACTGCTGTTGTTTGATCATGTGGCTGGTGGCCATTTGTACATCTAACCAGTGTGCCTTTGCCATAAGCTTGCATGTGTTCTCTGTGCTACATCCCTGCTTGTTCTCTCTTGTTATTTGACCATGTGCATCTAGCCAGTGTGTTTTTGCCATAGGCTTGCATGTGCTCTTTGTTCCCCATGCCTCCTTGCTCACTATTGTTGTTTGACCATGTGGATGGTAGCTATTTTGTGCCTCCAGTTAGTATGTTTTTGCCATAAGCTTGCATGTGTTCTTTGTTTCCCATGCCTCCTTGCTCACTACTGTTTTTTGATCATGTGGCTGGCGGTCAGTTTGTCCACCCAGCCAGTGTGCCTTTGTCATAGGCTTGCATGTGTTCTTTGTTCTCCGTACCTCCTTGCTGTCTGTTGTTTGACCATGTGGCTGGTGGACATTTTGTACATCCAACCAGTGTGCTTTTGCTACAAGATTGCATGTGTTCTTTGCTCCCCATACTTCCTTGCTCGCTGTAGTTGTTTGATCATGTGGCTGGCGGTCAATTTGTCCACCCAGCCAGTGTGCCTTTGCCATAGGCTTGCATGTGTTCTTTGTTCTCCATGCCTCCTTGCTCTCTGTTGTTGTTTGACCATGTGGTTGGCAGCCATTTTGTGCACTCAGCCAGTATGCTTTTGTCCTTGGCTTCCGTGGATGGATGTGATGTCAGTTTGATAATATGCTTGAGGATCATTGTAGCATATGGATATTATGAATATGATTTTGATGAACAGTGCTTATATTACATGCATTTTTTTGCATTGTTTTGTACCTCCTTACAACACAATAGGTTTTTTTCTCCTCGTCCTAGACAAGCGTTTGCAATTATTTATCTTTTTTATGTACATTTTTTATTTTTTATTTTAGTTTCTTTATTTTTATTTTTTTTAGTTTGTATTTTATTTTTACTATTTTTTAAAAATGTGGATATTTTATTTTTTATTTTTTATTACATTTTTACATTTTAACTTTTATTTTGTTTTTGCATTTTACCTCAATATATCCACGTGACGGCATTCCATTTTTTTAAGTATCATTCCATTTCCTCCTGGACACCCTGCCTGCTGTGCACTGCACACACATTTAGTATCACTCATTTTTTTTAATGATTATTCCATTTCCCCCTGGACCACATCACCTGTCAAAGACGCACACTAGCCTTCATTGTTTTAAAGATTAATTCATTTACCCATGCACGTCCCTGACTGCCACAGGTGTCTCCTTTAGAGTAGATTGACACAAAGGAAAAAACTATGGCGGTCATTATGACATTGGCAGTGACTGTTAAAGTGGTGGTAATACTGTCAACAGGATGGTGGTAATTACTGCCAAACTATGACCATGGCGGTGATAACTCCCATAGACAGCCAATGTACCACACCATCCACCAGGGCGTTAACACTTCTGACCACGGCGGTAGCCATCAACAGCCAGGTGGAAGCTAAGGTACTGCCCACCATATTACGACACTGCAAATGGCCACGATTTCAGGGCGGTACGAACACCATCAAAAGCCTGGCTGAAACACATAACAGAAGACCAAAGAGTCACCAACAGAGACACAGAAAAGACCAACGGCACCATGGAACCAGAACTGCAAGTCTTCCCGATGCTCTTCTGCAGCATGCTCCACCTGGAACACCAATGCCGGCGAAGACGGCGACGGTAAGTACAGCCGCCTAGCGCACAAGGGAGGGAGGGAGGAAAAGAAGAGTGACACACACACTCACGACACACACCAGACACACACACCATACACACAACCAGCTGCAGACGTGAACCAATGGCACACGGCGCACAGCATAATAATACAAGGACTACAGTTCGGCATACTGACATTGTAATAGCAAGGCAACACCCACCATATGAACCAATTTTAGAGCGAAGATACATTAACAATTGTCCAGAAAGGGCCAATGCCCAGTCCAAAGTACATAAGGCCCACGTGGCTACAGGGCACAGTCCAAGCCCCAACTTGATCCTGACGAACTCCGCACAACATCTCGGAAGTAGACAGGCACCTCAGGGGGAAGAGGTGTGGGGGGCACCTCAGCTGAAGTCGGGAACTTGCCCACTGCTCCTGGAGGGGGCTCCATGCCCATTTCCCAATGCTGTGGATTGCAAGGTCACAGCCTCTGAGGTGGAGCACTTGTCCACTGCTTCTAGAGGGGGCTCCATATCTGTTTCTCAATGCTGGGGAGTGCAAGGTTTACAGTCTCTGAGGTGGGGAACTTGCCCACTGCTGCAGGAGGGGGCTCCATGTCCATTTACCAATGCAGGGGAGTGCAAGGTCACAGTCTCTGAGGTGGGGAGCTTGCCCACTGCTTCTGGAGGGGGCTCTATGTACAACAGTCCCTAGAGGGTGGCCTACATGCCCTCTGCTGGAGGTGAGGGCTGCATTGTCTCTGCTGGGGGAGATGTCTCCTGTGCAGCCTCTGCTGGAGGCGAGGGCTGCTGTGCCTCTGCTGGGGAGGTGTCTCCTGGGCAGCCTTTGCTGGAGGTGAGGGCTGCTGTGTCTCTGCTGAGGGAGGTGTCTCCTGGACAGCCTCTGCTGGAGGTGAGGGCTGCTGTGTATCTCCTGGGGGAGGTGTCTCCTGGGCAGCATCTGCTGGAGGTGTGGGCTGCATTGTCTCTGCTTGAAGGGGTTTCTCATGGGCAGCCTCTGCTGGAGGTGAGGGTTACTGTGTCCCAGCTGGAGGTGAGGGCTTCTTGTCTGTCATTGGTGGTTGAGTAGGAACCTTTTCTGACATTGGTGGATGAGTGGGAACCTCTTCTGTCATTGGTGGTTGAGTGGGAACATTTTCTGACTTTGATGGTTGAGTGGGAACCTCTTCTGTCATTGGTGGTTGAGTGGGAACATAGTCTGACATTGGTGGTTGAGTGGGAACCTCTTCTGTCATTGGTGGTTGAGTAGGAACCTTTTCTGTCATTCGTGGTTGAGTGGGAACCTTTCTTGACATTGGTGGTTGAGTGGGAACCTCTTCTTTCAAAGGTGGTTGAGTGGGAACCTTTTCTGATATTGGTGGTTGAGTGGGACCCTTTTCTGTCATTGGTGTTAGAGTGGGAACCTTCTCTGATATTGGAGGTTGAGTGGGAGCCTCATCTGTCATTGGTGGTTGAGTGGGAACCTTTTCTGATATTGGTGGTTGAGTGGGAACCTTTTCTGTCATTGGTGGTTGGATAGGAACCTCTTCTGTCATTGCTGGTTGAGTGGGAACCTTTTCTGATATTGGTGGTTGAGTGGGGACCTTTTCTGCCATTGGTGGTTGAGTGAGAACCTTTTCTGACATTGGTGGTGGAGTGGTATCTTTCCCTTTCCTGGCTGGTGGAGTGGGATCCTTCCCTTTCCCGGCTGGTGCAGTGGGATACTTCTCTCTCCTGGCTGGTGGAGTGGGATCTTTCCCTTTCCTGGCTGGTGGAGTGGGATCCTTCACTGTCTTGCCTCCACGACTAGGAGGTTCCGCCACTGTCCCCGTGGACTATTTGGCTGATGTGCTGAGCTGGGTCATTGGGACCCTGCTCTTACGGGCAGGACGAGGGGAGAGGGAGGGAAGAGGTCAAGTTGGGCAAGGAAAAGCTTCTTAAGGATGGTGGGGTGGGATGAGGGAGGAGGGACGGGAGTGGAGGTTGACAGATTGGTTGTTGGAGGAGTGCGTCTGCTGGACTTGGGTGCAGGTGCATGGGAAGTGTGCTGATGTGAGGTGGATGGCTGTTGGGTCTCTGAGTGCCTGCGTTTGTGTCCTTTGGGAAGGGGGGACAGACAGGGTGGGAGAGGACACAGGGGACGCGTGGATGGATGTTGAGGAGGTGTCTGCTAGTGAGGTGTGTGTGCTGCTTGGTGTGGTGATGCTGGTGGTGGCTGTTGAAGCAGTCAGTGCATGCAGTTGTGAGTGTGGACATGACTGTGAGGGTGTTGGAGGAGGAGAGGGGAGGGGAGATAGTGGAGGCAGTGGATGTAGATGTGTGTGCAGCTGTCTGTTGTTTGTGTGAGTGCTTGGTGGCCTGTAAGTGTGGTGCCTGTGTTTGACTGTGCCACTCTTGTGTGATGTTTTGTGTGCATGCTCGTCTGTATGTGTGCATGGGATAGATTTGGTTTGAGGAGACTGGGACTGGAAAGTGGTAGTTGTAGGGGGGACAGTAGGAACAGGGACAATGGCTGCCATCAGCGAGGAGGCCAGATTTGAATCGATCTCTGTTGGGCCGCCAATCCACTGTGGATGCCCTCCAGGAATACATTGCTGCATCTGGGATACCAGCCCCTCGATGGCATTCACAATGGTTGACTACCCTACATAGGTGGATCTCAGGAGGTAAATAGCCTCCTCACTGAGGGCAGCAGGGCTCACTGTGGCAGGGCCTGAGGTGTCTGGGGCGAAGGAGATGCCCACCCACCTGGGTGAGCGGGCACTGGCAACTCGTTGAGGGGCTACTGAGATGGCTGTGCTGGTACGGGTGTGGTGGCTGTACCTGGTGCTAGGGTGGTCACAGAGGTTTCCGCCACCACCAGGGAGCTTCCATCAGAGGAGGTATCTGAGTCAGTGTTGTCACCGCCTGTCTCCGCCTTGGTGCTCCCCTCGCCCTCTGTCCCACTGGTTCCCTCGACGTTGGTGGACTCTGCCTCCTGGGTCCTTGGGATGCAGCTTCCTCTGTCGCCGGTGCCCATGCGCCTCTGCCAGATGATGCTAAAGCACACATGGACAGGATGACAGAAGGAGAAAGGGGGGGGAGGCAGAGAAAGGAAGCACTGGGTCAATTACAGCACCAACACCACAGTTGGCATACACAGCACCGTCACACACAGAGATCAAGATTGAGCACTATGCATTGCACTGGCATTGAACTGGCTAGATGCCACAGCAAGATGAGGACCAAACACCGCCATCTGCACACCTGGGACCCACAAAGCCCTGACTGACATGGAATGCAAATGAGCTAGGTTACCTGCATTTACCATACACCCATTATACTTGAGCTGGATAACGCTGCAATGGCTGTCCTGGCATTAAGGGGCAGCCACTAACTCACAACCACCACCCGGATCCCATGCCACCTACCAATTACTGTAGTAAGGCCCACTTTACTCGCCCCCTTGTGGCTGCTGTGATGCCCTCAAGCGCCCATCTAGCTCTGGGTAGGCTACTGCCAGCATGTGGGCCATCAGGGGTTTAGGTTCCAACGGGCACCCCCTTCCTCTTTGGAAGGCGATCCCCAGCTGAGCCTCCTGCGGTCTTCTGTGCCCAGCGACTCAGGTCCTCCCACCGTTTCCTGCAGTGGGTGCTCTGCCTGCTATAGACTCCCAGGTTCTGCACGTTCTTGGCGATGGCATGCCACAATCCCTTCTTTTGATGAGAGCAGACCTGCAGAGGTAATACAGACAGGAGGACAGCATTACACATATGGCACCCAAATCCTGTGTCCAAATCCATTGGCACACACATCGTCCAGCGCACACCCTGTACACTACCACCAGACATACCACCCCACATATGACACGATGCCTGCAAACACATCTTCATGCAACCTTCCTACATGCATTGTGCCCAAGGTGTACCCACCTGTTGGTCAGGATACCCATACAGCTGTCCATATTGGGGCAGGACTCCATCCACCAGGCGCTCCAACTCCATCAAAGTGAAGGCAGGGGCCCTTTCCCCTGTCACACAGGCCATGGTAGGTTCCAGACACAGGTTAGAGCAGCACACGCAGTGTAGGTGTTGTCCTGTGGAAAGTCAGGATTCAAGTGAGGTTATAGAACGAAAATGGCAGTTATGTTTGCGGCAGTGTACACCGTCACCACCGAAGCTGATCCACATTGGCAACTGTACTCCATAGAACCACATATTATCCAATGAGGAATTGCACGGCGGTGCATGACTACCTTCATCCACGACACCCAATGTCAGTAAATTTACCTCACTTCCATCTGTCCCTAGATACAGGACAGGCGGTCGCCATTTCATGGTGGTGAACTACATGCAGATCTTTCATAACTGCGTCATTTATGAGAATTGCACATATATTGCCATTCCCACTGTCCTATCACATTAATGCTGTATGCACACTGAGGTGGTAGTTTCATTGTACAAATTGTTACAGCCTACTCACTCTTGTGTCCCTTATATACCTACCACTGTGGATGAATAGGAGGAGGAGGCAAACCCCCATGTACAGACACCTTGTGGACTTGGCTACACTGGAGGACAGGCACATTATACTCACCTATAGACTCGACAGAGCCACAATAATGGAGCTGTGTACCCAATTGAAGCCTGACCTGTTATCAGCTATCCGTCATCCCACTCGGATCCCCCCTCTTGTGCAGGTTCTATCAGTGTTCCATTTCCTGGCAACTGATTCTTTCCAAGTGACTGTGGACTTGGCAGCAGGAATGTCACAGCCAATGTTTCTAAATCAAGGTGGCAAAGGTATTGTCTGTCTTGGTGAAACACATGTGCAGCTACATTTCTTTCCCTCAGGTGGAAGATTTGGCCAATGTGAAAGCGAGATTCTATGCAACGGGACATATTCTCAATATTATTGGGGCGTCTGATGGTACACATATTGCGTTTGTCCCTCCGCCAGAATGAACAGGTGTTCAGGAATCTGAAGAGTTTCCTCTCACTCAATGTGCAAATGGTGTGCCTGGTGGACCAGTACATCTCCCACGTTACTGCTAGGTATCCTGGGTCGGTGCATGATGCCTTCATTCTGAGGAATAGAGCATCCCAAATATGATGGCCCAACTACAGAGGCAGAGGGTGTGGCTAATAGGTGAGCCAGAGTCCCCATCCACTGTATGTTAGTGTATGCCTTAAAGTGGTATCCCCATAGCACTGTGCAAGGCTAAATTTTGTCCCTCAATACTTGCAGGTGACTCCGGCTACCCAAACCTATTGTGGTTCCTGACCCCTGTGAGGAATGCCAGGCCAGGGGCAGAGAACCATTATAATGATGCACATAGGGGAACCAGGAGAATAATTGAGAGGACCTCCGTCCTCCTGAAGGCCAGGTTCAGATGCCTGCATCTGACAGGTGGATCCCTGTCACCCAAGAAGGTCTGCCAGATAGTTGTGGCATGCTGCAAGTCGCACAACCTGACCCTCAGATGACGTGCATTTTCTGCAGGAGGAGGGGACTGGAGATGACCCTGTGGCAGCGGTGGACCCTGAGGACAGTGAGGATGAGGAAGTAGAGGATGAGGATGAGGACAACAGAACATCAGTTATTCGACAATACTTCCAATGACACACAGGTGAGACAGTGGAACTGACCATTACTCCGACTATTGATGTTTTCTGTGTGGCTGTATCATGAAGGCAATCACTTCCTTTGCATATCGACTTACTGTCACCTATGGCTTGTCATTTTACAGATGTTGGTGATATGACAACAGTGTCCTGATGAAAAGTGCAATGGAATGGGGGAGATGGTAGTGGAAAGTCCAGGGTATTGTTCCAATCTGTTTTTAGCACAGGCCCAGTGTCCAAGGGGGCATAGGAAGGGGAGCAAAGGCAGTTCAAAGTGGACAAGGTGACAGGGTGGGACACAAGGGGGCCAATCAGGAGAGTCTCATTTCCTGGCGGTGATCTTGGTTTTGGCAAGTGTCTCTGGCTTCTGTCCCGGTCACAGGGAATGTGTGCGGGGTGGTTCACCCTCTGCAGGTGGAGGGGTACTGGTGGTCTGTGGGTCCTGCGGTGGGGCCTCCTGTCCACTAGCTGCAGCGGAAGTGGAGGGCTGGTGAATTGACTGGCTAGTGGTAGGGGCCTGCTGGTGTGCTGTTGATTCCCTCATGATGTTGGCCATGTCTTCCAGCACCCTTGCTATGTAGATCATGGTGGTGTTGAGAGCCTGCAAGTCCTCCATGATCTCCTGATGGTGTTCCTCCTGCAGCCGCTTGTTCTCCTGCGTGTTGTTAAGGATCTGGCCCATCGTGTCCTGGGATTGTTGGTAGGCCCCCAGGATCTTCGTGAGTGACTCCTGGAGAGTCGGTTCCCTGGGCCTGTCCACCCCCTGGTGCACAGAGGTCCTCCCAGTGTCCCTGTTGCCCTGTGCCTCTGTCCCCTGAACGGTGTGCCCACTGCCACTGACCCCAGGCCCCTGATTGTCTTGGGGGCGCTGTGTGGACTGGGGTCCCTGTACAGGTAGGCACTCTTCTGATTGATGTGTCCTGGAGACAGAGGTGTGGGGGGACGCTGGGTGAGTGCTGTGGTGTTGAATACTGATGGGGAGGCTCTGTGGTTGACTGGGAGTGGGCTGGGGTGACCGACTGACCAGTGGTCCCTGATGGGACAGGTAGTTAATCCAGATCCAGAAGTCCAGAGTTACTGTCATCACTGGGGGCATCTTCTGTTGGGGGACTGGTTTGTCGTGGCATCTCCTCTCCGCTGACAATGGCTGGGGCACCTGTGGGAATGTAAGTAATGTATTATGCTTCATGTCTGTGACATATTGTACATCCCTAGCTTCCCCTCTATCATTGCTGTTGCCCTGCCACCTTTGTTTGTGTATGGTGATGTACTGTGTGATTGTTTGTTCTCCATGCTGTTCTCAATGCTGTGCATGCTTTTGTGATGGGTGTCCATGCAGGGCTGGGAGGGATGTCCATGCATTGGTATAGCAGGGCTTGGCATTGGGGTTAGTCATATTTGTAGGTGCAGTGTGTGGGGTGGAGTGAGCTTGAGGGGGGTGAGATGACATGCAGGTATGGGGGTTGATAAATAGTAAATGTTGACTCACCAGTGTCCAGTCCTCCGGCAACTCTAGTGAGTCCCTCAGGATGCAGTAATGCCAAGACTTGCTCCTCCCATGCTGTGAGCTGTGGGGGAGGAGGCCGTCTGTATGGCAAACTGGTGCCTTGGTGCCACGGAAGGTAATCAATCAATCATAGCATTTGTAAAGCGCACTACTCACCCGTGAGGGTCTCATGGCGCTGAGGGGGGAGGTGTTGCTACTGCTCAAACAGCCAGATCTTGAGGTGTCTCCTGAAGGTTAGCAGGTCCTGTGTCTGACGCAGGTGGATAGGAAGAGTGTTTGGAGGCGAGGAGGGAGAACGATCTGCCACCGGCAGTCATTCTGTGGATGCGTGGAACGGTGGCGAGGGCAAGGTCAGTGGAGCGAAGCTGGCAGGTCGGGGTATAGAAGGAGAGTCGTCTGTTGAGGTATTCTGGTCCGTTGCGGTGCAGTACTTTGTGAGCGTGGGTGAGGAGCTTGAATGTGATTCACTTGTTGACAGGGAGCAAGTGCAGGTCTCTCAGGTGGGCTGTGATGTGGCTGTGGTGGGGGATGTCCAGGATGAGGCATGTGGAGGCATTCTGTATGCTTTGCAGTCTTTTCTGGAGCTTGCCCGTGGTTCCTGCATAGAGGGCGTTGCAGTAGTCCAGTCTGCTGCTTACAAGGACTTGGATGACCGTCCTTCTGCTTCCAGTGGGGATTCATTTGTATATCTTCCAAAGCATGCAGAGGGTGTTGAAGCAGGAGGAAGAGATGTATTTTCCCCATAGGTTGTTCCACCTCTTCCTGATGTCATCCCTTGTTCTTGGATGCTGTCCCACGGCGTTCACCCTGTCCATGATTCTCCACCATAGCTCCATCCTCCTGGCAATGTATATTTGCTGTACCTGTGCTCCAAAATAGCTGTGGCTCTACCCTGACTATTTCCTCCACCATGACCTGCAACTCCTCTGTGAAATGGGGGTGCCTTTGTGTGGTGTGTTTAAGTATGTGGGTGTTGGGTACTGTGGTTGGGTGTGTGAAGTGGGGTGCGTGAGGGATGTATGGGTGTATGTGGTGGGTGTGTCTAGTTGTCAAGGTGGTCTTGGTGTCAGTCTGGAGGCAATAATTTGCATTAGTAAAGGGCTGTGGGTAATGTGGGTGGGTGTTTTATAGTGCTTCGGGTGGGTGGGTGTGGTGTGTGTATGAGTGTCAGGTGTGTGTTTTTGGTATTGGCCAATGTTGTGCAGTTTAGTATATGAGTGTCCATTTTGAGCGCCCCGGTGTGTACTGCCAATGGTTTACCACCATTGAAAGTCCGTCTTGGTGATTCGTGGTTCATAATGTGGTGGGCATTGTTTTGTTGGCGTAACAGTATGGGTGTTGGTACCCCCACTTTAGCACTCTCCTTTGGGCTGGTGGATTTGTGTATGTGGCAGCATTCTGTCAGATTGGTGTGTGTTTATCATAATTTGGCAAACAGATGTTCGCCTCCGCGGCAGTATGTTGGGATTTACTGCCAATGTCATAATGAACGCCTATATCGGTATGTTGTGTGTTATGTTATCCTGACTGGAAATTTCATTTTATGGCATGGTAGTGTGGTTTGACTTTAAAGTGGTTGATTTGTTATTACCTAAGTAACCAACCACACTAATAGTGCCTTTGTTGCTTTTAGGTGTACAAGAGAAGAAGAGACATCACCCGCAGTGTTGCCAAACAAAAGGCCTGTACAGTGATGTCAGACCTCCAATCTCTTCCGCTTATGCAGCTTACTGGCACTGCCAACTGAGAGCTTTAAGATGGCCTCAAAGAAGGTTGCTCTAAAGAAAGAGGTCAGTGAGAAGAAGCAGTTTTCTACCAGTGGTGTGCTGACACAACCTATTTTGGCAGACATGTGCCTGCCGCACTGGCCTCCGGGAAGGAACATGGGAGCAGCACTCCTACATTAACAGTACCACCCCAACTTAAGTCTAAACCCATGTCTGTCAGTGAAGAGCCACTGCAATCATGGAGACGCTGACGAACAGTGATTTGTTCCATATGCAAAGTACTATGCACTCATTTTAGGAAATAGAGCAAAGTGAACAGCAGCTGGAGCCAGCAATAGTAGATCTTCCTAAAGATGGAGCAGAACTGGAGATCGAGCTTTCTTCCGAGCAAGAACCTCCTCTTTTAAAATAATTGGCTCCCAGACCTCCAGCAAGGAAATGGAAGGGTATTACTCCGCCATTTTCTCCAAGCACCACTTCTGATGAGGATGATAGGGACAATGAATGGACCCCAGCAGAGTCTGGGAGATGCCAGGAAAGGCAAGGGAAAATAAAAGTTCCTGAAAGCCTTAGAATTATGGAAAGGGATGATGAGGTGGATCATGATGATGTACCACTCATTGTGAAAGCTGGCACAGAAGAGTCTGACATTACTATTCAGCCTGCTCCAAGGGATGTGGCACTGCCAGCTCCCATATTTGTAAGGCCCCAGCTGAGACCTGCACCAACCCCTACCTCAGTAGAAGTATGTATTGCAGAGAGGCAATGAACAACACACCCACCTACCTACAGTTCTTCTTCACGCATTGGCAGTGGCCCACTAAGAAAGTACTCCTCCCCCATTAGGGACTATTTTATGCTTAGCAAACAGGAGGAGAACATTGAAATATGCTCCATTTGCCATGTGAGTGTTCATCGAGGTTAGGGTAGTTCACATTATGGTACTCAAGACCAAAGGACCCATATGAAAAAACATCACGCAATCCAGTGGGAGGAGCAACTTAAAAAATGGTTGAATGTGTTTGTGCTGGGGAAGGTGAGGAGAGCCGTGAAATATCAGCTACAAGTCCATTCACTGTGGGAGGAGAAGATCAAGATGAAGATGGTGACATCCTCATGCAAAGCAGCCCTGTCCCCAGCAGTGTACCAGAATCTCCCACCTCAGTGACCTCACAATGGCACAAGAAGACTCAGAGTCATATGGAGACACCACTGCATGCAGTGAATGCCCCAACATGCACATTAAGGGGGTCATTCTGACCCTGGCGGCCGGTGACCGCCAGGGTCACCGACCACGGGAGCACCGCCAACAGGCTGGCGGTGCTCCCTCGAGCATTCTGACCGCGGCGGTTCAGCCGCGGTCAGAAACGGAAAGTCGGCGGTCTCCCGCCGACTTTCCGCTGCTCGGGGGAATCCTCCATGGCGGCGGAGCACTCTCCGCCGCCATGGGGATTCTGACACCCCCTACCGCCATCCTGTTCCTGGCGGGTCTCCCGCCAGGAACAGGATCGCGGTAGGGGGTGCCGCGGGGCCCCCTGCAGTGCCCATGCCAATGGCATGGGCACTGCAAGGGCCCCCGTAAGAGGGCCCCACTTAGTATTTCAGTGTCTGCTTTGCAGACACTGAAATACGCGACGGGTGCAACTGCACCCGTCGCACCTTCCCACTCCGCCGGCTCAATTCTGAGCCGGCGTCCTAGTGGGAAGGTTGATTTGCCCTGGGCTGGCGGAGCGGTATTTTGGAAGGGGAACATTGGCGGGCGGCCTCTGCCGCCCGCCAATGTTAGAATGACCCCCTAAGTCTACCACCACTTAGTTCTTGAAAGTCACCTGCATCAGTGGCTCCAGAAAAGAAAAAAGTCCAGGGTACTATTACGGGCATGTTTATGCAGGAGGTGACCTATGAACGCAATCACCCAATGGCATGTTTTATCAATGAGAAGCTGGCAAAAATGTTAGCGTTGAACCTCCTTCCATTTTCTCTTTTGTGAGAGGGATGGGATTTTTTAGATTTTGTGGTAGCCATCTGTCAGACGTATTCTGCCAGAGTTGCTGCTCCAATGCTGCCTCACGATGTGCTGTAATTGGTCACAGCAATGTGTCGTTCACACCATACACCTGACGATAGATATGTGGACCAGCTAACAGGTGATTGATTACATTTGCATCTCTGCACACTGAATCTGTTTTGTGGGGGTAAAGCAAAAGCTATTTACAGATCTTGGCCCTGAAGACATTTTAAGGAGCATTTAGCAGCATGCAACAGCAGCCATGTACGCCATGGAGAAATCAGTTACAGCTGCAAAAATCTTGGATGAATTTAACAGCAAGGTGTTGGAATAGTTGTGACCCAGAGGTCTTCTAAATTGGATTTGTTGTCACAAATAATGGAAGTAAAATAGTCAAGGCCATGTCAGATTGTGGCTATTTCAGATTCCTGTGTTTGGCACACTGCATCAACCTGGATTGTGCAAGACTTTCTCATTGTCAACAACAAGGTGACCACCTGCAGATGAATCTGCCCACTTTTCAGCCATTCGTTTAAAGTACGGAAGCAGTTGTGGATTATTCAGCGTGCAGTGTACCAGTTAAAGCCCTGATACAGGAAGTGCCATCCCGTTGGAACTAGGCCTATTTTATGTTGCAACGTCTGAGCAGTACAGACAGATCAATGACTAGGTCATTCAAAGAGGAGGGGATGAAATTTGAAAATCTTTGACCATGGATGTGGATAAATGGGTCCTAGTCACATGCGTGATGCAGATGCTACTCCCTTTTGAAGTTTTCACACAGGAAGTTAGTAAGGAGGACTGTACAATGGGCAAGCTATCCCGTTGTTGCATTTGATACAGGACCAGATACAGAAGGTGTCCGAAAGGTTTGCACTTGGACATGTGAATGAAAACACAGACGAGCATGCCTTGGTTGAGAGCCCAAACTTTTGTGTGGCTTAAAATGCAAGGCTGCAAAATGACATAATCTCTTGCAAAGAGTACGTCTGTGTCACACTACTTGATCCACGGAACAAAAAAATGCTGCCCACTTTCATTCCTTTTTCTGAAGGGAATGTTTCAAAATACAAGAGGTGGATTGCTGAGCTAGTCGGAGACTGGGAAGAACAGCTAGAACTTAGAGTTCCACTCCGCAGTTCTAGGGTGTTGCCTTCAAGTTCCACAGAGACCAGTCTTATCTCATAGCAGCCAACACCAGCAAAATGAACACCAGCAACAACTGCAACAGAAGAATCAGACACAACCTCTGCATTGGCTTGGTTTCATGTGGCAGGTTTTAAGGAAATGCAGAGCTGAAGCCAAATCAGTTTGAGCAAGTGGCAGCACCAATGATATTCAGAGGATGCTCCAGGAGTATCTAGATGACCTAAAAGAGGTATATTTGGATTATAACCCATTGGTGTATTTGTATGGGAAGATCCACAATGCTGACATAAAGAACCTGTCTTGTCCTATAGTCATGGTGCCTTCTGAGTGTGTGTTTATTGTAGCTGGCACAGTTGTTACAGTGAGAAGGACCAGTCTCTTTCTTCAAAACGTGGAGAGATTGACTATGATGAAAATGAACCAACATTTCATACCACACGATTATACTATTCTTGAAACTCCACAGGAGGAGGATGCTTGGTGTGTCAGTTGACCAACTTCTGGGTGAACCACCTGAGTTTGAGGACAAACTCTACTTCCTGGACTCAGTATGCCAGTGCCACCATAGAATGTTTAAGTTATTTCTCGCTGAAAAATGAGCTAGTGGAACATTCAGTTTGTGTTGGATTTATGCTGCCCCACCATTTTTAGTTACATATGTGGCTGGTTTGGAGTTGGACCAGTGTGCAATGAAGAGGCCTCCACAATACCTTCATGACATGACAATGCCTCTCTCCCTTACATGCCTATCCTTTTTTCGCATCACTTAGTAGGGCTGCCTGAGAAGATCATTTATTTACAAGAATGCCAAAAGCAAATTCCAATTCCAGTGTTGATTGATGATTTATGTGGTGGCAGACCGAGAGGGACGGTGTTCAATTAATAGTATACTTTGATCAATCTTAGGTGCCTGATGGGTGATCATTTTTCCTGAAGGTGATTGGCCTTTACAAACTTACTTAGGGAAAATGTACCTGTACTGTCTACTCCTTTTTTCAAGTTCTTCAGATACCAGACAAGTTGGTTTAGTTAACAAACACAAATCTACACAACATACAGCAATTCTTTTTCTCTACTTGTTCTTCAACAGCAGTGCACTACACGTCTATCATGCTTGCGTCAGGCTTGGGATGGAGGTACTTGGAGTCAGGAGGAGAATAGAAGACTCAGTACGGACTACCTCAACAACAGCTAAAAGAAGGGAGTTATCAACTTCAAATAGAAACCATGACTTTGAGGCCTAGAACTCAGCTTTGTGGAATACAGAGAGGTGCATTGATTTGGGGAACACTGATGAGTCTGTGTGTTTCACTGGTAGCAAAAGTGAAACTCTGAGGCCTCTTGCTTTTTGCATTGCCTCTGAGTCTTGCTGGTACACTCCTCATAAAGCTTGTCTTCCTTCAGTCCTTCTCCTTGACTCTACAATACAATTTCTGTTTTATGGTCTACAGGCCTTCTCCTCTCCTGCATGAACGAAAGGCGAAAGATGAGCTCAACAATCCTGCTTACCTACACAACCAGTTCAGACAGACTCCCAAGAGTGACGGACATTCAGCGGAGAATGCAGATTCACCGCCCAATTACAAAATACAGCATAAGTTTTCTTTTAACAATCGTATCTTTTAGAACTGGGTGAGTTCAATTCACTCCTCCATAATTCAATATTTCCAAACCTAGGTATCTATAACTTTGGCCTCTGGGGCAGATGTGCTGTTTGCAATGCATTTAACTTAACTGCGTCATACTCATTCCTTTACTGCCTTCCACAACAGATTGGTGAGGATGATGTGCTGCTCATAGCCTTGATAAATACCATTGTTGTGTTGCTCTTGTCTTTGTCATACCTTTCCTCAAATCCAATTTCCCACCCATTCTTCAAACCCATAACCATCATCCCTCGGGCTGTGTGATTAAGGAGGTGTGACTTAATTTACAGAAAAAAGATCCCACACTTGGTGGGCAGATATGATTAAAATGCAACACCAACTCATTGCGGGATCTTCTATTACCCAAGCAATAGCCCACACAGGCCCCACTTACCCAGGCACAAATAAGTAAGAAAGAATGTTATTACTCAATGTCAACATCATCATTCAGCCCTTTGTTATGCCTAAATAAACTGCTTAACCTTGTTGACTAAAGAATACAAACTTTGAGTATATTTTACCTGACTTGAGGATTTCATAAGTTTGTATTATTGCTAGTTTTTATTATGAGGTATTCTTCAATGTGTCACGGTGGTAGTAGTCTGTCCTAAGTCTTTCTAAAGCAGTAATATAAATCTATATGTCTAACCTACTGACACTCAGTTTTTCTTTCAGTTTAGTTGCCTTTGATCCTTTTGATTAATCCTAAAGTTGGGTATCACCTAGGTGGGAGTGGGGCCTGCTTGTGAAGCCTTCCCTATTAGCACACTACCACGTCTATGAAGAAAGTACCTTGGGAAGGTTTTGGAGCTTGGAAGATTGACAGAGGGATCAGCCACCAGCCATCACTTCATCTATTCAGGTAAGAGAACTATGTGGTGAAGTGAACTACTTTACTTAGTACATAACTAACTCCTACTGCCAATAAGATAAGTGCTTGTTTTTCTATGTTTCTGTAGGCAATATAGGGGATGGCAGCATGCCCTCCTAACTGACATGCACTTCAAGAAATAGATTAAGAAGACAGGCTGCACGCAAAATGATCAGTGCAAAGTTAAAGTAAAAGACAAAAAAACACCTCAATGTAAAGTGGATTATAAACATCTCGCCTTTACTAAAATATAAAACATTAATAATAAAATGTAAAACCCGCCCTCTACACCCATAACAGGCCCACCACTCTCCCACATCTTTACCCATCTCCAAACAATGTCCAAAATTAATATGTCCATGTCCAAACTCAAAGAGTCCATAATAAAGAAAAATGCCCTTCCCATATGCCCACCTTCTCCACACACAACAGCTCCCTCCCAAAAAATAAAAACTAAGAAAGGACTATTGGAGGTCATTTTCAATGAGGGTCTCCAGATGTTGAACGCAGGCCTTGAGGCATGCCATCCAATGGCCCAAGAGTGCCAGCTTGGGTAGTACGTGGCAATGGTAGAGCTGATCTGAAAGTGGGTGGCATGGAGATGAACAGCTCCAAGCTGCCTGTGGCGCTGGTGTGATCTGGATGCTGGAGGCGCATGTGGTTGGCTGGTGGAACTGGACTCAGGTCCAGGAGCAGGGTCATGTGCTAGGCCCTCCTTATCCACTATCTGCTGGTAATTCACCTTGGTGGCCTCCAGACCATGATCTCCTACTGGGTCCATGGTGGTATTGCTGGTGGATCAACAGGAGTAGCTATATCATGAAAGAAAAGAAACAGAAAATACAAAGTGCAATGAATGTTCTGTGCAAACACCTGTTTTCTTAATTTACGTATTAGTACCTAATAAGTACATTGCTGTTGGTCCATTAAAGCCACTGGATTTTTTGATGTGTTGATTGGGAATGTCAGTCATAAGGAGGTACATGAGTTTAATAACACATGCCTCGCATAAAAAACTCTGACTGGCTGAATGGAGGCAGTATCAGATTAAAAAATCAGAGTGTTTTCTTTCTTAGTAAAGGATTTCCTAAAAATATTTAACCCCACAGACACTTTGTGTGAAAAAAATAAAAAGAACTATCTTTAATTAGTAAGGCATCATGCACTATGGAGTACAAGTATTCTATTCTTGTGCTAAATGACTAGAAGCGTGCTAGCTAGTGCATTGGGTACAAATTTGCTACACTCTGCAGTCTGCAAATGGGGGAGCTGCAATGGACAACAAATTATATTAGATTCCAATGTCCCTGCTCTTTTCCAAATGCCTTTCAATTCTCCCCCGACTCTAAAGAGGCAGAAGATGATTACTTGTCACACACGTCATGTTTAACTTGAGGATAATAGATATCCTGTCTGGCGTAAGTAGACAGTGGGAAAAATGATGCACTGCAGTTTGGGGAACGGGATATATATATTTTATTAGGTACGTTCATCACAGAGTATTGCATCCGCAAAACACGAATTCACAGACACTTCATCCCACTTTACTTCCTGACCTCACCCTCAAACACAAAATATTTAAATCAAATACATTTGCTTGACAGTAAGGAAAGGAAAAGGAACCTTGACTTAGGGATTGATTTAGATTTTAAACTAGAGATTGGCAGAGGGGTTACTCCATCACAAATGTTACAATATTGCATCTTCCATATGACAATTCATAACACAGCGGACAGGATATCAGTCGTGTTTGTGACAGAGTTACTCCCTCCTCCAAACACTAAATCAGGCTCCTAGTCTGCTGCAGCAGGGTAAAGTACAGGGGAAATTCTGAGTAGGCATGGTAGAAGTTGCTATAGAATACTTGAGGGGGTAGGCTCACTGATGATGTAGCTTAGGTTTAGTCAGGCACTGTAGTTGAAACTGAACGTTGATGAATGCACAGGTGTAAATCCATTATGGAAACCATATGAAGTATGAACCACTTTTCTGGTCCATAAAACTTGACACATGCCAAAAAAATATATATTTTTAATGTGGACAGAACTTAGTGATGAATAAAGGAGTGCAGTACTTGGGGAGGTGACTGAGTGGGCACTGGTAGGAAAGAGAAAGACACCTTGTTTTTATTTTGGTTTGCATTCCATTGAAAGCTTTGTAAATGCTACATTAACAGACGGAGACACACAATGAATAGCCAACACTGCACGGCTGGATTGAACCATGCTCCAGTTGGGTGAGTCATCCTGGCCCAAGGGTCATGACTCGCAAAGTGCAAATGGCAAGGAGGTCATGGATGGTAATAGATGGGTAGGATCTGCCTGACTTAACAAATACAATACGTATACTAGTAATTGTCAGTAACCAAGCAATGTGACTTACCTTCACCCGTCCCTGCCGCCGCAGAGACACCCCTTTCAGGCACTGCATCTGGTGCAATGGTGCTGGCCTCGGCACTGGTGGTCTGTGCAGGTAGAAAAAACATTACATATTTTAGATGTCAGATACATCTCCCTTTATTAAACAAAATACAACTGCAACACGTGACTACAGTTGAGTTTGAAGCATCTCCTCTCCCATCTAAAATATCACATTGGCATTTTGCTGGTTGACAATGTTAGAAAAGCAAGGAGTTAAGCCAACTGTAATGGAGGGGCAGAGATACGATCATGACTGTGAGTCATTTGAAATGCAATGAAGGAGTAGAATAAAATGGTCAATGAAGGACTTACGTTCAGTTTTGGGTGACAATTTTGGCAAATCCAATGGACCCAGTCTGCATACTACTTTACTACCATGCTGCACTGTCATCAAAACTGCTGGGATAATACAACACAGCATTGGAGGTGTGGGTGCTCACCATAACCTTGGCCACTCTCTCATCATTTGAGCATGAGCAAAAAGTAGAAAGTCTTCTCAACAAGCAAGTCTAGAAGAGCTTGCTTGGGTCTGCAAACTCTACAATCGTCATAGTAGTAATATAGGCCCCCATTATGACATTGGCAGTAAGTACCGCTTACCGCCATGCTGATTGCCGCCAACATACCACCGCAGCGGCAGATTACTGCTACCCATATAATGACACACACATAGCAATCCGTCACTATAAAGCCACACACACAAGTCCGCCAGCCCAAAGGTCAGTGATAAACTGGCGGTATCCAAACCCACACCGTTAAGCCAACAGAACTATGCCCACAACATTATGACCCACGAATCACTGCGGTGGACATTCAATGGCGGTAAACCATTGGCAGTACATACCGCCACACTCAAAATACACACACACATACAAAGCAACACCACATTGGACAATTCAAACTACACACACCTGACACCCATTCACACACCTGACACCCACACACCCACACCACTATAAAACACACACCCACATTACCCACAACCCTTTGTGAATACAAACAAGTGCCACAAGAGAGATACCAACACCACAGACAAGACCACAGCCACACACCACCATCACCCATACACCATCCACGCACCTTACATCACACACCCCAACACATCACCCTACACACCTTCACCCATACCACTTACACCACAGCCATGGCACCACAACAACACCCCAGATTCTCAGAGGAGGAGCTAAGGGTCATGGAGGAGGAAATCATCCAGGTAGAGCCACAGCTATTCGGATCACAGCTACAGCAGACATCCATCGCTAGGAAGATGTAGTTATGGTGGAGAATCGTGGACAGGGTCAATGCCACGGGACAGCAGCCAAGAACAAGGGATGACATCTGGAAGCGGTGGAACAACCTACGGGGGAAGGTATGTTCTGTGGAAGCAAGACACCAAATAGTTGTACGGAGGACTGGCGGAGGACCCCCACCTCCTTCCCCACAACTAACAATATGGGAGGAGCAAGTCTTGGCAATCATGCATCCTGAGGGCCTGGCAGGAGTAGGAGGAGGACTGGACTCTGGTAAGTCAACCCTTTACTACTTTCAACCCCCCTACCTGCATGCCATCACATACGCCCGCCATTAACCTCACTCACATCACTCCACCACCTACCACAAACCCCACCATCACAACCCATCCATCCCAATACCAAGCCCTGCATGCAACAACAATGCATGGACATCCATCACAGACCTGCATAGACATCTATCACTAAAGCATGCACACTAGAGGGAAACACCTAGCCCACCAAATAACAACTCACACAAGGCAAAGCTGCCAGGGCAATAACAACCATAAAGGGCAACACACCTATGCACAAGATGTCCCACGCAGAAACAGTAATACTGCATTCACATCCCCACAGGTCCCCCAGCCAGTGTCACCGGATAGGAGGTGTCAGCAACATCCAGCCCCCCCCCAGAAGAGCCCCACAGTGATGACAGCAGCTCTGGACGCCTAAATCTGGATGACCAACCTGGCCCATCAGGGATCACCGGACAGTCGGTTACCCAGGCACAGTCCCATACGACCACAGAGCCTCCCCCCTCAGGAAACACCAGGACAGTACCCACCCAGGGGGCCCATACCTCTGTTTCCAGGACACGTCAATCAGCAGTGTGTCCACCACTACAGGGACCCCAGGGCACCCCACAAACCCAGGACGATCAGGGATCTAGGGTCAGTGGCAGTGGGCACACGGTTCAGGGGATAGAAGCACAGGACAACAGGGAAACTGGGAGGACTGCTGTGCGACAGTGGGAGGACAGGCCCAGGGAACCGAGTCTCCAGAAGGCACTCACCTTGATCCTGGGAGCATACCACCATTCCCAGGAGATGATTGGCCAGATACCGGACAAGATGCAGGAGAACCAGCGGCTGCAGGAGGGACAGTACCTGGGGATCAGGGAAGACTTGAAGGACATCAACACCACCCTGGTCACCATTGCAGGGGTGCTGGCAGACATGGCCAACACTATGAGGGAGGCAGTGGCACACCACTGGGCCCCTACCACTAACTAAACCGATGAAGAGCCCTCCACCTCCGCTGCTGCTGGTGGACAGGGGGCCCTGTCACAGGAACAACAGGCCACCAGCACCCCTCCACTTGCAGAAGGAGAACCACCCTGCGATCCAGGCAGAAGCCAGAGACTATTGCCAAGACCCCCGCCAGGAAATAAGACTCTCCTGATTGTCACCCTTGTGTCCTACCCTGTCCACCCTGAACTGCCATTGCACCCTTTCCTATGCCCCCTTGGACAATGCACCTGTGATCCACATAGACTGGACTCTATCCTGGACTTTCCTCCACTATCACCCCAGCCCATTGCACGCCCCCCTCTACTTATTAGCACTTAAATAAACACCCTTTGAAAAAATACAAGTATGGAGTATGTCAATGATTTAAGTATGTATTTGTTTAACAAGGTTTAAAAATTGCAATTCAACTGCACAGTAATGTATTCATAGGAATGGCCTGTAGTTGGCTGCAGTCAACCCACCAGGAGCGATAGTGGGGCACTAATATCTGCAAATAGAGATGCCAAAGGGTACAGTGAGTGGCCATATAAATGGGAAAATCAACCTGCCAGTGACAATGTCAAACACAAAACTGTCAATTAAAAGTGAAGTCACACTGTCTTACCTGTGTGTCATTGAAGTGTTGATGAATTATTGCACTTCTGTTGTCCTCATCCTCTGCCTCCTCATCTTCACTGTCCACAGGGAACACTGCTGCCACATGCCCATCTCCAGCCTCATCCTTCTGCAGAAAAGGCACCTGGCAACGTAAGGCAAGGTTGTGCAACATATAGCATGCCACGATGATCAGGAAGACCTTCTAGGGTGAGTAGCACAGGGAACCACCTGTGAGATGGAGGCAACGAAACCAAGCCTTCAGGAGGCCGAATTCCCTCTCTATAATTCTCCTTGTTCGCCCATGTGACTCATTGTAACGTTCCTCTGCCCTTGTCCTTGGATTCCTCACAGGGGTCAATAGCCATGAGAGGTTGGGGTAACCAGATTCACCTGCATATATCAAGGGACACCTCTTAGACACACTCTAACTCTTAGGGCCCATACCATACCCATACACCAAAATCCACTGGGGGGAACCAGGGCTCACCTATTAGCCACACCCGGTGCCTCAGGAGTTGAGCCATCACATATGGGATGCTGCTATTCCTCAGGATAAAGCCATCATGCACAGACCCAGGATACTTTGCATTGACATGGGAGATATACTGGTCCGCCAGGTACACTATCTGCACATTCATTGAGTGAAAGCTCTTTCGATATCTGAACACCTGTTCATTTCTCCGGGGGGTGGGACAAATGCAATATGTGTACCATCAATTGCCCCAATAATGTTGGGGATATGTCCCATTGTATAGAAATCCGCTTTCACTGTGGCCAAATCCTCCACCTTGGGGAAAACAATGTAGCTGCACATATGTTTAATCAGGGCAGACAGCACTCTGGTCAGCACTATTGAGAACATTGGCTGTGACATTTCTGCTGCCAAGCCCACTGTCACTTGGAAGGAGCCAGTTGCCAGGAAATGGAGCACAGTTAGGACTTGCACAAGAGGGGGATCCCTGTGGGTGACAGATAGCAGATATCATGTCAGGCTCCAATTGAGCACACAGCTCTTTGATTGTGGCCCTGTCCAGTCTATAGGCGAGGATAATGTGCCTGTCCTCCATTGTTGCCAAGTCCACCACGGGTCTGTACATGGGGGGATGTCTCCATCTTCTATTCATCTGCAGCTGTTGCAATCTATGGGGGAAAACGGTGAGCAGCTGGTCAATATCTCATATTTCCAAACACTACACCTCTTTGTATGTTGTTATTGTAACAATATATTGTTGGATAGGTCCAAATGGTGCTTATGTGTACTGTGACGTAGTTAGGTACCATGGCCTAATCCCCCCTCCGAAATGGCATCCGCCTGTCCTGTATGGAAGGACATGTCGAAAAGAGGTAATTCCGCTGATGTTGTGCGCCGTTGCGGGAGGCGGCCGAGAACCGCCGTGCAACTCCTCATTGATTATCATTGGGCCCTATGGGTTACAGTGGCCAATGGTGATGTACGCTGGTGGTGATGGTACGCACCGCCGCAGACGTGGACGCCATTTTCTATCTGTTCACTCACTTGCTACCTGACCTTCAACAGGAGAGGACCTACACTGCATGTGCTGCTGTGACCTGTGTCTGGAACAGACCATGGCTCGTGTGACCGGGGAAAGGGCCACTGCCTTCACCGTGGCAGAGTTGGAGAGACTGGTTGCTGGGGTCCTACCCCAATACGTTATGCTGTATGGGCCTCCAGATCAACAGGTGAGCACACTGTGAGCACGATGCATGGGGCATGAAGGCAAGGAGTGGTGAGTTTGAAGTCTTCGTGTGGGAAGGATTTGGTGGAAGGCGCCTGGGGAGCGTGCTGCATGTATGTTTGGCCATGTCTGTGCAATAAGGGGATGTGAACGGCTATGGTGGGCCATGAGTGTAACAGACAGGATGGTCTGACTGATACCTTTTCCTATGTGTATTTTTCTGCAGGTCAGCGCCCATCAGAAATAGGGTATATGGCGTGGCATCGCCAAGGAGGTGCGGACCCTGGGGGTCTACGGCAGGCTGAGCACCCACTGTCAGAAACGGTGGGAGGACCTGAGACACTGGGCACAGAAGATGGCGGAGGCCCACTGGGGATGCCCTCCCAACGAGGAAGGGGTGCCTGTCGACACTGACCCTCCTGATGGCTGCATACTGGCGGTGGCCTATCCAGAGCTGGATGGACCCTTGGGGGCATCACAGCAGCCACAAGGGTTTGAGTACAGTGCCCCAATATACTACTTGTGTGTGGTGGGGTGGTATCCGGGAGGGGGATGTGGACCTGTGGGTGCCCCTAGGCCAGGCCGGATATTGCAGGGCAGTTCCCATGCCGGGCAGGGTCTGATGTTAGCTTCCTCCAACAAGCTAGTAGGCATCCCCTACTGGGCAGGGGTCTGTGGGTCTCTGGTATGCTGCAGTTGGCGTTAGGTGTCCCTGCCCATGGGCTGTTGACTAGCATTGTGACTGCAAGTGCATTGCCCAGTGTGTAGGACTGTTACCTGTGTGTGTGTGTCGTGTACGCCAACGGTGGTGTTGTTGCGGTCATTGACCAAGTGTATCCTTTGTCTCTTCTCCCCCCTCTTTGTTTTGTCACCCTGTCCTTATATGCATTAGCATCATCTGGCAGAGGAGAAGAGGCACCGGCGACAGAGGAAGCTGCATCCCACAGGGCCCAGGAGGCCGAATCTACCGACGGTGAGGGCACCAATGGGATGGAGGGCGAGGGGAGCACCACGGCGGAGACTGGAGGGGACAGTTCGGACAGTGATACCTCCTCCGATGGAAGCTCCCTGGTGGTGGCAGACACCTCTGTGCCCAACCCAACTACAGGTACAGCCGCCACCTCCATACTTGCACCACCCTCCAAGCAGCCCCTCAGCGTGTTTTTCGTGCCCGCTCACCCAGGAGAGTGGGCAATTCCTTCGCCCCAGCTGCTACAGGGAAGGGCAAGGAGCAATCCCCAGATGCTGACAGGAAGGATAAGGGGCCTGCAACAGCAGGCAGGAAGTACAGGAGGCCTGGTGCTGGGACTCATTCAGAGCCCCCACCACCAACCATGGGGGTTCAGCCGACTAAGGCTGCAGGGGATGTGCTGGAGCCTCCCCCCGCCACTGCAAGCACCACCACCAGCACCGCCACCAGCACAACTGCTAGCAGCAGCAGCCCCAATGGGCAGCCATCCGAGGCTGCAGGGGAAGGGCTGGAGCCTCCCCCCACCACTGCTAGCATCGCCACCAGCACTGCCACTAGCACCACTTCCAGCAGCAGCAGGCCCAGTGGGCAGCCGTCCGAGGCTGCAGGGCAAGGGTTGGAGCCTTCCCCCACCACTGCTAGCACCGACACCTGCACCATCACTGCCACCACCTACGCACAGTGCGTAGTCCTGCATTCATGGGCTGTTGTGTGGCCTGACCCCTGCAATTCCTGTGGGTCTAACATCCAGGTGAGAGACTGTGACCTTGCACTCCCCAGGATATGCATCACAGGGCACAATGCCCCCTCCAGAACCAGTGGAGAAGCCATCCACTCACCCCATACTTCCCAGGACGAAGCACACTGGGCAATATGCCCCCTCCAGTACCAGTGGATAAGCCATCTACTCACCCCATGCTTCCCAGGATGAAGCACACTGGGCACAATGTTCCCTCCAGAACCAGTGGAAGAAGCCTTCTGCTCACCTAATCCTTCCCAGGATGAAGCACACTGGGCACTATGCCCCCTCCAGAACCAGTTGAGAGGCCATCCACTAGAGAGACTGTGGCCTTACACTCCCCAGGACCAAGCAGTGGGTAAACACCCACTTGAGAGACTGTGGCCTTGCACTCCCCAGGAACAAGAAGTGGGCAAGTCACCCACTTGAGAGACTGTGGCCTTGCACTCCACAGGACCAAGCAGTGGGCAAACCACCCACTTGAGAGACTGTGGCCTTGCACTCCTAAGGATGAAGCAGTGGGAAAGTCACCCACTTGAGAGACTGTGGCCTTGCGCTTCCCAGAACCAAGCAGTGGGCAAACCACCCACTTGAGAGACTGTGGCCTTGCACTCACTCCCCAGGAAAGTGCACAGGGCATGTTGCCCCCTCCAGGACCAGTGGTGTTGTACCATATTCCGGCTGAGGTGTCCTCCCATTCCCTGCCCCCCTGAGGAGCCTGTCTATTTTTGACCTGCTGCCCCTCCTGTGTTCTCTCCGTGCTGTTGCAGGAGTGAGGTAGGGCCTTGGCCTATGTGTTGTGGCCCTCTGGCCCACAGACATTGAGGACTGGGCAGTGTCCTTACATTTGTAAATATGCATATACGTTTGGATTTTGATGCACTTATTCATAGTATTTTATCGTATTACACTCACTTTCTTCAAATCATTTCGTCCTTGCCGTTTTCCTGAGGGGTACGGGGTAAATATGTTATGTTGTTGCATCTGGTTGTGTGTATGTTGTTGGGGGTGGGGGGTGTGTTGCATGTGTGTGTCACTCTCTTTTTCCTCCCCCCTCCCCTGTTTGCTAGACAGAAGTACTCACCTTAGTCATCTTCACCGGCGCTGGTGTTCATAATGAAGCAGAAGGTAGACGAGCATGGGGAAAACTTGCAGCTTGGGCTCCATGGTGTCGTGTTTGTTCTCTGAGTCTCCACAGGTGAGTCCTTCGACTTCTGGGATCTGTTTCCGCCAGGCTTTTGATGTCGTTGATACCGCCTCTGAAAAGGTGATGGATAGGCTGGTTATAATAGAGTGGGCAATACATTTTCTTCTGCCTGGCTGTTGGCGGTTACTGCTGTGGTGCTTGTTCATTCCTACCTGGAAGTCAGTGTGTTAAAGTGTCTGTCTTTCTGAGTGGTTTCAGCTGTGGTCATGATTCTATTTTTGTTACCGCCGGCCTGTTGGCGGTATTACCTCCGCTTTATCACCGACCACAAGAGTTGTAATGAGGGCCATAGTGTCTTAGCCTTACAGAGCCAGTCCTCAGGGTATAATAAAGTTAGGGAAGAGAGACAGCATAAGCAAGGAAAAGAAAGCTTAAGCTACAGATTTGAACAGAAGTAGGTGGAACTTAGCTACAGAAATAACAAATATAGAAAATAGGATAATTGAGGGTGGGATAACAGCAGTGTCGGCTCCTCCGCTATGGCTGAGGAGAATTGCTCCCCTGCCAGAAGCTGCAAACCTTACACAACAAAGGGATAATAAAGTATGTTTGTTGTCCCTTCATTGTGAAAGGAGCGGGGCCAAGGGGTGAAGAGCAGTGAAGGGAGTGCACTGTGCACTCCCTTCAATGCACATGTATGTTTATCTGGCCCTCTCGAGCAGGCCAAACACATGTGCAGTAGGCTCTCTCCAGCCCAGTATTGTGTTGCCAGGCTGGAGAGAGCAGACACAGGCTCCCAGTCTGTCTGGGTGCGCCCTGGTTGGGCTCTCTCAGCCAATCCTAACGCTTCTCAGAGCAACATCAGGATTGGCTGCAGGGCAGGTTGGGAGCCTGTGCCTGCACTGCAAGACGGAGAAGCGTAGCAGAGGTATGTTTATTTCTTTTTTTTTAAGTTCATTAAAATCCCTTCCTCCCCCACCTCCCCTGCACGCTGCCCCACCACCTGTATCCCCAGCAAGCAACAAATGGATAACAGGAATAAACATTGAAATAGAATGAAAAGTATTTGGAAAAAAGTCACAGAATAAGAGAAAGGGGGAGAAATTAATCTAATTGCGAGAGGTAAAAGTTAGAGAAATAAATATTAACAAGAACTTGCTGGGGCCAGCAGAGCCGTCTGCTGTGATGCTGATGGTAGAACTTCTATCCGCCATGGCACTGGTGGTGGCAACCCTCCTCAGCCTGACCCTCTGATGCCTTCTTCTTGCCCTTGGGTGCTGATGTAAGAAATGAAGAAGATAACAAAAATAGATCAGTAGTACAGTTAATCTCCTAAAAAACATTTTGACAGGCAAAGCAAATTCAGTAACATATTGACATTGCACTTTTCTATATCAGATAGCCTAATACCTATATGATACAGTTGACGTATTCCTAATTTACAACACCTTACGTCCAATTTCAAATGTCCTAAACTACATTTGGAAATACTATTACTAATGCATTGCAACAAAAGATCTTTGCTGGGAAAATTCAGCCAGTTTTCCATTTCGATGCATTGATACATGTATACATCACTGAAAGATTTCTTGAGACAGTACGAGCTCCATAAGACACAGAGAACGCTAACTCACTAATATATATTACTTACTACTACTAACACAATACCACTATCTTATTGATAGGAGGACACAGGAGTCATCATAACTTCTTAACTAATCTGCCCAAGTGAGTGCCTACAGTAACAAGCTCAACTAGGTAGCACCACACACCTGGATCACTCAAATTGGATCACACAGTATGTGCAACATTAGGTTGTGTGAATTTAATTTACCTTTGATTGCGAGCAGCATGCTATTTGAAAACAAATTGCATTTATAGGATAGGACACAACAAAATGATAACTAGTACTCACCAAGGGACCAACCCTGACTCCCAGTAAGTCAAGCAGGCCCCTCTCCCATTTAAGAATATCAGCCCAGTAGTGCATCAGCCTGCCCACAGCAGCAAATGCTCCATTAGGCTGTACCCAGTACCGGGCTGCCAGCAGGAAGGGGAGGTGGTGCTGCACAAAAAAAATAAAAACAAGTGCAGCCACCTCCTCCTCGCTAAAAATGGCATGAGGCTCTTGTCATGTGGCACCTGCAGGTTATGAAGTTAGCTACACCCCCTGCACTGGCACTACCTCATCCCCCACATTCTGCCATAGCACTGGGTGGAATATTAAAAAAAGACAGGGGAAAAAGAAGGAAGGGAGAGGGAGAAATTAAGTTAAGAGAGGTTAGGGGAAAACTAATAAATGGACAAAAAAGTAATAGAAAACAAAAAAAGAAAAACATTAAATACTCAAATACACACACTAAGGAAATAAATGTAAAATAGGGGAGGATAAGTTGGATAAAGTAAGGATGACTAAGATAAAGTAGGGATTGTAAGGTACATGAAGCACCATGTACAGAATAGGAAAGACAAGATGGCTACCCTTGCAGTTGACCACATGGTTATGTTTGTGCTCTTGTTCCAATGGAGATGGTGTTACTTGCATCAATTGGCATGAACGAAAGGCTGAGCACAACATCACCTGCTCACGTGAGATTGGTGAAGTATGCAGAATTGTTTCTTTATTCAGTGGAATTCCACATAGTTGAACTCCGCAACCTCTGCATAGGTCTACTCAGAAGACCTGTTGTACTACTCTACTGCAAGAAGGACTGCTACTCTTCTGCCTTGCTACTCTTCTGCCCTGCTGCCTTAGTTAAAAGGGGATCTTCATCTTGAACCGAGGACCACCAGCGTGACTCAAAAGGCTAGTTGGCTGGTCTCCTGATCAGTGCCTCAGGGATGCAAAAGGGTCTAACCAACTTGAAATCAGCACCTGGAATGTGTCTGCTGTTAGTTCTACACCCCACCCCCCAACGTGGTGCAACCTCAGTCCTGTACCCCTGAAAGTAGGCCTGAAAGTGCTCTGTGAACCGAGCTGTTGTCTAAACAATGCTAAGGCAGCCCAATGCATCGCCTCACAGCTTCAATTCAAAACTGCCACTGTCTGATGCATCCTCAATGCAGGACCTCAGATCTCAACCTGCAGCCCATCAGTACAACAGCTGTGCAACACATCTTCCATGCAGGATCTTGCAACATTCCGCAATCTGAATTTAAGGTACTTTTTTCAGTTGGCCTGAATCTAGCCCGCACTCCATCGTGGTTGGGCTGAACTTTATCCCGGCCTTGCTCAACCAGATAACAACAGTTAACGCTTTATGCTTTTAGGAATTATTTTCGTTTAAATCCTTATAATTGCATACCTTTGGTTCTACTGATTGGTTTTTTGTTGTTTCCGTTTTAAATTATTTATCGAGGTTCACTCTATTTTTATAAATTGGTGTGGAATTTTTCTTGTGTTGTGCTTACCTTACTACTGTTTTACACGCTACATAAATACTTTACATATTGCCTCTAAGGTAAGCCTGACTCCTATGTGCCAAGCTGCTAGAGGGTTGAGCACAGCTTACTTTTGGGTTTTCTTGTGACTTCACCCTTACAAGGAGTATGGATTCTGCTCACCCCCTCAGCCAGCAACCCATTTTCTTACATTGGTAAACAGTGGTGAGGATTAGATGAGGATTAGATCTTGTGTTTGTACAGTTCCATACAGTAATTTTGTATTATAGTAAAAGCCCAGATAAATAATATGAGGCCTATTCAAACCTCTTTAACTTATCCCTAGTGTCTGATTGTCTGTTTTCCTTTTTTTCTAAATTTAAGTTCCCTACATCTTTGTCACATATCATAGAGGTAGAGAGGCTCAATGCTGATCACCTCAGCAGCGCTGAGCTGCATAAACTCTTCAAGGCGAGGGGCTAAATGCTGGAAAGAAGGCCAAACCCTGACCTTCAGATAGCCATTTGTGTCTATGAGGATGTCATTAGGTGCAAGGATGTAAGACCAGCCTGAGGGCTCTGAGAATGAGGATACTAATATGGGGATCTTGATGAAGGGGAACCTGATTTGGGAATGGTAGATGGCCTGGCTGTGTGACCTGAGTTAGAGATCCATGAAGGGGGAGGTCCTCTACCCACTGCAAGATAGCAAGGAGCAAGAGCTGGAACACATTTGTCTTATGGTCTGTCCCCATGGGAGCTGGAGGACAGGAAATCATAAACAGAGCTCGGGTTCCAGCTAACCAAAAATGCACCAGAGGCAGACGAGAAAAAGAGAGAGAGTCTTGGCAGAAAATAAAATGCTGCTGGAGCATTAGAAGAGCCAGAAAGAGGTGATGATTAAAATTTGAGAGACCTCAAAATCCAACAGCAATGGTGGTAGCTTACTTTGAGAGTGTGAAGGTGGCAAAAGGTGCACATACCCAAAAATCTGGTATTCAACTATTTCATGGGAGAAGATATTGATAAATGACTTGCTGCATATGAGGTATCTCTGAAGGTGCACAGTATCTCAAAGGAACACTGGGGGAGGGGGTGGCTTGTGGAAGCATATGCCAACAGTGGGGAGGGATACACACTAGCAGATGACCTGACCAATTATGCACCCATAAAAGCCATCCTTGCTTTACATTTCTGCTCACCCCTGAGAAATACTGCCAGAGGTTCAGGGACAGCCACAGGGATAGCCACAAACTCCAAAGCAGTCATGGATAGATTTCTTAGATTACTCTAGTAAGGCACTGAATAGCTGGCTGAGGGGCAGCAAAGTTTTCAAATCAAAAATGATTATGATGGGCTGTAGTACCTGATTCTGAGTGAGCACATGCTCAATATTTGTTTTACAGAACTGTGCCAGCACCGTAAGGATATCAAGCTGACTGATCCCAAGAAGCTTGCAGAAGAGGCAGACCTCTGGGTCAGTACCAGAGTGTTCAAGAGGGCATTTGGTAGTGACTCTAAGAAGGGGGGTTCAGGTTTCCTCCAGCAGAGCTAGGGGTATGTTAAAGAGTGAGGGGGAGCTTCAAGATGATCCACACAAGTCCCAGCGTAAGGTGTGGGAAAGGGTTCCGGAGCCCCTCTGAGAAACAGGGGGTGGTCCTGGTGGTGGTGAACCAAGGTGCCCCATGTCCAACCTTGCTGCTATGATTTTTCACAGGACACCACAAGGGGGACTCTTTCTGTCCTAAGAAGCCACCCACTGGCGGGAAGTCTGTAGTTGTGGCCAATATGGCCTTAGAGTTATATAGTCTCCAGGGGCAGGTCATAGACCATGCCATGCCATCCCTTAGCCTGGCTGTAGACTCAGCGTGTGAGCTGGTGATCCCTGAGTGTGTGAGCCATCACTTCTACCTTGCTGAAGTACATGGGACCTCTATTACTGTTCGGAGGAACACCGAGTCTAGCTACAGCATGTTAGTAGAAAGGCTGGTTTCTCTGGAGCAGTACACCGGCCAGGCATGTAGGGTAACTCCGGTCCATGGCCAGGAATGTTTCTGACCTATGATCCTGGCAACGATGGAGTGAGTTGGCGAGGTGACCCAAAGGAGGGTCGTAGTTCCCAGATACCCATAAACTGCATTCTGAGTAATGAGTTGCCCCCGGTATAAGGAAAGCTGAGAGGGGTGGCCACTCATGGCATTATGGCAGTTCAGTTTTCTAGGTGTACAACTCCCAAGCGGAGGGTACGGGAGCCCAGATGGAGGGGCAGGGGAGTGAAGGAAGGACTCTCCCTGCCACTGGTTTAGCCTCAGGATACAGATCCTGTGGTCATGGCAGGTAGTTCTAAATTGGTGTGGGACTGGTCTTGTGGTGTGATTCACCTTATTACAGTTTGAAGTGCTGTATAAATACTTTACACATTCCTTCTAAGTTAAATCTGACTGCTCTGTACCAAGTTACCAGAGGTTGAGCATGGGCTAATTTGGGGTTTACTTGTGACTTCATCCTGACAAGGATTATGTTTTCAGCTTGAGTAGGGTGTCACCCTCCTCATCCAGTGACCCAGTTTCTTACACTATGGTGCAGAGTAAACAGGCTTACCGTGGGTCAATGCGTAAAGTATTCATGCAGTACCAAAACATTAATATTCATCCAGTCAAAGAATCTTTATTTGGCCAAAATATGGCTATAAAAGTACAAGGTAAAATACGTCCCACAATATTCATATCAAAGATACAAAACTCATGGAGTGAATATAAATATATTAAAAATCAAAAAATCATAAAATATACATTAAAGTGCATAATTCTTCCTCAACCTCATAGCAGCACTGATGTGGCTAAGTACAGCTTGCAGATTTCTGGTGAAGCTAAGCTTTGCTGATTGTCCAGACCTTCTTTATAAGAAGTGAAGTGCTTCAGTAAAAGAATAGGACATAAGAACCATATCCTTAGGGCATAATATAAATTGCAGAAGAGCATAAAGTGGGGAGTTGATTGTACGGAAACAGTATCACAAGGGCAACAAGAAAGTGAAGCAAACCAGGTACCATCTGAATGCCACTAGGAAATTAACCATATTCCATCTCAGCCTAGCTAGATACAATCTATGCTCATGATTAGAAATCCAAGATAGCTAAGGTTCAATATCTAAAACAGAGAGAATTTGCATGTAACTAATCACTGAGCCTTTATTGAGTGGTTTCCTCATTCTGGTTCCTCCCTATAAGAAACAAAGCATTGTATACTTAATTATTTGGTATGTGTAGTTTGATACCTTCAGGAGAATCAAAGAGATGATTACAGCCTAAGCTATAGAGCGTGTTGTTAGCATACATCAGCCATGGGATGGCAGACATATTATCTAATTTTAAGTAGTCCTCCACTATATGCCTAGAGAAGCCTGCTTTAGGATTATTTCACAGTTTAACCATAATAATATGGGACCATGCCAACCTGATCTTGAAGGAAACCCATGTTCACGTCCATGTGTAAAATAAAACATGACGTCATTTTCGGAATGGCTAAAAGCCTTCACAAGAATTTATTTTCAGCAATCAGTAGTTTTCTGAAGTTGGGGTAGCCCCAAACTCCTGCCCCATATGTACCTACTGAGAGACATTTGCTATTATAGAGCTGGATCATCTCTCTGATTGGTTTATGGCCTAGTTCTTTTGAAAATCTAAACATAGCCTCACATGCCACCCCATGTTTGCAATCTTTGATTTATAAACCTATCCCATGTGCAATTTGCATCCAACAAAATGTCCAGGTAATTGAAAGAAGGAAGTTTATCAATGAAGGCTCCCCAATATGACTTTTTTCAGATTTGATGCATTTAGGGCCACAAATCATTATAAATTATCTTTGCTCATTAACTTTAAGACTTAAATTTAACATAAAATTGTTAAAACCATTCTAACACATTCTGAAGTTCATTGGCTGTTAATGCTAGGAGGACCACATCATCTGCATAACGCAGGGCCAAAACTGTAAAAGAACCAATTCTGGGCACGTCTTTACAACAGGACTCTAAGAAGGTGTCTAAAGCGTTAATGTAAAATAAAAATGTGAAGGGGGCTAAAATATGTCCCAGTCTAACACCACAGGCGACCTTAATTGGCCATGTGCAGTCCAAATAATGAGAATAGTGTACTTTAGTTGTTGTGCTCCAATACTTTGGAGGATCAACGCCCGTCTGCTCCATCAGTCTCCATAAAATGCCTCTATCTACTTAGTCAAAAGCACAGGAGAGGTTCATAAATGCCATGTGTAGGGCACCTCTCATGGCTTTGACATATTTTCCAAAAATAAGGGATAGGTTGAGTACTTGATCCACGGACCCTAACCCAGACAAAAACCATATTGCACAGGTGAAAAAATTAAGTTTGCTTCTGCCCATGCCTGCAATTTCCCAGGATAACCAATCCTGGGGTTTTTGCTGTAGAAACTATTAGGACATTGGGCCATAACATGCTGGATGATTCCACTCTCCGTTTTGAAAAATGGGAACTATAGCGGCTTCTCTCCAAGAGCTGACAAGGTCACCCATGATTACTGCTCCCAAGACGTTGGTGATTTGTCACACCCAGAAATCTCTGTTGTTTTTAAACCAGTCTATTGGAACCCCAACACGTTCTGCCACCTTTCCGCTGGCAGAACCTGTAACAAATGCTAAATCTACAAGATCACATAACTGGCACTCAGTTATAGAGTGATGATATACCTCCACATCACAAAGCCCTTCCTTATTTGGGTTGAAGAAACAATGGAAATGGTCGATGCATTCCCCTTCTGGGATATGGCACTCAATATTAGCCACTAAACTATCCAAAAAAAGAGGTGTTTTACTTTTTCCCAAAAGAGTCTACTGTCTTTCAGGCAGGCTGCTCTTTACAAGTCTTCCCAAGCCTTGATTCTAATATCTTCCTTTCTTTTCTCAATTGCTCGCTTATAGGTATTTCTCATTTTCCTAATGTCTACCATATTGCATGGGGTCTGATTAGTAGCTGTTTTAAGAGCTTTGAGCACTGCTGCACATACCAAACTGAACCATGAGTGGGCAGGATGCTCTTTGGCATCCTACATTCTTTGCTAAATCCACTGATATTAAAACAAAATCAAGTGTACTCCTCTTACCTCTACCATTGAAGGTAGGGGGACTTACAACACCCAGTCCTTGAAAGTCCAAGGAAAAGGTCAAGTTGTATGTTAGAACTAATTGGTTTAAATCTTCGCCATAATATGAATATATAAAATGGCTGATATCTGGCCCTTTCTCAAATATGGTTCCCACTGCGGGTACATTTAGAAATGTTGAAATCACCCCCCAGAGGATTGAGGTATAATTTCCAGCAATGTTCTCATGTTGTTAAATTAAGTTCCCCATCTCTTGAATAATCCCAACTGGCTGTGCAGAAAAGTAATTTAAATAAAAATTAATTAAAATCAAATTAAAACATTTTTTGAATTGAAGATGGAGAATTTGAAAATATGGATTAGTGGCAAGAACCTTGATTTTCAAATCCCCAGAAGTACATGACTCAAACATGCCTAAACCCCCCTTTCCTCTTCCTGCCGTTGACGGGACTGCATTGAGACAATAAGATTTGAAACTGTTTATATGAACAGTATTTAAAGACCAAGTGGCATATTTACTAGAAAGTGGCGCATCAGCTCTGATGTGCCACTTTTCTTGCGTCGCCTTGCACCTCCCTAACGTCACCATGGTAGCACTGTATTTACTATACACTGCACCATGACACACGTTAGCACAATAGCGTCATAATTTATGATGCTATTGTAGCGCTTTGCTAGATTAGCACCATAAATTTTGCCACTAGTCCAGCAAAGCAGAAGAAGGCCCATAGGTTATTATGGACGCATCACTTTAACCCCTGCCATGAGAAGGCGTTTAAAATGACGGAAAACATGGTGCAGTGAAATCTTGTAAATTTCACTGCACCATTTTGTTGGGCCTCCCTGCGTGGGAATGCCCCCCTTGCATACATTATACCTAGCAAGGGGTTACAAAGTCATGCAATGCATACATTGCACCACTTTGTAAATATGGCACATCATGAGGGCCTCCTTAAAGCCTCCTTAGTGTAAGAAATATGATGCTAGGGCAGTGCAAGGAGGTGCAAGGGGCTTGTAAATATGCCTCCAAGACTCCTGGCAACAAGTGATATCAAATTCCTGGACAAAAGACAGCCAGTCCTCATTTTGAATTTTCTGATGCATCCCCACAATGATCCTTGTTAAAAAATTCTTACCTTTACCATGAACGATGTTAGAATATGAATAACGATTAACCCCAAAGTCTACTGCCTCAACAGCACAGAACTGGCAGTTTAAAACTGCACACACAGACACTGCAGAGGCAGGTGTGAAACCTGTTTACAGGGCATCTGATGTGGGTGGCACAATCAGTGCTGCAGACCCACTAGTAACATTTGATTTACAGGCCTGGGCACCTCTTCTGCCCTTTACTAGGGGCATACTAGTAAATCAAATATGCCGATCATGGAGAAAACCAATAACCAACCCAATTTAGACAACAAGCACTTGCACTTTAGCACTGGTCAGCAGTGGTAAAGTGCCCAGAGTCCTGAAACCAACAAAATCAGGTCAGAAAAAATAGAAGGAATGGAGGCAAAAGGTTTGAGTATGGCCCTGCAAAAAGGGCCAGGTCTAACATTATCAATAAAACATGTCCCCTTAGTTGCATTTGGTATGGACACAGAATGAGCTGGGGGGAGCAGTAGCCTCAACATTAGTCGTGGGGCACAGGCTGGATGACATTGGTGCCAGTGGTGGGGGAGTGGCAAAATCAGCAGATGTAAGTGAGTGATGCCACTCTGCCAGTTTTAGCTCATTAGATACCCGCTCCACGGCCCTCATCAGGAATAATGCTAATAGTTGTATGTTGCCATTGACACATAGGCCCTCATTACAACCCTGGCAGTCGGTGTTAAAACGGCAGTAATATCGCCAACAGGCCGGCAGTAAAAAATTTGGGATTTGGACCATGGCGGTTGGCGCCATCCAAAACCGCCAATTTCACACACTGACCGCCAGGGTAGAAAGGCCACTGGGCTGGAGACTTTGGTCTCCAGCCTGGTGGCAATCACATTTCCACCCTCAGGATTACGACCCGGCCTACCGCCATGGTTTCTGTGGTTTCTGTACCGCCACGAAAACCATTGCGGTAGGCACTATCAGTGCAAGGGAATCCATTTCCTGGCACTGATAGGGGTCTCCCTGCCCCCCACCCCCTCCCCAGAGTCCTCCCCCACCTGCTCCTGCCCCCGCACATATACACACCCACATGCGCACCCATATACACATATGCACACACGCATATCCACATCCACCCACGCCTGCAGACATACATTCCAACATGCCACAACATACACCAACATACTTTGTCACACACATGCATGGACAACACACAACACTCACATTCACTCATTCACGCATGCATCCACCGTGACTCACACCTGCATGCATGCATTCCAAAACATACACCCCACACACATACACACAACACCCCCCACCTCCCTCTCTGGTCGGAGAACCCGACTTACCTGCTTGCAGGGGGTCCTCCGGCTGGAGACGGTCCATGGCGCTGCTGTCAGCAGCAGCGTCCACCAGCAAAACACCGCCAGGCCATATCATTGCTCATGATACGGTCGGCGCTGTTTTGCTGGCGTGGTGGTGCTGCTGTCAGCAGTGCCGCCTTACTGCCATCCACCGCCATGACTGTCGGCGGTGTTCTGCCAGATTTTTGGCGGTATACCGCCGGTGATCATATTACGCTTTGCCTGCTGGTAGCCACGGAGCAGTATGTTGGCGGCCGTCACTGAGGAGGTAGGCGGTCAATACGGCCAATCTTGTAATGAGGACCTTAGTGTCTCAATGATAGTTAATGGGTACAGTAGTTTCCGACCTAGGTGCAATTTGAGGCTGACTGCAATGGAGGACGGGTAAGTAATCAAAGGATTCATTACTGCCCATTCAGGTCAGCCTTGTGTTTGCTCCTGGAAGTTATTTTACGCCTTTTTCACACCTATTCATGTCTAATGTCTGGCTGAAAGTAGCTGAAGAACTAATACAAATTAGCCTCCAGGAACTTCAGGCAGAGAAAAGGTAACTTTCTAAAAAGTTATTTTTTCCAGATATTCATTAAAATCAGACTTCACAAATGAGCTGCATTTATTAATAGTTGTTACATTATCCCATTCCAAAAATACAGCATTAGTATGTTATTGTGCACTCTGTTTTTCTATATAGGACAGTCAGGCCTGCCACAATGAAAACAGGTTTTTGGGCCTTGTCACTGTAGGCATATGGTATAATTAGTTTTCTGCATGTCCCACTTTCAAATGCAATACACCCTACCTTGTGGGCTCCAAGATTATGCAAAGGTGACCTATTAATATTCAAAACAGAGTTTTTCTCCTGTTAAAAAGGGCAGTTGGCCTTCAGGTTTAAAACTGCAGTAGTCAGGCTACAAGTCAGGCTACAATAGTAGGCCTGATGCCGTGTGCGCACTGCTTCTATAGTAGATGGCACAGTAGATGTCGTACTTCACTAGTAGAGTTTAACTTCCAGGCCGTGGGTATGCCTTGTACCATATACTAGGAACTTATAGGTAAGTTAAGTATAGCAATCCGAAAGATGCCTATTCGACCTTGTTTAAATGAGAAACACAAGCACTTTATAGTTGGTTAGCAGAGGCGAAGTGCACAGAGTTCTAAAGCCTGCAAAAACAGAGGGTCCAGCAAAAAGGCAAACAATCCAAGGTGACTACGCAGAGAAGTCAGATTTCCTCTAGTACAGGTGTAAGCCAGATCCCTAGGTACTTCATTTTGGCAACTCTACCTTCATGCTGTAAGGAATATGAACCATGTGGAAGTATCTGGGCATTTTCATTACTCAGATTGTAGCCAGGTACTTTTCCATATTGTGCTGCTACTGACTCAATATTTGGAAGGGCAAGTATGAGATAATGTGTGATAATTGAAACACCATCAACGTATGCCATAACCTCCGTTTCATCTGAGGAAAAATTAACCGGTTTGTTTAGCTGGGACTTCATCAATTGGCATAAAATGGCTCCATATAAAGCGCAGGGAATAAGGGGAACCCATGCCATGTGTCACGGTTGATAAGATCATATGTTACACCATTATTGGATATCATGGCCTGATGATTACTGTATGCTATCCGGATCATATCAATGAAGTCAGACGGAGCTTTGAGATTGATTAGAAGCCTCCACCAAATATTTTAATACAACTGCAGTATTGAAATGCTCTATAGAGTCTCTGCCAAGAATAATGGCATGTTGCCATGGCATAACCAGATTGAGGAGAGCTAGATTTATTCTAGCAGCGAGTAGACGGGTATATATTTTATAGTCAGAGCACAGGAGCGAAATGGGGAAGTAAGAATTAAGTAATATTTAGGGCTTATACTTTTTTTAACAAATACGGCTGTGCGTGCTATGGGCCACGATGGAGATGGTGAAGCACCTTTATATACTGAATTCATTAGTCAGAGAAAGAAAAGAGACACTTCCAATATAAGAATTTTGTAAACGGGCCGAACTGTGTTACACAAGAGAATCGATTTAATCACCTGTTCAAGCTTAGGCATTGTAACTGAGGCACCTGACATCTTGGCTTGGGGATGTGATAGGGAAGGAAGTGGTATTGTATCAAGATATAGGTCAATTGCCTCTGGTTGTATCAGAATGTTGCTAGTAATGTGAACGAAATTCATTCAAAATATTCACCCTGTTTAAGCTATTTTAGCACAGATTTCCATCGAAGTCCTGCACTTCCCTTATAGAGTGACAGGCAATATGTTCTTGCACTTGGACTGCTAGGAAAGTCCCTGCTTTGTCTCCCATTCATAATTCATTTGAATCTAGATTTCTGGCTGGCTCTCACACTGAAAAGAGGCAGTAGCCTGGATCTAATATGTAATAATTTCACCCAAGTATGAATATGTGCTGAATGTAATGATTGTTTTAGAGATGCATGTCGGTTTTCAAAGCATACATAAGAGAGTCTGTTAATGCATGGTATATTCTGTTTTGTCAGCAGGGGGGTTTCATTGTAAAACCCCATATAGCAGCTTTCTCTGGGGCATATTTACAAGCTCCTTGTGCCACGTTAGCGCCGCCATAGCGTCATTCTTTTGAGGCTAAGGCGGCACTAAGGTGGGCCTTCTACCGTGCCACATTCACAAAGTGGCGTAATGCTTGCATTGCCCCACTTTGCGACCCCTTGGCCACATTATGTCTGCGTCAGGCATAATGCATCCAAGGGGGGATGTTCTGGAGCAAGGAAGCCCGAAACAATGGCGCAGCGAATTTTACATTTCATGCGCCATTTTTTTCGTCATTTTTAAAGCCTGCTCAGAGCAGGCGTTAACATGATGTGCCCATTATATTAAATGGGCCTCCCTGTGCTTTGCTGCATTAATGTTAAAGTCTTTGACGCTAGTTTAGCAAAGCGCCACAAAAGCGTCAAAAATGTTGATGCTATTGTGCTAACGACCACCATGGTGCAGTGTATTGCAGCGTATTGTAAATATGGCGCAACCATGGTGTTGATAGGTGTCCTTTAGCGTACAGGGGAGTAGATTGAGCATTTTGACCAGGGAGCAACTTTATATATGTCCTTAGGTTTTGCATGTATGATGTAGTCAATGTGCGTATGCTGTGTTTTTTTTTCAAAGTTCTTTTTAAGATTTCTGGTGTCCTATGTTTTCTGTTTTTATTTGATAACATAATATCGAAAGTTACTGGAGCATATTCAGACACCCAGATGGGATGATTTGGTACTTGTGATGTTTCTAATGAGGTCCAATGTACTAAATAGCAATCTATTCTAGAGTACTGATCATGTGCTATGGAGTAGAAAGACTATGCTCTTTCCTGGGGAAACTCCATGTCCATGGATCAGCAACATTTAAAGTGTGGCACATAGAGGAGCTAGTACTTCGTACTTGGGCCATACATGATTGAGACTTAGTGACATATTTGTGAGCCCCCTTACTTTGCTCTTGCACTAAACAATGTGGTGCAAGAGTGGTACAAATGAAGTTGGAGGTTTATGAAGCCATGCAAGGCCACCTTGCGTGGCCCTGCTTGGCTTCATAAATTTCGAGTAATGCAACGCAGCGCCACGCAAATCTGTGCCAGGGAGATATTTCCATTACTGTTCGCGGGTGTTCCCACGCAACATCCATGGTTTTTGACACATTCTCATATTCACCAAAAAGATTTGCCTCCCCAGGAAGGAAGTAACAATAATAAATATCTTTATTTCTCCTTGTTTTTTTCCTCTTTCTATATGTACTGCACTTTGCAGCTCACAACGAAAGAACGAAAGAAGAAAAAAGCTTCTAAAGATTGTTTTTGGTGTAAGGATGCGTGTGTTAGCGCTAGGCAGCCTATAGTGTGGAAGTGCAGTAGAAAGGAGAGGAATGCGCTATATTGCCTTAAATACTGTTGCATTCCTGCCCTTTCCCAGTGAAGCAGTGCAGCAAGGTGACTTGCTGTGCTGAACCACGTTCTCCTAAATATGCCCTTTAGTGTTAGTGGTATCAAAAAACTGAAAACTAATGTAATTAACACCACCTGCTACAAAATAACTATCAGTAGTTGTGATTAATGTATTTAAAATGTGGTTGAATTTGGTATTTTCTGAACGTAAGCTACAAGAAGGCTTAACCTTTGCCTTTGATAGGCCTTTGCGTTATGCGGAAGATCTTCAAAGTTTATCGCCTACTGGTGGGACACCAGAGAAGAGCTTTTACAAGTGGTGAGATATGGTAACTTATGTGTATATGCAGCTATTGTCTCACCATGCCATTCTGAATTTATTGCAGTGTGCAGCGACAGCCACTTGTAGAGTTTTGTTGCATAATCAATATGTAATAATATGACAGAAGCGATTGCCTGGAGCCTCTGTGGGAATCTTATGCATGGGAAAGTTGGCCTACTGTCCATTTGATGTGAAAGGCACTTCTCAAGGCTCATTTTATTTGTGGAGCCGGAGAAAAGTATAAATTTATGATCACTCTAACGTTCCTAACATCTGTTAATTTTGTTGACTGTTCTCCTATGGCCATACAGTTTGTGGATGGCAGTTCTCCCAGTCTTCGCAGTTGATGTTTTAATACACTAAGCTACCAGACCCAGTTTAGAGAAATAAAATGACCCATAAGAAGGATGGGAGAGATCACCTGAGAGCAGCAATACTTCAAAATCTTAAGCAATCTACCATGACTTCATCAAATACTGGCACAGGTGAAACCAAGCTGGAGGTGCAGCTCCTATAATTAAAACATGTTTAAAAAACTATGAGATCCACTCAAAGTGGTGCTGACACAAAACCAATGAAGGTGTGACTTTCAAACACCAAAAAAAGTCTCCATGGCATGCACCTGATGATTGCACGTTTCCAAACTATCAGTAGTTGTACCATTCTATGGAGTCTCCCCTTGTGTGAGGATTGTGGACACCAAAGTGCCTACACATCTACAAGTTGAGCTGAGTTTCTTATAATTAGGGGTGGGTGATATATTCCATTCCGCCAGCGGAGTTGGTGGAATTTTGGCCACTTTGTGTTTCACTTGTAATTCAGCTTTCTGGCCAAATTCAACCAACCGCTGTGCGGAGGAGTTTTTTCTCGCATGTATCTCACTAACCGTAAGTTGGTGAGTGTGAGAGAGATTTGGCATCCTCTAACGTGATTTTTGGTCACTAAGAAGGCACCCAACAAAATTTCTCCAACGAGGTAAGTCATGGGAGGTCACAACGAACAATATAATCGAGCAGTAGCAAAATCAGCTCAAGAACCTGTGCCCTATGGTATATGGTGTGCTGCTGTTTACGCAGATTTTTCCGCATGGAACGAGCTCAAGGCAGTATGTATAACATATCGAGTTTCATTCAGGCCTGCTTAAATGAGGGTGCAATTCTCAAAAAAGGAGAGTTTCCTACAATATCTGTTGTGCAGGGGTCTAGGCATGGTGTTGCACGTCTGAACAGCAAAGGTGCATACACATGGAAAGTCATAATTGTTGTAGGACTCTCATTGTTCGAACAAGACTGCTGAATAGGGGGTGGCAGCACCACCACTTGTGGGTGACTGAGTCATTCCCACACAAGTTGACGGCTGCTGGACCAACCCTACTGACTTGCTAGCAGCACCTCATCCAACCCAAGAAGGATAGGTGACTTGTGGAAGCCTATTGCATAACAAGCTACTGACCTCTCAGGAAAGTCACGGTGAACAGATGTCAGCCCTTTCTCTCATTAGCAAAATATCTCACACACACACATACAGGCAACAAGGAGATGCAGGGTGGTATTCAATATATATGAGCTGTAATTATTAGGATAATGAGACAGACTAAAATTAGGATTGTGATGGCTAGTGAGAAAAAGATGAACAATCCCAACATATTGCAAAGAACATGTCTTTAAAATTCGTACCTAACGCCTAGCATCTAGCTTCTAGCAAGAGCACATCAGTGATCTGTCCACACAGTCCGTGAGAGGAGTGCCCACTCCAATTACCTTAGAGTGAAGGTCTGCCCTTTGTCTCCGTAGCCGGCTTAGAGAGACAAGTTTGAGGTCTTGCTGAAAATGGCATGTAGCATAGATGGAAATCCTGGTCAGAAGGACCCCTCATCCCACACTTGGCCCACATGTTGTCTTATAGAACAGCATGTTTTTGTTCTGCGAAATAGACCTGACGAGGGCATCTGCCTAATTGTTAGACCATGTTCGTGCTATTGTGGTAGTAATGCCAAACATTATCTTGCGTTGGTCTCATACTGTTCCTTGTCAACCTTGAGTCAGGAACACAATGGGAAATGTTGTGCATAATAATAATAACACTCTTGCAGAATAGCAGCTGATTATGAAAAATAAAACATCCCCACTGAAAAGCAAGCTATTTTAAAATGAATAAATGAGAATAGAGTATAATATCTAGGTAAAAGGGCACAGGCCACAGGCCTACGCTAAGCTAACATATATGTGCACGAGCAAGGTACTAAAATTAACTCACAACACAATTAGCAGAGCAAAGGCACTAGTTCTGTTAAGATTCTATGGTATGCAAACAAGTAATGTGCACTCTACAAAAACTGCAGTTGTAATAAGATTCTGTGCATCCATTTAATTTAAGTAAAGTTTGCATTGGTACCATGTTGCATTGTTACTCTGTCGAGTCCACTTGAAAGAAGCAAATGAACACATCCAGGGTATGGTATGATTCTCAGGAATCACAAGTTGAGGGTGCATACACTGCTTCCAAAACATGTGTTCATTCAAGTGAGGCAAGGGTATAAGCTCACAGGAATGTGTGGCTTCCTAAAAAAAATATCTATGGGGTCCTCCTGGTTCAGGTGATGTGAAAACTCGTTGAATGATGCAGATTCAAATGGGACAGTTTACTAAGTTCTGATGGCATCCGTTCAAGTCTCCAGAAGGTGCAAACCGCAGAAAGTAGCAGCTTTCAAAGCAGCACCACATGTATTAAAATTCAATGGGCATCTCTAATCATGGCACTCAGTTTGAACAGTGGTTCTCCCTCTAGATGGAGGTATGTACAATTTCCATGAGATGGAAAGTTGGATTGTGAGTGGGATACAATGTTGTGTTCCATTGTCTCATGTGAAGTATACAGTACGTGGAGCTTAGCAAATATCCAGGAAATTAGTTTTATATTCAGGGTGTGTACAAGGGAGGTAGGTATGTAGCGGGTGAATCACATGATTAGTAAGCCAGCTGAAGTGCATCAGAGGAGTTCAGTGTGAACCTCCATATTCAACGACCAGGTGCACACTCAAAAATATCAGACTTTGATTTAATTAAGGACAGGCCTAATGTAGGGATTTATTCATAAAGATAACTTTACACATGCAGATTTATTCTTGTGTAAATGTACTTTTACTTTCTGTTGTAATTTTACTACTACTGGCTATTCACCATTTACAAGTGTAAATTTATTCCAAAGTGTAGACTTACTTGTCCCCACCCCTGAAACCACTGGGTGAAAACACATTTTTGATTGTAAAGTTACTACTAGTAACTCTTCATGCATAGGCGGAAGTCTTTGCCACGGGGGTAGTAATCTCCGTATAGTGAAGTATAGGAGAAAGTAAAACTGTTTATTAAACTTTAAAATAATTCAATAAAACATAATAATGTCAACTACTTTTATGTCACAGCACTATTATGTTAACAATGTATCTTAACAAGTGTAGTAAAGTGTAGTGTACCTATAAATATATGTAATTAATGTAAAAATATATATTCAAATATCTGGTAAAATATTTACTTTTATTTAAAACTTTTAGAAATTGGCTTATTAGTTGAGAGGGGTGAAAGCCCCACTAAAATAAACATAATCCTTCTCACGGTGAACCTAAGAAGTCACTAAATAAACCTCTGCTAAACCCTCTGGGAATTAGAGGCAATGTGTGAAGTGTTTATTCAACACTCAAACAGTAATAACGTAAAAACACAACACAAGCAAAATCTCAAATTAACTTTGAAAATACAGTTACATTTAAAATAACACCAAAAGGTGTTCAGGGCACCAAACAGTAGAATTAGAGATATGAAGTTTTTAAGGTTTTAGGTGAAAATATCACCAAGAACCACAAAGTGCCACTGACGTTTTCTGGTGACACTAGACCGGCAATGGTGAAGGGTTACAGTCTCAAGTCCAGCACGAATTATGCTGTTCATGTTAGTAGGCCCGCAAGCAGGAGGCTGTCTGAACAAGAAGCATGTAGAGAGTTGCGAATTGTCATTCTTCTGGCACGAAGAGCTGGTCCTCGCTGGAGCATTGTGTCTGTGATGTCCCAGTCTATCACTGTTGGCATGAAGTGCAGGTCCCACATTGCAGACATCACAGACGGTTGCTGATAAAACAAGCAGTAGGTCCCACTGGCAGTTTGCATTGGTGGTCATCACAGGCAGTCAATTCTTGGCACATTCCTCAGTAGTGAGGCGCACAAAACATCTTTATCTTCAACTTTTCTTCAGGAGGAGTTCACACTGATGCCAGACAAGGGCACCTCTTGGGGATCAGGACTCACTCCAGCAGAGGCTAGCAGCAGGCTAAGGCAGGACCAGAAAGGTCTCCTTGGTGCTGGTCAGCTGGGCAGTTGCTTTGAAGCCTCTGGAAGATTGTCGTATTCCTGCAGCGCTCACACAGGACATAGACAACTGACCAATTACTTCTAGGTAACCTGGGGTCAAGGTACGCAGGTCCTATTATAGTTCTTCAGGCAGCAGGCCAGTTCCTCTTTCTCAGAATGCAGGGCAGTTTGTCTTCTGAATTTCCCGCAACTGCAGGAGGGTTCTGATGAAAGGATTTGAAGATGCCACATTTATACCTTTATGCCATGCTGCCAGCCTTTGTTTGGGGCATTCCCTGGTCTATCCCCAAAAATTATTTTTGTCAGTTCTTCCTCTTCCCCTGAATTTGGCTTCAAATTTTCTATGGTAGCAAAGAAATGCCTGGTGTCTGGTTCCTTTGGGTGTACTGCAGACAGGATCCTTTGAAGTGCAATCAGGCAGGGCACACCTCCTCCCCAGACCCTGTCCCCTCACACCAAGGCTTCTTTTGTTTCAATGTCTGGAAGCAATACACACACCACAAGAGTAAAGCCATTCATAATCATGTGACACTGGACACACACAGAAAGGCACATTTAGTTTAGGCAGAAAAATGCTGATTTTCTTAAAGTGGGACTTTTTAGGAGTTCTTCCATGCCAGAACATATAAAACTGCCCCACATTTTGAATGCCGTGCACCCTGCCATATGAGCCTTTACAACCTACAGTGGCATGCTAGAAATATGTTGTAAAAGGCTACTTTAGCAGGTCACCGACTGCCAGGGTTAAAGTGGCGTTCGTACCACCAACAGGCTGGTGGTACGAATTGCCATATTATGACCATGGCGGTAGCGCCGCGGTCACACCGCCGGGACCGGCGGTTTATCGCCATGGATGTCCCGGCAGCCAGAATCCTCCAGGGCAGCGCAGCTCTGGGGATTTTCACTCCCCTTACCGCCAGCCTGTCCATGGCAGTGTCAAAGGCTGGCGGTAAGGGGAGTTGCGGGCCCCTGGGTGCCCCTGCACTGCCCATGCACTTGGCATGGGCAGTGCAGGGGCCCCCAGGCACAGCCCGTTGCGATTTTCACTGTCTGCATTGTGTGTTTGAAAATGCCACTTTTAGAAAGTGAGCATTTTCTTGCTTATACCATTTCTGTGACTCTGCCTGTTTGTGGATTCCCTGTCTGGGTCAGTTTGATAGTTGAGCTGGTTGCACCTCACACTAGACAGTGACACAAAGGGATCTGGGGTGTAGCCTGCATATCCTGATGAGCCATCTGTGCGAGGAGGGAGGGGAGGAGTGGTCACTCACACCTGAAAGGGCTGTGCCTGCCCTTACACAATGCAGTCTCCAACCCCCTGGTGAGTGTCTGGGGCCTGGCCTGGGCAAGGAAGGATTTCACATTCAAAAGAGACTTTACTTTGAAGTAGGTCTACTTCAAAGGAGGAATTGGTTATAAGAAGGCCACCCAAAACCACAGACTTTAGAAACCCTTCTGGAAACAAGAAGAACCTTTGCCTGGAGAAGAGCTGAAGAGCTGAGGAAGAAGAGCTGCCCTGCCTGTGAATGTGCTTTGTGGAGCTATCCTGCAGGTGCTGCTTCTGCCAGAGTAAGAGGGCAAAGACTAGACTTTGTGTGCCTTCCATCTTGAGAAGAAATCTTCAAGGGCTTGATCTAGAGCTTGCCTCCTGTTGTTTGAAGTCTCAGAGACAGCAAAGACTTCTCTCGGCCAGCACCCGAAGTCTCTGGAGAGACTCCTACTCTGCCCTGTGGTGTCCATCCAGTTCCTGGGACCATGAAAGGAGAAGCTGGCAGCCTAAAGACATGGAAATCCATGCACAGAATGCCGTACAGGGAAAAGATCAACACAACTCCGATCTGCGGCTGAAGAAACGATGCGCCGCCGGCTCCGCAGCTGAGAATTGACACTCATAGGAAACGCAACTGAAGAATCGACGCACGGAGCAGCAGAAGCGACTAGCAGCATCGCTGATGGAGGCTGGGAGATCACAACCCGCGCTGCAGGGTTTTTGGATCATTGTGCAGCTGGTTTTCCGACTCAAGTACTGCTGGGTGTGGAAAAACAACGCAAGACCTGCCCCGACCCGAGAGTGCTAACCAGATCGACACATCGCTCTCCTGCGGAGAGAAGAAACGACACGCCCGACCGAGCAAAAGGAGAAACTAAGCAAGGTCCCGCTCGTGAGTGGAACCAACGCATCGCAAGCCCTTTTTGACGCACACTCGCCCGTGCTTGGTTATATTTGACACACTCAAGGTACTTTTTCACGTTAACAGCGTTAGTGTGTGTTTGAAACTACTTAAAGACTCTTTTTGATTTTTAATTGATAACTTGACTTGTGTATTGTGGATTTTTGTTGTTTTGGTCTTGTTTTGTTTAGATAAATATTTCCTATTTTTCTAAACTGGTGTTGTGTCAATTTGTAGTGTTTTCATTAAGTTACTGTGTGTGTTGGTACAAATACTTTACACCTAGCACTCTGAAGTTAAGCCTACTGCTCTGCCAAGCTACCAAGGGGGTAAGCATGGGTTAGCTGAGGATGGTTCTCTTTTACCCTGACTAGAGTAAGGGTCCTTGCTTGAACAGGGGTTAACCTTACTGTCAACTAAAGACCCCATTTCTAACAGCAGGTGACACAATGAGTATCACAGCTCACTGTTAGGATTTAATTTACAGACCTTATGTCACGTAGTGCTATGCACTAGGGTCTTAGAAGGATATCAGATGTATGCTAAATTTACCATATTTTCCCTGGGCAGCATAAGCACTTTACTGCTGATTATCATGGAAAATGTTTCTAGACTTATAAAAGCCAACAAAAATGAATTCAGTAAGGAAAGGCCAAAGTCTGGGGAGACCCTGCAGAAAGGGCTAGATCCTGAAAACATGTATTAAAACTTGTTAAACGTTATGCATATAATTTGCAAAGAAAAAGAACAACAAAGTGCAACAAATAAAGTTGCTGTGCTGTGCTGCTTGAATGAGAGAGAGAAGAACAGCACCACATCTACAAAGATTTTACTGTGTTCTGCTTACTCCCTGCACAGACTCACTTTTGGCTGCCAAGAACCAATGCTCACACCCTTGCACCTAAGGGCATCTGGGTGTTGGGAAGCATAGGTTGTTATGCTGAATGGGATCCTTTCCTGTGCAGAAGCTATGCTTGAAGGCATTCCCTATTTCTAAGTGTGCTGTAGAATGTAGCAAAAAGGGAAAAACAAGAAGAAATGAAAAAAATATCTTTGCTATGCCTGCGTTGAGGAGACTCAGGGTTGTGGTGCAAAACCCTGCCTACAGTTCTTTGCAGGTATGGATTTGCATAAAAACCCATAGGTGGCTTCATGGAAACACCTATGTACCACTGTTGAAAGGCCCCCTTGATGTAAAGTAATGTAAAGTAGCACATTGAGCAGCTTTCAGTTACGTTGGGTTACAATCCAATGCAAAAGTCACAATTTGTGTTGGATTGTAAATCCCAGTCTAGTACATTGCACCAGGTTTGCATTAAAAAGGTAACACAAACCCGAAGCAAAGTGTTTGGAGAGCTGAGCCTTAATTTTTATCATTAAGTGAAGTAAACAAATATACACATTTAAAGTCAAAATAGGATAATTTATTTTAACATTATTCACTATGTGCTGTTGTCTCCATTATTTTCTTTGGAAAGGCACTGTAGTTCCAAAAATTGGCCATATGATGTGCTGCACGTACTCTAAGTCTGAGCTGGAGTATACTTGTGACAGTATTGAGAGCTTTTTATGTTGTATTATTTTTAGAATTCTAGTTTGTGAATAACAATGGGCTAACTTTTTTGTGGGATGAGATCTGGCTCTCGCTAAACCTTTACTTAGCCCTTCCTAAACTCCACCTCACTCCTCCCTAACTCCTATCTTTTGGTAGAAAATATTTCCCTTTTTCCAGTCACCTTCTAACCCTCCAAAATTTATTATAAGAAGGATTGTTTCAATCACTGTGGAGATCTCTGTAATCAGGTTGGAGATCACCATAACTGGGTGGAGATTTCCATTCAGAAAAGATGGTAGATGCAGAGGTCTCCACTTGTAGGTTAGTGAATAGTATGTTGTAGTACATGAGCAGTACTACTAAATGAACTACAAAGTGTAGTTTGTGAGTAGGAACCTTAGAGTTTAGCAGATGGTCATCTTGAGGAATATCCCATCTGTCATATTGCAAATGCCAAAGCTAAAATGTAGTTGTAGTTAGGCATGGTCAAAATGTAAATTTTACCTGCGCAATTTGTGAAATTTGGAGATCTTTGCATTACGTGACATTCCTTAAACAATGGCTTTATGACATGTCATGTAATTATGCCACAATTCCTGGCCACATTATAGCAATTGACTGTTGGAAAAATGCAGAGATCCAGAAAGTGAATGGCTGTGGTTTGTGCCAAAAGGTGTTTTAACCCAATGTTTATTTAGCACGAAATGTGTCCTTATATCAGTAATTGATGCAGTGACACAGGGCTAAAAGTTGGATTTGCTTGTTGAGTACTTTAGCCTTATTTTCCCATAAACACTGAAACTCAAATTACATGAAATTCTCACACTCCCTACTTGTAAGATTGCTGATGTTATATCTGCCACATTTGTGAAGGAGTATCACATTCACCAAATTCTAAATAAGGCCCAGGGACCTCAGTATGTTCAAACAACATGTTTTCCAGGTCTTCACTATGATCAGACACATCCTTTGTGAGGGCTTCAATATGATTTCACACCATACCGTTAAAGACTCAAATATGACCACATCATCCCTGTGCAGGTTTTAGAATCATCATGCAATGTCTATGTGAATGCTTCAGTATGATCACAGTCCATCCCTATAAGGACTTCTACACAATCACAAATCATCCCTGTGAGATCTTCAATTTAATCGCATACAATCCCTGCAAAGTTTTCAGCATGATCACATAACATCAAAGTGAGTGCTTCACTATGATCACACACCATCAGTATGAGGGCATCAACATGATCACTCCATCCGGTGTGGAATTAAATATGATAACACAGAGGCCCTCATTATGACATTGGCGGTAAGTGCCGCTTACCGCCATGCTGACTGCTGCCAACATAACGTGACCGCGGCGGTATACCGCTATGCGTATTGTGACCCACATATAGAAATCCGCCACTAGACAGACACACACACACAAGTCCGCCAGGCCAAGGGTCAGTGATAAAATGGTGGTACCAAAACCCACACCGTTACGCCAACAGAAATACGCCCACAGCATTATGACCCACGAATCACCGCAGTAAGCCATTGGTAGTATATACCGCAGCGCTCAAAATACAAACAACACCACATTGGACAATTCAAACTACACACACCTGACACACCTACATACACCACACCCACACAGCCACACCACTATAAAACACACACCCACATTACCCACAACCCTTTACCACTACAAACAATTTACAACAGAGAGAGAGAGACACGCCAGGAGCATCCACAGAACCAGAGCCACAGAACACCATCACCCACACACCATCCACGCACCTCACAGCACACACCCTAACACTTCACCCCACACACACTCACACACACCACTCACACTACACCCTTGGCACCACAAAGACACCCCCGGTTCTCAGAGGAGGAGCTATGGGTCATGGTGGAGGAAACCATCCGGTTAGAGCCACAGCTATTTGGATCACAGATGCAGCAGACATCCATTGCAAGGAAGATGGAGCTATGGCGGCGAGTCGTGGACAGGGTCAACACCATGGGACAGCACCCCAGGACAAGGGATGACATCAGGAAGAGGTGTAATGACCTACCGGGGAAGGTACGTTCCTTTGCAGCAAGACACCAGATAGCTGTACAGAGGACTGTCAGTGGACCCCCACCTCCTCCCCCACAATTAACAACATGGGAGGAGCAAGTCTTGGCAATAATGCATCCTGAGGGCCTAGCAGGAGTAGCAGGAGGACTGGACTCTGGTAAGTCAACTCTTTACTACTTTCACCCATGCTACCTGCATGCCATCACATGCCCTCACCCCCATCACCCCATCACCTCACATATACCACACCATCACAACCCATCCATTCCAGTAACCAGCACTGCATGTACCCCCAATGCATGGACACCACTCAGAGCCCTGCATGGACACCCATCACCACAGCATTCACAGTAGTGACAATCACTTAGCCAACCAAATCGCAACTCACACAAGCCAAAGCTGCCTTGGTAATAACAACCATAGGGGAAATATACCCATGCACAAGATGTCACACCAAGTAACAATAACACTGCTTTCACATACCCACAGGACCCCCACACAACGTCACCACAGAGGAGGTGCCAGCAACAACCAGTCTTCCCCAGAAGAGGCACACAGTGATGACAGCACCTCTGCATGCCTGGATCTGAAAGACCAACCTGGCCCGTCAGGGACCTATGGACAGTCGGTGACTCAGGCACAGTCCCATACCACCATAGAGCCTCCCCCCTCACGAAACACCAGCACAGCACCCACCCAGCGGGCCCATACCTTTGTCCCCAGGATGTGTCAATCAACAGTGTGTCCACCACTACTGGGACCCCAGGCTACCCCACAAACACAGGAAGATCAGGGACATGGGGTCAGTGGGCACACGGTTCAGGGGACAGAGGCACAGGACAACAGGAAAGCTGGGAGGACTGCAGTGCGACAGGGGGAGGACAGGCCCAGGGAAACAACTCTCCACGAGGCACTCACCAACATCCTGGGAGCATACCACCATTCCCAGGAGACCATGGGCCAGATACTGGACAAGTTGCAGGAGACCCAGCGGCTGCCGGATGAACAGTACCTCGGGATCAGGGAGGACCTGAGGGACATCCACATCACCCTGGTCAACATTGCAGGGGTGCAGGCAGAGATGGCCAACACTATGAGGGAGGCAGTGGCACACCAACGGGCCATTGACACTAGCCACACCGATGAACAGCCCTCCACCTCCGCCGACGCTAGTGGACAGGAGGTCCTGCCACAGGAACAACAGGCCACCAGCACCCCTACCCCTGCAGAAGGAGAACCACCCCGCAAAAGGTTCCTGTGATCCAGGCAGAAGCCAGAGAACATTGCCAAGAACACCACAAGGAAATAAGACTCCCCTGAATGTCACTCTTGTGCCCCACTTTGTCACCCTGTCCACCATGAACTGCCATTACTGCACTTCCTATGCCCCCTTGGACAATGCACCTGTGATACCAATAGACTGGACTCTATCCTGTACTTTCCTCCACCATCACGCAAGCCCAATGCACATACCCTTCTACTTATTAGCACTTAAATAAACACCCTTGGAACAAATACAAGTATGGAGTTTGTCAATCGATTGAAATATGTATTTGTTTATCAAGCTGTAAACATTGCAATTCAACTGTACAGTTATGTATACATAGGTAGGACCTGTAGTGGGCAGCAGTAAACACACCAGAAGAAGAGTGGGGCATAGATATCTGAAAATAGAGATGCCAAAGGCTACAGTAAGTGGCTATAGAACTTGGAAAATCAGGCTGCCATGTACAATATCCAAATCAAAACTGCAATGGAAGGTGAAGTTACAGTGTCTTTCCTGTGTGTCACTGGATATACTCTTGAATTATAGTTGTTCTGTTGTCTACATCCTCTTCCTCTGCCTCCTGTTCGTCCCTGTCCACAGGCTCCACTGCTGCCACATGACCATCTCCAGCCTCATCCTCCTACAGAAAAGGCACCTGGTGTCTCAAGGCCAGGTTGTGCAACATGCAACAATGATATTGCACACCTTCTCGGGTGAGTAGCATAGGGATCCACCTGTCAGATGGAGGCACCGGAATCTGGCCTTCAGGAGGCCAAAGCTGTGCTCAATGATCCTCCTTGTTCACCCATGTGCCTCATTGTAACATTCCTCTGCCCTTGTCCTGGCATTCCTCACTGGGGTCAGTAGCCATGAAAGGTTGCGGTAACCAGAGTCACCTGTAAATATCGAGGGATACCTGTTAGCCAGACACTCACCCTTAGGGCCAACCTCACACCCATATACCAACAGACACTGGGTGGGGACCATGGGCTCTCCTATTAGCCACACCCTGTGCCTCCGGAGTTGAGACATCACATATGGGATGCTGCTATTTCTCAAGATAAAGGCATCATGCACAGAGCCAGGATACTTTGCATTGACATGGGAAATGTACTCGTCTTCCAGGCACACTATCTGCACATTCAGAGAGTGAAAGCTCTTTCGATTTCTGAACACCTGTTAATTTCTCCGGGGGGCAAAGGCAACATGTGTACCATCAATAGCACCAATGATGTATGGGATATGTCCCAGTGCATAGAAGTCAGCCTTCACTGTGGCCAAATCCTCCACCTGGGGGAATACGATGTAGCTGCGCATGTGTTTCATCAGGGCTGACAACACTCTGATCAGCACGTTTGAGAACATAGGCTGTGACATCCCTGCTGCCATGGCCACTGTCGCTAGGAAGGACACACTTGCCAAGAAAGGAGCACTGACAGGACCTGCACAAGAGGGGGGATACCAGTGGGGTGGCAGATAGCTGAGGTCAGGCCTGGCTCCAATTGGGCACACAGCTCTTTTGTGGCCCTATTAAGTCTGTAGGTAAGGATAATGTGCCTGTCCTCCATTGTCACCAGGTCCACCAGGGGTCTGTCCACGGGGTATGTCTCCATCTCCTATTCATCCTCAGCGGTTGAACTCTAGGGTGAAAAACGGTGGGCAGATGGTCATATTCAAACATATCTTCAGAGTAAAATGCCTTGCATTTAGTTACAGAAACAGTATGTGAACGTGGGGGTCCGTTGATGTGCCTATGTCTCTGTGACGCAGTTAGGTGCCATGGCCTGTTCCCCCTGAAATGGCCGCCGCCTGACCTCTGAGGAGGGACACGTGGGAATGAGGTAATTCCGCTGACGTGGTGCGCCGCTGAGGGTGGCGGTCGATGACCGCCGTGCAACACCTCATTGGTTATCATTGGGGCCTATGGGTTCCAGGTGCCAATGGTGATGTACGCCAGCGGTGACGGTACACACCGCCATGGACCTGACCTCCATTTTCTATCTGTTCACTCACTTGCTACCTGACCTTAAACAGAAGAGGACCTACACTGCAAGTGCTGCTGTGACCTGTGTCTGGAGGCGACCATGGCTCGAGTGTCTGGGGAAAGGGCCCCTGCCTTCACTCCGGAGGAGCTGGAGAGACTAGTGGATAGGGTCCTACCCCAGTACCGTTTACTTTATGGTCCTCTAGACCAACAGGTGAGTACACTGTGAGCACAATGCATGGGGCATGAATGTATGGAGTGCTGTGTGTAAGCCTCGTGTAGGGGGGTGGCTGAGGGGTCCTGGGCAGAGTGCTGCATGTATGGTGGTCAATGTCTGTGCGTAAGGGGATGGGAGGGATATGGAGGGCCATAAGTGTAACAGGCCAGGCGGTATGACTAATACCTTTTCTTATGTATCTTTTTCTGCAGGTCTGCGCCCATCAGAAAAAGGGTATTTGGCGTGCCGTCACCAAGGAGGTGCGGACCCTGGGGGTCTTTGACACGCCGAGCACCCACTGTCGCAAACGATGGGAGGAACTGCGACACTGGGCAAGGAAGACGGCGCAGGCCCAGCTGGGGATGGCCTCCCAATGAGGAAGGGGTGCCCGTCGTACCCTGACCCCCCTGATGTTTTGCATCCTGGCGGTGGCCTATCTGGAGTTGGATGGGCGCTTGAAAGCATCACAGCAGCCACAAAGGGGTGAGTCACGTTTCAGAATCATGAAATTGCACATGTTGAGGTGGTATCTGGGTGGGGGATGTGGGTCTGTGTGTGTCCCGAGGCCAGTGTAAACATGGCAGGGTAGGTTCCATGATGGGCAGGCTCAGATGCACTTCAACCCTAAAAACACTACTGGGCATCTACTACTGGGCAGGGTCCCGTGGGTTTCAGGTGTGCTGCCATTGGCGTTAGGCATTGTACCCCATTGTCTGGTGACTAACATTGTAACTGGTAGTGCATGGCCTAGTGCATAGGGCTGTTCCCTATGTGTTGTGTACGCCAACGGTGGTGTTGTTGCTGGCATTGACCAAGTGTACCCTCTGTCTCTTCCGACCCTTTTTTGTTTTGTCACCCTGTCCTTGTGTGCATTAGCATCATCTGTCGGAGGAGCAGAGGCACCGGCAACGGAGGGAGCTGCATCCCTCATGACCCATGAGGCTGAATCCACAAACGGTGAGGGCATCAGTGGAACGGAGGGCGAGGGGAGCACCACGGCGGGGAATGGAGGGGACAGTTTGGACAGCGACACCTCCTCCTGTGGATGATCCCTGGCGGTGGCGGACACCTCTGTGCCCACCCCAACTACAGGTACAGCCGCCACCCCCAAACCAGCACCGCCCTCCAAGCACCCCACAGCGTCTTTCCCATACCCGCTCACCCAGGAGGATTTGGCATCTCCTTCACCCCAGGCACCTCAGGCCCAGCCTCATTCAGCCCTGCTGCCCTATGTGAGGAGGCTATTAACCTCCTGAGATCCATCTCTGTTGGGCAGTCAACCATACTGAATGCCATCCAGGGGATAGCAGGGCATTTGCAACAAACAAATGCATTACTTGAGGGCATTCAATCGGCTGTGGCTGCCCAACAGAGATCATTCCAGGCTCTGGCCAACTCCCTGATGGCAGCCATTGTCCCTGTCTATAGCCTCCCCCCTCCAACTTCCTCTACGCAGTCCCAATCCCCTCAACCCCAGCCTATCCCAAGCACAACTTCAGACCAGCATGCACCCAAATCAACACATAGAAGTGGCTCAGGCAAACACAAGCACCACCCATCATCCCACAGGCGCTCACACAAATGCCATCCAGATGCTGACATAACAACATACACTGCCTCCACTGTGTCCCCCCCTCCTCGTCCACCTTCCTCCCAGTAGCATCTACACTAACACCTGCATGCACTGCATCCATACCCACTGCTTCCATCACCATCACACCTATCATTACACGCCCCTCACTGGCAGTCACCACCCCCATATCCATGCACACGTCCCCTGTGTCCTCTCCCAGTGTGTCTGTGCCCCCTCCTCCCAAAGTACACAAACGTAAGCACTCAGACACCCAACAACCATCCACCTCACAACAGCATCCAGCCCATACACCTGCACCCAAACACAGCAGACAGACACCTCTTACAACCACTCCCTCTTCCTCCACTCCCAAACCTTCACCCTGTTCCAGCCCCTGTGTCCCTCTCCACCCTTTACCTATTCCCTGCCCCTCCCCCTCATCCTTCACTTTGGGCCAGGGTGGCCAGAACCCAGGCCAGCATCTCAACCACCCAGTCCACTGCCACTGTAGTTTCTGCAGCTACTGCCAGTGTGAGAGGCTCCAAGGAGACACCCATCAGCACTGCCAGTGTACCTGCACCAGTCTGCCAAGGGCAAGAAGGGTCCACAGTCTGCTATGGGCAAGGAAGCACCACCAGCTAGTAAGGGCTAGGAGGCACCGCCAGCTAGCAAGGGCAAGGGGGCACCACCAGCTACCAAGGGCAAGGATGCACCACCAGCTAGCAAGGGCAAAAAGGGACCAACAGGTCAGGAAGGGAACACCAGCTGGCAGATGCAAGGAGGCACCACCAGCTGCCAAGGGCAGGAAGGGAACACCAGCTGCCAAGGGCAAGGAAAAAGGTACAGACGCTGCAGGCAGGATGGATCTGGTGCCTGGTGCTGGAGCAGCATCTGGGCAAACAACACCAGCCACCTGCACCACCAGCAGCACCACTGCCAGCAGCAGCAACCCCAGTGGGCAGCCGTCCGAGGCTGCAGGGGAAGGGCTGGAGCCTCCCCCCACCACTGACAGCAGATTGTTGGTGTGACACTAAGGTGAGAGACTGTGACCTTGCACCATCCAGGATCAGCATCACTGGGCACAAAGCCCCCTCCAGAACCAGTGGAAGAAGGCATCCACTCACCCCCTCCTTGCCAGGATGAAGCACCCTGGGCACAAAGCCCCATCCAGAACCAGTGGAAGAAGGCATCCACTCACCCCCTCCTTGCCAGGATGAGGCACACTGGGTACAAAGCCCCCTCCAGAACCAGTGAAAGAAGGCATCCACTCACGCCTCCCCTTGCCAGGATGAGGCACACTGGGCACAAAGCCCCCTCCAGAACCCAGGGAGAAACCACCCACTTGAGAGACTGTGGCCTTGCACTCCCCGGGACCAAGCAGTGGGCAAACCACCCACTAGAGAGACTGTAGCTTTGCACTTCCCAGGACCAAGCAGTGGGCAGACCACTCACTTGAGAGACTGTGGCCTTGCACTCCCCGGGACCAAGCAGTAGGCAAACCACCCACTAGAGAGACTGTGGCTTTGCACTCCCCATGTCCAAGCAGGTAGCAAACCACCCACTTGAAAGACTGTGGCCTTGCACTCCCCAGGACATCGCTGTGGGCAAACAACCCACTTGAGAGACTTTGGCCCTGCACTCCCCAAGACCAAGCAGTGGGCAAACTACCCACTAGAGAGACTCTGGGCTTGCACTCCCCAGGACCAAGCAGTGGGCAAATAACCCACTTGAGAGACTGTGGCTTCGCACTCCTCAGGACCAAGCAGTGGGCAAACCACCCACTTGAGAGACTTTTGCTTTGCACTCCCCAGGACCAAGCAAGGGGTAAACCACCCACTTTAGAGACTGTGGCTTTGCACTCCCCAACACATCGCAGAGGACATGTAGCCCCCTCCAGGTGCAGTGGCGTTTTACCATCTTCTAGCTGAGGTGCCCCCCTTCCCCCTGAGGTGCTTGTGTATCTTCGACCTGATGCCCCAGCAGTGTTCTCTCCGTATTGAGGCAGGAATCAAGTGTGGCCACAAACATTTTGTACTGGGCATTGTCTCTCCATTTGTATATATTGTAGATACTGTTTTGTGCTTTAAGTTTCTCGAAATGTATATTATTACACTGGCTTTACTCACTTCCTTTTGTCCTTGCGTCATTCCTGAGGGGTACGGGGTGGATATGTAATGTTGTTGCATGTGTTTGTTTGTATGGTGGTGGGGGTGGGGTGGGGGTGTTAGTGTTGCACGTGTGTATCGCTCTCTTTTTCCTCCACCCCTCCCTTGTGTGCTAGGTGCGGTACTCACCGTGGTCATCTTCGCCGGCATTCGTGTGCCTGGTGTAGGAGGAGGTATACCAGCATAGGGAAGATCTGCAGTTCAGGCTCCATGGCGTCATGGTTCTTCCTTGAGTGTCGAGAGGTGAGCCGTTTCCCTTCTGTGTACTGTTTCTGCCGTGCTTTTGATGGCGTTGGTACCGCCCCAGAAAAGGTGGCAGATTGGTGTGTCACAATACAGTGGGCTGTACATTGTCTTGCGCCTGGCTGTTGGCGGTTACCGCCGCTGTGCTTGTTGCCGTGGTGCTCGGTGTGTTAAAGTGGCTATCAGTGTTGGCGGTTTCCGCTGTAGTCAAAATTCCATTTTTTTTACTGCCAGTCTGATGGCGGTATTACGGCCACTTTATCACCAACCGCCAGGGTTGTAATGAGGGCCAGAATGCTGAGGACTTCAATATGTTTAAACTCCAAGCATGCCAGGGCTTTGAGACATTCAAACAACACCCGTGTGAGGTCATCAGTATTGTAACACACCATACATCAGAGGACTTCAGTATGATCATCTCATCCCTGTGCAGGGTTGAATATATTCAAACAACATTCATGTAAAGGCTTCCGTATGATCATGGACCATCCCTGTAGGGACTACTATGTGATCACACACCATCCGTGTGGGGACTTCAATATGATCACTTACTGTTCCTGTTAGGACCACTACACGATCACGCACCATGCTGTGGGGACTTCAAGAAGATAACATACTGCCTTGTGGGGACTTCAGTATGATGATACACTATGTCTGTGAGGACATCGATATCATCAGACACCATCCCAGCATGCATGGGAGACTTTACCATTACCATTTAAAAACATTATGCTTCTGAGGACTTCAGCATTATCACTCACCACCCTTGTGAAGGATTCAGTATGATTGCACACCATCCCTGTGGGGATTTCTATATGATCACACACCATCCATGTGATGACTTTGATGACACGTGCAGCCCATATTCTCGCTCCTTTTCTTCTAAATAGATCTTTTTGGGAGTCCTGATGGGTAAAGGGGAGTTAAAATCCATGCTTCAAATCAATTAATTGTGTAACTTATTTGGTCACAAATTGAATCTTCAAGATGTAGAGTAAAGTGCAAACATTTATTACAAAGTGAGGGCCAAACGCCAAATCAATGTACATGAATCTCAAAAACATACTCTATAAGTACAGAATCACCAAAGGTGAAGAGAAATATCTAATGGGATTAAATCATGCAAACATAAGACATACAAAAATTTCAGCTGCAGTAATTCAAAAGGTGAGAAACAAGATCTGATAATCAGTTTGTAAATTGCAATCCTTTTGGTTAATCACTGGAGAAACTAAATTAATCTAATTGCCCTTAACTAATCCAAAGGAAATCCTAATTATCTCCAAGGAAATATAGGAAATGATGGAAATATAGGAAAGTATCAGCATAACAGAATCCTCACCCTGCTAGAGAGATGTTGCATATCATAAAGCCATGCAAAGGCATAAAGAGTAGAGAGGGCAATACCCCTCTAAGTCTCAAGGAAATCTGCTCTTGTTAGAGGCTGAGGAGAACCTGCTCTCACCTAACAAGGTGAATACCAATTAAACCTACAAACCTTACAGAAATCCATGTCTTTAACAAGAGTAGTTTGCCATCTACCTTGCACAGTTGAAATTGGCAACTCCCATCAAGTTCTCATCCCACGAATAAGGCATTAGTATGACATTGAGTGTCTTTTCGAGCCTGGTACACAAACAGGAGTCTTTTCTTCTCTCTTTGTTAACGCTCCTTTGTTCTTGCCAAACTATCCTCCCATACCACACTATCTCAGATACACAATATGTCTCTCATTAAATACAGACTCAGATGGATGCACCTGCAAAGAAAGACAATTGCAACGCAAGCAAAAATCCACGTTGAAGGTTAAACACATGAAACCATCATTTCAGGCCTTTGGGTATGCTAACTTAATATGTCATTTCCAAGCACATTTGAAATAAATGATTATATGTGCATCTTCAACTATTATTGTAACATAATTATAAATGAAACATGATCAAATGCAAGTTCGTCATACTATCATAGTCACAACACATGAATATAAATGTGCATAGGTTTCGCAGCCCAGCTTGTTAAAATCCACATTGGAACACACACATATATATATATATGAATTACTAATCTTTTACTGTGAATTACTAATCTTTTACAGTATTATGATGTAGATGCTACACTTTACATTAGTATTGTTAAGGCACATGATATATGTATTGTTGATTATATTATAATGTCACTCCTGTGATGCATGATGGTACAGCAGAAATTACACGTTACCAACTTCGGTACGATCATACACCAATCTTTTAAAGACTTCAGCATAATAGCACACCGTCTCTGGGAGGACTTGATAACACAGAACCTTGAGAGGATCCCAGCATAATTATACATCATTCCCATGAGGGTTTCAATACGATCATATATTATACCTAATGGATCTTCAATAAGACACCAGCACTGTGCGGACTTCATTAGAATAACACACTGGGGCCCATATTTATACTTTTTTGCGCCACATTTGCGCCACTTTTTGATGCAAAAACGGCGCAAACTTACAAAATACAATTGTATTTTGCAAGTTTGCACAGCTTTTGCGTCAAAAAATGACGCAAATTCAGTCCTCAAAAAGTATAAATATGGGCCTGGGATCCTTGTTGGGGAATAAAACCCTGCACAATCACCAACCACAAATTCATGTCAGGGTGAAACACAAGCAAATCACAAATTAACCTGTGCTTATCCCTCTGGCAGCTTGGCACAAAAGTAGTCCGGCTTAATTTAGAGGTAACGTGTAAAGTACTTATGCACCACTTTAAACAGTGATAATGTGACAACACAAGAAAAATCCCACACAGCCTTATAAAAATATAGCAGAACGTAGGGCCAGATGTAGCAACCCTTTTGCGAGTCGCAAACGGCGAAAATCGCCGTTTGCGACTCGCAAACGTGGGTTTGCAATTCACAAATGCATATTGCGAGTCGTTACCGACTCGCAATCTGCATTTGCGACTCGCAAATAGGAAGGGGTGTTCCCTTCCTATTTGCGAGTCGGAGTGGTATGCAACTCCATTTGCGACCGCGCACGCGGTCGCAAATGGAGTCGCAGTTACCATCCACTTGAAGTGGATGGTAACCCACTCGCAAACGGGAAGGGGTCCCCATGGGACCCCTTCCCCTTTGTGACTGGACCCCATATTATTTTTTCAGGGCAGGGAGTGGTCCAAGGGACCACTCCCTGCCCTGAAAAATCCGAAACTAAAGGTTTCGGATTTTTTTTAAATGCAGCTCGTTTTCCTGTGAGGAAAACGGGCTGCACTGCAAAAAAAAAAAAATGCTTTATTTAAAAGGCAGGTCGCTAACATGGAGGCCTGCTGACGTCAGCAGGCCTCCATGTTAGCGAGTGCCTATACTCGCAATGGGGCCACAATTTGCGACCCACCTCATGAATATTCATGAGGTGGGTCATTGCGACCCCATTGCGAGTTGCAGTCGGTGTCTCAGACACCGTACTGCATAGCAATTTGCGACTTGCAAATTGCGAGTCGCAGGGACTCGCAATTTGCAAGTCGCAAATTGCTTTTTTTGTACATCTGGCCCGTAATGAATTATTTAATACCAAAAGGTCAAAAATCCAACCAGAAGAAACAGAGATATGCAATTTTATATATTTGAGTAAAAATCTTGCTCAGAGAAATGGAGTCCCAACTCTGGTTATCTTGTCACGTAAGACTGAGATAAAGTTACAAGTTCAGGTTTACTGTGATAGAATGCTGGCCGGGTATAGGGACCAAGTTAGGCCTGCTGAACCAAATACCTTAAATCCTGGTTGTGGAGCATTGCAAGATCCTGCATCGAGGATGCGTCACCTAGTGGCATTTCAGAGAGGCTGGGGCAATGACACAAGATCTTGTGTCAGAAATTTGTCACGCAGTGGTGGTTTTGATGAGGCCATTGATAGGGCTCGTCATTGAGGATGCTGTTAATAAAGGCTTGTGATACAAAGTTCCACATTGGGGATGCATTGTGCAGCAGCAGTTCTGAGAAGCTGTGGGCTGCAATGAGAGGTCCTGCGCTGAGGTTGTCCCGATGTGTAGATGCAAAGGGATGTGTTGTGATGCATCGGTTCTGTCCAAGGGACCACAACTAGGTTGGCACAGTACCTTCAGTCCAGTCCATCTCACTCAGGCACAAGGCAGCAGGCCAGCAGGCTTTCTGTAGCGCAGCACAGCAGTCCTTCTGAGTCTTCCACAGGGCCAGAGGTATTCTGAACAGTTGGGTCTGGGGTTCCAACATTTATAGCTGGGACCAGGTTCTGGAGGTTTCACCCCTGAGATGTTTGGAATTTCCTGCTTCCTTGCCCTGGCCCCAGCTTGTCTGTGACCACAAAAGACTAGTGTCACATACTTTGTGAGTGTGCTGAGGCAGAGGATGTTTGACGTGCAAGTACAGTAGATGACAGCCTCACCCCCCATCAAGTCAGAGATGACCCATCCTGCTATCGCCAATTCTATTATACCTTTGCCTCATTGTATGGGAGCAATCCACAAAGTGGCAGTTCAAAATTGTGCTTTAAAATCTGACCTTATGATTTAAAATGGTTTTAAGTTACAATTCGTTAGACACCAAACTTGACATTCCTCCAAGCTCCCGATTAAAACTTATCGCTTACTAAATGCAATTTGGTAACTTAATGCTATCCTATGAGAGATGTAGGTCTTGAAAAACAAAGTTTAAGAGTTATCCACTACCAGGACACGTACAAGTTAGAGATACATATCCCACTTTTAAACACAGTGCACCCTGCTCTCTGGGCTATGTAGGGCCCACCCTGTGGGTGATTCATATGTAGGGGTGGGTGGTGCTCATGGAGTCCCACTCTGTGGAATTCTGCGAAGTGGTAAAAAAATTCTGCGAGCTCCATGGAATTCTGTAACTCGGTAGAGTTGTTTAGCGTGCCCGTTCGCACTACATTTTTCACGTTTCGGAGCATGATCTGCATTCTCACACTGCAACTATTGTGCGAATGGCACCACTTTGTTCAAATGGGCATGGCCATTTTGTTTTCTCTGTCTCTGTACATGGTGCTAGGCCTAACTTTTTAATCCACTCTTAATGTTTACCATCCCACTATTTTCTAAATTATCCGTCTCTCATTTTCCTTTATTTCATTAGTTTACATCTTTGTGTTTGTGTTCTTTTCATTTCTGTCATTTTTTGTGTGTTTTGTGACTTTTCAATACATTATTGTTTCTTTGCTTTCGCCTTCACCTTTTAATATTGTTTTTCATTCTTCCTTCCTTCTATTTCTTCCCCTTTGTTTTTCCCATCCAGTGCCACAGCAGAGTGCAGCAGAAGGAGTGGCAGCTCAGATACAGCTTCTAGCCGTATACCTTGTGGGAGTCGACGCTGCTCAGAGGTGCAGCCCTACCTCATTTTCACTGAGGCAGAGGTTGCAGAACTTGTCTTTTATATGCAGCGCCACCGCCCTTCCATGCTGGCAGCAGGTGGCTGGTCTGGGAGTGGTTATGCCCTCCAGAAGGGTCAACTGCTCTGGGGGAGAGTTCGCTGGTTGGTTGGTCAGCACTCTGGGGTCCAGCACACCCTGCAGCAGTTGATGCAGCATTGGGTGGACATAATCGACCATAAACAGGATCTGCTCTACCTGCTGGGTGTCGAGGTGTCGGGGCTCGGTGAGTAATAGTTATTTATTTGTTGTTGTGTGTTCCACAATGCTGATTTTTTTCTAATAGCAGTGCTGACTCTCAGCTGTAGATTAAGCTTACATTTATTTATTATGTGATCTAGTTTAAGCTAGCAAGGTGGGTCAGCACTTCCTAATTGTACTCCTTGGCGTGCCTTTGGGCTGATTAATTAAGAAGCCATGCAGACAGAGACTCCCCCTGTCACCACGAATAAGATAGCTGTAGTAGTAACAAGTTATATCAGTGAGTTAGCATTCCTTTTCCTGTGCCTTTTTTATGTAGCTTATGCAGCCCCTCCCAGTCACAATCCTTCAGTAATGTGTAGTATGATATCATCATAGTATGTATGCATCTATGCATTGAAGAAAAACGGAAGGCTGAGTCGTTCCATCAAAGATGTTTTGAGAAGCAAAGATCATTTGTTGCAAAATGAATGTATTGTTAGTGGTACATAGTAGTAAATGTAGGAACATATTTATTTACAAGACCCTTTGGGTCACTGGAAGTCAAGTTTAGTGACGGTGAAAACTGCAGGGCCATATTTGGAAGACCACATAAAGCCACCCTGTGTGTAAGTTGATGTGTTGACGAGGAGACTGGACATGGGCTTGTTCTCATGCAACAACCATGGCATTTGACACATTCCCAGATTTACAAGGTTTTGTAAACCTGGGAATGTGTCACAAACCTATGCCTCCCAGGGGAAGCATAAGGGATACGCAACAAGGAGAAATATCTTTATTTCCTCTTTTTTAGAAGAGATTGCACCATATCTCTTCTAGATACAGCACATTCCTGCCCTTTTCTTGTGATGCTGGGCAGCACAGCAAGAAGTCTTGCAGCGCTGCCCTGCATCAAATGTTTGTGAACATGGCCCGTAGTTTAGGAAATTTGGTGTAAGGCTTCGGTGTAGGAATTAGGGGAGTAAAAGTAATAGATCAACTCGAGTTGATCCCATCATACTAGGCAATCTGAATTAGTAAAATACAACGTTACTGTTTGCCTCTGCTTGTCAAAATATTTTTGGGGAGATTAACTGTCCCACTAATACTTTTTTTTATCTTCTTTGTTTCTTACCTCAGTACCCAAGGGGAATTAGAGGGAGACATCGGCCTGGTTCCAGGAGACGAGGGTGCCAGTGCCACCACCAGTGTGGCTGCTGGCAGGTCAGCCGGCCCCAGTAAGACTTCCTATCATATTATTTTTTCCTTGATTTTCACCTCTCCTCATTTTGAATAATTTTTCTTTTAGTTTCACTGTGCCTGTCTACCTTTTTTGTACTTATGTTTGTTCTACGTGAGCTTTCTTAAATTCTTTTTATCTCTGCATTTATCTATTTTTCATGTTTTCGTACCTGACTTCTTCCTGGCTGTACTAGCTTTCTTATGCTTTGTTACTAAGTTTAGCTTTCCCTTCTCCCTTTATATGTCTTAGGGACTGGTACTTAATACTAAGAGCACATAGGTTGAAGGCAGGTACTCTACTGACAAGATTGGATGCCCGAGTCAGCTTTTCTACCCATTTCTGTGAAGGTTTTCTTTGCCTTGCTCATGCTTATTGCATTTGACAACCAAGACCTCACCATAGATTCTCCCGGAGAACCCAAAGTATTCTACCCCCATACTGTGCTTCCATGTCTTAGCTCTGCTTATCCAATATGAAATTTTGCATTTGATTTGTTTACCTGGCTTTTCTAACAACCAACAAAATTCCTATAGTGAATGATAGACGAAGATAGAGCTGTAATGATCTATTGTGGTAATAGTTTGTTGATACTAAAATGTGTAATGTTTTTTCCAGCCGCACTGACCACCAGTGCAGGGGCCAAAGGCAGCAGCAGTGCACCGGACCCCGCAGCGATCGGAAGGATAGAACTGGCAGCAGCAGGGACAGGTACTGGTAAGTCATATTGCTCTTCCTCATTTACAGTACTAATATACACACTGTAAGGGCATTGCTTGTGGAGCCTTTGGTTTAGCAGCTGCAGTGGGGGCTGAGCTCTTAGTGGCCTCTTCTTTCTGTAAATCAGCAGACAAAAGCTCATAATGAATAGATGCTACAAATGATGGCTTGATGGAAAAGCAAACAAAGGATGGATGACTTATAGAAAAAATGGGTGAAATGTTATATGAGTGAAAGGATGTGTGGGTGAAAGGAACATACATGTAGGTGAGTGATAAGGATGAAAGGTATGAAAGGATGCCTCAGTGGGAGAAGGGTGGATGGGTAAAAGACAATGCTCGGGTGAGGAATGGGTGAGTAGCAGTGAACAATACATGGGTAAATGGATGTATAGGTAAAAGAAGGGTGTTTGAAAGGGTGAATACTGGATAGGTGAGTGTATGGATAGGCAGGTAGATAAATATTAATTGCTGGATTGGGATAGTGAAAGATTGGATGAGAGAGTGTAAAGCTTAAATGGTGGGTATCAAAGGGTGAATAGAGTAGATGAATCAAATTATGAATGTATAATTGCTTGGATCAAAAAATAAGGGAGCTGTTGTGGAGAAGGACATGTCTGCTGTTCTCCTTTTTTATGCTTATCAAAGCTTTTGTTCAAAGAGGGGGTATTTTAATTTACTGTTTTTTCTCTTAACTCACTGTAGTTGAAGCAAGGCAGATATATATCCTCCCACTCATCATCATACCTCCCTCTCCATTAGTTACCAATGCCACTATGACAGAACTGCAATGTGGTTCAATACAGCACTAGAATAGTGTTTTCTGTCCAATGCGCATCTGCTTCAGTTAATGCAGCATTTACAAAGTTGTCAATGCACTGCAAACTTAAAAGGTTTGTTTCCCTTCCCTTCTAGTGCCCACTCTGTCCCCTCCTAGTATTTCAGTCCTTTTTTCTCTTCATAGTTCTGTCCCAGCCACCCAAAAGAACTTGAAAAATCCCCTTTGAATGTTCCACATTTATGTATAATTGATTAATATGTCATGGTTTCCATTACGGATTCATGCCAGTTCAAATGTTATCCTTTTCACATTTGACATGTGTAGGTAATAAATGGTCTTGTGACTTTTTGTAACCATCAAACCCCAGTGGCCCCAGGGAGCCAGCAATTTACTGCTACTGTGCCACTCTACTTTTTAAACAGTTGTTTGCACAGAGCACAGTTTATAATTTCTCATTTTCCTTTTTCTTTTCTGCAATATCAACTCCTGGTGGACATCACCTGATTCACCAGGAGATAGCTGCCGGACTGCGGCAGCAGAAGCTGGAGGGTATCCACAATGAATACCAGCAGATGGTGAAGGATGAGGTCAAAGCAGCAGAAAACATGGCCTCCTGCCGTAGCTCCTCCAACTGCCACCAGCGTCTCTAGCCTCCCAGCAGAATCACCACTGCAGCTGTCAGCTGCCATCAGCCTGTCTCCATTCCACCACTGCTGCCCTCCCAACACTCGGATCACATCTTCCAATGCCGCATTCTGCAACACCTTGCTCGTATGGATCGCCGGGTGACACACATAGAGGCAACCCTTGATGATCTCCGGACCCATGTCTAGATTAGAACGCCCTCTTCTGACTCTTTTATTATTTTTTGTTTTGGTGGGAGGAACACTTGTTGTAGGTGGAGAGGGTGGGGAAGGAGTTGGGATGTTTTTTTTTTTAAGAACTTTACATATTGGACTTTTTGTTGGAATTAGGGATAGGGCTATTTGTTTGGGGAGAGGGGTGGACCTGTTTTAGGTGGAAAGAGAAGTTTTATTATTTGTTTAAAATAAAAGGGATGATTTATGCCTCAAACGTTTACTTCAGTGTTTCAGTTTGCACTGCTATCTTTTAGTGTAGCATGTTTTTTACATCTGCTAAAAAAGGTGTATGCCATTTGCTTATACCCTTTCTCTATTGCCCTCTGCAACTATATTGACCACTAGGGGATGAATGCCAGGGCCTATTTTGCCTCCAAAAACCTAGATACAAATAGAAAAGTAAGAGAATATCTTCTTTAGTAGGAGTAATTACTAACTAAACAACTTAACTTCAATCCATAGTTTCCTATCTGAATAGATGAAGTGAGGGATTCTTCTTACTGTGGGGGTTTTCACAAGATAGCAATAGTAGTAGGTTAGAGTACTAACAGGGAAGACAGAAGATGCCACTCTCACCTATGCAAACTCCAACTGTAGGATTAATCAGAAGGTTTATCCATCACTGTCAATTAGATTGAAAGAAAACAGAGAGTTATTGGTTCATCATATTGCATCATCATAACTTTAGGAAATATGAGAGCAGAGTACCACAAAGAAAGTATTTGACAAACAAAAAAGAAGACCAGATATGATAATACAAACTAGTAATATCAGCTTTTTCTGAGCAATGGTGGGTAGCTAGTATTTAAAAACTAAACTTAAGAAATGAAATCATGGAGTCAAGAGAAGTGGGCTCAGAGTCAATAGTAGCTTGAAAAGGCTAAGCTTTTACATAACACACAACAAAACAGGCCTTAATGATGATGTTGATGGGGCCGGTGTGGAATATTGCTCAGATAATAGAAGGTCATGCAGTGAGTTGGTGTCACTTTTACAATAGCTGCCCCAGCAAGTGCGTGATCTATTTATGGTGTCAAATTAGGTCACACCTCAATAAATCACACATCCTGGGGGTAGAGGGTTAGGGGTGTTGATGAATGAATGAGAAAGGTGAGTTGGGGAAAGATATAGCAAAAACAAACACTACACAAAAGAAACCGTGACAGTATTCATTGTTGCACCAAGCAACACACCATCATCAATCTGTTCTGGAAGGAAACAATGAAGAGTTCAGTTAAAGGTATTGCAAATAGTCTTTCTACCCCTGAGAGACCCAATATAGTATATCCCTATATGTTATGTCTTCTATGGTTGAAAAATACAAATTATGGGAGATTGAAGTTAACCCACCCAGTTCTAAAAATTATGATTGTTAAAAGGAAATTGATACTATATTGCCAATTGAGCGTGGCATCTCCATTCTTCTTGCAATGTCTGTCACTCTTGGGGGCCTGGCTTAACCTGTCTGGTAGGTAGACTGGAGCCTTGAGCTTTCACCAAGTTTTGTTTGTGGAGGACCAGGAGAAGGACTGCATATTGAAAAAACACTAACTGTATTCTAGAGTAAATGAGAAGGACAAAAGGATCGGACTCAAAGTAAGCTTTGTGAGGAGTCAGAAGTGTACCAAGAAGACTCAGAGGCAGAGCAACACCATAAATGAAGTTTCACGTTTGAGCCAGCAATGCAGCAAACACTCAGCACTGTAGGAAACTGGCTCCTTGTTGCAGTTACCCCCCCCACACATTTGCCTGATACTGATGCTGACTTGACTAAGAGTGTGCTGGGGCCCTGCTAATCAGATGTACCATTGTTTCCACAATTGGCACACACCTGGCACACAGAGACGTCCCTTGTAAAAGGTACCAGTGGTCCTAAACGCCCTGTGACCAGGGAAGGATGCAGCATGTGTTGTACCACCCTAAGGGACCACTGCCATTGCAGATTGTGTGTGCTGGTGGGGAGAAAAAAGTCAAAGTCGACATGGCATCCCCCTCAGGGTGCCATGCACACAAAACACTGCCTGTGACATAGGTAAGTCACCCCTCTAGAACGCCATAAAGCCCTAATGCATGATAGCTGCATGAGCAATATGTCCCTAGAGTGTCTAAGTCCATTCTTAGATATTGTAAGTACAGTGAGGCCATATTAAGTATATGGTCTGGGAGTTTGTCAAAATAAACTCCACAGTTCCATAATGGCTACACTGAATACTGGGAAGTTTGGTATCAAACTTCTCAGAATAATAAACCCACACTGATGCCAGTGTTGGATTTATTAACAAATGCACACATGAGGGCATCTATGCCCCCTGTATTGTACCCAATCCTTCAGTGCAGGACTGACTAGTCTGTGCAAGCCTGCCACTGACAGATGAGTTTCTGACCCCCTGGGGTGTGAGCCTTTGTGCTCTCTGGGGCCAGAAACAAAGCCTGCTCTGGGTGGAGGTGCTTCACAGGCCCAGGCTCAGGCCTGGTGTTACAATGCCCCAGGGCACTCCAGCCAGTGGAGATGCCCGCCCCCACGGATGAGCCCCCACTTTTGGAGGCAAGTCCAGAGGGATACTGAGAAAAACAAGGAGGAGTCACCCCTCCAGCAGGTCCAACTCTTAGGTGACCAGAGCTGAAGTAATCCCCTCCTTCAGAAATACTCCACCTTGCTTTGGAGGCGTAGTTCCAATAGGGACAGGGATATGCCCCCCTCCCCAGAGTGAGTGGGCACAAGGAGGGTGTAGCCACCCTCAGTGACAGTAGCCATTGGCTACTGCCACCTGACCGTAACACACCCCTAAATTTAGCATTTAGGGGTGACCCTGAACCCAGATCATCAGATTCTTGATGACCTCCAGAAAAAAGAAGGACTGCTGAGCTGAAAATCCCTCAGAGAAGAGGAGACACCAACTGACTCGGCCCCAGCACTACCGCCCTGTCTCCTACTTTGAAAAGCTGCAAGAAAAGAAGCAATGTGTTCTGCAGGACCAGTGACCCCTGAAAAGCCTCCAAGGGACTGCGTGCATCACCGAGGACCAAGAAACTCTTGTGGATAGTGGACCTGTCCAAAAAGAAGATCAAGAAACCAACTTTAAAGGAATTCTCACCTCACTCGAGAAGTGTGAGTCCAACTACTCTACACCCGATGCTCTCGGCCCATGTTCAGAGAAACCAACTAGCCATAGAGGATCCCCAGGTGACCCTGACGATGTGTCCACCCTGGTCTGACCTATCTGCACCCCCATGATGACGCCTGCAGAGGCAATCCCGAGAACTCCCCTGACCACAACTGCCAGGGGCGAAGATATCCGACGCCTGGAGAAGCCCTGCACCCACAGCCTCAGATCTCAGAGAAACTGACCCCCAGTGCAGTAACAACCTGCCCCCTGTGCCCTGTCTGCAGCGCCCAAGTGACCCCCGGGTCCCTCCATAGAGTTCTATTGAGAACCCGACACCCTGTTTGCACACTGCACCTTGCTGCCCCCGTGCCACTGAAGGTGTGGTTTTTGTGTCTACTTGGGACCACTCCAGTACTCCTCCAAACCCCCTGGTCTGCCCTCCAACAACACAGGTACTTACCTGCGAGCAGACTGGTACCGGAGTACCCACTGTCTCCATGGGGGCCCACATTTTTTTGGGCTCCTGTTTGACCTATGCACCTGACCGGCCCTGTGTTGCTGGTGCTGGGTGTTTGGTGTTACCTTGAACCCCCAATGATGGGCCCCGGAGGCTGAACCCGTAAGTGTGGTACTTACCTCAGAAACTGCACTGTACTTACCTCCTCCAGGAACTGTTGAAAATTGCACTGTGTCCACTTTAAAAAAAGCTTTTTGACATTTTAAAGAAAACTGTGTACAATATTTATTCTATTCAAAATCCTAAGTATTATTACGCAAAGTACCTTTCATTTGATGTACTTACCTTCTAAATGAATCTTGTGGTTCTAGAAATAAATTAACAAAATAATATGTTTCTATATAAATACCTATTGGCCTGGAGTTAAGTAATTGACTGTGTGTTTTCACTTATTGCTTGTGTGTGTACAACAAATGCTTAACACTACCGTCTGATAAGCCTAACTGCTCGACCACACTACCACAAATGGAGCATTAGTGTTATCTATTATTGCCTCTGTCAAGCCTCTTGGGGAACCCCTGGACTCTGTGCACACAATAACTAATTTTGATATAATAGATGCAGAGCCAGCTTCCTACAAGCACCATTTCCCTAATCACCCCACCTCTCTCCAGTCCACAGAGCAGAGTGAGTACTAGGACTCAAAGTCTTCACCATCATTATGGTTTGTCTTTGAAGTTGATAACTTTCTCCTTTTAGCTGTTGAGGTAGTCCCGGCTTGAGTCCTTCCAGCCTCTTCCTCCTGATGCTGAGAAACTCTCTGCCAGTCGGAAATGGAGCCGGGTACCTGTGTAGTCAGGTGCACTGCTGTTGAAGAACACATAGAGAAACAGAACTGGAGTATTTTGTGTAGATTTGCATTTGGTAACTAAAATTTCTGATCTGGTCTGAGGAACCAGAAAAAAGGAGTGGACCCTGTAGGTAAATTTCACCAAGTTTGAAAGAACAAACACTTTCAGGATGATTATCACCAATCAGCCCCCAAACACTGCAAATCATCATAATCAAGTTTACACATTTGTTGAACTCCCTCCCTTACTGTCAGCCACCACATACATCACCATTCATCACTCACAATCACTTCACCACTCATTGGTGCAATATCAGTAGTTACCTCTTCCAATCTAAGCATGTGGTTAAACAAAGTATTATCTCCTCCATTGGTAGCATGTAGCAAAACATTGGAATTTGGCATTGGCACTGAAATTCTTTTAATTAATGATCTTCTAGGGCAGCCCTGCTAGGTGATGTATAAAAAAGGATAGGCAATGGCATGTGGGCGAGGCAGTCATCCTCTCTAATATCCTGAAGGAAATGTGGGGGCTTCTTCAGTGCACACGGGTCCAACTCCAATCCGGCCATATAATAATAATGTGACTAAAAAATGGTGAGGCAGCATAAATCCAACACAAAATAATGTTCCACTAGCATGTATTTTTTTAACAAAGAAAGAAAGAAGTTCAGTGCGAAATTATTAAAAGGTTACATGGTGGCACTGGCATACTCAGTCCGGGAAGTAGAGTTCATCCTCAACCTCAGGTGGTTCACCCAGTTGGCCAGCAAACACACTTGACTCGGACTAATCATCCTCTTCCTCCTCCTGCATTGTTTCAGGAACAGTATAATCAGGTGGTTTAAAATGCTGGTTCATTTTGATCATGGTTAATCGCTCCACATTTTGAGGTGAGAAACTGGTCCTTCTTACTGTAACAACTACATCAGCTGCACTGAACACACGGTCAGCAGAAGGATTCTTTTGCCAGCCTGCTGAGCTCTGGCCATTGGTGACCCTTCTCATACCAATACACAGATGGACTTTGATCCACATACACCTCTTTTGACTCGTGGATCATCCTCAGAAGTGTCATTGGTGCTGCCACTTGCTCGACCTCATTTGCCCGCACCTCTGCACTGGAAGTAAGACCTGCCACTTGAAACCAAACCAATGGAGAAGTTGGGTCTGATTCTTCTGATGCTTTTGTTGCCAGTGTTCTTGTTGCTGGTGTTGGCTGCTGTGAGACAAGAGAGCTTTCTCTGGAAATTGAAGGCTACACACCAGAACTATGGAGTGGGACTCAGTTCCATCCATTCTTCTTCAGATTCTCCAGCTTGCTCAACAAGCCACCTCTTATAATCTAAAACACCCCCTTCAGAACAAGGAATGAAATAATAACGATTTTTTTGTAGCATGGATCAAGTAGGCTTGCACAGGTGTACTCTTTAGATGAGATAACATCATTTTGCAGCCTCCAATTACAAGTCAAGTGATAGCTTAGGCTCTCAACCAAGGCATTTGCTTCTGGTTTTTCATTCACATTTCTGAGTGTGAACCTTTCTGACACCTTATTTAGCTGTTCCTGTAGCAGATGCAACAACGGGATAGCTTGGCCCATCGTACTGTTTTCCTTGCTAACTTCCCACATGAAAACCTCAAAAAGGAGCAGCATCTGTGTCAGGTATTTGACTAGGACCTATTTGTCCACATCCATGGTAATAGCTTTCCCAATTGCATCCCCTCCTCTTAGAATGACATAGTCATTGATCTGTCTATACTGCTCAAACAGAAGTTGCAAGATATAATAAGTTAAGTTCCGACATGTTGCCACCTCCTGTATCAGGGCTTTAACTGTTACTCTGTTACCACACTGAATAATCTGCAACTGCTTATGAGCTTTAAAGGAGTGGCTGAAATGAGTGCAGATTTGTCTGTAGGTGGCTAGTATGCTGTCTATGTCTTCATTTTTTAGAAAGTCTTGCACATCCAGGTTGATGGAGTGCGCCAAACAAAGGACATGGCTACCATCTGCCATGGCCATGATATATTACTTACCTTTGTCCATGACAGCAAATCCAAATTGGAGACCTCTGTGTCGCTGCCATTAAGACACCTTGCTATTAAATTTCTCCAAGATGTTTACAGCTATGAGTAATTTCTCCATGGTGACCATGGCTACTGTTCCTTGCCGCCAAACCCTCTTAAAAGGCCAAGATCTGTAAATAGCTTTTGCTTTACCCCTACAAAAGAGATCTAGGCCCGTATTTATACTTTTTGACGCTAAACTGCGCTAACGCAGTTTAGCGGCAAAAAATTTCGCGCCGGCTAACGCCATTCTGAAGCACCATGCGGGCGCCGTATTTATTGAATGGCGTTAGCCGGCGCAAGCAGACCGGCGCTGCCTGGTGTGCGTGGAAAATAACCACGTACACCAGGCAGCGCCGGCGTTGGGAAAAATGGCGTTAGGGCGTCTTAAAATGGCGCAAGTCAGGTTGACGCTAAAAAATCGTCTTAACCCGATTTGCGCCATTTGAAACGACGCCCAGACGCCATTTACATGACTCCTGTCTTAGTAAAGACAGGAGTCATGCCCCCTTGCCCAATGGCCATGCCCAGGGGACTTATGTCCCCTGGGCATGGTCATTGGGCATTGTGGCATGTAGGGGGGCACAAATCAGGCCCCCCTATGCCAAAAAAAAAATATAAAAAATAAAACATTTATACTTACCTGAACTTACCTGAATGTCCCTGGGGTGGGTCCCTCCAGCCTTGGGTGTCCTCCTGGGGTGGGCAAGGGTGGCAGGGGGGGTCCCTGGGGGCATGGGAGGGCACCTGTGGGCTCATTTTGAGCCCACAGGCCCCTTAACGCCTACCCTGACCCAGGCGTTAAAAAGTGGCGCAAATGCAGGGTTTTTTGACCCGACCACTCCCGGGCGTGATTTTTGCCCGGGAGTATAAATACGACGCATTTGCGTCGCCGTCATTTTTTTAGACGGGAACGCCTTCCTAGCATCTCATTAATGCAAGGAAGGCGTTCACGCAAAAAAATGACGCTCTTTACTCATACTTTGGCGCTAGACGCGTCTAACGCCAAAGTATAAATATGGCGTTAGTTTTGCGCCGAATTTGCGTCGAAAAAAACGACGCTAATTCGGCGCAAACGGAGTATAAATATGCCCCCTAGTGTGCAGTTATGCACATGTAATCCATCACTTGACAACTGGTCCACATGTCTGTCGTCAGGTGGATAGTGTTGATAACATGTTGCTGGAAAGTTTATCTAACCAATTGCAGCCCATTGTGAAGCAGCGCTAGAATCGCAACTCTGGCAAAATAGGTCCAACTAGGAACCTTTGATTTCAGGCAGGTAGCTTCCACAAACTCTAAGTATCCCACTCCTTCCGCAAAAAAAAAAATGGAGAAGGTCCAGCGCTAACATTTTTGCCAGCTTCCCATTGTATAACCATGCCATTGGGTGGCTGAGGTTGTAGGGACCCTCCTGCGTTAACATGCCCATAGTTGTAGCCTGGATTTTCTTTCGTGTGGCCACTGATGCAGGTGACTTTTGTGATGTAGGCGGTGGCAGACTCAATGTGCATTTTGGTGCGGTCACCGTATGCCATGGTGTCTCCATCTGACTCTGAGTCTTCCTGTGCCATTGTTAGGACACTGAGGTGGGTGATTCTGGCACACTGCTGGGGACAGGGCTGCTTTGCATGAGGCTGTCACCCTCATCTTCCATCATGATTTGACCAGTTGTAGCTGACGTTTCTCGCTTCTCCTCACCTTCACCACTGCAACCACATACAGACATTTTTTAAGGTGCTCCTCCTACCGGATTGCATGTTTTTTTTCACATGGGATGTCTGGCCTCCAGTACCATAAAGTGAACCAGGCTTATCTCGATGAACACTTGTGTGGCAAATGGAGGATATCGCACTGTGCGCTGATCGTAAAAAAAAGTCCCAAACTGGGGAGGCGTACTTTCTTTTTGGGCCATTGCCAATGCCCGAAAAAAAACTGGAGGTAGGAGGGTGTATTGATTGTCTCTCTGCAGTGGCCTTACAAATATGGGAGCTGACTGTGCTGCCTGTGCCACATTCCTTGAAGCATGTTGGATAATAATATCATATTTCTCTGTGCCATCTTTCTCAATGACTGGCTCATCATCAGCATCTTCCTCATCATCATCCCCTTCCATGATTCCAAGGCTTTCTGGAACTTTTCTTTTCCCTTGCCTCTCCTGGCATCTCCCAGACACTGCCGGGGTCCACTCCATGTCCCTATCATAGCCACCAGAAGTGCTTGGAGAAGATGGTGGAACACTACGCTTCCTTTTTGTTGCTGGAGATCGGGGAGCCAATGATTCTAAAAGAGGAGGTTCTTGCTCGGCAGAAAGGTTGACCTCCTGTTCTGCTCCAACTTCATGAAGATCTACTATTGCTGGGTGTGGCTGTTGCCCACTTTTCTCTGTTTCCTGAAATGATTGAGTACCACTTTACAAAAGGGACAAATCTAATTGAACGTCACTGTTCGACGACGCCACCATGATTGCAGTTGTTGCTTCACTGACAGACATGATCTTGGGCTTAGGTTGGGGTGGTGCTGTTGATGCAGGAGTGTGGCTCCTAGGTTCCTACCCGGAGGCCAGTATGGCAGGCACAAGTCTCCCAAAAAAAGTTGCGGTTGGCATGCTATTGATGGAAAGCTACTTCTTCTCACTGGCTGTTTTCTTGGGCGCAACTTTCTTTGGAGCCATCTTACACTCTACGTTTGCAGTGTCAAACAAGAAATTTAAAAAAATAATACAAATTAAAATACAAACTAAAATTTTATAAAAGAAACAAAAAAATAAAATAAAATTACATAAAAAATTACAATTTAAATAAAAAATGAAATAAACAATTGAATTGAAAGATACAAATAATAAATGAAAATAGAAAATAGAAATAAAGAATTAAAGAAGAAATTTAAAATAAACAAATGATCAATAATTAACGATGTTTGTATGTAAGCCGATGGTAAAGACACACTGGCTGGCTACACAAAATTGCTGCCAGCCATATGGTTAAACAACAAGGAACAAAGAGGAATGACAAACAAAGGACAAATGTAAGCCTATGGCAAAGGGACACTGGCTGGATGGGCAAAATGCCTGCCAGCCACATGGCCGAAGAACACAACAAGAAGCAAGGATGCGTGGCAAACAAAGAACACATGCAACAGTATGGCAAAGTGACAATGGCTAGATGGTCAAAATGGCTGCCAGCCACATGGTCAAACAACAGCAACAAGGAGCAAAGAGGAAGCATGGGTAACAAAGAAAGAACACATGCAAGCCTATGCCAAAGGAACACTGGCTGCATGCACAAAATGACTGCCAGCCACATCGTCAAACAACAAGAAAGAGTAAGGAGGCATAGCAGACAAAGAACACATGCACATCTATAGCAAAGGAACACTGTCCGGATGGACAAAATGGCCGCAAGCCACATGGTCAAACAACAGCAAGAAGAAGCACGTGGCATGGGAACAAATAATGGACATTACAAGCCTATGGCAAAGGATCACTGTCTGCATGCACAAAATGGCTGTAAGGCACATGGTCAAACAACAACAACAAGGAGCAAGGATGCATCGCATACAAAGAAAACATGCAAGCCTATGGCAAAGGGTCATTGGCTGGATGGACAAAATGCCCACCAGTCACATGGTCAAAAAATAACAAGAAGCGAGGAGGCCTGGGGATGGTCAAAATGGCCACCAGCCACATGGTTAAATAACAACAACAAGAAACAAGGAGGCATTGGAAACAACGAAAAACACATGCAAGCCTTTTGCAAAGGAACACTGGCTGCATCCACAAAATGGCTGCTAGCTACATGGTCAAGCAACAAGAAGGACCAAGGATGCATGGCAGACAAAGAACACATGCAAGTCTATAGCAAAGGATCACTGTCTGCATGCACAAAATGGATGCCAGGCACACAGTCAAACAACAAGAAGAAGCAAGAGACATGGCAAGGTAAGAACACATGCAAGCCTATGGCAAGGGAACACTGGCTGAATAGACAAAATGTTTGCCAGCCACATGGTCAAACAACAACAACAAGGAGCAAGGAGGCATGGGGAACAAAGAAAGAACAAATGCAAGTCTATGACAAAGGAACACTGGCTGCTTAAACAAAATGGCTGCCAGCCACAAGGTCAAATAACAGGAAGGAGCAAAGAGGCATGGCAAACAAAGAACACATGTGAGCCTATGACAAAGGCACACTGGCTGGATGCACAAAATGGCCGCCAGCCCCATAGTCAAACAACAACCGCAAGAAGGCATGGGGAACAAAGAAAACATGCAAGCTGATGGAAAAGGCACACTGGCTGCATGCACAAAATGGCTGCCAGGCACATGATTAAACAACAACAGCCACAAGGAGTAAGGAGAACAAAGAGCACATGCAAGCCTATGGAAAAGACACAAAATGGGCACTAGCCACATGGTTAAACAACAACTGTAAACAATGAGGCATGGAGAACAAAGAACATATGCAAGCCTATGGACATAGACTACACAAAATTTCCCCTGGGATGGAGAACAAAGACATATTGTGGATGATGACAAACATACACACACACACACTGGCCATAAGGAGGCATGCTGGTAACACTGAAGAAAACACAAATGTTAATTCAACAATGCAAAACAAGAAAAGTAACTCAGCTATAAAAATTTCATAACAACAGTACGCACATCCTCCTATGGCATCACATATACACTTATTGCAAAAAAAATTAAATGCAAAAAATAGCCAACATATTTAATTTAATCCAAAGCCACCCCTGCCTTAAATGAAGTTTTAAAAACCTATATAACTGAAACATTTATTTCATGTACTGATGACTACTAGTACTGGGCCTAGTGACTAGATGGCCCTTTGGATATCTAGGCTACATAATAAAATAATCTAAAAAACTACTTGGAAGGTCCACTGGTTAAAGAAAATCCACTCAAGAATCACTTTTTAACTACAATTAGATGTATCTGCAGTAGAAAATCTTCTTCAGGTGCATTGGCACTCGAGTCAACGCAAAGTCTCTTGCCCACAGCTAGAAACAGGGTGATCAAGCGCAAAGAATCGCACTCGCTCGCTAGGGGCTCAATAGCATTGTTGTGCTCCCGAGAGAGCACCAGAGCCCAATCTCACGTGCAAGAATTTACTAGGTTGATTTCTACACCTGGGCCTACTTATATGTATTAAAAAGTAAGGGTTAGGCCTGGGAAAAGGTTTCTTTTGCCAGGTCCACATTGCAGTGTAAAACAGAACATACAAGCTGTAATGGCAGGCCTGAGACATGTTTTGGGGCTACCCAAGTGAGCGGCACCATTAGTGCTGCAGGCCCAATAGTAATATTTCATTTACAAGTCCTGGGTACAGGTGATACCACTTTACTAGGGACTAATAAAAAAGGAAATGTACCAACTGAGTGTAAGTCAATGTTACCATGTTTTAGGGAGTGAACACACACACCTTAGCACTGGTCAGGAGTGGTAAAATGCATGGATTCCTAAGGCCAATACAAATGATATCAGCAAAGACAAAGGAGGAGTAAGGCAAAATGTTTGGGAGAAGGCCACCCTAAGGATGACAGGTCTAACACTAGTATTCCTCTCAGTACATTTTATATCAAATATGATGTTGTCATGTGATACTTTCTCTGCTTTTAAAACAGTTTTGCGCCAAGCTATCAGAGGTTTGAGCACAGGTTAATTTACGGATGCTTTTGACTTTCACCTGACAAGTATTGTGATTGCTTTTTGAGTAGGGTTTCAGCCCTTCAACCAGTTACCCAATTTCACAGAGCCACTTTTCCATATAATGGTTCTTTTGTCTTCTGATAGCATAAAGTGTGCTAACATTCCTGTGGTGTTTTTGAGGGTGCAGTGCCACCTCCTGTCTACAAGGGAGGACTTGGAGCAAAAACCGACACGTAACAAAACACCGGCCGCCTCAAATCCATTTTTAATACGTTGTAAAAGCTGGCGTACAGGTTTCAGTAGTCATTTTTTATCGTGTAGCGCATATGACTTTGTGGGAACTTAGGTTAAGGTCGTCACAGTGCAATCTAGTCCCCTCAGCGTGAGTGTGCTTTCACACCCAAGTCCCCACAAGGATAGTAACACAAACCACACACACAGACACATACACACCCACCAGTCAAAATAATACTGTCAACATTAAAAATGAATTTCAAAATGAAGGACACACTGTGCTGGCATGTATGCTCAGTAAACATTTGACCAAGAAAACAATGACATGCAGTCCAACGGGTCGTAGCGTCCTTTGTCTTAAGTACTTCCCTTCAATGATCCAACCAGACATAATTTGTCATAGAGGCTACCTTACTTCCATACCTAATTTCGATTATTCCCAGCATTATGTCAAGGGCTTCTAGTTCTTTGTCAGAGTATGCATTACAGAGTTTTTGCACGAGAAAAGAGCAACCCCTCCCCTGTGGTCCAGATCACTTCTGGAAGCAGCTCCCTCCTCATTGTGACTGCAGCCTGGCTGATTGTGCAAACAAAGAAGGGCCCTAGGCAGGTTTTATATGACTGTGACAGCAGAGGCTCCTTTGAGGATAATTAAGTTCCTGGACACTGTCCAAATGGTCCTTGTTAGAAATGGGGTCCTGAGTTGGCAGTAGTTTGCAATGTGTCCAAGTAGGGACCCTCACTCTAGTAATGGTAAGGGAGTCAGACAGCTAAGATAACCCCTACTCACCCCCTTGGTAGCTTAGCGAAAGCAGTTAAGCATATCTCAGAGGCAATGTGTAAATATTTGTACATATTCACAGTAACACTGTGAAAACACCACAAACAGACTCTAGTCTGAGACTTATTTACAGGGCTACTCATGTGTGGCACAATCTGTAATGCAAGCCCACTACTACGAATTGATTTACAAGACCTGGGCACCAATACATTTTAGACAGGGAGGACTTGCACTTTAGCACTGGTCAGCAGTGGTAAAGTGTCCATAGACTTAAAGCCAGCAAAAACAAAATGCAGCACATAGTCAAAAACATGAGGTCAGTGGCAAACAGTTTGGGGAGAACGCTGCAACAAGGGCCATTTCCAGCAGTCATTGTACCAGAGTTTATATGTGTGTATGTGTGTGTGCGCGCATGTGTGTGAATGTGTGTGCCAAAAGTGATATCATTTTTTTAACCATTAATATGAAGTCTTAGTTTTCAATGTATAGGTCTTTGTGTAGGTAGAATTATTATTTTCCTTTGTTGATTTCTATGTGATCCCTTGCAGTACCAGTGAATGGGCATATGCCTTCTGTGATTTTTTTCAAGGCTTGGATAGAATAGTTTTGAACCTGTTAGGGATGTAGAACCATTCACTTAGGTTTGTGTGTAGCTTTTGTGAATTAAAACTGATCTACCCTTTTTTAGATGTTCTTGTGTGACCCTTCCTGTGCCTGACCCTGATTTTTCGAATCTTCCATCCACTTTTTTGTAGATAGTGAATATTTTGCTAGCCAATTCCCTTTGCCAGTCCCCCATTTGCATCTAACACGAAGAACTGCATGTGTATAGTTCTATGCACTATTGATAGAGAAATTTACACTTAAAAGATAGGAACAGAGTAGGTATTCAGTAGATGAAGTCGTATACCAGGAGTACTAATACTCATTCCTGTACTACCTCTGTGAGAAACCCTAATGTTTCAGAGTTGGTTCTGCTACAATAAATTACAAAAAAGCTTAGTATATTCTCATTTATTTAACTGGATTATTTTTATTCAGTGTTTTTTTGTGTTTTCACAATAGGACTGATGTTTTCTTATTTACTGGTGACGCTTCTTAAATTGTTTTTTACGACATGTCCTAAAGTGCCCAACTTATATTTTTATCTTATTTTGTTTTCATTTTGTAAAGGTTTAGACCATACTATGCAATACAATTTTGAAATAAAATGACTCTGTCTACAATATTAATGGGTTTAAATATGAATTAATCTAATCTTGTTTTATGTGTTTTTAGATGGAAAAGAATATGACGCTTATATTTCTTACCTGAAGTATGCAGTGCTTGACAATGAAGAGGAGAGGAAATTTGCTTTTGATATTTTAGCCCATACTCTGGAAAACCATTTTGGATATAAGTTGTGTATATTTGAACGTGATGTAGTGCCAGGTGGAGGTAAGAAAATTTGCATCTTAAATAATTATATCCCATATAAAAACATCAGTAACTTCTGGTTCAAAGTCATTAATCAGATTCAACATTCTAGAAGTTGAGACCTATTTTTGTTATTAATGCTGAAATGTGCACTGAGAATTAGAGTTGAAACACACGTTCACAATAATGATATCATCATTAAAAATGTTGAAAATAAGAAGGCATGATATGTCTATGTCAACGTTTATGTAAACGTACTAGAAGGATTTTCATAGGTCCCATCCATCACCACTAAGTAAAAATATAGTAACTTTTTTTGTGAACATCAAAAAGTAAACGTGAGTTCTACAAACATTCACAATAAATATCACAGAGAACTACACTTTACACTAGTTTAAGTACTCCCACTTTCAAGTTCAAGTTCATTGTAACTTCAATGTCACCATCTCCTTGGTATTAGGAAAAATACTGAACATTCAAAATACATCTCTGTGGGAACAAGGTATGCGGAGGAGAATGTATTGCTGCACTGCATCTTTTTAGGTCTGTGTAGGAAAGTCTGCCTTTTTGCCCTGTGCACCCTAAACATTTTGGACAGATACTGGTGTGTACTGACTCTTGGCTGTGCCCTGGGTACTGCTTACCAGTCCTAAGGCCAGTGCTCTGTGTAAAGTGGATATGCAAATTAGGCTAATTAAAATTGGCAGTATCAACCTATCTATAAGTCCCTCGTATGTAGTAGGGCATGTAGGTTTAGGGACCCCAGCATATGTAGCGTACCCATAGGTGTACTGCTGAGGTGCCCAGTGCCATTTTAAAGGCAGGCCTGCCTTGCTGGCTGCTTTTAAAGTAAAGTTATATGCAAATTCGACTTTGGAATTAAAAGTACTTCCAAAGTCTTAAACTACCCTATTTTTATATATAGGTCACCTCTAAGGTGATCCCTATTTGCCTCTAGGGTTGGGTGCCATGTAACTATATGCAGGAACTGTATACAAATTGTTTTATGAGCCCTGGTGAGGTAAAATATCCAAATTTGTTTTTCCCTCACTGTAGTGAATGGCCTCCATAGGCTAAAACGGGAAGACTTTATTTTAATTTACACAATCCCATTAAGTGTTAGATACTTCAAGTTCGGTATCAAATTAATTGTTATAATAACTCCCTGAACTTACAATTGTTGGATTTAATATAACTAGCTCAAGTAAAGAGTTTTAAACTCTACCTGAAAAGTTGCCAGCTTCAGCACTGTAGTGCCCTTCTCTGATTCGCCAGCCTCCGGCAGCCCGGCCAGGCTGCCTTGATGAGGTGTGAAGTGGCCTGGGCTGAACACAAAGAATGTGCCCTGAGGGAGGAGAACTCACTCAGCAGATGAGGAAGCAAGAAAGGGGCAGTGCTGCCAAAACTGGTCTTCAAAGGCAGGGAAGGACATTTGGATCAACCCAGCCTCTCCCTCACATCCTGCAACCCCAAACAATTAGGCGCCCTCTTGAATAGATTAGGAGAGGGCAGGAGAGGGGTGTATTTAGGATTTTAGCCACACCAGTGGGTGTGCTCAGCCAGATGTAACCTCCAAAAATCAGTTTCAGCCATGATGGATCCCTGGTATTGATTTTTGCCACACTTTCCAGGAAGTGGTCATCACAGGGGAAAGAACCCTTCATCTGATTGGAGAACAATGACCCCCTTTCGCCTAGGGGCAAGGATAAACATGGCAGAGCTGCACCCATACCTCAGATCCTTACAAGGAAGAACATCAGAAGAAGAAGGACTGCCCTGCTGGACCCCTGACCTGCACCTGGACACGGCACTCTGAAGGATCGCACCAGCTCCACACTTGGGCTTCACCACAAGAAGGACTTTGCCTGGCTTCATCTGTTTCAAGGAGAGACTCTCTGTTTGCTATAGGTGCAAAATTGCTAACCATAGCCCCTACATCAAATCCTGAAGAAACTGACCAGCTGGCCATTGTCCAGTGGCCAATTTGGAGTTTGAGCCAGGTGCATACTGGGAGTTGTAGTCTGCTCCCTCAAGGAGCAACTCAGAGCTTCTGGAACCTTGGGGTGAGCTGTGGCATCCTAAAAGACCTTAAAAGCCCTTCTATAAGAAGATCCAGAACTTTGGAGAACTTTTTGGAAAAAGCTCCATAAAGGGACCGACCCGCCACGGCAACTCTAGCTGGCTTGCCTCAACCATGACCTGTTCTGAGTTGCAGGTTCGTCCCGCTGAAGATTATCTCGAAAAAAGAGACTAAGGCCCATATTTATACTTTTTTAGCAGCGCATTTGCGTCATTTTCTGAAGCAAAAGCGGCGCAAACTGTCAAAATATAATTGTATTTTGTAAGTTTACGCCGCTTTTGTGTAAAAAAAATGACGCAAATAAGGAGCTAAAAAAGTATAAATAAGGGCCTAATTTTGAACGTAGAAAGTTGACTCGGACCTCCCACACAGTGTATTCGAAGAGGGCTCCAGGGACGTCAGATTAAGAATCAGGTTCGCTCCAGTCGAAGGATTTCCATCTCCAAAAATCCTCTAGTCCCGAATGTAGAAATCTTCACTGAGGGCTCCAGCAACGCGTATCTGAGGTAGGGCTCCATGGAGGTCTGATTGGACTGGCGAATATGTCCAGCTGAAAAGAATCTTCAAGAGAACAACTAAGTCCGAAGGTAAACTTTTGACCAAGGCCTCCCTCTTGCTGTGGCCTAGCACGGCTTCATCGATGTCGGCCTTAAACTTTGACTTTGCCCCGGTCGAGGTGGGATCACTTGACCAGATTGGTGCTATTTGTTTCTATGCGCTAAAAAACAATCATTCTTTAAAAATTCATATCTCCAGTTCCCTTTACCCGATTATTTTCATTTTGGTGTCATTTTAAAGCTAAAAATATTTCCTATTTTTATACATTGATTTTGGATTTTCCTGTGTTTTATTTAATTACTGTTTTGTGATACTTGAATTCTTTTTAGTTTGTCTCCTAAGTTAAGCCTTGTCGCTCGTTGGCAAGTTACCAAGGGTTGAGCTGGGGTTAATTTATTGAGACCTAACTGAACCCAGTGGGGGTTAGTGGCTTTTTTCTAAGTGAAGGTAGTTACCTACCCTTACCAATAATCCTCTTTCCAACAATCTGGTGTTGGCTAAAGCATTTTGCTTTTACTGAATCCACATAGAAAATCTACAGGACCTTTCTGCCATCCCTCTTCATCTATTGATCTGTTGATGTGTCATTCATGTTTTGCTATTGGCTTCCACTGCATACAGTTGACTTGAGTTATTCTGCGAGGGACCAACAGATCTCCTGACACTGATTCAGACTGTTGCTGCTGCTGCTTTCCGTGTGCTGCATCTTGCCATAGTTGGACATCTTCAGAAGGGATTTACTCTCATTCAAAGATGGCTGTCGGCAAATGTATGCACTTGCACAAGCATGGCCAAGCACCTTTAAATATTTCCGTACAACTTCACTACAAAAGCTTTCAAAGACGGCCACTTGTGCATGTGGAAACAAGGGCAAATGAATTTGAAAGCTTCTGTAAAAGTTTAATAGATAAAAATTCAAAATGGCCATTTATGTGTGTGCTGGCAGAGGCTACAAATTTCAAAACATATTTTTGTAATGAAGATTTACAAAAACATTTTAAAAAAGATGCCGACTTTAGACCAATTGGCTTTGCCTATGCTTTTTTTGGTTGGACCTTCCTAACTTCAAATTACCTATCTTAATGATCGAGTTCTGCTAATGAAAACTGACAAAGAGATGCCATTCCCACTGCACAATACTGAACAGAAGATATAAAATACTCACAACACCACACAACACTGAACAGATTGCATTCAGCACCTAAGCTCATATAGGTCACCTCAAAGAGAATTTGCTGTATTTCTTGTTTTGGTACAACACTGTATTGTTGATTTAAAAATATGTAACTTTCTAAATGTAACATGATGTGTCAGCTATCTTGTCTATTAGAATATGCCATACATATCTTATTCTGAATTAGTTATGCACACCTTGTGTCATTCAATCAGGAGTAAAATGTTTTCTGGCTTCTCAGTGCCACACATGCTGTCTGCTATGTTGGGGCACTGTGTGATTTTTAATTAGCGCAGGCAGCACTAAGTGCAATAATGTGCTTTAAGCTGCTTCAACTTTCTTCCCATGTATACATATGCTCCACTCTCAAACCTAACACTTTACTGTTAATTGACATTATGGATCTCTGAGGTAAGTTTTTATGGTTGGGTGCCCTGGGCTGAGGAAATTATGTGTTTTTAATTGCCCCACCTTCTGAATGAGTCTGTGAATATCCCTGCTGCTGTCGTAGTTAGCCCTGCTATAATCCTGGATGAGTGTGCTCTACACTGTCCTTCTACATTCTCACAGCTGTAAGGGCAGATGTTCATAATCAATCGTAATCAAGCAGCACTGACAGCTGGTGCAAAAGGATTTACAGCACTAGCAACGCCACATAAACTTCGAACACGGCCACTCCCACTTCACATGCCATGTCATTCAAATACCAGCATTTCAAATGTGAAAGCCATTCGACCGCAGCTTTATTTGCTCATAAGGCTAAAATGAAACGCATTATCTCGTCACAGGTCATAAATCACAATGGTCAAAAATCAATGAGGACGGGTCATAAATCATCTTGCATGGGGTCATAAATCACAGCTTCAGCCATGGAACACTGTAGACAGGTCATAAATCATTTTACATGCCATAAATCAATCAGTGTCACTGACCCCTGGTCATAAAACCGTTCACTGTTACCCCATGACATTGCTAGCTGAATGCTTAGCGCCTGCGCCGGTTCGGACATTTTCCATTGTTGGTTGATTCTTGAGCTGGAGTTTACTGTCTGTACCGAGCGGAGGCGTGATGCATGATCTCATAGTCTTAGGCCCAACTCGCTACCTTGAATAGTCTGTTGTCCTCCGCCGGCTGGCGGCCCGGGCTGCAAGTGCCGTGTCCTGACCCATTTTCTTCTTTCATCTCCTTACAAGTGCTGTGAGGGATCCCAAGGCAAGGGACCGGTCTGCTACCCTGTGGTGGCCTTCCCAACTCAGTGAGCTCGTTCAAGTTCCAAGCTGCGACAGACCTTGTTGGCAGGTGTGGGCGGGTGGGACTTCCTGCTTCCGGCGCTACTAGTCCAGAGAATGCCCTGACCGTGTGGGCCCCGGCCACTTATAGGGCACAACTGCCCTGCGTGCACGATTCAAATGTTGCCTCCCCATTGGCCGGTGCTTCTCACCACTTGTGCTTGTTTTGGAGCCTTTCCTTGCACCACACCCCCATTCCTGACCCTGCTTTTGGGGGGGGGGAGGTGTTGCTTGCCCCCGCCATCTTCCCTGTGCATCTTCGGGCCACTGGTGCAGGCCCTTGGCGCTGTTTACTGAGCTGGCCTTCTGAGCACCCTGCAGGTGCGGGCCTCTGCCAGATAACCCTGACTGTACCTCTATATCAGGTTTCAAAGCTCAGACTGGTCACACTTCGAAGTCACTTGTAAGGGTCGTGAACCGCTGCTGCTTATAATTGTCTTGGACAATAAACACAGGAATACTGAATCCCACCTCTCCTCTTCCGTCCAGCACTCCTCACACTAAACGGTTCTTTTACCACCTTTCCTCATCACTGCCATCTCACTGACTCTAGTAGTTCCATGAAAGACATAGAAGAAAGGCCATCTGACTAAGAGTGCTTCAAAAACTCCCACCAGAATCATAGTTAATATTTAGTCTGATTGAAATTATTTAAACCATGGTAATAAAATCACCAATATAGCTAAAAGCTAAACCAAAGAACAGTGCTAACAAAAACTTTACTAACACAGGTAAAATAAACCATCTCAGAATAAAAAATGGAACACAATATGTTTGAAATGTACATGTAAACAAGCACGACATCCCTATAGCTTCAAGAATTTTAAATGGATCTGCCAAAACAAACTTTAAAAAATGGCAACTGAACAGTGACAACAAGCGATATCATTTAAATAGCGCCGGGTGATAGCTTCGATTTCAGACATTATGTTCAAATGTCCGAACAAAGGAAAACTCCATGCTTTCCTTGAATTTTCTTGTGAAGGACAAAATAGGAACAAGCATTGGCAATGCCAATAGGCCTGGCTTTAAGGTGCTGCACCCACCAACCCATGCCACTCATTCTGCATTCACATGGGTACAACTCTGATCCTGCCCTTAGAAAGGCACGTAGTTCATCCTGCAGTCACACAGACACACCACTACCCTCTTTATCTGCCCTCACTAACTCTGCACCCTGACCGTATTCCCCTCTTACCCACCACTTACCCTGCAGTTACACTGTGGCAAAACACCACTTCACTTGCACTTACACCTTAGTCTGCGCTCAGCCATTAATCGCACGCTGCACTCAATCACCACTTACCTTGCACTCACCCACCTACAACACTGTGCACAAACACAGCTTATCCTTAACTCAGACACTACTCACACACCTCTCATTATGCACTTGCAAACCACTAAAACACTACTCATGCTGACCACTCAATATTCACTCATGCACATTTCACCCTGCACACTCGACCCCTCCCACCCTTCACTCACACACTGCTCACCCTATACACATGCACTGCTCACCCATTCCCACACACTGCAAACCCGGCAAACTCAATCACTTAGCCTCTACTTACACACTTCTCACAATGTCCACTCACACAAACTCTTAGCTTGCACTCACACTGCCCACCTGCATTCAGATACCGCTCACCTTAAACCACTCACCCTGCAATAAGGCACTTTCACCCTCACTCAGACACTTCTCACCTAGCCCACCAAAACCCTTCATAATCCAGACTCATCCTACACTAAGGCATTGCTTACCCTTAACAAACAGCCTTCACCTTGCAGACACATACCACTCACTCTAAACTCAGAGACTGCTCCTGGTGCTCACAGCCATGCCCAGCCTGCATTCACACAGCACTCATGCAATTGTCATCCAGCCCTTGCTCACTGATCACCCAACTATCATTCACTCATCATTCCCTTTGCATTCACCCACCATTCATAGTGCAGTCACCTACCACTCACAGTGCACTCATAAACAACTCGCCCAGCACTTACAAAACACTCATCATGCTTTCGCACACCATTCTTACAACTTGCCAACACCAGCCCATGCACATATTCATCACCCTCCCTAGACACACACACACACACACACACAAAACTCCCCCTGCACACAAACACCACTCTCCCTGCACACACACTGCACACACCATATTCACCCTGCACACACACAGAGCTCATGTTTTACTCACACAACTCTCACTCTGCAGACTAGTACACCACTCACCCAGTACACTAAGATATTGCACACCCAGCACACAGGTATTGCTCATTCTTCACACAGACACCACTAATGCTGCACAGCTGACCCTGCACTCAGATAACAATGACATATCTCTTGCCTAGCACTCACACAGCCCTTAACCTCATCCACACTTCTCACCCTGAACTGAAATCGCTTACCCCACTCACACAATTGTTACCTTGTATTGTTACCCAGTACACACACTGCTCACTGTGCATTCACACAACGTTCACCTTGCACATCCACTGTTTATACTGAACACACACTGCTCATGATGCACACTCACATATTTTTCACTCTGTTCTCACTGATCACACATCAATCACCATGCAGTAATATACTTATCCTGTGCTAACGCGTCCTTCTATGTCAATTTATTACACATTAGGACTCGTTTTAGGCCAATGAATCTTGTGACCCAGTGGAGAGACACCGTAGGACGAGATAACTGATCAATATATCAAGTAATATATAAATAATGTCATCAATATTTACCACCACAATGCACTTCACTTTGGACAAAGTCATTAATCAAATTGTCGACGCAACCATGACCTTTCAGCCATGAATAACCACACCCTCTGATAGAATTTTGTGAATTTTATTCCCTATTGAGTACAATCTACCAGCAGAGGAGTTAATCTCAATACCAGGAAGCATAAGAGCATAGTCACGATATGACAGCAGTGATAAGATTTCATTAATGCAAGAAACACAAACATAAGAACATAGCACGGCGTGAACATAGATCAGTATACAGTGAATATCATATAAGTGTCAGTTCAGCACAGCTTAATGTCAGTCATTTGTCTATTTTCGTCAGTCAGAGTGAACTCCTATCCTAACCACTAATTAGCATCAGCATGTTGGGCTTCATGCAAAACAATTTAGAACACCAATTTAGAAAACATCTAACTAGGGCCTCTATAAAAAAGAGCAGTTGGTACCTAGAAAGGAAAAGCAAATAGACAAATTACAAATCGCATTGTCATAATTACCCTCCAAGGATTAGGCCAGCACACAGGATCAGTCTTCGTCTTCAGGACATCGGTCGAACCGCCATCAGTCTAAACTCGTCTAAAGGACAGGGGACACTTCCCTCATAAGGAGGAGAAATGTAAAAGGGGCAGTCTATGGGTGAGGATGGTTCAATAATTCTCAAAGTCACCAAACAGAGTGACAGAGTTTCTGGATAAAATCAATAGCATTCCCTACCTAGTTCTCTCGACCCTTCTTTGACATGGGTTTTTATACCTTTTTTCGTAATACCTTCCCCCAAAATTCTATTGGACAGTTGCTATACTCCACTATATTTAACCTATCAAATTATGCATTAGGTAATTCTAATTGTCACCCCATGATAATTCATGACACTTTGATTGGTCTTCTTTATTGATGTCTTCAGAGGTGGCACATCCAGGGTTACTTTACCGTTTTGACACCTCTTCCTGGGTCATGAGTTCCTTTGTCCATGGTTTGAACGTCCTTGTACATTACATTAATCTACACTTGTTACAATTTTGTATACAAACTTAAACTGAGGCACAAAGTATGCGGTTGGGAACGGAATCATAAAGATACATGCGTCGCCTAAGTTTGAAGAAAAGGAACATTTGCAGGGTCATGGCCCTTTGCGAGTCAGCACACTGAAAAACAGAAGAATGCTGTTAATATGAAAGTCAAGCAGCTAAAACTCCACAGCTCACGCTAACTTAAGGCCTATAGGGTTTTTCAATACAATATCGCAAACGTTAATATAAGCTTGATTAACCATAGCATTGACAATTCTACTCATTAATTGTTATTAGTTCGCATACATATTGATATAGTCATAATTCAAATGCACGTATAAGCAAAATCACTATTATTGTCGTTTTCTATGCAGCATCGTTAAACATTGATATAAGCATTTCGCTTTAATATACGTATTATTTAAACTACGCTCTTTCACCTGCACTCAGACATCTGTCAGCCAGCACTTATGCACCACTCACCCTGCACAAGCACCACTCACACCATTCTTCCTGCTCCAGCACCTCTTACCTTGCGCTCACACTGCTCACCCAAGATTCACACACCTTTCACCCTGCACTCACACCCTATTCATACACCTCTTACCCAATAGTTGCATACTGCTCACCCAGCAGTCACTCACTTCTCACCCCGCAGTCACACACCACTACTCTTCAGTCACAGATCATTCACACACCTTTCGGAGTGTAAATACACTTACACACCGCACAATGCATGATCACAGCCCCCACCCTGCACCCAGGCACAGACAGCATTCACTTTGCACAGACACATCACTCACCTTGCAATCTCAAAGCGCTCGTCTTTCACTCATATACCACTCACTCTGAACTCACATCTCTCACCTTACACTCACACACTCTCATCCTGTGCTCTCCTACTACTCACTCTTCACTTACATACTTCTCACTCTTCACTCACATCTCTCACTGTGCACTTACACACCTCAACCTCTACATACACTGCTCTCCCTACACATACATCGCTCATCCGACATTGAGGCCCTGCTCACCTTGCACTAATGCCCAGGTCATCTTGCCCTCAAGAACTGCTCACCCTGCACTTATACAACACTTGACTTCTCATCACCCATTGCTCATCTTGCAGACATTTGCCACTCACACTGAACTCTCACTGATGGACTGATCGATAAAAAGTAGCCATGTGAGAAAGAGGCATTGCTGCAGGGACATAGAGTTTGTCCTCCTCACTGCAGCGCATCAGATATTTTGAGGGCCACCACTACAGATTGTGCATTTGAGACAGTACAGCAATATCCCTGTAGCATGCTAGGACCATCGAACCCAGAAGGCAGGTCAGTGGAGTGAAATGTTCAACATCAAATATCTCTCCTGCATATACCTTAGGGCACTGTCGCCCTATACCCAGTTCGGACCCCTATCATGCACAATAAGCCTATCACTGACCAGCCTGAGCCGCAAAAAATTATGCAAATTAGTCAAATAAATTGACCTCCAGGTGGCTGGCCTGCAAATCTGATGGATAGGAGGATTCCTCAAATGAGCCCCCAAACCGCTACTCCTCTAGTGTAATGATATTTTTACCCAGCAGGGACCCCTTAGCTTTTTGAAAACAAGATGCCTGTCTTTACCCGGCAGGGGCTGCTTAGCTTTCTGAAAATAAAAGGGCATGTCGGACACTTATTGAGCAAGAAATTGTTACCAGGCATCCTAAAACAGTATAAATAGGTTATTGGGAAAAACACCATTATATAGCACACCATACATAAAACAAAACATGATGAAGTAAAGTTTAAGTTACACATACGGTGATGTCTTCTAACATGTTGGAATAACACACCCTCCTTGCAACTTTAACCAAAGTATCAGGATAGGCCCCTACCCGTGTTAGTGCACCTCACAAACAAATACAACATAGTATAGCATAACATAACAACATTCCATGACCTGCTGTCCTTTTTCCTTGGTAATACAATTTTATATAAAACACAAAAGGTGGCCGAGTGGAAAGGTTTTGCACTAGCATAAGCGACCAGCAAGCTTCCGATTTGACAACAACGCAAACAGTGCAGACTCCCTCACTCTTTCATTCCCCTCTGATCGAATCATAAGCTCCTTAATTTGGACTCTTACCCGTTTCTAATTCGATAATGCTCTCCTTGCTGTCAATATGTCCTGCCTCCCTTTTTTCCGAGCTTCTTTTACACTCTTCCCTGCTACTTTCACTTTTCTTTCACGATTGCACTGTCATCTCATTCTCCTTCCACTTATCCACTTGCATGCCCCTCCCTCAATATCTTCTATGCCCTTAAGTTTTAAAAGATTTGTGTCTTCCTCTCAGTCTCTTCCATCTCGCTCTGGCAACTCTTAATTTCTCCAGCTTTCTGTCAATCTCTCAGGCATCCTATCAATATGCCCTTTACCATCTCAAGCTCTAGTAGTAATGTGAATGTTGTACCCTGGTTAAATATAAAACGCCAGAAAGGACAGGTGGGCTATTTTTGCTGAATGAACGTACCTTACAACAGCGCTTCTGACTGCTAGTCACAGAGGCCCATGTCAATTGTGTTTGTGAGCAGTTCATTCAGTTCTGTATTGCACTGTGGTACTTGCACCTTAGAATTTTAAGCTTACGCCTAAAATCAGAGCAAAACTACAAGCACCTAAATACATATTCAGAAAGAGGACTGGGTATAGTAATGGCACCAGGCATCAGAAGCTTTGATATCTTGCACATCTGCTGTTTTCGCAGACATACGCATGCTGGATGACTCAGTAAGTTAAGGCTTGCTGCTGATATATACAGTACAGTTATCTGCAGGTCAAGAGTCTGAGGCAAGGTTGACTCACACTTCCATTCTTCCAATGGTGGTATGTAGAGTGCACATCTGCCAAGTGAGCACCTATCACTTGTGACACATTAAACCAGTTCTGGCATTTTGGCCAACACTGCATTGCTTTCAGAATTGTGTAGGTCAGTTGTTCTTCATCTGTTGTCCGGGGGTCCACAAAGCATACCGCTGGGTTAAAAAATTAAATACAATTATAGATTAAATAACTGTAAATAAATAAAGAAGCAAAATGTACACTTGAAAATATTTAAACACTCTGTAAATGTGAAGGAATTTGAAATTGGATCCTTAAAATTAATCTATTATCCTCAGACTGATTTGTGGGAGAAGTGCAAGTTCATCGAATAAAATATAGAATGGAGGATGAGTGGCCTCAATTGAATTTAGAATAGCTCCAACGTTCCTGTTAACATAAAAAAATATTTTTAAAATATTTATTTGTGAATGTAAATATTTTATCATTTGTTTATTTATTTGATGAAATCTTGTTTCTCTTTTTTTAGTGTATTGTTTTGAGGTTCAAATAATCAAAAATGTATGGGCTGAAGTCCTTGGTTTCAAATAAAGATTCATTGAGGTTTTGCAGATTCCAATAATTGTTTAGTGGGGGTCCCCTGGCTCCAGTAATATTAAGTGTGTAATATTAGGTGGTTGTGCTCAAAGAGTCCTGAACCAGGCTGTTAGGTTAGTACACGACTTTAAACAAAAGGTAGCATTCAATTAGTTGAAATGAGGCAAAGGTGTGCCCAATCTATTCAGGAAAACTGGGGGCTAGTAGGTGAAAAGGGGTACGGTGCATGAAGGAAAAAGTGCAACATGAAAATACAGTTTGAGAGGTAGGCATTTGAATATGCTGTTTATGGCAGTGGGCCAGCAGCATGGAGATGTGCAGGGGCCCATCTAGCTGTCGTCTTTTGCCTGCACCAAAACGCGAACAAAACAGCTCTTTCTTCAGCCTTAGCTCTTGCTGAAACTGAAAGCCTCTTGACACAGTTCAATCCATTTTTAATATTCCTAGTTTCCCATGTTTAAGTTAACAACATATGTCACTGATTGCCAAGTGTTCTGTCAGCACATTGATTACGCTCTGTTTCCTGGCGTAGTAACTATCATTGAATCACTCCCTAGCAGTAAATTCTTATTTACTTCACTTAGCTTTCATCCTGCAGGGCACCTTGCAACTTTCACCAGTTAGAAAGAAGTTTAAAACGGAGCATAGAAAACATCCACATGCTGGAATCCCTCTTGCTATTGACCCCTTAGCTGCTACCCTCCCCTACCAGCAACCCCCCCTACCTCACCCCCCCTCCCCCACCCCAAGGCTGAGACCTTTCTTGGCTATTTGGTGAAGTTTGCGCTTAGGGCTCCATAACTTTTTTCCACATAGATATCCATGCCAAATTTGCATCCTTTTTTCAAACATCCTGGGAATTCCAAAAGTGTCCAGGGTTTGTGGAGTCCTCTGGAGGGGTCTGAGAAAGTAGGTAAAATATAGCCAAATTTTTCTGTTTTTAGACAAATAGGGAAGAAGTGCTCCAGGTAAAAGTGGCATGTTTTTTCCCTAAGTAGGACAGCCATGAACAATTGGCTACACTAAAATTGCCATCTTCCCAACTTTCAGCGACATGCTGAACTGAATCCAGAAACCTAAGTTTGTACCACAGTTTTGGCATTTTTCTATTAGGTAGCCTTGTTACCCTATTTTTAGGCTCTCAACCTAGTTCCACTTTGCAGTGGAAACCAGTGTGAAACCCATGGGTGATCCAAAAAAGCTATAGATTTCTGAGAATTAGGCAAAATTCTGAATTCAGGAAGGGGTCACGTGTAGATTCCTCAAGGTTTTTCCAAGAAAAATAACTGTTGAAATAAAGAAATATTAAAAATGAGTAGGAAAAAATGGGCATTTGAGACAACATTTTCATCTGTAACTTTTTGTCACCATAGCCGATTGACAAAAGTATTATATACCACTATATTCGCTAGACCCATTGGGTTGTGGAGATATATATAGGTTTTGCCGGTTTTCTAAGGACCCAATGTAGCCAGAGCCAACAACTGAGGTGCACTGTACAGTGGTTTTTCTTTGAGTACTGAGTATAGAACAAAATAGGCAGAGTGAAAACGGGTAGGAAGGAAACTTATGTATTTCTGAAATGGCCACAAGATATAGGCCCTCATTCTGACCTTGGCGGGCGGCGGAGGCCGCCCGCCAAAGTCCCGCCGTCAGGTTACCGTTCCGCGGTGGAAAGACCGCGGCGGTAATTCTGACTTTCCCGCTGGGCTGGCGGCCGGTCTCCTTCAGACCGCCAGCCAGCCCAGCGGGAAAGAGGCTTCCACGATGAAGCCGGCTCGGAATCGAGCCGGCGGAGTGGAAGCTGTGCGACGGGTGCAGTTGCACCCGTCGCGTATTTCACTGTCTGCGCAGCGGACAGTGAAATACATTTAGGGGCCCTCTTACGGGGGCCCCTGCAATGCCCATGCCAGTGGCATGGGCACTGCAGGGGCCCCCAGGGGCCCCGCGACCCCCCCTACCGCCATCCGGATCTCGGCGGTCCGACCGCCGGGATCTGGATGGCGGTAGGGGGGGTCAGAATCCCCGCGGCGGTGCAGCAAGCTGCGCCGCCGCGGAGGATTCAATGGGGCCGCGGTACACTGGCGGGACCCCGCCAGTGGTGCCGGTCCGACCGCGGCTTTACCGCCGCGGTCGGAATCCCCATTGAAGCACCGCCGGCTTGTCGGCGGTGCTCCCGCGGTCCTCCGCCCTGGCGGTCAAAGACCGCCAGGGTCAGAATGAGGGCCATAGAGTTTAGAAGCAGTGGTTATTTCTGTGGGTACCTGTACAAGCGTATGATTTGGAGGGTATTCATGAATATGTCATCTTTTCTATATAATGGCTTACATTTGAAAGGCAAAAATGCAGAGAAATCCAATAGGTAATAAAAAATGATCTACTATTCTATGCTCCCACAAACCTCTCGATAAAAATAGTAACTCACTTGTGTCACATAGGCTCTCATTATCTTAATTTGGCTGCTGGATTTGGGCAGCAGCATCATTTGAATTGTGGGGAACTGAGTGCAATCCCACACCATGTGACAACTGTCACCTGAATCTGTTTTCAGGCAACTCGCAGCGTCTCAACTCTGCCCGAGCAGGGATGATTTGTGGCAAGTGGGCGCATTAACTAATGACTTCTCAGGGAAATTGTGGTGTATCAGATCCCATCCTTTTCTCCCAGTTACTTTAGTCTCACACATGCAAAGACAAACAGAGGCAGAAAATGGTTCGGTAAGATTTATTGAAACCACTGCGCTTTAGATAAAAGGACATGAATTGCAAAAATTAGAATGTTAAAACATACAAAAAGCAAAATGGTGACAAGGAAAGTTTAAGACGGGAAAAGTCCCACCATACTGTCACTATGCCTAATGCATGTGGTTCCTACCTAAGCTATGTTAGAGCACTGCATAATAAGCCTTAATCTGCCCTTCAGTATTCCCCCACTGGGAAGACATCCTCCCCCGTACCTGAGCAAGGAAGCCAGTTGTCTATAGAGGAACCATCCCCCTGTAGGCCAGGGAATCGGAAGTCTCAGCAAGCAGCTGTAACAAAGTCAATCAGCATGCAGTCGTGGTCATCTGTCTGGAATCTCCCTCTAACATACATGTGACAGAGAAGTATTTTTATAATAAAACAGCTAATGTCCTAAGAAAATGTCCCCGCATAAGAATGTATGTGTTTCCATGTATGTTGGAGACGCAGTGTACCACTTTGCGGGCATCCCTATCTCGCTGCAGCCGTGAGGAAAGCACAAAGTGAAAAGAATGTGTTCCTAAGAAACACAATGCCTTCCTAGGTGAAAGAACAACTAGATAAAGAAAAGAAAACAGCACCACAAATGTGGCTGATTCTGAAATAATAAAAATGAAGCAGAATAAAATGTAACTGGGCCAAAGGGCTCATGTGGCAGGCCTAGTTGCTAAAATAACATGCCTAGAGTCATTACTAAAATGGCTATACAACACTTGTGTGGGTAGGCCTAGTGCCCATGATAGGAAATGCCTCAAAATGCAACTTGAACGCAGCACATTTTTCCACACAAAACTGACACTTTTTTCCAACATGGTTAGCCTGAGGTTTTGGACCCTAGTTCAGACAGCACCTAGGGAAACCTAGCCAACCTGTAAACTAGACACCTAGGGGTATCAAGGGTGGTCTAATTTGCATGGCTAAGAGCAATTATGTTTACACAGAATCCATTGCAAACCTCAAACTTTGACTAAAAAACACCTTTTTCGTCACATTTCTGTGACGGAAAGCTCCGGAATCTCTGGAGATCAACAAACTTCCTTCCACCTGGCATTCTCCTAGGTCTCCTCATAAAAATGGTACCTGACCTGTGTGGGTAGACCTAGTGCCTGTGATAGGAAATGTCCCAAAATGCAACATGGACACATTTTTCTATTAAAAACGGACTAATTTGTCCCCAAAGTGGGTAGCTCAATATTCTAGACCCTAGCTCAGCCAGCACCTATGGCAACCTAGACAACGTGTTCATTTTTAAAACTAGACACCTAGGGGTATCCAAGGAGGGCGAACTTGCATGGCTCACACCAGTTTTTTGTACAGAGAATCCCTTGCAAGCCTCAAACTTTGACTAAAAAACACAAATGTTACTCACATTTCTGTGATGGAAAGCTCCCTGTCTGTGAGAGCAATGCCGGCTCTCGCAGGAGACGGGGAGGTGACTTGGATCGTGTGTGCCTTGAGACACCCCGTGGTCCCATTGCACACTGGATACCCTGGAGGGCACTCAGGAGAGACAGTTGGGCCCGGGGGGATGTGAACCCTGAGGCTAAAATTGACCTGGGGTGGGGGGCCAAGTGACCATGTGCCTCAGAGAAAAAAAGATGTAGAAGTTAAGGCTGGGTGATGGGGACCTGAGGGCCACGTTTGGCCTGGGGAGTGAGGGTTTGCAGCCCTCCTCCCCCCAAAATATATAATATGGTAAGGCCAGGCCCGGGGCAAAATTGATCAGGGGAGGTGGGCCATGTGGTCCCCTGTTCCATTGAATGCGGGATGGGTTCCCTGGTACCAAAATTGGCCAGGGAGGGGGGCTGCACTGCCCCCACTCCCATGTTTCTCCCTTTAAATTGCTAAGAATATGCAAATGTGCAAATGACCTGGAAGCTGCGCCCGCTTGACCACACACCGCCTACTCCAGTAGTATGCATTTGTCTTCCCCCCTTTTGCCAGGAAGATGGATAGCTTCCCAAATGAACCCCAGTGCGTTTACCACTGATTTTGATGTCACCTTCTTGATGCCAAGGAATATGAGGACACAAAGAAGCATTTACTTCATATAGATCAGAGGAATGACCCTGGTTTGATGAAGATTTTCCTCTTTGTAGTGTTATTGGCCTCTTTACAGTAGGATTAATCTGTTCACAGAATTCTAGCGAAAGATGTACAAGGGACAGTCACATTGTTAAATGGACACAAGGTCACTGGTGACATGTCCTTGTGCTCCATTACACAACTGTATTGTAGAATACATACTTGACATTTACCCAAGGTGGCAGAAAGAACTCCACTTGGGTAGATATTTCATGCAAAGCTGTGGACTCTTATTGGTAAAAGGACAGGTGAGGTTCCTTTCTGGAAGAGTCACTTACACAACTACTGACATACCCACACATACACTCACTTATTCACAGTCACACTGAGACACTCATTCACCCACTCACAGACCCACTCAGAGACCCATACAGCCACTCACACACCCACTCAGAAACTCACACACCCACCCACTCACAGACCCACTTACATGCTTGTGCACCCACTCACAGACCTATTCAAAGACTCATGCACCCACACACAGATTCACTCACTCACAGAATCATGCACCCACTCACAGACCAACGCAGAGACTCAGGCACCCACTCACAGACTCACTCAGACACTCACACACCCACTCACAGACCCACTCATGCACCCACTCACAGACCCACTCATATACTCACATAGCCACTCACTGACCCACTCAGACTCACTCACTCACAGACCCACTTAGAGACTCATGCACAGACTCACAGACCTACTCAGACCCTCACACATACACTGACATACCCCCACAGACACTCACACACCCTCTCACAGACACTCTCATACCCACTGTCACACCGAGACACCTGCTCACACCTACTCGCAAACTCACACATTCTCACACCCACTTTCACATCCACATATACCCTCTCACACCCACTCTCACACCCAGGCAAACACTTTCACACCCACTCTCACACCTAGCAACACCGTCTTACACCTATTCTAACATCAAGAGAGACAGGCCCTGAGACCAGCTCCTGCTGCACATGGCCAAAGGCCATACACAGCATGGGGTTGGGTGGCTAGGGGGTTGGCTGTAGGGCCTGGCCAACCCCCACCATGCATGGCGAAAGGCCATTTATGGCATGGGTTCGAGTGTTATAGCCGGATGAAGGCCGTGCGCAGCAGTGGCTGGATTAATGTATATTCATGAAAATTACTTTACGTTAAAAAAAAAACATATACATTCACTGAAAAAAACAAAGGTTACAGGGCTGTTATCGTTAGGAAATAGAATTAAAAAAAATATAAAATTCACTTAAAAAACCAAAGGTTACAGGGACGTTATAGTTAGGTTCTGACTTTACTCACACAAATCCAAAGAAATTCAGCAGTTATAATTGCGGTTATTTCAAGTAACTATAACTCATGGCCTAAGGTAACTATTATTCACCCCCTTGCCATGCACTGCTAATTACCCCAGATTTACCCCAGATTTCACAGCACTCATGACAACTTTTATAACCTCAGTAAATATATGTAATGAAACAATGTAAGTCAAATTATTGAAGAAAAAACTGTGCATGGAGAGGTGCGAGTTACAGATGCCTTAGGCCGCAAGTTAAAGTTACGTGAAATAATTCTAGCTATAACTGCTGAGTTTCTCCGATTTTGTGTGAGAAAATTCAAAACCTAACTATAAAATCTGTATGACCTTTGGTTGTTTAGTTGAATATATGTAAATCTATATATACACCTTTAGGTAGAGATATCTCTCTCTTTAAATGGATATATCTATCTATATATATATATAGAGTGAGTGTCTCTCTCTCTCTCTCTCTCTCTTTATATCTATATCTATATATATATATATATATATATATATATATAGTTGCCTTAGGCCTCAAATTATAATTGCTTGAAATATTCTGGCTATTACTGCTGATATATATATATATATATATATGGAAAACAAAAAGGCTCAGAAAAGGCACCGCGCTCCAATTACCGGTGCTACTGCTGAGGCGAGCCAACCCACAACAATGTTATTAATCAAAAATTAGCAGTGTACTCCATTAGGGGTGATAATTCTCACGTTTATTTCAAGTTCAAGCTGGAAAAATAAAACGAACGACGCGTTTCGACCGTCTGGTCTTTTTCGAGTTCAAAGAATCTCATTACTCTTGCAGCTTCTATTTATAGAAACGAACAGTGCTTTACAGTGCATGTTGGGACTCGTGGTTCCAAACCACTTAACCCTTCGACAAATATAACAAACAAACAAAAGTAATGTGTGTAAATATTATTACATTTCAAAAAGAGGACATGGGTCAATTTATTTAAACACTAATGTTTTGAATTCAAAAAACTGTAGTACCACCATATATTGACAATTGATTATGCATGTAGTCAAAAATAAATTATTGAAAATGTATCAATTTAATTCTCAAATAAATTCTTTGATTTTTGTAACCATTATTGTCGTACTACCAGAAATAATGCAAAATTTCCTCCAAAATTGGTTAATTCATTGATATAAATCTGTGTAACTAATGTAGCTATTGAATTGTAAGAAAGAAGGAAAAAGGAAAAAGGAAAAAGGGGGAGAGGAGAGATCCAAAGAAGTCAAATTCAATGATTTTCAAAATAATGTATCTTATCTTATGTTATACAGGTGATAAGAGCAAATGTTATTGTGGTAGAATTTATAACTCCACATTAACATTAAATATTCTTTTAAATTAAGGCTAGAACTACAAATGAACAAATAATTCTTCATCATTGTTCATCCCAAAAGGGACCTTAGTTTTCATCTGTATTATGAATCTTGATTCAAGACGCCTTAACTTTTTGACTCTATCACCTCCTCTCTCATGCTCAGGAATGTGATCAATACCATAGTATCTCAGTGTTCTCCAGTCATTCTGTGTGTGAGTTTCTAAGTGTCTAGCTGTGGCATATGTGAAATCCTTATGATTGATTGCTCTTATGTGTTCCAAAATTCTTTTCTTTAAAGCACAAATTGTGCTCCCAATATACTTGGAGCCACAATGACATTCAATTACATACACCACAAATTTTGTGTCACATGAGATCTTATGCTTAATTACCAACTCTTGTCCATTTGGAAATGTGACCTTTTTCAAAGATTTTTCAATTTTACAAGCTTTACAATGATTACATTTAAAGAACCCCTTTTGGGTTTCCCCCAGCCAAGTGTGTTCCTTCTCCAGGCAAAAATGACTTTTAATAATCATATCCTTTATACTGGGTGCTTTCCTGTATGAAAATAAAGGCATAGGGTCCACTAGGGATCCTAAATCCGAATCTCGTTTTATAATTTGCCAATGTTTGCATAAAATGTTTTTAATAGAATTACTTTCTTTGGTAAACTGCATTATCATTCTTATTGGCTCTTTTGAGGTTTTCTCCTTGTTTTGAAACAGGAGGACTTCTCGTTTTTTTGACTGAATTAAATTGAGATATTTTCTTGAGAATGTTCTCATTATAACCTCGAGTTTTGAACCTCTCATAGGTTTGATAAAATTTTGATAATGACTCACTTTCACTGGAGCAATTTCTCCTCATTCTAATGAATTCACCCAAGGGTATACTGTTAATCAGAGATTTGGGGTGAAAACTTTTACCATGTAGTATGCTGTTGCATGCAGTCTCTTTACGAAAAACCGTGGTTTCTATTTTGTCATTCTCAATATAAATCTTAATGTCTAGAAAATTAATTGTTGTATTACTTATATCACAAGTGAATTTAAGACCCACTTCATTGTTAATCAGAATACCAAAATATTCCATAAATTCCTGCCTTGATCCATTCCAAATGATAAAAAGATCATCTATGTAGCGAACCCAAAGTAATGCTTTTTCAGCATAGTGTTCATTGTTTTTACTCCACACTATCTCCCTTTCCCACCAACCCATTACCAGGTTTGCATAATTTGGGGAAAATGAAATTCCCATAGCAGTGCCACATAATTGATGATAAATTTCATGATTAAAAATGAAAACATTGTTTTTAAGACACATATCAATCATGTCTAGTAACATCTTTGAATGCTCTAACTCCGAAATATTTCGCTGTTTCAAAAAGTATTCACAAGCATTTAACCCAATTTCATGCCTGATTGATGTGTAAAGAGAGACTACGTCTATTGTAACTAACAAATAACTGCTATGCCAATCTAAGTCTAGTAGAATTTTAAGAAGATCTCCAGAGTCCTTGATATATGAACTTAAGGTTTTTACTATGGGAGCTAGATAAATGTCTACATAATTCGAAACTCTTTCAAATAATGAATCACATGCAGAGACTATTGGCCTTCCCGGTGGTGATTTCAATGATTTGTGAATTTTCGGCAGAAAATATATCGTTGGTAAAGTAGAATTCTCTTTCTTTAAAAATGTGTATTCTTCACGATCAAGTAACAGTTGTTGATACCAAGTCTCCAATTTAGTATGTAAAAGAAAAGTCAACTTTTTTATAGGATTTGATGTTAACTTTTTATATTCAAATGGATTATTCAGTTGTCTGTAAGCTTCCATCATATAATCGGAAATATTTTGGATGACAATATTGCCTCCTTTGTCTGCTGGTTTAATTATAATCCGATTATTTTGTGTTAAGTTCTTTAGTGCCAGGCGCTCATTTTTTGTCAAATTCTCCATGTTATTTCCACGTTTTTTATTTTGTAGGCGCTCTAAATCTCCTAAAACTAATTCTGAATATAAATCTATTTTATTGCCTGGAGATAAAACAGGACAAAACTTCGATTTCTCTTTTAAACCAGATGGTATATGATATTTGGTATTCACGTTTAGTTGTTGTAAAACTTCCATTTCCGTATATTCATCGTCCTGTAAGTTATGAAATAAGTCAAACATTGTTTTTAAATCAGTTGCTTGATCAACAGTTAATTGAGTTTCATCTGATTCCACTGTGGTCTTATTCTCTAAATTAGACAAAGTCTTTTTCTTTTGCTGTGTATGAAATTTCAACAATTTTAACTTTCTTATGAATTTATAGATATCAATCCGAGTATCTACATAATTATGATGAATTTCCGGGCAGAATGATAGGCCTTTGTTAAGAGTTTTTAATTCCAATTCTGTGAGTTTGTAATCAGACAGATTAACTACTAAGTTTGGAGATTCGCTTATTTCCTTAAGCTCCTGAGAGAGTATTGTCTTTTGCCTGTTTCTTTTTGCTCTCCTTGATTTTCTTTTTTTGATTCTGCCTGATTTGATTTTCTTCCAAAGCCACGGCCTGTTGTTCTGCCTCTTCCTCTTGAAAGTTTTTGATCCAAACAAAGTACTTGCATTTCTTCTAAAAAAGTGTTTCCGTTATCAATGCTATCTCCTTCACTTACTTCTACTTCTGACTCTGTGGACGTCTCATCCCCACTTTGGACCGGTTGTGCTCTTATAGCCTTGGAATTACGTTTTAATTGATCAATGGAAGTTTTACAACAACTAAACGTGAATACCAAATATCATATACCATCTGGTTTAAAAGAGAAATCGAAGTTTTGTCCTGTTTTATCTCCAGGCAATAAAATAGATTTATATTCAGAATTAGTTTTAGGAGATTTAGAGCGCCTACAAAATAAAAAACGTGGAAATAACATGGAGAATTTGACAAAAAATGAGCGCCTGGCACTAAAGAACTTAACACAAAATAATCGGATTATAATTAAACCAGCAGACAAAGGAGGCAATATTGTCATCCAAAATATTTCCGATTATATGATGGAAGCTTACAGACAACTGAATAATCCATTTGAATATAAAAAGTTAACATCAAATCCTATAAAAAAGTTGACTTTTCTTTTACATACTAAATTGGAGACTTGGTATCAACAACTGTTACTTGATCGTGAAGAATACACATTTTTAAAGAAAGAGAATTCTACTTTACCAACGATATATTTTCTGCCGAAAATTCACAAATCATTGAAATCACCACCGGGAAGGCCAATAGTCTCTGCATGTGATTCATTATTTGAAAGAGTTTCGAATTATGTAGACATTTATCTAGCTCCCATAGTAAAAACCTTAAGTTCATATATCAAGGACTCTGGAGATCTTCTTAAAATTCTACTAGACTTAGATTGGCATAGCAGTTATTTGTTAGTTACAATAGACGTAGTCTCTCTTTACACATCAATCAGGCATGAAATTGGGTTAAATGCTTGTGAATACTTTTTGAAACAGCGAAATATTTCGGAGTTAGAGCATTCAAAGATGTTACTAGACATGATTGATATGTGTCTTAAAAACAATGTTTTCATTTTTAATCATGAAATTTATCATCAATTATGTGGCACTGCTATGGGAATTTCATTTTCCCCAAATTATGCAAACCTGGTAATGGGTTGGTGGGAAAGGGAGATAGCGTGGAGTAAAAACAATGAACACTATGCTGAAAAAGCATTACTTTGGGTTCGCTACATAGATGATCTTTTTATCATTTGGAATGGATCAAGGCAGGAATTTATGGAATATTTTGGTATTCTGAATAACAATGAAGTGGGTCTTAAATTCACTTGTGATATAAGTAATACAACAATTAATTTTCTAGACATTACGATTTATATTGAGAATGACAAAATAGAAACCACGGTTTTTCGTAAAGAGACTGCATGCAACAGCATACTACATGGTAAAAGTTTTCACCCCAAATCTCTGATTAACAGTATACCCTTGGGTGAATTCATTAGAATGAGGAGAAATTGCTCCAGTGAAAGTGAGTCATTATCAAAATGTTATCAAACCTATGAGAGGTTCAAAACTCGAGGTTATAATGAGAACATTCTCAAGAAAAATCTCAATTTAATTCAGTCAAAAAAACGAGAAGTCCTCCTGTTTCAAAACAAGGAGAAAACCTCAAAAGAGCCAATAAGAATGATAATGCAGTTTACCAAAGAAAGTAATTCTATTAAAAACATTTTATGCAAACATTGGCAAATTATAAAACGAGATTCGGATTTAGGATCCCTAGTGGACCCTATGCCTTTATTTTCATACAGGAAAGCACCCAGTATAAAGGATATGATTATTAAAAGTCATTTTTGCCTGGAGAAGGAACACACTTGGCTGGGGGAAACCCAAAAGGGGTTCTTTAAATGTAATCATTGTAAAGCTTGTAAAATTGGAAAATCTTTGAAAAAGGTCACATTTCCAAATGGACAAGAGTTGGTAATTAAGCATAAGATCTCATGTGACACAAAATTTGTGGTGTATGTAATTGAATGTCATTGTGGCTCCAAGTATATTGGGAGTACAATTTGTGCTTTAAAGAAAAGAATTTTGGAACACATAAGAGCAATCAATCATAAGGATTTCACATATGCCACAGCTAGACACTTACAAACTCACACACAGAATGACTGGAGAACACTGAGATACTATGGTATTGATCACATTCCTGAGCATGAGAGAGGAGGTGATAGAGTCAAAAAGTTAAGGCGTCTTGAATCAAGATTCATAATACAGATGAAAACTAAGGTCCCTTTTGGGATGAACAATGATGAAGAATTATTTGTTCATTTGTAGTTCTAGCCTTAATTTAAAAGAATATTTAATGTTAATGTGGAGTTATAAATTCTACCACAATAACATTTGCTCTTATCACCTGTATAACATAAGATAAGATACATTATTTTGAAAATCATTGAATTTGACTCCTTTGGATCTCTCCTCTCCCCCTTTTTCCTTTTTCCTTTTTCCTTCTTTCTTACAATTCAATAGCTACATTAGTTACACAGATTTATATCAATGAATTAACCAATTTTGGAGGAAATTTTGCATTATTTCTGGTAGTACGACAATAATGGTTACAAAAATCAAAGAATTTATTTGAGAATTAAATTGATACATTTTCAATAATTTATTTTTGACTACATGCATAATCAATTGTCAATATATGGTGGTACTACAGTTTTTTGAATTCAAAACATTAGTGTTTAAATAAATTGACCCATGTCCTCTTTTTGAAATGTAATAATATTTACACACATTACTTTTGTTTGTTTGTTATATTTGTCGAAGGGTTAAGTGGTTTGGAACCACGAGTCCCAACATGCACTGTAAAGCACTGTTCGTTTCTATAAATAGAAGCTGCAAGAGTAATGAGATTCTTTGAACTCGAAAAAGACCAGACGGTCGAAACGCGTCGTTCGTTTTATTTTTCCAGCTTGAACTTGAAATAAACGTGAGAATTATCACCCCTAATGGAGTGCACTGCTAATTTTTGATTAATAATATATATATATATATATATATATATATATATATATATATATATATAAATATATACACACATAGGCTGAGATATCTCTCTCTTTATATAGATCTATCTATATAAATAGAAAGTCTCTCTCTCTCTCTCTCTCTCTCTCTCTATATATATATATATATATATATATATACATAGCAAAGGAAATGCCACTCTTCACAGGCATTTGAAAAGACCGCACTCCACAGTTTCAAATGCCTGTGAAGAATGGCATTGACTTTGCTATGAAATAACGGCTACCGGTGGCCGTGACCTGCACCGACTCCGAGAGGTGGAAGAAGCTGGGTAAACATCAAGATCATTATGGGGGTTATTACAACTTTGGAGGAGGTGTGAATCCATCCCAAAAGTGACGGTAAAGTGACGGATATACCACCAGCCGTATTACAAGTCCAATTTTATCCTATGGAACTCGTAATATGGCTGGTGGTATATCTGTCACATTTGGAACGGATTACCACCTCCTCCAAAGTTGTAATAACCCCCTATATGTCAAAACAAAGCCCCTTCAGGAATAGCTACTTCAGGGTTAGAGTGGCATATAAATTATGCAAAAATGGATAAGAGAAATCTGGTAAGTTTCCAAGTTTAGATGAAGGGCAGCTCCAGTAAAAGTCACTCTGCAACACCAGCGATACTCCAGATTTGCTCACCTCAAATGTCTGTTTATCTAGTAAAGTTTTTGAGCATAGGATCAGCACAGTGCTATCCACGCCACACTAGATAGGCACAAAGTCTTTTGTCATTTGCACAGCAAAATCTTTAGGCATAGGATTGACACAGTGCTATCCTCGCTGAGCTGTAAAATGACAAAAGTCATTCACTACTCCAGGCACAATAATCCAGCTCTGGACTGGTAAAATACCATCCAAACCAACCTTGAATGAGTAAAAGCAACCCCTGACACCTGTTTCGCTATCATTATAGGTTTTCAGAGGAGTTTAAATTTGTCCGCATACAAGGGAGCACCCAGTATAAGTCGAAACAAAGCACGTTCAGGGTTAGAGTGATGCATAAATTATGCAAAAAGGGAAGTGAGAAATAAATGTGGGTAGTTCCCAAGTTTAGGTGGAGAGCAGCTCCAGTAAAGAGCTCTCTGCAACACAAGCGACACTCTAAATTTGCTCACCTTAAATATCTGTTTAGCTAGCAAAGTTTTTAAGCATAGGATCAGCACTGTGCTATCCATGTCGAGCTAGATACATTTGTGTTTAAAGAGATACCTTTTATCCATGAGTGCGGTTTCCCTGGGGGCCGATCATAACCCCCAGGTAAACTGAGAGAGATGTTTCTCCCCCTATATATAGAGAGAGCAAGAGTTTCTCTCCCTCTATATATATGTATATATATATATATATATATATATATATATATATATCACTTTTTTTAAAAGATGTGTGGTTTTCCTGAGAGCTGATCCTGGCCCCCAGGGTAACCATACATCTGGAAGAAAGAAATGAACCCCAAAAGGGGGTCGGCCCTGCTTACTGGTGACCCCCTGTCAGTTTCACTGTTTGCACGTTTTTTTGCCTGCCTCAGGTCAATAAAAATGAACGCAGTGGAGACAGGACTTTAAAATTGTGACCAAGAGCAGATATGTTATGCGACTCCGAACACCGACACCTTATGGATTGAATATGGATGAGGAACGATTTGTTCATTTATATTAGACAATATATCTGAGTTTGAAGAGTAGAAAATTATTAGCCAGCTATATATAGATTTTGGTATTTTTAGGGACACAATACAAAGATGGAATTGGCATCTTTGTCATTGGGTTAATGGCACATTTAATATGTCTTGCATCTGCATTTTGTAGTTCCCCTGCTACTTAAAGTAATTTGCACTTCATAAGGAAGGGATCAAAAACAATATGTTCTATTGTTGGCATTATGGTTGAAATATTATAAGTTATCAAAATTGATGGCATTTAGCCTAGATTTGAGTTACAATTAAGGGGAATTAATGAGATGGTTTCCATGTAGTGTGCTAATGATACTATACCAAATGCCAACTGACACTTAGCCAGTATTGGTTGAAGTTTAATGTTATAATAAAGATGTTATACAGGGATCTTTTGGAGTGTGTTGAATCTTTTTAGATGTAAACATTATATCAAGGGGGGTCTCCTCCGTCACCAGCACCGTCAGTGAAGTGTGCTGCCAAGACTTTGTTCAGACCTATTGTTTTGCAATACATATACATACAGCATGGGGGCAATAGAACATTGAAATTGCACCAACTAGAAAGTAAACTCATCATTCAACTCAGAACCAAGATCCCTAATGAGCTCAACATTGACTAGGAACGTTTTGTACATTTATAGAGGAGGACATTGAAATTAGCTGTAATTTGAGAACAATTGAACATTTTTATGACACTATGAGATTCACATATAATAAGTAGCATGGGAGGGACTTGACATAAAGGCAAGAACATGGTGTGTTCCATGGATCAGATCACATCTGTATAATGTGGGTCACCACATAAAAGAAAGAACATTTTGCTGATATTAACATGTTAAACAAACTTATATGAAAGAATAGGCACTGAGCCGTCACTTATAATTGAGTAATGGGATATGTCATACCAATATATAGTTGCAATATGTATTTCTTTAACAAACATGTCTATTACAGACAGTCAAGTTGAAGGTTTGGACACTAAGCCGGCATATAGTGTGAAATGACATGATGTGCTAAATATAATTGTTATCAGCATTTTTTTATTAGATTGTCATAAATCTCTCATAAATATAGGAGTCATATCGAATGATCATCTAAAGAGTCGAGAACATATATAACAGAGTATTTGGAATGTATTATTAATTTTTGTGATTTCTGTTTAAGTAATTTTTGTTTTTTGAACTACGTTGTCCAGAATGCACTATTCTGAGCAGGACACAATTTTACTATTTAAAGGAATTAGCAGAGGGACTCATTAGCTGTGAACAAGACTTGTAATAAGTTGAAACGCGTTGGTGGTTACTGAATGCTTTGATAAAAGGGATACACAGGACCCTGTGGAGTGCGGTCAATTTTTTGCTCTCATTAATATTTCGAGGGTGGTCTCCTCCGCCACCTGCACCGGAAACAAGAACTGTTTCTGACCCTTCGTGTCGATATATATATATATATATATATATATACATATATATATATATATATATATATATATCACATAAGTACATATATGTGGAATAAGATATAGAAAATATTTACTTACATAGCCTATAGATATTTTGGACTCAATAATTATATTGTGTGCCATCATTATTCTGGTTTTGATCTTTAGGATACATGCTGTGTAATTCTATGTGAAGGAATATGTGGATTTCTTTAAGGAACATATTGAAGCACACTCAACTTTCCACAATCCAACTTAAAATCTTATTAGTTAGGCAGGATTTACAGTAGAGGAATGTTAAGTTCTGAAGTCAGCTCAGTTGCTTCTTTGTGTATATTCTAAACTGTTCAAGCTTTGTGAAATGCAAAACTTATGAGGGTATTTTTTAAATGGGATTTTAAATAGGCTGTCCTCAACTCAGCTCAAAGCCCTTCCTCCTGCACCATTTACGTAAGGTGGTGTATGTAGCCTTCACTCTAAGTTTTTTTTTCTGGTGGACATTCTGCATCAAAGAAAATCACACCTGGAAGCTTCAAATTGAGGAGGTTTGCCTCAAGTAAAGTTAGGAAGGTTAATCTGCTTCATAAAGTGTGTGGTGTCCTAAATCCCTCTAACTTCACATGTGAAGTTTTAATTTTACACACCACTACTTTAAAATTGGCTTACATAGAGCGAGGTGCATATCCATCAAGGAAATTTTTGCAAAAATAATGGTGAACAGTGTATTTTAAACATTGTAGGGCTGCCACAATGATGAAAACTATATAGAATATAAATGTCATTTAACATGAGAAGCTGGGACGGTCCCACAATGACGTTTACTATAAGACTGTGAAAAGTAATGGATAGTTCAATTACATTTGATCAAAAGAACCAGTCAAAACTGCATCAATCTAAAGCAGGCTTTGACATTGGCATACAGTACACCCATCATAGTTACAGGAGAGTTGTGGTAAAGGTGTTATTCAAAAGGAGACCTTAGTTAGACATCAACAAATGACAAGACAGGTAGGCATGGTAGAGATTAAGTGATTGTTCTGAGCCTGGGATGGGTCCATTTGAGGCTTGTGATCTGGTTTCAGACACTGGGTCCATCTCCAGTGGTGGGTTTATGGTTTGCATCTAGGATTCTGCTCTGTAATAACCTGTCTCTTTGATGCTGTTTGAATGATGTCTCCCATTTGGACGCTACTGAGCCCTACACTTCAGTAATTATGGGCATTCTCCTCTCTCGCATGCAGTAGACTTTTTGCATAGAATCCTCAAGATGCCACCCTATTTAACACTGTTCGGACAAGCATGCAATTTTTTGAATAGGAAATACAGATAGCATGTAAGCTTGCCCTGTGTATTAGAAATTGAAAATATTTAGTTGCAGAGGGATTGTTTGGCATTATTACAAGTTCAGATAAAAATCAGGCTTCATGTTATGAAACAGTTAAGACACTGCCATATTTAAATATACACTAGAAAGCCAAATCACCTGCATATTAGAACTTGGACTTCTCAGCAAGTAGGTTGTTCTTTCCTGCAACTAAATAAGCCAAAGTAGACTTGGCTGATATGCATTAACAGGAAACGGATCAGAAGTTCTCATCAAAAGAATGTAGTATCAAATAATAAGGGTCTCCATTGTTAAGCAAATTGTAAAAAACAAATGTGAACCAAAAAACAATGGTTAGATTTTAATAGGACGGCAACAACTACAATGCAGGGTGATTTTTGGATTTTACATTAAGACCCTTTTTTAGACACTGAATGCAAATATGTGCATTGAATCTTTACTGGAGCAGCTGTATTGGCAAAAACATAATATACTAGAAATTCCATTAAAAAAACGCTACTTAACGCTCTAGTTCCCTTTCCTTCTTCTCTTCTTATCTCCAGTGGTGGGTTTATGGTTTGCATCTAGGATTCTGCTCTGTAATAACCTGTCTCTTTGATACTGTTTGAATGATGTCTCCCATTTGGACGCTACTGAGCCCTACACTTCAGTAACTATGGGCATTCTCCTCTCTCACATGCAGTAGACTTTTTGCATAGAATCCTCAAGATGCCACCCTATTTAACACTGTTCGGACAAGCATGCAATTTTTTGAATAGGAAATGCTGATAGCATGTAAGCTTGCCCTGTGTATTAGAAATTAAAAATATTTAGTTGCAGAGGGATTGTTTGGCATTATTACAAGTTCAGATAAAAATCAGGCTTCATGTTATGAAACAGTTAAGACACTGCCATATTTAAATATACACTAGAAAGCCAAATCACCTGCATATTAGAATTTGGACTTCTCAGCAGGTAGGTTGTTCTTTCCTGCAACTAAATAAGCCAAAGTAGACTTGGCTGATATGCATTAACAGGAAACGGATCAGAAGTTCTCATCAAAAGAATGTAGTATCAAATAATAAGGGTCTCCATTGTTAAGCAAATTGTAAAAAACAAATGTGAACCAAAAAACAATGGTTAGATTTTAATAGGACTGCAACAACTACAATGCAGGGTGATTTTTGGATTTTACACTAAGACCCTTTTTTAGACACTGAATGCAAATATGTGCATTGAAACTTTACTGGAGCAGCTGTATTGGCAAAAACATAATATACTAGAAATTCCATTAAAAAAACGCTACTTAACGCTCTAGTTCCCTTTCCTTCTTCTCTTCTTATAGCCTAATATCTGTCTCCGCTACCCTTTTCTGTTTGCAGCTAATCTGTCTATCAATCCCTTCCTGTCTATCATGCTCTCTCACTTTTTCTATTTACTCTACTTTTTCTCTTCTTCCCTTTTCTAGAATCTCTTCTCTATCTTCACTGTGTTACTGTGTTTCTCAGTATTTTTTATTCTCTCCATAGCCTTCTTCTTCATGGACCATGTGTGGCAACTGAAACTTTCTCTTTGCTGTGTTTGGCTGTTAGAAATGGGTTTACTGGTTGGCTAGTGTATGCACCTAAGCCAGGCAGAACCTACCACTCTAGTCAGGGCAGGTAAGTTACACCCCAAATATAACATCTGCTCACCCCCTAGTAGCTCAGCACAGAGCAGTCAGGCTTATCCCCAGAGACAATGTGTAAAGTGTTTGTACAACACACTCACACCAGTGATACAATAGATACACCACAAAAGAGACTCCACACAGTATTATATAAAAATATGTGTCTGTATTATTATTCATATATCAATAGACCAGTCATAAATGTTGAGCATAGAATGTCTTTACTGTAATATGACTCAGCATTCTGGAAATGCAAGGCAAATCATCACATGACCTATGGTCAGGGCATGAATATGAAACAGTTTGGGAGCAAGGGTATACATTATTCCCTGAGAGCTAGTATTGCATTGGCATTTTAGGGGCATAACAAATGTATCATCATGAAAACAGGTCCCGGCACACCTGACACCTGGGCTTCTAGTAAACCTTATACAGTAACTAGATAAGAGTTATAGGCTTCGGGATCACCTGTGTGCCTATGACATGCTTTACCGTAACTTGGATGAAGTTCTACTGAGGTGCTCTCCTTGTCTCTCTCTGTCTGCACGGATCTGGTCCTAAGGTAAGGTGAGAAGGGGTCAAACACCTGGCAGAGTCCCCTCCATGCATGTAGAATCCCCAAAGAAGCAGCTGCCTGCGAGCGAGAGGAGCAGCTACTGTGATAGAAAAATGCTGGCAGCAAAGCCAGCGCACGGAATGGTTCAGCTTGACGTGTATTCCTTGTGGTCTGGGGAATGTGGCTTCCCAAGGAAGAGGCATGCTGAAAGGTCCTTCAGTGGGTATGCAGAATCCTGGGGTCTCGTGTCTCTAGTAAATCCAGCTGGGTCAGCTGGAGTCACAGGTGAAGTCTACAAGCCTCGGCTGCGATGGGAGACATCCCACTCATCAGAAGATCTCTCAGGGGCGCTGGGGGCCCACTGCATCACTTGGCTTGGAGCTCCATTAGTGAGTGCAGTACCAGAAGGGAGAAAACGCACAGCTCCTAGTATCAGGTGAGGTTGAGCCAGTGACTGGGCTTACCCTGTGCCCTTCAAAGAAACCAGACAGGTGGCTCGCCACATGCTAGGTTGGCAAGAGTCAGAAACTGTGCTCAGCACTCACCATACACTGTTTGAGAACAGGAGCAACCACCAAGGCCCCCACATACTGGGCTTCTAAGAGGACACTTAGGCCCATATTTATACTTTTTTTAGCGCCGCATTTGCGTCGTTTTTTGACGCACAATCGGCGCAAACTTAAAAAGTACAATTATATTTTGTAAGTTTGCGCCGATTTTGTGTAAAAAAACGATGCATGTGCGGCGCTAAAAAAGTATAAATATGGGCCTTAGAGGGGCAAGAGGTGCGCCAGACAGGTGGGCCAGCACCTAAGCAAGTAGTACTGATGGTGGTCTTCTCCGGGCAGCCCAGCAGTCCTCTAGCAGTATAGCCAGCAGCGCCTGGTTACAAGTCCCATGCAGCCTCTGGGTAGAACAAGGTCAGGGAGTAGCAACCATCAAGGCAGCAAACAGAATAGCAAATCCAGTGAGTCCTTTAGGACACCCAGCTAGCAGCGGGCAGCAGGGCAACAACAGAAGAGCAGTCCAGATGAGTCCTTTGAGAAACACAGAGGTCCCTGTGATAGATGTTCAGTTCCAGTTCAACAAGTTCTCTAAAGACAGAGGGTCAGAGCCCGTGTACTTACACTCAGAAATATCTTTATGTAAGGTGTGACTTCAAAGGAACCCTTTCAAGTGTAACACAACCCCTTTCAACCCAGCCATGGCTCCAGACATCTGTAAAGGGGAAATCAGCCTTTTGTGTGAGGGCAGAATACAACCTATTGAGATGTAAGGTGTGAATAACCTCTCCCACTTCCAGCCCAGGAAGACTATCAGTATGCAGATGGATGCAGATGCCTCTCATGTCACACCAAGCCCTTCCTGTGTCATGGCTGTCTGGAAAGTAAGTACACCGTATAGCTGTCACTCTGCCCTAGATGTGGATTGGCTGCAAAACACATAGAGTTATAAGCACAGAAAACCTCCCTCTTTCCAAAAGTGGTATTTCTAAAATAGTAATGCAGAATCCAACTACACCAGTGAGCAGGATTTTTCACTAGCATCCCAAACATACCAAACATGACAAGACTACTCCTTTCAGATCAGAAATTACCACTTAAAATTTTATAAGAGAATTCCCAATACTAACCTATGAAAGGAACAGTCCTCACAGTAGTGAAAAACAAAATAGGCTGTTTGTCACTACTACGACATGCTAAGCATGTCCTAACTTTTACATACACAGCACCCTGACCATAGGCTACCTTAGGGGTGACTTGGATGTAGAAAAATTAGAGTTAAGGCCTCAGAAAGTAGTTTGAAGTGCCAAGTCAAGGTGGTAGTAAACTGCACAAACAGGTCCTGCAGTGGCAGGCCTAAGACATGTTTGAAAGGCTACTTCTGTGGGTGACATAATCAGTGCTGCACACCCACTTGTAGCCTTTAATTTACAGGCCCTAGTTATATGGTATTTCACTTTACAAGGGACTTACAAGTAAATGAAATATGCCAAACAAGTGTAAGTCAATCATACCATATTTTAATGAGAGAGCACATGCACTTTAGCCCTGATTAGAGGTCATAAAATGTCCAGAGTCCTAAAGCCAACAAAGAGAGGTCAGAAAAATAGGAGAAAGGCAAAAGGTCTGGAGATAACCCTGCAGAAAGGGCAATTTCTAACAATGGCCATGAGCAGTAGCTGCCACCATTTGTTGGTCACTTTGTCTTTTACTGTTCTCCATTCCCAGAAGCCTACAACCCTGAGAACCTTTCTGGAAGTGGAGAAGTCCCTTACAACCATGGAACAAAAACATTAGTGCGAGGTGGCCATCATATAGCTGCAGCTTCTTGTCCATTATAATGGACAGGACCTCAGGCAGCATGGATTTGGTGGGATTTAACAGCTTTAGGGCAGAGGATAACCAACTGATGGCCACAGCCCTACTTCTACTATGAGGTGACTGCAACAAGTTGTTCACAATATTAGAAAAGGATATGTTTCTGTGAAAAAAACACCAGACATATATTCTTAACCAAAAGCAAAGCCTGGATGCAAGGAAAACTTTTCCTTAGATCCTGAGTTTGATTTTTTATTTTGTTTTGCTGTATTGCATTGCATGCTATGCGTGCTGATGCCACAGCAAAGCAAGGGTGAATGCAGACTGTGATAATAGAATGTGAGGATTCCCAAATGTCCTTTCACACATTGTTCCTCTCCTAGTAATAATAGTACCCCACTTGGTTGGATGGGCTGTTGCCCGTGAAATGAAAGGCCCTAAAAGCAACAAGGAAACATCAATATTTTGTATATTGGATGCTAGGTGACTTTATTGCTCTGAGAAAACCAAAATTATTTTACCCAATGGCATATTTCACTTCATGCATCTGAAATTCCTGCATCTGTATGCAGATGACACCAAAATCATTTTAAAAATAGATGGCCTTGAACACCTCTACAATTTGAAACTTGATGACTGCCATCTGACAATAAACACATTGATGATAAATTACCATCTAAAGCTCAATACCAGAAAGGAAAAGATTATGACTTGAGGACAATGGCATATTGCCATATGGCCCAAGGAACATGATTCCCCTCCAACAATATAATGAGAAATCAGAAACCTAGAGGTAACCATGGATTCAGACCTATACTTGAAACCACATCTTAATAATGCTCCACAGAGAGCCTTCTACACAATGAATACATTGTGTCACATCTTCCCAAATCTTGGATACCAACAGAATCTGCAAGCCATCCTCACATTCATAATGTCCAAGCTTGACAATGTCAACAGCCTACATCTTGGCATATCTGCTTTAATCAAACAGAAAATGCAACACAGCCTAAATGCTGCAGCAAGAATTCTTCTCTGCCTTCACCCAAGAGAACACATGATTCCAGTCTTGCAATCACTCCACTGGCTACCCATACCTGGAAAGGCAATTTACAAGGCACTTTGCAACCAAACAAGTAACTATTTCTATAGACAGGAAAAATAAGAAGAGCTTGCCTATGGTTTGATGAGGTACTATGTAGTTAAGTAGGTTCAGATATATCATTTCTGGCCCACACTAATGCTACTGCCATAACACTCAGCATTTGACAGCCAACTGTAGCTTACACTTCTTACATTCACATAAGAAGTATCTGCTACAAGGTTTGTCCATCACCATTACTGAGCATCAAATAACCAGCCATCTCCTAGCAAACCGACTTGAAACAATTGAAAAGAGCTTTGTCACACCACTGGTCAATAGGTGGGATTAATTTAGGCCCACCTAATCTTTGGGACTGCAGTTCCCAAATATCTATAAACTATGGCCACATCTTTTCATTTCATAATGACACTCAGATATGGGATGATAGTAACAATACCCAGCAGCTTTCTCTACTTCTCTCTACCTCCAACCATCCCAGATCAGGCCCACAACTATACACACAATTTCTGATTGGACAAATGAGTACAGTAACCAGCTAAGTAAACTATAACAATAGGAAATACCAGAAAGGGACCTGCAGAGATATTCAAAGCTACCAGTGTACTAAAAAATCAAATACTGATTGTCTGTGTCTCTCACACCTTATCAGTCACCACACTGCTATGGCCTGCACCCCTGAACATGATAACTACATCTCTGTGGTGATCATGCATTGAATAGAAACACTTCCCACATGGCTCACAAAACAAAGATACCCCAGCTCCAATCACACAACCTTCATGGCATAGCTTGTTGCCCATGTAGTTAAATTACTCAATGTCCCAAGGGGTCATAAGCACAAATATTGCAATAAAATACAATATTTATTATTTCTGATCCCATTAACATCTTTGTTTCCATCGCACTTCAGAATTACAAAACAGAATATGCATCATGTGTACTTTAATAACTGCTGATATGCTTTGAAATATTTGCACTGTGAATTTCCAGGTATTTACATTACATTGTGTATTAGAAAATAATCACCATATAGACTTTCTTTTTGTACTAGTGTACTCCAGCGAAATTGTCAGGTGGTTCTCTTTAAAAAATTCTTTCACTTTGCAGTTAGAGAAAGAAAAGTAAATCTTCATGTTAAAAGAATAAACAGTATTTTTTTCATTAGACATAGCCTGACATTTGACCTCTGTCTTTGAACACACAGAAAGTGTGACAAGGGACTTTTATTGCTCAGTCATCTCCTGAACTCCAGCATGGCTATTTTGGGGCAGCATTCCCACCCCAATCTTTACTTCCAGCACCTATTTGTTTTTCGATTTACATTACATTGTTTACATTGCAATGTGAATGCTGTTTGTTTGGATAAACTGATTTTATGGCAAATTCTGTGTCAGCAGCTTGGGTAATTTTGGGGGACAAAGATTAAAATAGGCTGGTGTGGCCCTCAAATGCCCTGCCCCCGCTGCTCTCCTAGACAGTAATTATCTGCTTGGATACTGTGATAGCTCAACTGGCCGCCTGTCATTGCCTGTTGCACTTCTACTACTCAGTGGTGGTAAAGTGAGCTGAATCTCCTCTAAGAAAGAACATGTGCAGTGAGAGCTGCCAGCATACTTTGGGCCCAGCCAGAAGCTGAACCACTGTATCCCTTCACTGTCTGAGGGCGGAACCAGACTGGAGGCAGAGGGCCACCTGAAATCTGTGCAAGCATGTTAACTTCAGAAGTCGTATGTGGTCAGTCGTAGGGATGGAGCCTGGTCTGCCCTGCATGTTTGAGCTCTAGCCATATGCCAAGTTAAAAAGGCAGCCTGGCTCTTCTAGGGCACATGCCCAAATCCTTACTAGATCACCAACATTGATATCAGACCCAGCTGCTTTATGCAGTCTATCATAACAAGTGGTTAAGATGGCTTGATGTTGAGAAACCCTCATGTGGGTTTTTAGGAGAATGATCAGAATGAGGTGGTAGTAACTTAGACTTGAGCCACCATGGTCCAATGGACAAGGTAAGTTATCTTCCTTTGAGCAATAGGTAATGTGACACATATATTACATATCAGGTGTGAATCAGTAAGATCAAAATCTTTCCCCGATGGTAAGGACAGGTGAAAGATTACCAACTTGTGCAACATGAAAGCTGACTTAAAAAGTATTTATTGACCATTCTACCCGGCCATTGCACTCCAGATCATACAGAGCTTTTTTAATGTGTTTGATCTTACGAGCTCTATGAAATTCAGTCATTTCATGTGAGATACACTGCACACCATTTTCTGTGACAATACACTCCAAAATAACTCTCATGATTAAAGGCTTCCATGGAACATTTTAACACCACAGTTGCTATAACTCTCTCCGTAAATATTACTTGGGCCATTTAGAATGGTAGGCAGTTAGGACTACTGCATATGCATGCTAGAGGATAGCTTTTTGAAATGCCTTGAAATATCAAGCACTAACGTCTGCCAACCAACATGCAGTCTGCATACATGTGTAATCAGGTTTTGCAATTTTTGTCAGATGAGAAACAAATCTCACATTGTGTAACCCAATGTTTAGTATCAACATCCATTAAATGCCATCAAAAAAATTGCCTTACAGGTTTTTTTACACAAGACATTCTTATGTGACTTTGGCAGCATACGGTTTCTCTCATATCTGACAGTGGTACAAACGATTCAGGAGAAGCTTGGGAAAACAGTTTAAGAGAGCCTTTAATTTCTTTACTCTTTGCTAATATATATTTTAACAAGTTGAAATTCTTGGTCCCTGTCACTCTCAGTCAGCCATTCATCTTCACTCTCTTCCATACCTTGGATGGTACAGACATCTCTGATCCATGCTACAACTTCCAACTCATCCTCATCTAATACACTCTTTTGATTAGTGCTATTTGGCAAGCTAGACAAGCAATCTGCAGGCTGTTTACAATGTCAAACTTGTACTCTTTCAATCTGGAGCAAAGTCTTGCACATGTGCCATTGAGATTTCTCAACTTCTAGGAAAACATGTTGGCACAAGAGGTTTATGTTCTATGCGGAGACTGAATCTGATGACCCAGATGTAATGACTGAAATGTTCAATAGCCCACAGACAGGCTAGTAGCTCCTTCTCTGTGACTGTGTCATTTGCTCAGCCTCACTCAATGCCTCTAAAGTGGTAGATCACAATCCATTTGCTATTACCTCCTATTACCTCCTATTTGACATAGGAAAGCATAAAGTGCATAGGTAGAAGCATATACAGTGATGATACAGTGCTTGCCAACTGGAGAATGGTTGAAGAGTAGGAGCATTAGTGATCTTATTTTTGATAGAATCAAATGCTTCTTGTTGCTCTGTGCTCCACTCAAAATGTGTATCCTTCTTCAATAACCTATGCAGCAGTTCTGTTTGGACTGTTAAATGTTCAACAAACTTGCTGCAGTACTGGCAGAGCCTTGAAAATGACCTAAGTTTATCTTATCTAAAAAAAATGGCAACAACCAGGGAATCTTTCAGTGTCACACCCTTGGCGGAGATGCTGTGTCTAAGATAGTCCACTTGAGTATAGTAGAGGTTCCACTTATCTTCAGTCAAGACAAGTTCACTCCTCTGACAGTCTGGTGCAAATGTCTTTTAGATTTTCTCATGCTCTGAAGCATCTTTTGAGAAAACTAGGTCAACATTTTGGAACCATTTCACATTAGTTTCCATGCTTTTCAGTACATGGTGTATTACTCTCTGAAATACAGATGCCTCTACGGCTGGTCCAAACAGAATCCATTTATACTGGAACATGCCAAACGGGGTGATGAAAGCAGTGAGTGGTCATGAAGCTTTTAACAGTTCCACCTGGTAAGATGATATGCACTTCATTTGTTCGGCTTACAACATATAGTGGCTCCTTCTAACACTGACAGTAAATCATAATTCGTAGGTAAAGGATGATTGTCCTTTATTACATCGTCGTTAAGGTCAAATATAAGTTCATGTCTCCACAGCTTTTCTTGAGAAGAACAACCGATTTATGCAGTGAAATGCATGATTCCCAGAGTCAATAATGAGGTTTCAAAATGGCCACTGAGAATAAAAAGCCTAGAATTATCTATATTTCATCCTTGATAGCAGTGATGATGAGGAGAGCTAATGTCAGAATTCCACTCCTCAAGACACATCCTTAGGGAGGGGTAGCACAAGTCCACAGCACTAATGACTGCCTGGGAAGTGAAACAGCAACAGACCTTCAATACATGTACTGCCCTAAGGGAGGAGGAAGACAGCACTGTTGTGCACAGAGTCTAAAGCCTCACTAAGATTAAAGAAGAGCAGTCATCAGGAGCTGTTGCTGCTCAACCTATGGCATAGATGGTGAGAGGTGTAACGGCCTGTCCTCAATGCCAAACTAAGCGTGTTACATGAAATGAGACAACAATGAAGTAGGTGCATGGAATGGCCTCTATTCACAGCTCACCAGGCCAGAGGTCAGCACCCAAGTGCAATTAAACTGCCACCTTGGAATGTTTAGCCTGAAACGTTCCAAGGAAGTGATAATACATTAAGAGTTGGAGTGGTAGAAGGAAATAGATGGGGAACATGGTATAAGAAAAATACAATAGAGAGGGATAAGAGAAATAGAACAGTACCAAGTTTCAAAGGTGTGCATTTGCTTTCCAGTGCCACAGATTTTCTGACTGCCAGTTCTTGTAGACTCTTGTGATTATAAGACAAGAGACCCACATGTAGAGTGGGATGTTATTGGCTGGCTGGTCCTCCATGCTACTGCCTGAGATTGAAAGGTATGCACTTGCTTTCCAGTGAAGTAGATTGATTGTTGGCAGATGCTTGTGATTAGCTGGTGTTGTGAACATTGGTTGGCGTTGTAGGCATCTAGATGAAGCACATGACTTCATCCCAATCAAATCCTGTACTCCTGGCTCGCAACATGCGGACAGAGCAAAATGACTCTCTGCTGGTTCTTCTCTTGGCTAGTGACAGCTGTGCTGTCAAGGCAGACCATAAATAGTGCCACTGGCACTTTTAGTAGAAAGGTAGATATGGGCTCTATAGGGCATCAGAATATGATGAAGATCAATATTCAGAGCCCATTCATAGTATCTATTTTTGGCAATAAGGTCTTCCTTCTATAGAGGGAATCCTTTATCTGAGAGATCTTGGCTAAATTGAAGCGATTTATTGTTTTTAAACCATGGTAAAGATATTGCACCCTCCCTAGAAAGAAGGGTGTCTCTGAGAATAGCTCCATCTGAACTGGCCCAAACCCTAATTCATTAGAGCAAGGGCTTAAGGTGAGCATAGAGAGTATATAGTATATATACTGAGTTCCTGATGAAAAAGCAATGTGAGAGTAGCTTTAAGGGATAGCTATGACTTAAATAATTTGTATTTACCTTCCTCAAAGTTCAGTCCCTTAGCATATTAGGCTGACCACTAAGGACACTGTTTCCAGTCCAGGACGTTTGATGGACATGTTAATGCATTCTGGGTGGTGTAATCCTGTTTTGCTTTCATTAAAATATTTCGATCATCACTATAAAAAGTTCAGGACTGGAGACATTGTCCGTATATGTGAGAGAACAGGGCTGATTGCAGAGGCCCCTTAACTTTTTGCCCTCATTTTCCACTTTTTGCTGGTATTTTCCTGACTCTGATGGTGCTCTGGGTACTGCTAACCAGTCCCAGGGCATGTGCTCTGTGTAAAATCAGTATGCAAATTAGGCTAATTATAGTTGGCTAAGTCAACGTACCTATAAGTCCCTAGTATATGGTAGGGCAGGTAGGTTTGAGGACCCCAGCATAGGTAGTGCGCCGCTGAGGTGCCCAGTGTCATTTTAAAGGTATGCCTGCCTTACTGGCTGCTTTTAAATTAAAGTTACATGCAAACTCGACTTTGGAATTAAAGGTAGTTCCAAAGTTAAACTACCTTATTTTTAAATATAAATCACCCCTAAGGTGTGCCCTATGTGCCCCTAGGGCTGGGTGGCATGTAACTATAACCAGGGACCTTATAAAAATAGTTGTATAAGCCCTGGTGAGGTAAAACAGCCAAATTTGTTTTCCCTCATTGTAGTGAATGGCCCCCATAGGCTAGAATGGGGAGACTTTATTTTAATTTTAAAAGTCCCCTTAAGTAACAGATACCAGAGGTTTGGTATTAAATTAATTGTTATAATAAATCCCACAACTTCCAGTTGTCGGATTTAATATCACTTGTTCAGGTAAAGCTTTTAAACTTTACCTGAAAAGTTGCCAGCTTCAGCCCTGCAGTGTTTTTGCTGCTGTGCTCTGATTGGAAAGCCTCTGGCCGCCTGGCCAGGCTGCCTTGATGAGGTGTGATGTGACCTGGCTCCACACAAAGAGATGTGCCTGGGGGAGGAGATCTCCCCTCAGCAGATGGTGAAGCAGGAAGGGGGAGGGCTGCCAAACTGGTTGGAGCAACCCAGCAACACCCTCACATCCTGCAAACCCATACAATTAGGTGCCCCCTTGATTAGAGTAGGAGAGGGCAGGAGATGGGTGTGTTGAGGATTTCTAGCCACACCAGTGGGTGGGCTCAGTCAGACGTTACCCCCAAAACTCACTTTCAGCCATGATGGATTTTTGAGGAATGTTGCTCCCTGGGATTGATTTTTGCCACACCTCCCAGGAAGTGGTGATCACAGGGCGAAGGACCCTGCACCTGATTGGAAAAACAGGACCCCCCTGTTGTTCACCCAGGAGCAGGGATAAAACTGGCAGACCTGCACCCACACCTCAGATCCCTATCAGATTCCAACAAGGTAGAACTACAGGAGAAAAAGGACTGCCCTGCTGGACCCCTGACCTGCACCTGGACACTGCACTCTGGAGGACTGCACCAGCTGCACACTTGGGCTTCACCACTAAAAGGACTTTACCTGTCTTCTACTGCTTCAAGAAGGGACTCCCTGTTTGCTACAGGTACAAAGGAGCTGCCCAGAGTCCCTTGCATCAAGTCCTGCAAGCAGAGCCCAGCTGACCAGCGCCAAGTGGCCATTTGAGGATTCTGACCAGGTGCATTCTGGGAATTGTCGTCCCAACTCCCAAGGAGCAACTCAGAGCTTCTGGAACCTTGGATCAAGTTGTGGACACTTCAAAGACACAAAAGGACCTCTGGAAGAAGATCCAGAAGTTTGGAGATGTTTGGAGCAACTCCATAAATTGAAGAGGTGCATTGTTGGAGTTGGAGTCCCAGACCCCAAGAGGCATACCAGAGCCTCTGAACCCTTGGCTGGTTCTGTGGACCACTTTCCTGAATCAAACACTTCTGAAAGTAAGTGTGACAGTGTTACCTCGTGGGTGGCCTGAACTCTGGACTTTGTTCCTTTCCAGTGTGACCTTTTTTAACCATTTGAGCGCTAGTTACTTCTATGCACTAGAAAGCATTAATTCTTTAACAAAATCATATCTCCGGTTCCCCTTATTTGATTTTATTCGCTTTGGTGTCATTTCAAAGATAAAAATATAATCTATTTTTATAAATTGATTTTGGATTTTTAAACTGTTTCCTGTGTTTTATTTAAATACTGTTTTGTGATATTTGAATGCTTTACGCTTTGTCTCCTAAGTTAAGCCTTGTCGCTCGTTGCCAAGCTACCAAGGGTTGAGCTAGGTTTAATTTACTGAGACCTAACTGGACCTAAGTGGAGGTTAGTGGCCTATTTCTAAGTGTGGGTACTTACCAGCCCTTACCAATAACCCATTTTCCAACAGTATAGATCTAGAGTGTACTTGTCAGCCTAAGTATATTAGAGCTTGAAATACTTTTCACTCCCAAAGCACAGCAAACTGAATTCCCAAATAATCAAATTCTGTAAGCTGCAAAAGTGTGACATCATTAAAAAATAAACTTTATTGAGCTTTGATTTTGTGCCATGAGGCAAAATCTTTGATTTTGTATTGTTATGTCCTGGGCCCTAGGCCCACATGCAGCATAAAGAGTAACACAGACACTGCTTTGGGAGTTACAGAACTGGTCACAAGCATCTGCACTCAGGCTCCTTTATTGGCAGGGTCACCTGACCGGTAATGCTTATGTTGGATGGGTGTGGGGTTTGTGTAAAGTCCAGCCCTTGGGGAGTGGCTGGTAAAGTACTACATGCTGAAGGGCACATGTGCGTCCAGCAGGACACTACATTCCTCCAAGACTTCATTAAAGATAAAAAAAAAGTCCAACCTGTAATAATAAAACAAAAACACACAATACACTTACTAAGTCGCTGAGCCTCGAGAGGCAGTCCACAGGACAGCAGCGGACAGGTGCAGCTGGGAGCACCCAGGCATCTTTTGCCAAACCCATTGTTTAACCAGCTACTGCTGGGCACGAATACTGTGCAGCCGCAGTCTGGATTCTTTGACAGCTGGATGGTTGGGTCAGTGTCCACTCACGGACAGTTGCTCAGTCTTGTGTACTCTCGGGATGATGTAGTTGGTATCAAACAGTTAAAACTTTGTGCATCAGGAGCATTGGTGGAGTCTGATGCAGAGGTTACTCATAAAACACTCCACGAAGGTCAATCCCACGAAAACTGGGAAGACATCGGTGATGTTTGAACTCCTTTCTCCTAAGCCCTGGTGCTTCCTAGTACCTTGTTGATGGAACAGCTTCCAGACCATCTTTCGTGCAGGGATTCCATTGCGTCCTTTTCAATGGGTCACCACAAGACCGGATGGACTGTGCAGAACTGCATGTGGGCCACTGCAGGATCTTCGACAGGACCAACAGCCAAGTCGTTTGTGCAACCGCAACGGTAGATACATAGGCCCTCATTCTGACCTTGGCGGTCGGCGGAGAGGCGGCGGTCGGACCGCGAACAGACCGGCGGTCCAAAAAATGGCATTCTGAGCGCGGCGGTCACCGCCGCGATCGACCGCCACTTCCCCACTCCGACCGCCACGGCGGTCATGACCGACGGGCTGGAGTTTGCGCACTCCGGCCCGGCGGTCGCCCCAAGACCGCCACCCGTATCATGACCCTGCTTACCGCCGCGGTTTCTGGCGGTCGGGAACCGCCATGCGAACCATGGCGGTAGGCACTATCGGGGCCTGGGAATTCCTTCCCTGGCACTGATAGGGGTCCCCCCCCACCCCCCACTGCCCCCCCGAGTCCTCCCCCCACCCCCTCCACCCCCCTGCCACCCCCCAGAGGTGGTACGAACCCCCTCCCCACCCCCACCCCGAAATGCACATACACGCACCCCGACATGCACGCACCCCAACATGCACATCTGCACACCCCCATGCACGCACACATCACACAACACCCCCCCACCCCCTCCCCTCACGGACGATCAACTTACCTTGTGCGTTGGTCCTCCGGGAGGCGACGGGAGCCATAGGGACGTGACCGCCGACAGCACACCGCCAACAGAAGACCGCCACACAGAAATGTGGGTCGTAATTCTGGGGGCGGTGTTCTGCTGGCGTGGCGGTGGAGGTTGACCAGTCTCCACTTTCCCGCCGACCGCCAGTCTGGCTGCCGGCGGTTTCCCGGCGGAACGCTCCCAGCGGTCGGAATGCGCACAGCGGCATACCGCCGCGGTCGGCGGTCTTCACCGCGGCGGTAACTCGGCGGTCTTGCGAAAAGACCCCCGAGGTCAGAATGAGGGCCATAGTCAGTGTGCTTGCCAACAGGACCCAGGTGCGGGTGGGCTATCAGTTACTTTCTGGACTATGGGACTCTGATGTTGCCAGGAGTGCCTTGTTGATCTCTTGATGCTTTACTGGGGTAAGGCTCCACTCTGGTGATGAGATGATCCTTTGTTGAATCAGGTAATGCACATGGCAATATTGGTGTGGTTGTCATTAGATGATCTAGTTGACAGATGGCAATGACTTGCTGAAAAGAAGGTGTCTGGAGGGACTTAGCATCCGTGTGACTTGTGTATTTGCTGGTGCTGTTGGTCTCCTTCCAGCATGTGTGGTCGCTACCAGGAATGTCATATCTTATTAAGCAGCCAGGGCCTGGGAAAAGGACTGTCACACTGGGAAGTGTGGGGCAGAGATGTTGTTCGTACTAGCTGGTGGCTTACAGTTGGTTCTGCTGCTGAGCAGTCACCAGGGTCGTCGCTTCACCTCAGTGGCTGGATTGTGCCTGCAGGTGCACTCTCCAGTAGTGGCACAAGCCCTCCATCTCTTCACCCTGTGATCTTTTTCTCTTACGCATCTGTGGTTACCAGGTCTTTCGTGTGACAGGTCTGGTCACATTCTCTTCTCTCCTGTCCCTTTTCTTCCATCTTCATGACATGGCATTGTTCCATGCTCTCCTCTTGCTTGGTGTAATATGGCATCTGGCCATATGTCTTCTCTTTGCATGGATCTCTCACAGGTTTGGTCCTGTCTGATGACTAAAAGCTGTCTTCTCTTTGAGTTGGGATGGTGGCAGCTTGCCACTTGGGTATGCAATTCTCCTCTTGCCTGTTGTGGGTCAATGGTCACTCTATCCTGTGGCAATGTGGGGCTCCCTGATCAGTCTCTGGCCCACTGCAGGGCAGTACTAGTGCAGTTAGTATATACATGATCTCCTTCCTGTGTTCTGGTCACAAAGGGCCATTCCTCTCCCTTTGTCTCTAGGGAACACTGGTGGTGCTGTCCATGTGTGTAGCATAGATGGCAGAGTAACCAGGCTTTTATTGTGAAACTTGCTCAATCTCTTCTGGGTGCTCTTTGCTGCCTCCCTGTTTGCCTACGTCTTTACTCTTTCAGTGATGGTGACGGCTTGACCACCGCTGGGGTGTATGATTTTGTCCTCCTTTGTCAAGGTACCATGTAATGGCAGCCATTCAGCACAAAGAGGCATACGTTGTAGTGCAGTTCACCCTGGGTCAGCCTCTGTTTCCATGTGCCATTCATGCAACTACCTTGTGATTAATTTTATGGGGAGACACAAACCTGGAGTTTCACGCACAAAATTCACTCCCCCACTGATTCTTTGCTTGGGACAGTATATGTAAGTGCAGTTTTGCTTTGTCACGTAGGTTCTCATTATCCTAGTCTCAACATATCAGTGGCAGAGTATATTTCAGTAAGGTTTTATTGAAGTAAAAGCATCTTAGATAATAAAGCATGCATTGCAAAAACTAGGACGATGAAGCACAACAAGATTAAAATTGTGACAAGGAGAGTGAAACATAAAAATAACGCTACCATATTGTCAGTAAGATTGTTAAGAATAGTTCCTACCTAGGCTATGTTAGAGCACAGCATGTTAAGCTCTAATTCTGCCCTTAAGGTTCACCTGGGAAGACGTCATCCTTCATACCTGAGCAAGAGGCCTATAGTCTACATAAGCAGCTGCAGTGAAGCACTCAGCAATCAGCATACAGTCCTGGTCATCTGGCTGGAATATCCCTCTAATGTACAGGGGTCAAAGTAGTGTTTTTTAAATAAAACAGCTGATGTTCCAAGAAAGGATCCCCATGTAATAGTGTGTATGTTTCTGTGAACATTTGAGACAAAGCGTACCACTTTTGCCGGCAACCTAGCTCACTGCAACCTTGAGAAAGCACAGAGTGAAAGAAATGTCTTGTTTAAGAACGCAGTGCTGACCTAGATGAAAAACAACTAGATAGAGAAAAATAAAACAAGACCGCAAATGTGGCTAGTATGAAGAAGCTTAATACAATATAGGTTAAAGGGCACATCGGCAGGCCTAGTTTGCTAAAATAACGAGTAAAACTATAGCTAAAATGGCTACACAACAGCCTCCCCTTGCCGGTTCAAAGGTGGTTCGAAGCCTAGTTATGTATAAAAGCTACTAAAATTCAACCTAAAGCATATATATCGGAATTTCAATAATGACAAGTTAAAGACACTTGAGCATGTATTAAAAGGACAGTTTAACATGTTAATTGTGGCATCAGGAAAAAGCCACATTTCAAAAGTCCGGGATAATTGAAGATAGGAAATCTTCCACTTCGGCAGGTAGTAAATTAGGAAGTTCATTGCCAAGGAAAACCAAGAAGCATTTGTGTTCCAAATCCTGTGCTCCAGCCAAGGCAGCAGCGTTCCGTGGTGTGCCCAACAGTGAGTTGAGAGCTGCATGATCCACAAAGGGCAACTCATAAACAGCTTCCCGTAGCAAACGCACCCTCAACGAGCATGTCTGGTAATGAGCCCTCAGCGAGAACATCAACAGGTCAGCGTCCAAGGAAAGCAAGCGGTGCCTAGAAAGACAAACTGTCAGTGCATATTCAAATGAGCACCAGAGGCACGGAAACCCAGGTTGCACACAATGCAAAACTGGTCTGAATGACAGAGACCAGTCACACTCCAATTGCTCCAGGAGTGATGCTCCAAAGTACTGCATCATGCGTTCACGACAGAGCTGCGCTGTTGGAAGCACTTTGAGTCCTTCTTGTTGCAGCGGGACAGCCATTGTGCAGAAAAAGTAGCAATAGCAAAATGCCACCTATTATAGCCAAAGTTATCGGAAATCACCCGTAAATACTGGAGAATATTGAGTGGATAGCTGGAGGTGCTAAGCCTAATATAGAGGAGAATGTGTGAACAAAACCAGAACCAACAGCCTTAAAAAAATGTGCGATTCCAGTAGTGCTGTACGCATTAAATATCTGTCCCATGAGTTCACCAAAGTGTCTCGGAAAGTTGGTACTTAAAAGGGACTGTATCTCTGCAGATGACCTCGCAACCTGTAGTGCATAGATCGCTCGTGCGGATGTGAGCGCCCCATGTTTAAAAGCCTTAAGTCTGCTCAACTTGTCCAAATTCACATTTGAAGTAGCGATATGTGGCCAAATCTCAGCTACTACACTCGTGTAGGAGGAAAAAGTATGTTCCCACAGCTTGTAACAATTTTAGAGACTGAAACGATGTAAACTATTCCGGCTCGCATCTCACAACAGCTCTCGCTATTGAGGAGGACATAGCTACCATTCGAGAGCACCTGGAACGCAGGTCTAATCAAAGGGACTGGGGCTTCCTTCAGATAACAAGCCAAATTCGCTGCTGAAGCTCTACACGCCCCTTGCAGGGACAGCTATTTACAAACCATTGAATGGCTGACAGAAATCTTGCATGCACTACCACTAAGAAAGACCTCTTTAATGCCACTGAGACATTTGTATGAGAAGGGTCGCTCCCACACCTCATGGATGTAACTATCTCATAGCCTTTCATATCTGCCCACTCGAATATGTTTTAAGCATGACATGAATTGCAGTGTTGAAATAGGCAGATTAATGACCTCGTGTATTTTTCAATGTTTAACATGACATAAGTTGCTTCTTTCTTAGCCATTAGTTGTTGTTGTTGGGTTAAATTAAATGTGGAAAATATGTCCCTTGCGCTGACGTGTTGCCAGGGAAAGCGACCTGCCTTCAGTGTCTGTAGTGTCCAACCTAACTGCATAACGGACCTTAGCTGATTCTGTCCATGGTGTAAAGAGGACATGTCACTTTGTATTATATCTATTGCCGAAGAAACTATGGGGGTCATTACGACCCTGGCGGAACAAGTCCGCCAGGGCCGTGGGACGCGGTGGCACCGCCGGTTTCCCGCTGCCCCAAAGGAATCCTCCAAGCCGGCGCAGCATGCTGCGCCGGCATGGGGATTCCGACTCCCCCTCCCGCCATCCAGTTCCTGGCGGTTCTCCCGCCGGGAACCGGATGGCGGGAGGGGGAGTCGCGGGGCCCCTGGGGGCCCCTGCCGTGCCCATGCCTATGGCATGGGCACGGCAGGGGCCCCCGTAAGAGGGCCCCTAAAAGTATTTCAGTGTCTGCAAAGCAGACACTGAAATACGCGACGGGTGCAACTGCACCCGTCGCACCTTCCCACTCCGCCGGCTCTATTACGAGCCGGCGTCATCGTGGGAAGGGAGTTTTCCCCTGGGCTGGCGGGCGGTCTTGTGAAGACCGCCCGCCAGCCCAGGGGAAAACTCGGAATACCCTCCGCGGTCTTACGACCGCGGAGCGGTATTTCGGAGGGGGGAAGCCTGGCGGGCGGCCTCCGCCGCCCGCCAGGCTCGGAATGAGGGCCTATGTTGTTTAAGGTGTATATCCAGTCGGACAGAGGAGTAATCCCATTATCTACAACAGTTAATGCTTTCTGTAAATTTTCTTGATCTATTTACCTTAACCGGACAGCAGCTTCTTGTTGAGAAAGCTTCCAAATTTCATCATGGACAAGCACTTTCTGTGTTGTTTTCTTGGGCCTATCAGGAAATCCTGTAAGTCAGTATTATTAGACAGGAGACTGAGGTGTTCTCTAACAGCATCTAGTGAGGAACTTTTCATCCATTGCTGGCATAGTCTCCCTACACTGTATGTCGTTACTATACCTGCATGTTCAGATGACACATAGCGACGGTCAGGCCTACTTGTTCTGAAACCCCTGTGGAATTGATAAAATGTTTGTGACACCCAATGGTATCTATTGACCACAATAACCACCCACCAGGACGTGAAAGTGAAGCATTAAATATGCCATTTTTGACCCATTCATCGAGCTGATCTTCAGTTGCATTTATATACTTTTGCCATTTGTAAAATTTTGCAGGAATAGGAATGCTGGGCACATTCAAATCCTTATTTTTAGCTAAGCCTAAACAACATGTCTGTTGTGCACTTTCATTTAAATATATCATTTGACACGGTATCAAGCATGCTCTAAATAAAGATTCCTTCCCCTTATTTGCCAATTTTTGTTCCCCACAAGCTTTTTAAGTAAATCGACTTCAACCAATATTCATAACCTTCTTTAGCCAACCGGGAAACAAAGGAATCCGAATAAATGAATTTTGTATCTGTCAATGATATATGTACATTTTCCATAAATGGCAATTTTAAATAATATGACTCTGTATTTTTAACATTGTGCCCAGAAAAATATGCAAAATTTCCAGAATATGTTTTAGAACTCCCTTGCAGTGGAGTCGGACAATGTTACCATTGTGTATAATTAATGATAGTGTTTGGGATACTTGCTCTGTGAATGATATGATGTCCATAATGATTATAGCAAAACATGTCACCATCCTTTTCTTTGGATTGATAAACATCCTAACTGACCCAAGGGTAGGTCACTCCCCCTGCCGCTGCAGCTCCTCCAGGTTCCTGAGTTCCTGAGACCCACCTCACAGTAAGTACCCCCCCCCTCCCTGCCCCTTGCTCTGCCCTGCGCTACTCACCCTCTCTCCTGCTCCTGCTTCTTTTCTTCTTTTCTTCTTCTCTGTTCTTCTGTTCTTCCTCCTCGCTCCTCGTCTGTAATCTTCTTCTGTACTCTTCTTTCCCCCGTCTTCACTCTTCTTCTCTTCTTCCTCATCTTCTTCTGTGGTCTTCTGCCCTCTGTTCTTCGTTTTCTGTATCTTCTTCTGTGTTCTTCTGTGTTCTTCTGTGTTCTTCCGGTCTTCCTTTCTTCTCTCCTTCCGGTCTTCTGATCTTCCTTTCTTCTCTCCTTCCGGTCTTCTGTTCTTCTGTTCCTCTTTTCTTCTTGTCTTCTGTTCTTCTTGTCTTCTGCCTTGGTCTTCTGCCCTCTGTTCTTCGTTTTCTGTATCTTCTTCTGTGTTCTTCTGTGTTCTTCCGGTCTTCCTTTCTTCTCTCCTTCCAGTCTTCTGATCTTCCTTTCTTCTCTCCTTCCGGTCTTCTGTTCTTCTGTTCTTCTGTTCCTCTGTTCTTCTTGTCTTCTGTTCTTCTTGTCTTCTGCCTTCGGCTCTTCTGCCTCCTCCGTCCTCTTCTCCCCGCGCCTGCCCTCCTGCTCCTGCCTCATCCCCCTCCCCCACTCGCATCCCCCTCTCTATTTCCCCTATCTAACCCGTTCACTATCTACCTCCCTCACTCCTCCTATCTACCTATCTCTCTATCTCTCTATCCCACTATCTAACTCCCTCACTCTCCACCTCCTCCTATCTTCCTATCTCTCTATCTATTTCCCTATCTATCGATTTCCCTATCTATCTATTTTCTCTATTTCTCTATCTCTCCCCCCTCCCTCACCCCCTCTATTACCTATCTTCCTATCCTCTCACTCTACCTCTCACCCTCACCCACCTCTACAACCCCCCTCCCCTATCTTCTCAACCCTACTCCTATCTTTCTCCCTTATCTCCTAAACCTCCTAACACTCACCCCCCTCCACCCTTAAACCCCCCTTCCCCAGCTCTTCTCACTCTACCTGTCCCCCCCCTCGCGCTTTCCCGCCGCGACCTCCTGCACGCCCCCGCCCCCCAGCTCCCATTCGCCCCCACCTGACCCCTCCCCCCCTCCTACCTCATATGGCGGCCGCTGCGCGACAGTGGTAGCGACCCTTGACCCAAGGGTAGGTCGCTCCCCCTGCCGCTGCAGCTCCTCCAGGTTCCTGAGTTCCTGAGTTCCTGAGACCCACCTCACAGTAAGTACCCCCCCTCCCAGCCCCTCGCTCTGCCCCACGCTACTCACCCTCTCTCCTGCTCCTGCTTCTTTTCTTCTTTTCTTCTTCTCTGTTCTTCTGTTCTTCCTCCTCGCTCCTCGTCTGTAATCTTCTTCTGTACTCTTCTTTCCCCGTCTTCACTCTTCTTCTCTTCTTCCTCATCTTCTTCTGTGGTCTTCTGCCCTCTGTTCTTCGTTTTCTGTATCTTCTTCTGTGTTCTTCTGTGTTCTTCTGTGTTCTTCTGTGTTCTTCCGGTCTTACTTTCTTCTCTCCTTTCGGTCTTCTGATCTTCCTTTCTTCTCTCCTTCCGGTCTTCTGTTCTTCTGTTCTTCTGTTCTTCTGTTCCTCTGTTCTTCTTGTATTCTGCCTTCGGCTCTTCTGCCTCCTCCGTCCTCTTCTCCCCGCGCCTGCCCTCCTGCTCCTGCCTCATCCCCCTCCCCACTCGCATCCCCCTCTCTATCTCCCCTATCTAACCCGTTTACTATCTACCTCCCTCACTCCTCCTATCTACCTATCTCTCTATCTCTCTATCCCACTATCTAACTCCCTCTCTCTCCACCTCCTCCTATCTTCCTATCTCTCTATCTATTTCCCTATCTATCGATTTCCCTATCTATCTATTTTCTCTATCTATTTCTCTATCTCTCCCCCCTCCCGCACCCCCTCTATTACCTATCTTCCTATCCTCTCACTCTACCTCTCACCCTCACCCACCTCTACAACCCCCCTCCCCTATCTTCTCAACCCTACTCCTATCTTTCTCCCTTATCTCCTAAACCTCCTAACACTCACCCCCCTCCACCCTTAAACCCCCCTCCCCCAGCTCTTCACACTCTACCTGTCCCCCCCTCCCTCGCGCTTTCCCGCCGCGACCTCCTGCACGCCCCGCCCCCCAGCTCCCATTCGCCCCCACCTGACCCCTCCCCCCCCTTACCTCATATGGCTGCCGCTGCGCGACAGTGGTAGCGACCCTTGACCCAAGGGTAGGTCGCTCCCCCTGCCGCTGCAGCTCCTCCAGGTTCCTGAGTTCCTGAGTTCCTGAGACCCACCTCACAGTAAGTACCCCCCTCCCAGCCCCTCGCTCTGCCCCGCGCTACTCACCCTCTCTCCTGCTCCTGCTTCTTTTCTTCTTTTCTTCTTCTCTGTTCTTCTGTTCTTCCTCCTCGCTCCTCGTCTGTATTCTTCTTCTGTACTCTTCTTTCCCCCGTCTTCACTCTTCTTCTCTTCTTCCTCATCTTCTTCTGTGGTCTTCTGCCCTCTGTTCTTCGTTTTCTGTATCTTCTTCTGTGTTTTTCTGTGTTCTTCTGTGTTCTTCTGTGTTCTTCCGGTCTTCCTTTCTTCTCTCATTCCGGTCTTCTGATCTTCCTTTCTTCTCTCCTTCCGGTCTTCTGTTCTTCTGTTCTTCTGTTCTTCTGTTCCTCTGTTCTTCTTGTCTTCTGTTCTTCTTGTCTTCTGCCTTCGGCTCTTCTGCCTCCTCCGTCCTCTTCTCCCCGCGCCTGCCCTCCTGCTCCTGCCTCATCCCCCTCCCCCACTCGCATCCCCCTCTCTATCTCCCCTATCTAACCCGTTCACTATCTACCTCCCTCACTCCTCCTATCTACCTATCTCTCTATCTCTCTATCCCACTATCTAACTCCCTCACTCTCCACCTCCTCCTATCTTCCTATCTCTCTATCTATTTTCCTATTTATCGATTTCCCTATCTATCTATTTTCTCTATCTATTTCTCTATCTCTCCCCCCCTCCCTCACCCCCTCTATTACCTATCTTCCTATCCTCTCACTCTACCTCTCACCCTCACCCACCTCTACAACCCCCCCTCCCCTATCTTCTCAACCATACTCCTATCTTTCTCCCTTATCTCCTAAACCTCCTAACACTCACCCCCCTCCACCCTTAAACCCCCCTCCCCCAGCTCTTCTCACTCTACCTGTCCCCCCCCCTCGCGCTTTCCTGCCGCGACCTCCTGCACGCCCCGCCCCCCAGCTCCCATTCGCCCCCACCTGACCCCTTCCCCCCCTCCTACCTCATATGGCGGCCGCTGCGCGACAGTGGTAGCGACCCTTGACCCAAGGGTAGGTCGCTCCCCCTGCCGCTGCAGCTCCTCCAGGTTCCTGAGTTCCTGAGTTCCTGAGACCCACCTCACAGTAAGTACCCCCCCTCCCAGCCCCTCGCTCTGCCCCGCGCTACTCACCCTCTCTCCTGCTCCTGCTTCTTTTCTTCTTTTCTTCTTCTCTGTTCTTCTGTTCTTCCTCCTCGCTCCTCGTCTGTAATCTTCTTCTGTACTCTTCTTTCCCCCGTCTTCACTCTTCTTCTCTTCTTCCTCATCTTCTTCTGTGGTCTTCTGCCCTCTGTTCTTCGTTTTCTGTATCTTCTTCTGTGTTCTTCTGTGTTCTTCTGTGTTCTTCCGGTCTTCCTTTCTTCTCTCCTTCCGGTCTTCTGATCTTCCTTTCTTCTCTCCTTCCGGTCTTCTGTTCTTCTGGTCTTCTGTTCCTCTGTTCTTCTTGTCTTCTGTTCTTCTTGTCATCTGCCTTCGGCTCTTCTGCCTCCTCCGTCCTCTTCTCCCCGCGCCTGCCCTCCTGCTCCTGCCTCATCCCCCCCCACTCGCATCCCCCTCTCTACCTCCCCTATCTAACCCGTTCACTATCTACCTCCCTCACTCCTCCTATCTACCTATCTCTCTATCTCTCTATCCCACTATCTAACTCCCTCACTCTCCACCTCCTCCTATCTTCCTATCTCTCTATCTATTTCCCTATCTATCGATTTCCCTATCTATCTATTTTCTCTATCTATTTCTCTATCTCTCCCCCCTCACCCCCTCTATTACCTATCTTCCTATCCTCTCACTCTACCTCTCACCCTCACCCACCTCTACAACCCCCCTGCTCTATCTTCTCAACCCTACTCCTATCTTTCTCCCTTATCTCCTAAACCTCCTAACACTCACCCCCCTCCACCCTTAAACCCCCCTCCCCAGCTCTTCTCACTCTACCTGTCCCCCCCTCCCTCGCGCTTTCCCGCTGCGACCTCCTGCACGCCCCCACCCCCCCAGCTCCCATTCACCCCCACCTGACCCCTCCCCCCCCTCCTACCTCATATGGCGGCTGCTGCGCGACTGCGCGCAGCGGGCGCGCCAGAGGCAAGCCCGTCTGCGCCTGTCCGCGCCTGGCCTGCGCCCAGCGCCACGACCCCTGGTCCCCAGCTCTCCCAAGCCCCGCTGACCCGCTACGACCCCACCACCCTCCACGCCCTCAACCCAGGACGCTCCAACACTTGCTTCCAAGCTCACCCCAAACGCACCCATAGACCCTTCGCCTGCAACTCCTGCAAACGCACCTTCCACCACGCAACAACCACGACCACAAGCCCACGTGCCATCAACCACCTCAAGTGCATCCTAGTCAACGCTCGCTCCGTCCACAAACATGCCATTGAACTCTGGGACCTCCTGGACTCCATAGCACCGGACGTCGCCTTCATCACGGAGACCTGGATGAACGCCTCCTCGGCCCCTGACATCGCTACTGCCATCCCCGAAGGCTACAAGATCTCCAGAAAAGACCGCACCAACCAGGTAGGAGGAGGTATCGCCATCGTCTTCAAAGACTCCATCAGCGTCACCACCTCCACCAAAGACACCCCTCTCGCCGCTGAACACATGCATTTTCAGATTCGCACCGATCCGAGGACCACCCTCAGAGGATCCCTCGTCTACCGTCCTCCCGGGCCACGCGCCCCTTTCAGCGACGCCATCGCCGACTTTATCTCCCCGCACGCCCTCGCCTCGCCGGACTACATCCTCCTAGGTGACCTCAACTTCCATCTGGAACAAAACAACGACCCCAACACCACCACCCTGCTCGACAACCTCGCCAACCTCGGCCTCAAACAACTGGTGAACACCGCCACCCACATCGCCGGACACACGCTTGACCCCATCTTCTCCGCCAGCAAACACGTCTTCTTCAGCCACGCCTCCGCCCTACACTGGACCGACCACAGCTGCGTCCACTTCACATTCCGACGCGAGACCCGCCACCTCCGAACCCAACCCATCCCTCGTCGACAGTGGAACAAGATCCCCGAAGAGCAACTCTTCTCCGCACTCGCCGCCAACCAACCCACCCTCACCACCGACCCCAACGACGCAGCCCTCAACCTCACAAACTGGATCTCCAACTGCGCAGACATCCTTGCTCCCCTCAAACGCACGCATTGACAGACCAACACCAAAAAACCTCTCTGGTTCTCTGACACCCTCAAAGAATCAAAGAAAACTTGTCGCACCCTTGAGAAAGCCTGGCGCAAGGACCGCACCGCTGACAACATGACCACCAAATGATCCGCGCTGCCAAAAGGAAGTTTTTCACCGACAGACTGGACAAAAACAGACACAACAGCAGAGAACTCTTCAGCATCGTTAAGGAGTTCTCCAACCCCAGCGCCAACGCCGTCACGCCCTCACAGGATCTGTGCGAATCCCTCGCCACTTTCTTCCATCGCAAGATTAGCGACCTCCACGACAGCTTCGGACACCAGACCCAACCATACACCACCGAACCGGCATCCACGGCCATCACCCTCAACAACTGGTCCCACATCAACACGGAAGAAACCAAATCCATCATGAACTCTATCCACTCCGGCGCCCCTTCGGACCCCTGCCCGCACTTCATCTTTAACAAACCCAACGACATCATCGCCCATCACCTCCAGACCGTCATCAACTCTTCTTTTTCTTCTGCTACCTTCCCCGAATGCTGGAAACACGCCGAAGTCAACGCCCTACTAAAGAAATCTACGGCTGACCCGAGCAACCTAAAAAACTTCCGCCCCATCTCTCTTCTGCCTTTCCCAGCCAAAGTAATAGAGAAGACCGTCAACAAACAGCTGACCACCATCCTGGAAGACAACAACCTGCTCGACCCCTCACAAACCGGATTCCGAACCAACCACAGCACTGAAACCGCCCTCATCTCAGTCACTGACGACATCAGAACCCTGATGGACAACGGTGAAACAGTCGCCCTCATTCTGCTCGACCTCTCGGCTGCCTTTGACACCGTCTGTCACCGCACCCTAATCACCCGCCTCCGCTCCACTGGAATCCAAGGCCAGGCCCTGGACTGGATCGCCTCCTTCCTCTCAAACCGTTCCCAAAGAGTTTACCTCCCTCCGTTTCGCTCAGAACCCACCGAGATCATCTGCGGCGTACCCCAAGGCTCATCACTCAGCCCGACACTCTTCAATGTCTACATGAGCCCCCTCGCCAACATCGTACGCAAGCACGACATCATCATCACCTCCTACGCCGACGACACCCAACTTATACTCTCCCTCACCAAGGACCCTGCCAGCGCCAAGACCAACCTACAAGAGGGTATGAAGGACGTCGCAGGTTGGATGAGGCTCAGCCGCCTAAAGCTGAACTCTGAAAAAACGGAAGTCCTCATCCTCGGCAACACCCCGTCCGCCTGGGATGACTCCTGGTGGCCCACGCCCCTCGGCACCGCACCGACCCCCACAAACCACGCCTGCAACCTCGGCTTCATCTTGGACCCTCTTCTCACCATGACCAAGCAAGTCAACGCCGTGTCCTCCGCCTGCTTCCTCACCCTCCGCATGCTCCGCAAGATCTTCCGCTGGATCCCCGCCGACACCAGAAAAACCGTGACCCACGCCCTCGTCACGAGCCGCCTGGACTACGGCAACACCCTCTATGCCGGGACCACAGCCAAACTCCAAAATCGCCTGCAACGCATTCAAAACGCCTCGGCCCGCCTCATCCTCGACATACCCCTCAGCAGCCACATCTCCGCACACCAGAGACACCTGCATTGGCTCCCTGTCAGCAAAAGGATCACCTTCCGACTTCTCACCCACGCACACAAAGCCCTCCACGACAAGGGACCGGAATACCTCAACAGACGCCTCAGCTTCTACGTCCCCACCCGCCTCCTCCGCTCCTCTGGCCTCGCACTCGCTGCTGTCCCTCGCATCCGCACCTTCACGGCGGGTGGGAGATCTTTCTCCTTCCTGGCGGCCAAGACCTGGAACTCCCTCCCCACCAGCCTCAGGACCACCCAGGACCACTCCGCTTTCCGGAGACTCCTAAAGACCTGGCTGTTCGAGCAGCGATAACCCCCCCTTTTTCCCCTAGCGCCTTGAGACCCGCACGGGTGAGTAGCGCGCTTTATAAATGTTAATGATTTGATTTGATTTGATAACTTTCAAATACAGTAAAATACTGCAAGTCAGTCACCATAGAATCAACTGTTTTCACATCCCAGTCAACATAAACAACTCTGGGTATTATTACATCACTCATAGAAAGTTTAAACACATATAGTATTTGAATGACCTCTGTCAGGCCGTATATATCAAATGTGACTTTATCCCAAACAATCCCATCAGGAATTGGTATAGCGGAAATGTTCACGAAAGACAAGTCTCTGCGGGCCTTGTGAGAAGAAAAATTGGGTTTTAGGACCTCATCCACCAATTCAACTGTTGATCTTTCAGGAAGGTAGTGACCATGTAATAATAGAAAGAAAGTAATAACAAAACCAATCCAAAGGAGGTAAGCTAATATAGTCAAGGAAAGCCACAGATAGTTCCATGGAAAGAAAAAGTAATTTGTTTTAAGCCAATTTATCAGTTTATGTGTTTTTGGCAGTTCAGGTGTAGAAGAGGCAAATGAGTCCAAAAAGGTATCACTGATGTCGGCAAAGCATCCAGAAGCAGTTTGTGCAAAAACTGGAGCCGTATTTGAAGGAGGAGAACTGGTAGGTGTCTCCCGCGGTGGTTCACTGTAAATGATGATCTGTTTGTGTAGAAGTCGAATCAAATAGATCAGCAATTTCTGTGTTACTTATTACAATTGATGTTAGTGGAACTAATGTAAGATCATTTTCCACCCTCCCCAAGCTTGGAGAGGAGTCAGCATTGCTACTCAAAACTTGTGGAGGGACATCTTAACTAGTAGTGAGAGGGATTCGGGTACTACAAGTTGTTCATCTTGGTCTGCTGTGCAGGATCGGCCACATGATGTAACTTGACATTGTCGATAGACAAAGCGGTGTTCTTTAGCACCAGGCTGCAGTGGTAGAATGAGAGTTCTGGTACCGTATATTCCCAGGACTGGGACCGGTGCACGATAGGAAGGACTGAACTCCTTTTTCACAGCAACATTTTCATGTACTAGAGCCGCAACCTTTGGAATCCAGCCGGTAGATGTTATTGATACATCCTTAGTTCCTACGGAGGCAGCATTGGCAGAGGCGTTGTCGTCACGGAACTGTTGAAATACCTGCAAGACAGAGACACGTTCATTTATGTCAAAGGATGTTTCTGCCACCTCAACACCAGGACCATCAAGATCTGGAACATCCATTCAAGTTCCAAACAGGCACTCGTATGAAGTACGACCCCCCCAGGGACCTTCTAGGCAGATAATTAAGTGCTCACTGGACTCCATTCAGGTGATTAAGACAACTATGACCAGTACCTAAAACTCTACATTTAAGGATTGCTTTAAATCTTGGTTTAGTCACTCCACAACACTATTTTCCTCAGGATGAAATGTAGACGAGTAAGGGAGTTGGACCCCTAATGAAGCCATTGTGTCCCTGAATGACCCTGAGGCAAAGGCAGGGCCCTGGTCCGAGTGGAAAGCCGTAACTTCATATGTGCAGATAAAGACTTGCAAATCTTTAATATCAATCTGAGCGTCAGCCGAGCATTGTAGCCACACCCATGGAAATCTGGAGCAAGAGTCAACAGTGACTAAAATGTATTTGTATGCACTATCTGGTGTCAGGGGACCACAATGTCCAAGTACACACATTGTAATGGTTTGTTTGAAATTAGGAGGGGTGTCTGCGGTGGGGGTTTGATGGTGGACCCCTTAATTTGTTGGCAGATATCACAACAAAGGACATACTGCTTGGTCTGTTTGTAGAGACCTGGCCACCAATAACAAGCCTGCAATAATGATATTGTAGCTGCCACACCAGCATGGGCAGACGCAACTCCCTCATGCGCTGCTTTGATCAACTCTGGTGTTAGGTCTTCATTGGGAATTACTCGAACTCCCACGCCTGGTATTTTTAATTCCGTGTCTAAGAAGCCTCCCACTCAGTAGGAATATTTAGCAGGAAATGCTTTTGGTAATTGAGTGCCTTCAGGCGTGGCTTTTATGGCAGCCCATATGTCATCGTCCAGATCCGTTCTAGAACAGGTTACTGCAGCAACAGAAGCTGTAGCTACTGCTGATTTGGCTGCTTCATCAGCCAGTGTATTTCCAGCAATGTATATTCCAATGCGCTGGTGTCGCAGTGTATGTAGAACATGGACATTAGGAAGAGTTTCCTTCAGATCCGCTAGTTTCCCCCACAGAAGTCTGTGTTTGATGGTGTTACCTTTAGTGTTAGACCTGACAGCCTTGGGGTGGTCACCCCTAACTTTTTGCCTGCCTCCCTCCAATTTTTGGACACTGTTTTTGCTGGTTTTTATACTCTGCGCACTTTACCACTGTTAACCAGTGCTAAAGTGCATATGCTCTCTCCCTTTAAACATGGTAACATTGGATCATACCCAATTGGACTATTTAATTTACTTATAAGTCCCTAGTAGAAGGCAATATATGTGCCCAGGACTTGTAGATTAAATGATACTAGTGGGCCTGCAGCACTGATTGTTCCACCCATTTAAGTAGCCCCTTAACCTTGTCTCAGGCCTGCCATTGCAAGGTCTGTGTGTGCAGTTTCACTGCCAATTCGACATGGCATTTAAAAGTACTTGCCAAGCCTAAAACTCCCCTTTTTCTACATATAAGTCACCCCTAAGGTGTGCCCTAGGTAACCCTTAGGGCAGGGTGCTGTGTGGGTAAAAGGCAGGACATGTACCTGTGTAGTTTACATGTCCTGGTAGTGTAAAACTCCTAAATTCGTTTTTACACTACTGTGAGGCCTGCTTCCTTCATAGGCTAACATTGGGGCTGCCCTCATACCTTGTTGAAGTGGAAGCTGCTGATCTGAAAGGAGTAGGAAGGTCATATTTAGTATGGCCAGAATGGTAATACAAAATCCTGCTGACTGGTGAAGTTGGATTTGACATTACTATTTTAGAAATGCCACTTTTAGAAAGTGAGCATTTCTCTGCACTTAAATCTTTCTGTGCCTTACAATCCACGTCTGGCTGGGTTTAGTTGACAACTCCTTGTTCATTCACTCAGACACACCCCAAGCACAGGATACTCAGCCTCACTTGCATACATCTGCATTTTGAATAGGTCTTCCTGGGAGGGTGGAGGGGTTGCTCTCACACAAAGGACTGCAACACCCCCTACTGGGACCCTGGCAGACAGGATTGAACTGAAAGGGGACCTGGTGCACTTCTAAGCCACTCTTTGAAGTCTCCCCCACTTCAAAGGCACATTTGGGTATACAAACAGGGCCTCTTCCCTACCACCTCAGACACTTCCTGGAGAAGAAACTTGTAACCAGAACCTGCATCCTGCCAAGAAGAACTGCCTGGCTCCCCAAAGGACTCACCTGACTGCTTTCTGTGACGGACTGCTGCCTTGCTGTTGCCCTGCTGCCTTGCTGCTCCCTGGCTGTGGTGAAGAAGTGCTCTCCAAGGGTTTGGATAGAGCTTGTCTCTTGCAACTGGACTCCTTGTGCAGTGGAAATTCGACGCACAGCCTGCCCTGCGTTGAGAAATTCACCGCACGCCAAACCAGAACGACACAGCCCGACTTCGCAAGGAGAAGATCGACGCCGCGCCTGCATTGCGACGGAACTTCAACGCACGGCCCACCGGATCGACGCACAGCCGACCTGGGACAACGCGGCCTAACTTTCAGAGGGGAAATCGACGCAGCGCCTGCTGTGCGGAAGAAATTTCCATGCAACACCGACCGGAACAACGCAGCGATTGTGACTCCGCTCCACAAGCCCAGGATTCCATGCAGAGACCCCGGGGCGTCTGGAAATCCCGCAACCCGAAGAGGATCCACCGTCCCTGCGTGGAGACTAAACGACGCATCACCGTGTGTGGCCTGAGAAATCAACGCACACCCTCTTTGTTTCCACGCTTCTCCTCCTCTGCGCCCCATTGCAGAGTTTTTTCAAGCGAACCAGGTACTTTGTGCTAAAAAGAGACTTTGTTTGCTTTTAAAAGACTTAAGACACTTTGGTGGTCATAACAACCCTGGCGGACGGTGTTAAAGCGGCGTTAAAAAAAATTGAATTATGACCATGGCGGGAACCGCCAACAAAGACAGCCACTTTAACACTCCGACCGCCACGGCGGTACAGACAAACAGTGCGGCGGTCAGCGCCAACAGACAGGCAGAGGACAATGTACCGCCCACAGTATCACAACCTACCAATCCGCCACCTTTTCCGGTGCGGATTCACCGCAGATAAAAACACGGCGGAAACAGCCATTTCAAAGGGAAAACGCTCACCTCTACACACTCCACAAGGAAGCGGGTCACCATAGAGCCGGAACTCCATATTCTGCCAGCGATAGTCTTCCTGCGCCTATACGAGGATCATCAACGCCGGCGGCGAAGAGCACGGTGAGTACTGCACCTACGACATAGGGGAGGGGGGAGGCAAAAGCACAGGGACACACACTACCAACATCCCATCTCCCACCCAACCCTCACTTACTACAACACACACACCAATGCATATCTATACATTACAGTAACACCCCCCAACCCCCCCGGAAGAATGCAAACACAAAAGTAAATGAGTTGAGCCATTGTAATATATCAAAATACAAGAAGCAAACACATACATATATATACACACATTAAACAAAATATACACCACAATAAGTAGTGCAGGTAATGCACCATGCATTGTCCATGGACCACTGGGCCCAAAATTCATGGGCGAGGCCCAAACAAAAAGACCTGATCAAAACGGAGAGAACACTGCAGGGGCATCAGATAGAAATACAACAGGCACCTCAGGGGGAAGGGAAGTGTGCGCCACGCCAGATCCATGAGGGGGCTCCATGCCCATTGATGAATCCTGGGGAGTGCAAAGCCACAGTCTCTCAAGTCTCTACAGTGGGTGGTTTGCCCACTGCTGCATCCTGTGGAGTGCAAAGCCACATTCTCTCAAGTCTCTACAGTGGGTGGTTTGCCCATTGTTCAATCCTGGGGATTGCAAAGCCACAGTCTCACAAGTCTCTACAGTGGGTGGTTTGTCCACTGTTCAATCCTGGGGAGTGCAAAGCCACAGTCTCTAAAGTAGATAACAGTCTCCACTGGTTCTGGAGGGGGACTGGTGCCCAGAGTGCAGCACACACCCCATGACGGTCCTAGTTGCGTCACTGCCCCTGCCGCAAATGGGCTAGCGGTGCATTCCATGGCGGTCTTTGCCCTGTTCAGCGTTCCCCGGCCAGTTCAGCGGTGCTTGCGTTGCCAGTGTCAGACCTGTTCAGCGGTGCATTCCATGGCGGTCTTTGCCCTGTTCAGCAGTCCCTGGCCTGTTCAGCTGTGCTTGCCAAGGCGGTCCTTCATTACCCAGCTGGGTTGTGGTTGGCGGTCCTTTATGGGTCAGCTGGGCTGTGGCTTGCGGGGCCCTCCTGGCCAGCTGGGCTGTGGCTGGCGGTGGCCTCCTGGCCAGTGACTCTGGGGCTAGCAGTGGCCTTCTGGGCAGTGACTCTGGGGCTGGCGGTGGCCTCCTGGGCAGTGACGATGGGGCTGGCGGTGGCCTCCGGGCCAGTGACGATGGGGCTGGCCTCCTGGGCAGTGACTCTGGTGGTGGCCTCCTGGCCAGTGACGATGGGGCTGGCCTCCTGGGCAGTGACTCTGGCGGTGGCCTCCTGGCCAGTGACGATGGGGCTGGCGGTGGCCTCCTGGGCAGCGGGGATGATGGCGGTCCTCTCCGCCGTGCTGCTCCTCCCAGACTTTGGAGATTTCTTCTGCCCTCTTCCCCACCTTGGGAGGAGTCACAGCTGAGTCGACACTCCCCCCGGGACCCTTGTGAGCGGCTTGGCTGGCTGGAGTCTTCCCCCTCTCCCGCCGGGCACTGTCCAACTTCTGGTGCTTCACGGGGGGGACTGGCTGTGCTGTGGCTCCGTGCCACACTGGCTGTCCTGGTGGCCGGTGCACTCCACATACCTGTAACAACAGGCACCACTGGTCCCGGAGATTTTTTGGCTGAGGTGCTAGTACGGGACCTATGCGTTGGACGGAGGGGGTGGTAGGAAATAGGTTAAGGGGGACAAGGAAAAGTTTTTGGGAGACACTGGGACGGGTAGATGGAGGGGGTTTGGGAGTGGAAGAAGAGGTGGTGGTTGTAGGAGGTGTAAGTTTTGTGGATTTGGGTGCAGGTGCATGGGCTGGAGGCTGTCATGAGGTGGATGGCTGTTGGGTGGGTGTGTGCCTGCGTTTGTGTATCTTCAGAGGGGGCGTCACAGACACACTGGGAGAGGACACAGGGGACGTGTAAATGGGAGTGGGGTGGTGACTGCACGTGAGTGGGGTGTGGTGGTGGGTGTGCTGGTGCGGGATGCAGTGGCTGTAGTGGTAGTGCATGTAGGTGTGAGTGTAGACGAGACTGGGAGGGAGGAGGGAGAGGAGGAGGAGGGGGACACAGTGGAGGCAGTGGATGTTGGTGTGTCTGTATGTGTGTGATGTCTACGTGAGTGCCTGTGGGATGTGTGGTGCTTATGTTTGCCTGAGCTTCCCTTGTGTGTTGACGTGTGTGCATGCTGGTCTGTAGGTGTGCTTGGGATAGGCTGAGGTACAGGGGATTGGGTCGGGGTGGAGGGAGTTGGAGGGGGGAGGCTAGACACATTGACAATGGCTGCAATCAGTGCTGAGGCCAGAGTTTGCAGGGTTCGATGAAGGGCAGCCTGACCAGAATGAATGCCTTCCAGGAATGCATTTCTGTTTTGCAATTCCCTTTCTACACCCTGGATGGCATTCAAAATGGTAGACTGCCCAACAGTGAGGGACCTGAGGAGGTCAATGGCCTCCTCACTGTGTGCAGCAGAGGTGACAGGGGCAGGGGCTGAGGTGCCTGGGGTGAAGGTGATGCCCACCCTCCTGGGTGAGCGGGCATTGGGCGAAGGCTGAGGGGCTGCTGGGAGGGCGGTGCTGGTAGGGGGGGTGTCGGCTGTACCTGTAGAAGTGGGGGGCACAGATTTTGCCGCCACCACAAGGGAGCTCCCATCGGACGACGAGTTTGTGTCGCTGGTTGCAGATCCTGTGACCGCCTTGGTGCTCCCCTCGCCCTCCGTCCCACTGGTGTATTCTGAGTCCGTGGTGTGGGCCTCCATGGCCATGTGGGATGCAGCTCCCTCGTGCTCCGGTGCCACTGGACCTCCACCTGATGATGCTGATGCACACAAGAACAGGGAGACCACAAAAAGGGGGGGGGGACAGAAGAAAGACAGGTTGAGTGCATGGCTTACCGCTACTGTTGGCGGACAATACAGACACAGCAGCCCCCTGCACTACGTCGTGCTGTTGGGCTCTACAGATGCAATTCCTGGGATATGGCCTACATGGCTATGGTCGACATCTGCACACATAGATGACACAGGGGCATGAATACCTGTACTTGCCACTCTACAGAGGTGGGGTGGGGTGCCACATGGCCTGCATTACGGAGGGGCCTAGCCTGTGGAACTCGCCCTGGCCAAGGGAAACCCACAGCCCTCCTCCCCCACCCAGACACCTTCACTGCGCGAAGTCCGCTGAATGATAGTGTACTCACCCCCTTGTGTCTGCTGTGATGCCCTCAAGCACCCATCCAACTCAGGGTAGGCCACTGCCAGGATCCGGAACATCAGGGGGGTCATGGTTCGACGGGCACCCCTCCCACGTTGGCAATGCCTGTTTTGAGTGGTGTGAATGGAAGAAACAAGATGTGGGCTGAGGCCTGCATGTGCGGATGGTGAGTGTATGTGCGTCAGGGCATGGGTGGGAACTGGTGGGCAATGAGTATGACAGTCCGGATGGGTGAGTAATTTCCTTTCCCCCTGTACCATTCCTCTAGGTCAGCGCCCTCCAGAAGAAGGGTATTTGGCGTGCCATCACCAAGGACATCCGGACCCTGGGGGTCTACCACAGACGGAGCACTCACTGCCGTAAAAGATGGGAGGACCTGCACCGCTGGAGCAAGAAGACAGCGGAGGCCCAGCTGGGGATGGCCTCCCAACGTGGAAGGGGTGCCCGTCGCATCATGACCCCCCTGATGTCCCAGATCCTGGCGGTGGCCTATCCGGAGTTGGATGGGCGCTTGAGGGCATCACAGCAGCCACAGGGGGGTGAGTGCACTCTCATTCAGCTGACTCTGCGATCATCACAAGGTGTCTGGGTGGGGGTGGTGGGCAGTGTGTTCCACTAGGCCAAGGCAAACTTGGTAGGCAAGGTCCCTTGTGAGGCAGGCTATGTGGCACCCCAACCCCACTAGTGGTAAGAGCCATCTACACCTAGTCAGGCTCCTCTGACTTCTAGGTGTGCAGCAATTGGGCTTAGGCCTCGTACCCCATAACTTGTGAATTTTCTAGGAACTGTTAGTGCATGGCGTAGTGCTAAGGGCTGCTCCCTATGTGTTGTGTCCACCAACGGTAGTGGTGTTGCATGCACTGAACATGTTTTTCTTCTGTCTTCCCCCCCCTTTTGTTGTCTCCCTGTTCTTGTGTGCAATAGTATCATCAGGCAGAGGAGCAGTGGCACCGGAGCAGGAGGGAGCTGCAAACCACTTGGCCCTGGAAGGTGAAGCAACGGAGTCTGAAGCAACCAGTGAGACGGAGGGCGAGGGGAGGTCCATGGTGGGGACAGGAGCATACATCAGTGTCAGCGACTCCTCCTCTGATGGGAGCTCCCTTGCGGTGGCGGGCACCTTTGTGCCCATGGCATCAACAGGTACAGCCGCCACAACCCCACCAGCTCTGCCCTCCAAGCAGCTCCTCAGCGTGTGTCCCATGCCCGCTCACCCAGGAGGGTGGGCATCTCCTTCGCCCCAGGCACCTCAGCCCCTGCCCCAGTCAGCCCTGCTGCCCTCTGTGAGAAAGCTATTGACCTCCTGAGATCCCTCACTGTTGGGCAATCTACCATTTTGAATAACATCCATGGTGTTGAGAGGCATTTGCAACAAAAAATGCATACCTGGAGGGCATTCATTCTGGGCAGGCGGCCCAACAGAGAGCATTTCAGGCTCTGGCCTCAGCACTGATGACGGCCATTGCCCCTGTGTTCAGCCTCCCCTCTCCAACTTCCACTACCCAGACCCAATCCCCTCTACCTCAGCCTATCCCAAGCACACCATCAGACCAGCATGAACACACATCAACACACAAAAGTGGCTCAGGAAAACATAAGCAACACACATCCCACAGGAACTCACACAGGCACCATCCCCATGCAGACACAGCAACAGCCACTGCCTCCACTGTGTCCCCCTCCTCCACGTCCTCCTCCTCCCTTCCTGTCTCGTCTCCACTCACACCTGAATGCACTACATCCTCAGCCACTACCTCCATCACCAGCACGCCCATCACCACACACTGCTCACGTGCAATCACCACCTCCACTACCATTCACACATCCCCTGTGTCCTCTCCCAGTGTGTCTGTGAGCCCTCCTCCCAAAGTACACAAACGCAGGTACACACCCACCCAGCAGCCATCCACCTCACAACAGCCTCCGGCCCATGCACCTTCCCCCAAATTCAGCAGATGTACACCTCCTACAACCACTACCTCTTCCTCCACTCCCAAACCCACTCCATCTTCCTGTCCTGGTGTGTCTAAAAAATATTTTGTGGCAACCCTTGACCTCTTCCCTTCACCTCCCCCCGTCCTTCCCCTAGGGCCAGGCTTTCCAGGTCCCAGCCCAGCACCTCAGCCACCAAATCCCCAGGCACAGTGGTGCCAGCAACTGCGGGGTCATCAAGTGCACCACCCATCAGGGCTGCCAGTGTGCCACGTAGCAAGGGCAAGGACATTCCGCCACCTGCCAAGCTGAAGAAGGTGCCCACATCTCGGATGGAGAAGCCGCACCTACCAGCCACCAAGGGCTCCGCAAAAACAAAAGGGGATAGTGGCAAGACACCTGTGGCACCATCAAAGGTGGGGAAGGGATAAAAGCAGAAGAGCAGGTCAGGGCACGGTGGCAACGATGAGGGACCAGTGTAACCCGTTCTGTCCACGACAACACCAACCTGTATGGCGGCGAACACCGCTAGCTGCCCCGCCACCAGCACCGCCACCTGCACCGCCACCTGCACCGAAACCTGCATCGCCACCTGCACACCCACCAGTACGTCTACAGCCTCAGCGACAGTCCCCAGCACCTTCCCCAGTGGGCAGCTGTCCGAGGCGGCAGGAGACGTCCTGCTGTGTCCCTCAGCAGGTGCTGACCCATGCACCACCGCCAGCACCGCCGCCACAGACACCACCGCAAGCACCGCCACTAGCCCCGCGACATGCTCGGACAGTGGCACCACCGCTGACATGACTACCATCCCCAGTGGTCAGTTGTCTGAGGCTGGAGGAGAGTTCCTGGACCCTGGCCAGGTTCCATGAGGCATGACTTCCATCACTGTTTGCACCAGCAGGTGGAAGGTGAAACTGCAGCAGTGTGAGGTATGTCGCTGCCTCCTTGGTGTATCATGCTACCTGTTCCTCGGCTATCTCGTGGCACACACACCCAGGTGAGGGAATGGTACTGGCCACACTGCACGTGGAGCACTCTGGGCACCAGACCCCCTCCAGAACCAGTGGAGAAATACATCCACTACCTCAGTCCTTGGCAGGATGAAGCACTTTGGGCACCATGCCCCCTCCAGAACCAGTGGAGAAATGCATCCACTACCTCAGTCCTTGGCAGTATGAAGCACTCTGGGCACCATGCCCCCTCCAGAACCAGTGGAGAAATACATCCCCTACCTCAGTCCTTGGCAGGATGAAGCACTCTGGGCAACATGCCCCCTCCAGAACCAGTGGGGAAATACATCCACTACCTCAGTCCTTGGCCGGATGAAGCACTCTGGGCACCAGGCCCCCTCCAGAACCAGTGGAGAAATACATCCACTACCTCAGTCCTTGGCAGGATGAAGCACTCTGGGCACCAGGCCCCCTCCAGAATCAGTAGAGAAATACATCCACTACCTCAGTCCTTTTGCAGGATGAAGCACTCGGGCACCATGCTCCCTCTAGAACGAGTGGAGAATGACATCCACTTGAGAGACAGTGGCTTTGCACTCCCCAGGATAAAGCAATGGGCAAACCAGCCACTGGAGAGACTTGAGAGACTGTGGCTTTGCACTCCCCAGGAAAAAGAAGTGGGCAAAACACCCACTGGAGAGACTTGAGAGACTGTGGCTTTGCACTCCCCAGGATATAGCAATGGGCATGGAGCCCCCTCGTGCAGCAGTGACGTTGTGCGTTCATCTGGCTGAGGTGCCCCCCTCCCGCTCCCCCTGATGTGCCTGTTTATTTTCGATCTGATGCTCCAGCAGTGTTCTCTCCGTTTCCAGTCAGGTATCTTGTGTGGGCTTCGCCCATGCATTTTGGGACCAGTCGTCCACGGACAATGATTGGTACACTATCCGGACTTGTGTAGTTGGTGTACATATTTGTATATACTGAATTTTGAATTTTGACTATCTGATTTTTCATGATTATAATCGTTACAATAATTTAATTTCGTCCTTGTGTTCTTCCGGGGGGTGAGGGGGTGTATATGCAATGTTGCTGCATGTATTTGTGTGTATGGTGTTGTGGGTGAGGGTGTGAGTGGGGGTATAGGTGTTGTGTGTGTGTGTCACTCTCTTTTCCCTCCCCCCGTGTTGTAGGAGCAGTACTCACCGTGGTCGTTGACGGCGTCTGTCCTGCTCCTGATAGAGCAGGAGGAAGAGCAGCATTGGTAACACCTGTAGTTAGGGCTCCATGGCGTCCTGGTTCCTCGTTGGGTGTCGAGATGTGGTGAATAGGCGTGTTGAAATACAGTGGGCGGTACTTTGTCCTCAGCCTAACTGTTGGCGGTTACCGTCGCGGTGTTTGTTTCTACCGCCGTGGTGGTCGGAGTGTTAAAGTGGCTGTCTATGTTGGCGGTTTCCGCAATGGTCGTAGTTCCATTTTTTTTCCGCCGGCCTGTTGGCTGTATTACCGCCGCTTTAACACCGACCGCCAGGGTTGTAATGAGGGCCATAGTCTACATCAGTGGCTGTCAGAGTCGTTGTCCATTGGATCCATCGTGGATGTCATGCTTTAGCATTGGAACCCTGGCTTTTGTAACAGCCTTGAGGGCTGGGATTGGAGATACGACAATAATGCGTTTCCCCGGGGCCAGTGATCTTTCTTTAATGACAGCCATCTGAACAGCTGTGAGAATTTTCTTAGTGGGAGCAAAGCATTGTTCTGCTGTTGAATACAGATGTGATTTGTATGCAGTTGGGATTGCCTCACCCTCATTGAATGTTACATAGGTGAAACCAACGGCACCAGCAATCACTTTGATGACCAGGTGTTTTTTATTACCCCTTGTGTGTAAGTGTTGTGCTCAAGCATGTCTGTTTGCAAAGCTCTGAGAATGCGTGTGTTCGACTGTTTAAAATGTATTGGAAAAGTCAGGACGTATTAAGTCATATAAGGGTTTTATGTGTGATGCGTAATCTGGAATGTAAATTCTGCCAAAATATAGGAAACCCAAAAGATATTGGAGTTTTTAATGGAATTTGGAGGTTGTAACTGTGCGCATTTTTCCAAGAATTGCGGCGCTAGGCTCTTTCCTTCACTTGATAGTTTGTATCCCAGAAACAGGATGCTAAGGACGGCTATTTTTTTAAAAAAATTAATGTATAACTGAATTAGGCAAATCCCACAAAAATGCGGGCTACCCATCTTAGATGTTGCAGTAATTCATCGTCCATGAGGTAGATGTCATCTACATAGGACAATGCTTCGGGGTCAATAATTTACACAAGCCATGAATAGTCCTGGACTGTTATAATACCCCTGTGGTAAACAACAGAATTTTCTCTGTGAGCCTAGTACACTGAAACTTGTTAAGTCTCTACTTTAAGGTGCTATATTTTGGCAGAAGAAACCACTGAAAATATCCAGTGTTGTTTTGTATTTTTTGCACACTATGTTGTTCATAAGTGCTGTGCTATGAGAGTTTTGTATAGCATATGTGCGTGTATGACTGTTTAAGTGTCTATAGTCTAAGACTATTCTGTATGAATGGTCTGGTTTAGCTACAGGGAATAAAGGATTATTCATTGGTGAGACACAGGGTTCGTTTACGCCCTGGTACTTTAGTTGTGTTAGGATTTCCCTCATGGGTGATTTAGCATCATGTTTTATTGGATACTGTGGTTGAGGTTGGGGTTGATTTTTTATTGGAATTGCATAATAGGGGTAATCTTTATCCCACTCTACGTGGTTACAATATAACGCATGTGCCTGTGCCAATGCCCAATCAATGGCGTAGGATTCTGCAAGCTCATCGGGAACAAGAGGCGAGAAAGAAGGTTTGATAACCTCTTCTCCATATGGGCAAGTACAGACAAATTCAGGTGGGTGTCCAATCCTTTTCGGCCAGTAGAATATCATAAATGTTTACAACGAGGTCCCAAAAGATTGTGTAAATCATATGTTCAATGTCTCCTTCTAACTGTAACGTTACTTTGTACACCCTATCAGGCGTGGAGACTCGCATGGCTGCAGTTTCAACTTGTAAGAAGTCATCGGTTGCTTTCACCTTCAGATGCTCTTGAAGATTCCGGTGAACTATTCTGAACTCTGCTGTGCTATCTAGCAGAGCTAGCGCCCACTTCTTGTTCTTCAATAGAGCCATCTTCTTGAGAGGCATGACAAATCGCAACTGCTGGCACTTTTTTGTTTGTAAACTGTGTTTTGTGGACGTTTCTCTTTTTTTTTAATAGAAACTTCTGTCTCGGCTTCATGTACTCAGTTCTTCGCTCTGACCGCCCACCTATCTCACTGCCTCTGAGTCCTGAAAGGAACGAGATTGGCGTGTATCAGTATATTGATATCTGTCAGGCGTCTTAATATTATCTCTATTTCTGAAGTTATGACTATTCTGTGGGGTCTCAGTACATGGAGATTCTCCCCTTTCTTTCTTAGATTTTTTTTTTTTTTTATTCCAGCAGCTTGGTAGAATCTTTATTAGATTTACCCTGGAATTGTGGTTTTATGGATCTGGCCCCCAGACTATCTTGACCAATACTTCAGTAGGTCTCTGCAATAATCTTTGGGAGCTCACGTTCTTGATCCTGTGCAGGAACGTCCCGGAGCGGCATGTGCACTGCTAGTGCAACTGCTTCCCCTTTAAGGTTACTTACTTAATATGATTGAAGATCTAGTGGCAAAATAGCCCATAATAGGTTAAAGTGCACAGCGGCAGGCCTAGTTTGCTAAAATAACGTTTATAAAACTATAGCTAAAATGGCTACATAACAGCTTTTCTTACTGTCCTTTAATGCCACTGCTCAGCTTAGGTCACAGTCCGGGGCACCATAGGCTCTTTGGCAAAGAATTTCTTTTTACAGTCTTAGCCCCCCCTTGGGGTGCTTCAAGGATAAAAGTTGCTGCCGACTCCTGCTGCAATGTAATGAGCCGCCACTAGGTAGCCCTGCAGGTGCACACCATACTGGGTTAGAGACTTGCCTTCAGAAAAGGTCTAAACGCCAAGAGGGGTCTGGCCTGTGTCGGGAGTATTGGTGGCCGTGGGGCCTTCAGCATGAGAAAGTAAAGGTTCAACCATCTCCTCGAAATGCCTTCTGATGAGCAGCATGCTCTCACACTGTCACTATTTTTGTTTTCTAGAGCACGGTTGGCTTTTGCATGCCTGCTGTCCCCGGCACCTCATGGTGTGGCCACTGCAGCAGTTGCAGGAAAGATGGATGCTGGAGGCATGCCATGCCTCATAGGCTCATAGTCTGCTTGCCGTGAGTGATACAGTCAGTTACTGCAAATGGGCTGAGACTGTCTATGCGGTACCTGTTGTTTGAGGGTGTCGCTCCAGCCATGCAGTGGTTGCTGCAGGAGACCGTCACTTTTCTTCTCCACTGGCAGGTGAACAGCGAGAGGGTTGGCACTTAAAGCAGGTGCTGTCTTCTCGCCCACGCAGATACCTCAGGTGTACATGGAGAGGGTCACTCCATGTTGGGGCGGAAGGACAGCCGATGTTTTCTGATGCTCATGCCATTGCTGGGTTGAGAGTGAATCAGGGTAGATGTGGCCTCTCTGCCCTGTGCTGGGGTACCCTCTGTGCTTGCCAGCTAATGCTGCTTGGCTATCGCAGGAGACAGGCAGACTCTTTTCCTCCTTGCATACTGTAAAAAGTGCTGTCTTCTCACACTGATCAGATCATTATGTGAGCTCCAACTGGCACCTAATACATTGCTGATATTCTGCACTTGCTCACTGCAGCTCTACTGATGGCCCTCTCTCACCTTGGGGGGGCCAGGGCTTAGCGTTGCTTGGTGTTTCCTGCACTGGCCGTCTTTCAGAGTCTCACTGCAGATGGGCAGCAGCATGTACGGTGAGTGCTGGAGGATCTGTTTCCTCATTATGCAGGGACAGGGTCACCCTCTTCTAGGGGCAATGTGACCACTTCCCCTTGCAGGCAGTAGTGCGCAGTGACAATGGAGATGTATCCTCCTCCTTCATGGCAATTGAGGCACAAGATGGCATAGCATGTGGGGTCAGACCCCTCATCGCCATTGTTATGTCCTGGACCTTAGACCCACATGCAGCATAAAGAATTACATAGACACTGCTTTGGGAGTTACAGAACTGGCCATGAGCACATGCACTCAGGCTCCTTTATTGGCAGGGTCACCTGACTGGTGATGCCTTTGTTGGATGGGTGTGAGGTGGGTGTAGAGAACAATCCTTGGCGAGTGGCTGGTAAACTACTACATGCTGAAGGGCACATGTGTGTCCAGCAGGACACTACATTCCATCCAGACTTTATTAAAAATAAAAACAACTCCAACATGTAACAATAAAACAAAAACACTCAAGACACCTACTAGGTCTCTGAGCCTCGAGAGGCTATCAGCAGGACAGCAGTGGACAGGGGCAGCTGGGAGCAACCAGGCATCTCTTGCCAAACCCATTGTTTAACCAGCTACTGCTGGGCACGAACAATGTGCAGCTGCAGTCTGGATTCTTTGACTGTGGGATGGTTGGGTCAGTGTCCACTCACGCACAGTTGCTTAGTGCAGAAGGGCACTTGCGTGTCCTGCAGGACACTACATGTCGGTTAGTAAGTAATTTGGATTCAGAATGTTTGATCTCTGCTAGAAGATGGCAGAGGCTGTTTTTGTGCACGCGCATTAAACAGTAGCATGTAATAATAGTACAACTTGGTTGAGATACAATCTAGGAGCATTGTACTGAAAAGCCTATAAGGCGACATCAAAACATTTGATGAAAATGCTAGAGAAAAGGAGTGCTGAATTACAATCTCGGTGGACACCCTTTATATTTTTTTTTAAACTTCCTGTCTATATCAACGAAAACTCTATCAAGAAGTAACAACCGAACTATCTCAACCAAGCCTGCATCCAATTAATCAATTCAGACTATCACCCGCATTCAGATCACTTTTTAAAGCTGAGGAAGCTAAATAGGTTGCCTAAGTAGGAAGACGGACAGATTTCATGATTATGGGGGTCATTCCAACCTCAGAGGTAAAAGGCGCTTACCGCCGGTCAGAAGACCGCCATAACACCGCCGCGGTAAACCGCCATGGTCATTCTGACCCGCAAGAGGAAAACCGCCCAAAACCCGACATCCACAAAAGTCTGCCACACCAACGGCCAGTGAAAAACTGGCGATGACCAAACCTCCACCGTCACGCCAACAGAAATACGCCCTTGCCATTCCGACCCACGAATCCACGCAGCGGTCTTTCAACCGCGGTATTCCATTGGCGGTACACACCGCCGCGGTCAAAATACACACACTCTTACAAAACACAGCCACATTGGACAATTTGAAATACACACACCTGATACACATACAAACAACACTCCCACACACCCAATACAATATAAAACACACACCCACATCACCCACAAACCCCTACAACCACAAATCAGAGACGAAGGCCAGAGAGAGACAGCACAGAATAGAGAACACCATCACACAGAGTCACACTACACCATCACCCACACAACATCCACGCACAAAACACCACACACCACCACACTCACCCCACTCATCACCGCAAACACCACCCTACACCTCATCCACATCACCCCATGGCACCCCAAAGACACCCCAGGTTTTCAGACGCTTAACTCAGGGTCATGGTGGAGGAAATAGTTTGGGTAGAGCCCCAGCTCTTCGGGACACAGATGCAGCACACCTCCATTGCCAGGAAGATGGAGCTATGGCAAAGAATAGTGGACAGGGTCAACGCTGTGGGACAGCATCCACGAAATCGGGCCGACATCAGGAAGCGGTGGAACGACCTACGGGGGAAGGTGCGTTCCATGGTATCCAGGCACAACATCGTGGTGCAGAAGACTGGCGGCGGACCCCCACCTCAACCCCCAGAATTTACAACATGGGAGGAACAGGTCTTGGCGATCCTGCATCCTGAGGGCCTCGCAGGAGTAGGCGGAGGAATGGACTCTGGTAAGTCCAATCTCAACTACTTCATCCCCCCCACCCACCAGCATGCCAACTCATACCCCCACCCTCCCCCCCACCCCATCACACATCCTCCTTGCTAATGTCTCACCATCACAACCTACCCATCCCAACACCAAGCCCTGCATGCCACCACAAAGCATGGACACCCATCACCTAAGCATGCCCACTGCACATACCCATCCCCCCCACAAACCACCGTCACAACAGCCCCCACAAGGGAATGCCAGCACTGGGGTACACGGGCACCCACCCATTGCACGCTATGGCACACACAGAAGCAATAACCATACCCTTATACCCCTGCAGGACCCGAACGCCACAAAACCGCCCAGGAGGGTCCAGAAATGTCCATCCCACCCCCAGAAGAGGCCCACAGTGATGACAGCAGCTCTGTCTCCCTGGACCCAGATGACCAGCCCGGCCCATCGGGGACCTCGGGACAGTCGGTTCCCCTCACACAGCCACAGGCCACAGCAGACCAACCCCCCTCTGGGAACACCAGCACAGCACCCACCCAGCGGGCCCATGCCTCTGTCTCCAGGACACGTCAATCAGCGGTGTGTCCACCACTAGAGGGCACCCAGGTCAACCCACCACCCCAACTACAACAGGGACCTGGGGGCAGTGGTAGTGGGCACACGGTCCAGGGGACGGAGGCCCAGGGAAACAGGGGAACTGGGAGGGCTGCTGTGCGACAGGGGGGGGACAGGCCCAGGGAACCCACTCTCCACGAGGCCCTCTCCTCCATCATGGGAGCATACCACCCCTCCCAGGAGACAATGGCCACGGTCCTGGCCAGGTTCCAGGAGATTCAGGTACTGCAGGAGGAACAGTTTATGGGGCTCAGGGAAGAACTCAAAAACATCAGTTCCGCAATGGGCACCATCGTTGTGGCTCTCAACCAGATTGTCACCACATTGCAAGACCATGTGGCACCACAAAGGGCCCCTGTCACTAGCAAGGACCAAGAACTGCCTACCACCTCCGCCGGCGCTAGTGACAGGAGGCCCCGACACAAGAACAACAGGCCACCAGAACCCTACCCCCTGCAGAAGGAGAACCACCCTGCAAGCGGGGCCTGAGATCTAGAAAGAAGACAGAGTAGGATGCCAAGACCCCCGCCAGGAAAGGATACCCCCTGATTGTCATCCCACAGTCCCAGATTGTCGCCCTGTCCAATCTTAAACTGCCCCTGCTCAACCTTCCACAGGCATATGGACAATGCACCTGTGAGACTGAAAATCTGGACTCTGCCATGGACATCTCTCCACCATCACCCATCACCGATTTACAACCATTTCCCAAAATTGAGCACTCCAATAAACACACTTATTGCACAAAAATGATCTGGAGTCTGCCTGTATTTTTGAACAAATGTATTGGACATAACTGTGCCAAAAAGTCCAGTTACATTGTGATGACAACATACCACTGTCACACAGCTGTAGTCCATGGGGAAACAAAGCAGAGGTCACGCTGTGGGGCCCACATCTCTGAAATTGGAAGGGAAAGTCACAACTCAGTTAACATACACTGGGGGGAATCTCAGACAGTAGAGAGGCAGGAGACTGTAAGTAAATGTAAAATGCCGGTGTTGATTCTTACCTGTGTGTCGTTGAAAATACTGCTGTATTACTGTGTCCCTGTTGTCTGTGTCGTCCTCTTCGTCTTCCTCCTCTTCACTCTCTGCAGGCTCCACAGCTGCCACAACACCACTATCTGGACCATCCTCCTGCAGGAAAGGCACCTGGCGTCGCAAAGCCAGGTTGTGAAACATACAGCAGGCCACGATGATATGACACACCTTCTTTGGTGAGTACATTAGGGATCCACCTGTCATATGGAGGCACCTAAACCTGGCCTTCAGGAGGCCGAAGGTCCGCTCGATCACCCTCCTAGTACGCCCATGGGCCTCATTGTTCCGTTCCTCTGCCCTTGTCCTGGGATTCCTCACTGGGGTCAGTAGCCACGACAGGTTGGGGTAACCAGAGTCACCGATTAGCCACACACGGTGTCTCTGAAGTTGTTCCATCACGTAAGGGATGCTGCTATTTCGCATGATGTACGCGTCATGCGCTGACCCAGGGAACTTGGCATTTACATGGGAGATGTACTGGTCAGCCAAACAGACCACCTGGACATTCATGGAATGATAACTTTTTCTGTTCCTGTACACCTGTTCACTCGTGCTGGGGGGGACCAAAGCCACATGTGTCCCATCAATGGCACCAATGATGTTGGGAATATGTCCAAGGGCATAGATATCACCCTTCACTGTAGGCAAATCCACCACCTCAGGGAAAACGAATTAGCTCCGCATGTATTTCATCAGGGCAGACAACACTCTGGACAACACCTTGGAAAACATAGGCTGAGACATCCCAGATGAAATGGCCACTGTTGTTTGAAATGACCCACTTGCCAAAAAATTTAGTACTGACAGAACCTGCACTAGAGGGGGGATCCCTGTGGGTTGGCGGATGGGTGACATCAGGTCTGGCTCCAGCTGGGCACACAGTTCCCGTATAGTGGCTCGGTCAAGCCTGTATGTCAGTATGACATGTCTTTCTTCCATTGTCGACAGGTCCACCAGCGGTCTGTACACGGGAAGATTCCTCCATCCCTCGCAAGTCCCAGCGGACGGTGCCTAGGAAGGACAACATGGAGCACAGAATGGCTTGTTTGAATGTTGATGCAAGGCCTATGTATGTGTGACACAGCAGAAATTAAGATATGTGGGCCCTTGAAATGGCGGCTGCCTGACCTGTGAAGTGCGACAGTGGGATGTGAGGTCAATGCGCTGGCGTGGCACACCGTGGCGGTAGGCGGTCGAAGACCGCGGCGCAAAGCTGCATTGGTTAACATTGAACCCTATGGGTTTCAGGAGCCAATGACGATGTGTGCGGCGGTCGCGGTACTCACCGGCGCGGTATGCACCGCCTCGGGCGTGACCGCCATTTTCTATCTACTTAATCACTTGATACCTGATCATCCACAGGAGAGGACCTATACTGTAAGTGCTGCTGTGACCTCGGTCTGGAAGAGACAATGGCTGCTGCGACTGGGGAAAGGGCCCCTGCCTTCACTTCTGAAGAATTGGAGAAACTCGTGGATGGGGTCCTCCCCCAGTATGCGCTACTCTACGGTCCTCCAGACCAACAGGTAAGTACACTGGGACCATGCTTTGTGGCCAATGCCTGGGTTGAGTGGGGTGAATGAAAGATGGGGGGGAGGGGAGCGAATGAGGCATGCATCAAACGACAGATGAGAGCATGTGCCACATGGCAAGGGTGGGGATGGGGGGCCACTCTCATCGAGCATGCAGAAGGTGATTTTAGTTTTTTTTCTCCCCCTGCACATGTCACATAGGTCAGCGCCCATCAGAAAATCGACATTTGGTGTGCCACCGCCAAGGACGTCCGGACCCTGGGGGTCCACAACAGACGGGGCACCCACTGCCGGAAGAGGTGGGAGGACATCCGCCACGGGAGCAGGAAGACCGCGGAGGCTCTGCTGGGGATGGCCTCCCAACGTAGGAGGGGTGCCAGTCGTACTTTGACCCCCCTGATGTCCCGGATCCTGGAGGTGGCCTACCCCGATTTGGATGGGCGCGTGAGGACATCACAGCAGACACAAGGGGGTGAGTACAAGCACATTCTGCTGATTTTGGGCACATTGGAGGTGTCTGGGTGGGGGAGGAGGGCTGTGGGTATCCCTAGGCCAGGGCGATTTCTGTAGGCTAGGCCCCTCCGTTAGGCATGGCCCTGTACCCCCGCCCCCCACCTCTGTAGGTTGCCTAATACAGCTATTCATGGCCCTGTGTCACCTATGTGTGGAGTTGTCGTCCATAGGCTTGTAGGCCATGTCCCACGGATTGAGTAGTGTACCCCAAGTGCGCAGCGTAGTCCAGGGGGCTTCTGTGTCTGTCCTCTCCGCCAACGGTGTCGCCAATGAATGCACTCAACATGTCTTTGTTTCTCCACCCCCCCCCTCTTTTTTTGTGGTCTTCCTGTTCATGTGTGCATTAGCATTATCAGGCGGAGGAGAAGTGGCATCGGAGCACGAGGGAGCTGCATCTCACATGGCCATGGAGGGCCATGCAACTGACTCTGATTTCACCAGTGAGACGGAGGGCGAGGGGAGCTCCACAGCGGGGACACATGGTGACACCAGCGACACAGACACGTCCTCGGAAGGGAGCTCCCTTGTGGTGGCGGCAGCATCCGTGCCCACCGCAACAACAGGTACAGCCGCCACCCAGCGCACCAGCTCCGCCCTCCCCGCAGCCCCTCAGCCTTCGCCCTGTGCCCGCTCACCCAGGAAGGTGGGCATCTCCTTCGCCCCAGGCACCTCAGGCCCAGCCCCAGTTACCCCTGCTGCCCTCAGTGAGGAGGTCATTGACCTCCTCAGGACGCTCATTGTTGGGCAGTCTACCCTTTTGAATGCCATCCAGGGTGTAGAAAGGGAGGTGCACCGGAGTAATGCATACCTGGAGGGCATTCATTCGGGTCAGGCTGCCCATCAGCGATCGTTCAACTTTCTGGCCTCAGCACTGACGGCAGCCATTGTCCCTGTCTCCTGCCTCCCTCCTCAACTTCCTCAACCCAGTCCCACTTCCCTGTACCTCTGCCTATCCCAGACACACCTATAGACCAGCCTGCACACACCTCAACACCCAAGGGCAGCTCATCCAGACATAAGCACCACACATCACACAAGCGTTCACACAAGCAACATCCACATGCAGACATGCCAACAGCCACTGCCTCCTCTGTGTCCCCCTCCTCCTTGTCTCCCTCCTCCCTCCCTGTGACGTCTCTACTCACACTAGCATGCACAACATCTTCAGCCACTACGTCCATCACCAGCACACCCACCAGAACACTCCGCACACGTGCAGTCACCACCCCACTACCATTTACACGTCTCCTGTGTCCTCTCCCAGTGTGTCTGTCACCCCCTCTTCCAAACCACACAAACGCAGGCAGCCACCCACCCAACAGCCATCCACCACACGACAGCCTCCAGTACCTGCACCTGCACCCAAAACACCTAAAGTGACACCTCCTACAACCACCTCCTTTTCCTCCACTCCCATACCAACTACAACTACCCGTCTCTGTCTTACTAAATTGCTTTTCCTTTCCAACCTTGACCTCTTTCCATCAACTGACCCACCCCCTCCATCTCATAAGGCTCCAATCAGCACCTCAGCCACCACAAAACCTGGACCTACAAAAACAGTAGTCCAAGGATTTTGGACTCCACCACCTTCAAGCCCAGTTACTTCGCCTAGGAGTAAAGAGACGGCCAGCCCACCCCCTGCAAAAAAAAACAAGAAAGCCAGTGCCCGGCGCGAGAGGCCAAAGACATCTAGCTCCGAGAGCACTACCCTGGTGCCGTCAGGGAGTGGGGTGCCACCTGGCACACCGCCAAAAGGAGGAAAGGGCCACAGCCGAGCAGGGAAGGGTGGCAAGGGCAGCACGCCCGACAAGTCCGGCAGCAGGCGAGCTGCCCAGGAGGACCCCACCAGCCCCAGCCCAGCTGCACAGGAGGGCCCCACCAGCCCCAGCCCAGCTGCACAGGAGGGCCCGCCAGCCCCAGGCCAGCTGCACAGGAGGGCCCCTCCAGCCCCAGCCCAGCTGCACAGCTGGGCAATGAAGGAGCGCCAGCCACAACCCAGCTGGGCAATGAAGGAGCGCCAACTCAAGCAACGCTGAACATGGCAAGGACTGCCAAGGCAAGCACCGCTGAACAGGGCACCGCCATCTCAAGAACCGCTGAACAGGGCACCGCCATCTCAAGCACCGCTGAACAGGGCACCGCCATCTCAAGAACTGCTGAACAGGGCACCGCCATCTCAGTCAAGAACCGCTGAACAGGGCCATTCAAGTCAAGAACCGCTGAACAGGGCCCTTCAAGTCAAGAACCGCTGAACAGGGCACCGCCATCTCAAGCACCGCTGAACAGGGCACCGCCATCTCAAGCACTGCTGAACAGGGCACCGCCATCTCAAGAACCGCTGAACAGGGTACCGCCATCTCAAGAACCGCTGAACAGGGCACCGCCATCTCAAGCACCGCTGAACGGGGTCATTCAAGTCAAGAACCGCTGAACAGGGCCCTTCAAGTCAAGAACCGCTGAACAGGGCACCGCCGCCTCAAGCACCGCTCCGCTGGGCTCTTCATCTCAAGCACCGCTCCGCTGGGCCCTTCATCTCAAGCACCGCTCCGCTGGGCCCTTCACCTCAAGCACCGTTCCGCTGGGCACCGCCGTCTCAAGCACCGCTCCGCTGGGCCCTTCACCTCAAGCACCGCTCCGCTGGGCCCTTCATCTCAAGCACCGCTCCACTGGGCCCTTCATCTCAAGCACCGCTCCGCTGGGCCCTTCATCTCAAGCACCGCTCTGCTGGGCCCTTCATCTCAAGCACCGCTCCGCTGGGCCCTTCAACTCATGCACTGCTCCGCTGGGCACCGCCGTCTCAAGCACCGCTCCGCTGGGCCCTTCAACTCATGCACCGCTCCGCTGGGCACCGCTGTCTCAAGCACCGCTGGCCCATTGGCAGAAGGGGCAGGCCCGCATCTGTGTCGGGCAGGGCTGCACGAAGCACTCTGGGCACCATGCCTCCTCCAGAACCAGTAGAGTCTGTAATCCACTTGTGAGACTGTGGCTTTGCACTCCCCAGGATGGTACAGTGGGCAATCCACCCACTGTAGAGACTTGTGAGACTGTGGCTTTGCACTCCCCAGGATTGGACAGTGGGCAACCCACCCACTGTAGAGACTTGAGAGACTGTGGCTTTGCACTCCCCAGGATTGAACAGTGGCCATGGAGGCCCCTCGTGGATCTGGCGTCGTGGACTCATCTGGCTGAGGTGCCCCCCCTTCCCTTCCCCCTGAGGTGCCTGTAGTTTTGCTATCTGATGCCCCTGCAGTGTTCTCTCCATTGGAGCCGGGTATCGTGTGGGCTTTGCCCATGTGTTTAGGCCCATTGGCCCAGTAACAATGGCTGATACCCAATTTGGACTGGACAATTTACATATGTATATATAGTTATAGATTTTTGATATATTTTTTTACTAAGCCGTACAATATACTTCAAATTTCATGATCATTTTTTTTTGTCTTTGCATTCTTCCGGGGGGTTTGGTGGTGTCACTCTGAGTTGTTGCTCTGCATTGATGTGTATGTATTTGTGGGTGAGGGTGGGTGTGTCGCATATGTGTGTCCCCGTAATTTTTTGCCTCCCCCCTCCCCTGTGTCGTAGGTGCAGTACTCACCGTCGTCTTCTGTGCCAGCGTTCGTGCTCCTGGTAGAGGAGCAGGAATACAATAGCTGGTAGGATGTGTAGTTCGGGTTCCATGCTGTCCAGATTCCTCGTGGAGTGTGTAGAGGTGAGCGTTTTCCGTTCGTAATGTCTGTTTCCGCCGTGTTTTTATCAGCGGGGCTACTGCCCCGAAAAAGGTGGCATATTGGTGGGTTGTGATAGGGTGGGCGGTACATTGTCTCCCGCCTGTCTGTTGGCGGTGACCGCCGCGCTGTTTGTTTGTCCTGCCGTGGCGGTTGGAGTGTTAAAGTGGCGGTCTCTGTTGGCGGTTTCCGCCAGGGTCAGAATTCAATTTTTTTGACCGCCTGCCTGTTGGCGGGTTGGCCGCCGCTTTAACACCGACCGCCAGGGTTGGAATGACCCCCTATGTGTTGCACCTTGAAGACTTGGTCTGCTGTTGCCATTTCCTTACTGAACCCAGTCTGAGCTTTCATTAAGACCCCCTGTTTCTCAGCCCACCTTGTAGATTTTTTCCCAGACAGTCCAGAGTGAAATCGGGCAGTAATTCTCAGGGTCAAAGATGGGACCATTTTTGTCTATTGATCTATAGGAACATCTGCGCTCCTCTGATATCCTGGAGTATATAGGACATCCTAAGTATGGCAATGGTAATGTTCAGAATTAAAGCATAATTTATTGAAGGTTAATTTAATCAGTTTTAACAGTGCAAGAATAAACTTACAAAAATCTTGTTTAGAACTAGCTTAAAGGATACCGTTTTGCTTGATGTCTGCAAGAAGACCTCCACAATACTTCAAGTAGCTTTTTCACCTTTACTTTATATGACACTTCACCCACCTCCCTCATGTTCACAATGCAGGACAAAGCACCCACTGTCATTTTCACCCACAATGTGAACGTCTTCCTTTAACTAACCAGGCCCATAATTACAAAGAAGTCCTGCAACACAGGGCAACAAGTAACGTTGCTGCACTGCATTTGTGAATGGGAGAGAGCTGTGCAGCAACATATGTACTAAGATGTGGCACTGTTTTCCTCTCTCCCTGTCCTGACACACTTTAGGCTGACATGCACCAATGCGGACACCTTTGCTCTATAGTGCAAGAGAGTTTGCGTTATCTGAAGCATAGTTTTTGTACTGAAAAGACTCCCTTCCTGTATAAAAGCTATGCTTTAACGATGTTCCCACTTTGTATGTGTGCAATACAATGCAGAATCTATGTAAATTGGGAAAACGAGGAGACACCTGCTTCGAGGAGAAGCAGGGTTTTTGTGCAAATCCCTGTCTACAAATCACTCCCTTGACACAAAGTAGTGCACAGCAGAGCATTATACAACTTGTTGTTACTTTGGCTACAATCCAATGCAAATTGCAACTTTCAGTCGATTTTGTATCCCACCTAAACACTTTGTGTTGGATTGGTGTTAGAATATTAACCTGGGGGATCAGTTCCCAAACTCCTCTGTGACACTGTTAAGATTGCCATAAACTATCACTTCTTGATGTCTACTTCAATATCTGATGTCAAAATAATTGCCAGCTTGTTTATTCTGGCAATCCAAGCCTGGAAAGCAAGTTCGACTCTGTCTGATTCGGTGTGCATCTGTGTTTCCCCTGTGAATAAGAAACAACACATGCCATCTCATTTTACTGTGGTTTTACACCGATGTACTCTATGTGAATTCAATTTCAGATTGAGATTCAAACAATTCATAATCATTGCTAGTCATAGCTTAGTACATGGTGAGATATTTGGCAATGTAACCTTATTGCGTGTCCATGGATCTCACAACCCATCAGGTATTATGTTACAAGTTACTACAAGGACACTAGATTTCTGCTTTTGCTCCGCTCATAAACACAATGCATCTGTTCCTTTGAAATCGTAACTCGATAAAATGAATCAATAGAGCACATGATATGGCACAGACCGTGGGTGAGAACGTTTTGTATTAAAAAAACAAAACTGCTGTCAATCCCAATAAAAATTCACAGCTGTATTTTACTATTGTAGGAAAGTCCTGCTTTTTTGCCTGATCACCCCCACTCTTTTTGGATAGGTACTGGTGGTTACTGACTCTTGGCTGTGCCCTGGGTACTGCTAACCAGTCCCAGGGCCTGTGCTCTGTGTAAAATGGATATGCAAATTAGGCTAATTATAATTGGCTAAGTTAACCTACCTATAAGTCCCTAGTATATGGTAGGGCATGTAGGTTTAGGGACCACAGCATAGGTGGTGCACACCTAGGTGCACTGCTGAGGTGCCCAGTGTCATTTTAAAAGCAAGCCTGCCTTGCTGGCTGATTTTAAATTAAAGTTATATGCAAATTCGACTTTGGAATTAAAGGTACTTCCAAAGTCTTAAACTACCTTATTTTTACATATAAGTCACCCCTAAGGTGTGCCCTATGTGCCCCTAGGGCTGGGTGCCATGTAACTTCCAGTTGTTGGATTTAATATAACTTGTTCAGGTAAAAAGTTTAGACTTTACCTAAAAAGTTGCCAATTTCAGCTCTGCATTGTTTTTGCTGCTGTGCTCTGATTGGCCAGCCTGCAGCAGCTTCTGGCTGGCTACTTTGATGAGGTGTGAAGTGGCCTGGCTTCACACAAAGGAATGTGCTTGGGGGAGAGAATCTCCCCTCAGCAGATGGTGAGGCAGGAAGGGGGAGGGCTGCCAAACTGGTCTTCAAAGGCAGAGAAGGACATCTGGAGCACCCAGCAACACCCCCACATCCTGCAACCCCAGACAGCTAGGTGCCCCCTTGATTAGATTAGGAGAGGGCAGGAGAGGGGTGTGTTTATGATTTTTAGCCACACCAGTGGGTGGGCTCAGCCAGATGTAACCTCCAAAAATCAGATTCAGCCATGTTGGATTTTTAGAGACTGTTGCCTTTTGGGATGGATTTTTGCCACACTTCCCAGGAAGTGGTCATCACAGGGGGACGACCCTGTACCTGATTGGAGAACCAGGGCCCCCCTGCTTTTCACCCAGGAGCAAGAATAAAACTGGCAGACCTGCCCCCACACCTCAGATCCCCACCAACTTTCAAGAAGAAGGAACTTAAGGAGAAGAAGGACTGCCCTGCTGGACCCCTGGCCTGCACCTGGACCCTGCACTCAGAAGGACTGCACCAGCTGCACACTTGGGATTCACCACAAGAAGGACTTTGCCTGGCTTCAACTGGTTCAAGGAGGGACTCCCTGTTTGCTACAGGTGAAAAATTGCTAACCAGAGTCCCCTGCATCAAATCCTGAAGAAACTGACCAACTGACCACTGTCCAGTGGCCGTTTTGGAGTTTGAGCCAGGTGCACTCTGGGAGTTGTAGTCCACACCCTCAAGGAGCAACTCGGAGCTTATGGGTGTGAGCTGTGGACTCCAAAAGAACCTTAAAAGACCTTCTGGAAGAAGATCCTGAATTTTGTAGAACATTGGAGAACTTTTTGGAAAAAGCTCAATAGAGAGACCAACCCACCTCGGCAACTCTAGCCGGCATGTCCCAATCATGACCCGGCCTGACTTGCAGGTTCATCCCACTGAAAAAAATCTCATAAAAAGTGACTAAGTCTGAAAGTAGAAAGGTGACAGGGACCTCCTAGGCAGTGTGTCCGAAGAGGGCTCTAGGGACGTCGGATCAAGATTCAGGTTCGGCCTCGTCAAAGGATTTTCAATTTGAAAAATCATGTAAGGCTGAACACAGAATTTTTCACTGAGGGCTCCCGCGACACGTATCCGAGGAAAGGCTTTAGGGAGGTTGAATCAGACAGGGGACTTTATCCCGCTGAAGAAAATCTTCAAGAAAACAACAAAGTCCGAAGTTAAACATTTGACTGAGGCCTTCCGCTTGCTGTAGCTGAGCAGGGCTCCATGCGCGGTCTGCCTTAAACTTTGACTTTGCCCCAGTCGAGGTGCGACCAGATGACGAGATTGACACTATTCATTTCTATGCGCTAAAAACCAAAAATTATTTAAAAATTCATATCCCCGGTTCACCTTATCTGATTTTATTCATTTTGGTGTCATTTTAAAGCTAAAAATATGTCCTATTTATACAAATCAGTGTTGGAATTTTGAACTCTTTTCCTGCATTTTATTTAATAACTGTTTTGTGGTACTCAAATGCTTTACACTGTGTCTCCTAATTTGAGCCTTGTCGCTTGTTGCCAAGCTACCAAGTTTTGAGCTAGGGTTAATTTATTGAGACCTAACTGAACCTAATGGGTGTTAGTGCCCTACTGCTAGTGTAGGCACTTACCTGCCCTTACCAATAATCCACTTTCTAACAGTCCATATTACTAGTACATTTGGAAAAAATAACTGTCAACCAGTCCTCTCCTTCCAACTAATGCCCGGTATCTCAAATCCCCCTATGCTCTAAAATAATAGAGCAATTATTCGGCACTGGTGCTAAAGCCCCTCTAACACTGCTGCCAAGTACTTCTCCTTCTCAACAGCTCCCATCTCTGTAAATGACTCAATCCACTTTGTAAATGGTTATTAATCGTTAGATAGCTTCTTTAAAAGCCTGAATAATAACCAGGCCAGAATACAAATGTCCCAGATTCTAGCAAGTTATCAGTTGTCCATTTTGTGCAAAAAGTAAGGGAAACATTTCACAAACGGAGCGTGTAGATGACAGAAGTAGATTTCTTTGCAGTAATATTGTAAACTTGTAAGCCTTGTATTTTAATATACTTTTGAAAGTATGATTGTAAGATTTACCTCGTTAAGTTATTCTTCTATTTGTATGAATATTCTAATACTAAGTAAAACAGCCAATGACACCATGTGTATGAAAGGGAAACTATGTGGGTTTTCACTTTAGAAATCCCAAATAAATCACCAAATTGTTTCTTGATACTGTTTTTTTACTTCACCCTGATATTAACAGAAGTGTTTGTTTTTCAGCCATTGTGGATGAAATCAATACTTGCATCGACAAAAGCAGAAGACTTATAATAATATTGAGCAAGAAGTATTTATCTGACAATGCCATGTATGAACTTGAAAGGGGACTGTACAAGTCACTGGTGGAAAGAAAGATGAAGGTGATTTTAATTGAATACAACCTGCAAAGTGATTTGAAATCCCTACCTGAATCATTGCTTCTTTTAAAATCCAGTAGCCGAATTAAATGGAAGGGAGGAGAGTCTGCACCCCTAAATTCAACTTTTTGGAAGAAAATGAGATATTTGTTGCCAGCAAAGCCTAGAAAACGGTACATTGCAACTTTCAATCAAGCTACATTGCTTTCCACAGTGAATAAATCAACAAATGCATAACATGATTGTGGCCAAAATTCCAAGTGGTAAAGTGATGAATCACAGTTCACAAACGGAACCAGCAAGCTGATTTGCACACCTACAAGGGCAGACTTGCACTTTCTACATATTTTGTTGTTACTGTATTAAAACTGAAAATTAAAAAGAGAGGTTGCATGTGGGCACTGTGTTTCTGCTTGCTTTCAAAATCTGAATGTTTAGAATTAGCACCAGATTTTTGTTCGAGCTAAAAGAATAGGTTTACCATGGAGTGAAGTGGTATTACCTCATTCCAGTTTCTTAAGCACCCCTTGTCTTTAAAAACACAAGTTGTAAAAGATTCACCTGGACTCAAAAACAAACTAATGTTCTGTTTCTAAAAACAAGAAAAAGTTGATATATATTTTTAAATAAAAGTAGATTTATTTTTAAGAATTTTTAAATTAATTGTATTATTGAATGCTTGCAGTGGCTGCTATGTTTTACTGTTGGGAGAACAAGCATTGGTTTAGGGCAGTAAACTGTTCTAAGAGTTCAATAACATTAAGTATCCAAACATTCTAAAAATGCAAGTAAAAAATAGGTCAAATAGCGCCTCAGAATGTATTCTACTTATAGTTGAATGTATTTCTTTGATGTTCTCTGTCAACTTGCTTCATAAATAAGGGTTGTTGCAAGACATGTAGTTGGGTACAGTTTATTTCACCTTTTTGTTTACTTGCATTTTTTGCCACATTGTTTGACCTTTGATTGAAGTTTATTAGGTTTTATAATGACATAACTACAACTAGAAATGGTACTACTGGTTGCTGTTTAATGATTTACCTATTTACCTTTTATCCATGAGCAGATTTAGGTGGTCATTATGTACTTTGCGGTGTGGCCCAGCATGCCGGCGGTGGTGGGTAAACCTGCCAGCTGGCATGGCGGGCCACACCGCCACATAAAGAACCCCATGAGGACCGCCATCGGCAGCCTTCACTCACTGCCAGGCTGCCTCCGTCATGCAGCCTGGCGGCGGTCGGAATCATTATCCGACAGGGCAGCGGTGCTGCCCCTCGGATAATGATTCCTCAGCCACCAGCCTTTCCACGGCGGGTTTCCCTGCCAGGGAAAGGCTGACAGAAGGGGTGCACTGGGGCACCCCTGGGGGCCCCTGCACTGCTCATGCACTTGGCATGGGCAGTGCAGGGGCCCCACTGCAGTGCCCCATTGCACAGGCCTCTGCACCCTCCGCACAGAGGCATTGGCGGCGGCTCCATGTGGAGCTGCCGTCAATGTTCCAGCCAGGCATTCCTGTGGGCCGACGGGCGGAAACAATGTTTCCGCCCGCTGGCCCACCGGAATGTTCTTTATGCGGCAGGTGGCGATCTGGGGACGCTGGTGGTCAGTAGTTTGACCGCCAGCATGAACACAGAGGTTTCGACCGCCGTGTTCATAATGAGGGCCTTAGTCACGTCTAGATTTGCATATATGCTAATTTATTAACATGAATATTTGGTTACATGAAAGTTTGGTGTACATGTTTTGCACACGGTGACAGAAAATGTTGTTAGCTTTCAGTCTCCTATTGTAGGCATGCATGAAGCATGTGAGCATTGAAAACCCTGTTCACAATTGTTCTATTGAAGATTTTTTTCCATGTTATTAATGGGACCAATACTCTCCACTTCCTTTCCATAGGTTAGGTTGTCACTTTTTCAGTATGCCTTCAACTAATTTCATGCATTTTTAATATAATTTTAAAATTTTCTGCACATATAGGGGGCCAAACTCCCACGGTCAGGTTGCCACCAGTGCGGCCACCTTCCCGCGGGTCCAGTTACAGGTTCCTCACTGGGTCATCAGGCAGAAATGGTGTTTTGCCCGCTGGCCCAGTGGGTAACAGCCCACAACATTGGCGCAGCTCATAAAGGAGCCGCCGGGAATGTTGCGGTGCGTAAAGTGCAAAAGCACCCGTCACGCTTTTCACTGTCTGCGTAGCTGACAGTGAAAAGCACAACAGGGCTGTCGATGGGGACACCTGCACTGCCCATGGCAAGTGCAGTACAGGGGCCCCCATGGGGCCCCCTGCACACCATCTTTGCCAGTTTTTACATGGCGGTAAAACCACCATTTAAAAGCTGGCGGAGAGGGGGGGTTGTAATCCCCAGGGCAGTGCTGCATGCAGCATTGCCCTGGTGGATTAGGACTGCCAGCACTGCCAGTCCATCCAGTGGAGGGAAACTGGCGGTGCTGGCGGTCCGATCGTGGCCGAACTGCCACGGCCAAAATGTTGCAGTCTGACTGCCACCCCGGCCCTGGCGGTCTCTATACCACCAGGGTCGGAATGACGGTCATAGTGTTACAAAAAAAAAAATCAGGCTTTCAATGAAAGTGATCTCTTAACAGATGGCCTCATTTACTATTTTTTGGGGGCAGAGCAGTGCTGCGTCGAAAGGAAAGGGCAGGAATGCACTGCATTAATGACATACAGAGCATTTCTGTTCTTTCTGTCTGCACCAGCGCACAAATTGGTGCCTAGCGCCAATGCAGGCACCCTTGTACCATGGTACAAGGGTGTCTCTGTTGTTGGCACATTTGTTTTTGTGCACAAAGGGACACGTTCCTGCACAAAACAATCAATGGAGGCATTTTTCTTTTTCTAGGTATGCTTAGTAAGAGGACATAATGAGAATAAATAATGTTCTTTCTCCTTGTTGCGCCTCCCTTACACCTCCCTTATGGAGGCATAGGCTTCTGATGCATTCCCAGGTTTACATGGCACGTCTACCTCTTGCAGTGTGAGGCAACACAGCGACTTGCCCTGCACTGCCCTATTCCATATCTACAAGGCCATGAAAAGCCACACAGAGTGGCTTTATGAGGCCTTGTATTTATAGTGTGCACTGCCGGAATGTCAGTAAAAGTGATGTTCCAGTGGCACAAGGGACCTTGTAAATGAGTCCTGAGGGCCTCATTTACAAGGTTTTTGTGCCACGGCAGCATTGCAAGAATTCTTGCTGAACTGCCTTGTGTCAAAAGAAAAGGCCAGGAATGTGTCATATCTATGAGACATGGTGCATTCTTGTCCTTTGCTCCTTTGCTGGTGCACAATTGGCTGCCATGCACCAATGTCGGCACCCTTCCGCCATGGTGCAAGGCTGTCTGCATTTTAGGAATGATTGATTTTTATGCAGGAAGGTAAGCCTTCCTGTACACAAACAATCACTGGAGGCGATTTCCTCTTACTATGAGTACTGCAGAATGAGGAAAAATAAGTTTCTTGTTGCGCCTCCCTTACGCCTCCTCTAAGGAGGCGTGGACGTTTGACGCATTCCCAGGTTTATAAACTCTTGTAAATCTGGGAATACATCCAAATCTATGGTTGTTTTGTGTGAAAACCCACTGCAGCACCCATGGAACACCTCTACGATGCAAAGTAAGGCAACAAAGTGACTTGCACTGCCTTGCCTTATTCCATATCTACAAGGCCATGAAAAGCCATGCCTAAAGGTTTGTTTAGCAAACTAGACCAGCTGCTGTGCACTTTAAACTAGATATATTTTATTTAGCTTTGTTACATTATTTTAACCTGCAATGGGCTGGGGTGAGGATGGAGGAAAGTCCAGGGTACCTGCACGGCTCAACGATGATGCATCACGTTCATTTCAATGGAGTTCGACTCAGATACGGGACCTGACTGCGAGGCTCGATGACAACGCAGCTCCCTGACTGCATGGATCGAAACCAACACCTCGTGTTCTCAACGTGGGCGCTTTGCTCCATCTAAGGTACTGTTTCAGTGGGCTCTGCTTGAGTCTTGTAATCAGCCTGCTCTGTATCAGGATCTGCCTGACCTTTAGATTTACTTGGTCTAGCGTGACTTCAAGTAACCTTTTAGTGCTATTGACTTCTAAGCACTGTTTTCACATTTAGGGAGATATTCATCTGCCTCTAGTGCCACCTTGCACCACATTTGTGACATTTATTTTGACGCAAATGTGGCGTTAAGGTGACATTTCCCACATGCCATATTTACAGATGCTTTCCAGTTTTTCGCTGTTCACTAGAACGGCAACCGAACATCAACTTACAATTAATGCTGCTTCCTATCAAGGGCAAGGAGAGAGACATTCACACAACATACAAGGTAAACAATTGGTCGTCTCTTAAACTGGATCAGAGAAGCGTGGGGCTCTTCACAATTTTGCCTAAACAGAAGTTGTGACAGGGGCCTAGATGATGCACTGAACTAGATTTCATGAGCATCAGATGTAGGACAAGAAAGTTCTTAGAGGATTTCAGGAGCTCGGAGCTCTGGCCGCCTGGAATAGCTCATGTCATCCAGTAATTGTGAGGACAGGATGAAGCAAGGGACTGAAGGCATTCAAAATAGTTACAAAAAGTAGGGGAAATATATGATAGAGCTGCAAGAGGTGCACAGTCCACGGGAGGGAGAACAAAAGTTGTTGGGCTGGAAAGAGGCAGAAGAGAGAGTGGTGCTGCCAAAATCTAAGTCAAGCCCCATATGTTTAAACAACAGGTAATAAATATCTTCGCCTAACAAACGTTTATAATACTATAGCTAAAATGGCACTCCCCAGGACCAAGCACTGGGTTGAAAACCCTTGCACAACATTATGCCTGTGCCAAGTTACTAAGGGGGTTGAGCACATGATAATTTGGAGTTTGTCTGTGCCTTAACCTGACATGGATTGATGTTGCTACTTGACCAGGGCTCACACCCCAGTCAACCAAAAACCCAGTTTATTACAGTCATAGTCTAGTGATGCAAAATTCTTATGAAGGATCTCTGACAGAAGATCCCAGACATTTTTGATCTCACAGAAAAAATATGTGTCAATTATCTTGTGAGATTTGCCTGTGGCAAAGATGACCAACAATTTATCACGAAGATTTCAGGAGATGACATATTGAAAAATTCCACTGTATCCAAAGCTTAGGAGGCAGGGTAAGTATTATGATAGTTAACTTACAAAATGGGGTTGGAATGTGCATGTGCCAGATAATTACAGGAACTTTGGAGAAAATAAGACAATGTCACTCTCAGAAAATATGGGAACTTAATTTATTTCCTCTGGCTAGTACATGAATATCTGACCTTTTATCGATTTTGTCTGTGTGAGAAAAGGCCTCTTTTAGACATGCTTAGCACCCCACTTTTTGCTTGATGTATGATGTAGCCTAGAAATTATAGTGCCCAGAACCCCAGGTTTCCTGGGCCAGAGCTCTTTCCCTAAAACTGTTGTGATGCATTGGCACAGTTGGATACACCCTTAGCTACCACTATAAGTTCCTAGTAAAAGGTACTTAGGTACCCAGGGCATGGGGTACTAAAGGGTAGGACCTGGATGGCAGCAGCACTGAATGTAAAACCCTCTAGAGCCATGCATCCAGATACAACCAGCTGTGCCATTGCAGGCTGAGTGCCCTAGTGCAAAACTAAAACACAAACTTGACATGGCACACTACGTGTGTGCCCCGTCCATCATACACTGCATACAGTATGGATAAAACACCCCTCTGGCAGGCCTTTCAGCCCCAGGGCAGGATGCAACATAGCATATGTGAGGTTATAGCTGGCTGAGCAATATGCCCCCACTGTTTCCTTGGAAAACCTAAGAGATAGTGAGTGAACAGAGCAGCCAATTTAATACATGTGCAGGACAGTGAACAACACTAGTTTCCCAGCTACATGATGGCCATTCGGAACCCTGGGTTATTTTGTATCAAACAACTCAGACTGATAAATCCAAACTGGTACCAGTATTGGATTTATCCCTAAATGTACCCAGAGGTCACCTTAGAGGTGTCCCCTGCAAAAGCTAACTACCCTGGCATGGTTTCTGACTGGTCCTATCAAGCCTGCGATCTCCAGACACCCAAACTACAAACCTTGGGGGAGAGATCCATCCCTCTGGTTTGTGGAACAATGCCCTTCCTGGGTGATGGTGCTAACACCCCCTCCCTCAGGAATGTTTAAAGGTGACTTTCCATTGATTCCTATGGTGAGTAATTACGCACAAAAATACTTTTTTTATTAAACTTCAAAAATTCATATCTCAAAAACTACGTTACCAATTTTGATAATCTTGGTCTTAAGAATAACATACACATCTAAAGTATTTTTATAAATAAGTATTGAGTTATTCTTTTGAGTGTTGCAAGATTGATGCTTTGAGTAAAACAAATGCTTTGCAGTTCTCCAAGACTGGCCTAACTGCTCTACCAAGCCACCTTGAAAAGTAGAGCAATAGGTGATCTAGTTTTTACCCCTGTAAACAAACATGTGGTTGCCTGGTCCACCTGGACAGTGTGCCTAGCTTTGCACGCTACATAGAGGGCCAGCCTCTTACACTCTGAAGTTATTTCAGTTTATAAGAAATTGTTTTGAATCATTCTTCTACAGTTGGGTGTATTACCTCTGTAGGTTTTGTTATGAAGCTGGGCATGGGTACCCTCATTATTGCAGTATGAATAGCAGTGTCTTGAATTTATTAGAACCATATTCCCCCAAACCGACCAAGTTCTTTTGTTAACATAGCATCTGCCAAATCTTTCAGGTTCCTGGTTTAAGATCTCATTCTCACAAAAGGTTAGAAGGTAATGTAGGGAAGTGGATCATTATGTGGTATGTCTGCAGAGTCTGAACATGTAATACTGTCACAATACCCAAAAGGTGGTCCTCGGTTTCACACTAATAAATCCTTAGCTCAGTCCTGGTAGAGTAGCAAAAGGTGTCAGGCTTTACTAGAGGAACATGTGTTAAGCACTTCAGAGTATCAACTTGGACTCTAAGTAATTGACAAGGCTTGGTAGAAATCTGACACCAATTTATAAAAATAGAGTGTATTCTTATCTTAATTTAGACACCAAAATGAATGGAATAGCATACTAATAATCATAGTTATAGATTTTAAAAGCAACATGAAATCAGGACAAAATAATACATGATAAACATAACATTTTGGTCAATAAGAAAAAACACTAGTGACAATCAATCACTTCGAGGTTGATTTACATGGATCCCTTGCCAGGGTAAGTTTGTGCAGGCCTCGACAGTCAGTTCAAATTTACCTAGCTCGTGGAGTCTGGGTTCAGAGCTGTCCATGCTGCTGATGGGAGCTGCGGTTGGTGCTGATTTTACTGCTTGTACTGTGTTGCAAGAAACAAGATGCAAAAACAAAGTAGATGCCTGGTTGCAGAGGTCGGATGCAGTTTGCATGTTATTCCTTGTTGATGCAGCATTGAGTGTAGGGGGTCAGTTACCGGGCTGGTGGCCAACAAGCCTTGATAGAGTAAGCAGCACGAAAAGCTTCTGGAACTTCACGAGGTCCAGGAGAGCGGTGTGCCAGCCTGGAACTTCTGGGCAGGTGAGACAACAACTTCCACAATGAACTGGACAACCTGGATTCGGGCACCCCTATTGGGCCAGCTGGTGTTTGGATCTGAGTGTTTTTACCTGCAGTTTTCTGGGCACTAGTGCCACTAGTCCAGGGGAGACTGAGAGTGCTTCTGGTGTACACAGGGGTCAAGAGTGCTGAGTTTGAGCTAAGAAAGAGGGTCGTTCACACAGTTCCAGGTCTGTTGCCACTGGGACAGAGTAACCCTCTTTTGCTTTAATGCTGTGGGCAAAGTCCTGTTGTCATCGACACTGGTCTCCTCTTAGTCCCTTTTCGAAGTAAGTTGTTCAGATCTGAGGTTCTGGCGTCAGGGGTGTCCTTTAAATCCTAGATTTAGGGTAGTTAGGGGTATGGAGGATAGTGGCCAATAGGCACCTAGCTCCTGAAGCTAATCTGCCCCTGAGGTGACATCTTCTGGTGGGGTGGATCACCTTTCCTACCCCGAATCCTCTATTCTGCCACTCCTAAACATGACAGAAAAGTAAATTTAGTGTACAGACCGGGCCGCTCACCCCGGAGGTGTGGTCAGCCTTCTGGGAATGTACACTACCTTGCATAGGTAATTTCCCACCTGTCTGAGAGCAAATGTGCCTGGGGCCAGGGAAGGACTGTTCACTGCATGGGAGGATGGGCTTCATGCATTTCAGAGATGGTGTAACCTTTGAAGCTCACCAGCTTGATGTGCCAATTCACTAGCCGGCTTGGGAGGAGAGAGGTGTGACCGACTTCATGCTCAAGGCTATGTCCCCAACTCCAGGGAGTATTCACACTGCCTGGCAGAGTCCAGAATCATGTCTAGGTGACAGCAGGCGTAGAAAAGCGCGGGCTGGTCAGTCAGAGCCAAGTGAATCTGGAGTAAGCAGGTGGGCAACCAATAAGGTTGCCACCTAGGTGCATGCCACGTCACCCAGGGCACAATATTCATGTCAGAGGTGAGAAGGCATGTTCTTTGATACCAAACATGACACATTTTAGTGGTAGTATTACGGAACTGCCAATCTCGAGGGTGCCCGGTATGGCAGTCCAATAGCTTATGGCCCGCTAACACTTATTATGGTTTCCAAAGGGGAACGCCACTATAGGGGCATGCAGGCTTAAACTTACATGCCATACCTTTAATATACTTCGCCCTTCCTCCTGGGCTGAGAAGTTCTACATTATGTATGTCTGGCTTACAGGCTGTACACTAGACTGTGCCACACATGGCAAAGGCACAGTTGAGTTTGAGCAGTTTGCACTGCTCCTGCGGTCTGCAATGGCAGTTACAAATATAAGAAATACAATCCACATACAGAATACCCCACTAACTCTTTGCATGAAAGCCTTAGGTATTCTCGAATGTTGTGACATATTATAGGCAGTGTACTGGACTGTGCCACACGTAATGAGGGCACAGTCAATTTGGAGCAGTTTGCACTGCTCCTGCACTCTGCAATGGCAGGCCTGCTGCTAGTCGTTTGTTTGGGTCATCCAGGGTGGCACAAAGTTGTGCTTCCCACCTGTGCCCTAGGTCCCCCTGGCCCCATATACTAGGGACTTATAAGGGGGTAAAGTATTTGCCCATTTGGGGGGGCAGCAGGGAGCCAGTGTGCAAGATGGCCGCACTGTAAAGCGGCTCCTGCCATCTAGGTACAAAATCTGTCAACATCGACCGCACTCCACCCATTCCGTAACTGTGTGAACATGGATCTTCATGCAAGCCATGATGCCCGCTAGACAGTGAAACTTTAGTGGGCTGAAAATGACTGGAAGACTACTAAGCTTGCTTCCATACTCGAGCCACTGGGAGACCCAAGATGGTGGCCACAATACTGAGCTCCGCTCCAACAGCAGAACAACAGCACTGAGTGATACGTGAATGCCCAGCAGGTTTTGAGGATAGTTGTGGGGGTCCGCCACAAGTTGTGAAGAGCTGGCAGTGACTGTGGCTTGCAGCCTGGAGGAGAGAGCAAGTGAGCTGCAGTGGTGAGGCTGACCAGTCTATGATCTGGAGTGCTTATTACGTAACGGCTACCTTGTAAGTCTCACTTGTTTTATTTGGTGGGGCTCGCTGTACAGAATGGATTTGGGAGGTGACTAGACAGGCTCGAAGGGGGCCTCTCAGAGCGCCACCAGTTGCCGGTGCGCAGACTGACTGTGCAACGAACCTTTCATTGCCTCTGTGAGATTCACACCAATGGACTTCTGTAAACAACACTACTAATCCCATATAGTGTTGTGTAGCCATTTTCGCTATAGTATTATACACGTTTGTTTAGCAAACTAGGCCTGCAGCTGTGCACTTTAACCTAGATATATTTTATTTAGCTTTATTACATTATTTTAACATTAGCCACATTTGTTTTATTTTCTATATCTAGCTGTTCTTCGCCTAGGTCAGCACTGCGTTCTTAAACAAGGCATTTCTTTCACTCTGTGCTTTTCTCAAGGCTTCAGTAAGATAGGTTGCCGGCAAAAGTGGTACGCTTTGTCTCCAATGTTCACAGAAACATACACACTCTTACATGGGGATCCTTTCTAGGAACATCAGATGTTTTATTATAAAAACCCTACTTTGACCCATGTACATTAGAGGGAGATTCCAGCCAGGTGACCATGACTGAGTGCTGATTGCTGATCGCTTCGCTGCAGCAGCTTATGTAGACTACAGGCCTCTGAAAGGCAGAATTAGAGCTTAACACGCTGTGGTCTAACATAGCTTAGGTAGGAACTATCCCTACAAACCTTGGTGAAAGTATGGTAGCACTATTCTTGTGTTTTACTCCCCTTATTACATTTTTTTATCTGATTGTGCTTCACCGTCCTAGTTATTGCAATGCATGCTTTATTATCTAAGATGCAGTTACATCAATAAAATCTTATTGAACTTTACTCTGCCTCTGATTGTCCTTACATACGTGAGACTAATGTCACCGAGAGAAAGAGATAAGATCTGAGTGACCACGATTCCCCTGAGGAATCATGTATGTCATGCGTCTGGTTGCCCCAATCATCCCTGCTCTTGGGTGGAGATGAGGCACCACTAGTTAGCCAGAACAAACCCCGATTAGGCCGGCAGGTGTCACATGGCGCGGGATTAGACTCAGTCCCCCGTAGTACAAGTGATTCTGCCGCCTGAATTCAGTAGTCTCATTAGGATAATGAGAATCTACGCGACAATAGCGCATGAGGCCTACCCGCATTATAAATCAAGTGACCTGCCTGCTGATAGCTGCCGCTGGTGCTGCCGCTGAGACCTTACCACAGTCAGCTGCGGGGAAGACTCAGAGCTGGACTGGAGTGTGAGTGGCCTGTGGCTGTGCCCGAGAGGGGCTCCGCGCACTCTATCCGCAGGCCGCTGTGTGGATTCTGACGGATGTAGCCTCGGTGAGTCGGACTGAATGAACCTGCTGCTGAGTGTGCCTGTGCTGTGGTTCGCCCCTAAGATTCTGGTGACCAACTGCCATTACCCTTGCACGGTGCTCAATCGCCAAGCCAATGCCCAGTCTGTTTGTGCCCCCTTGGCATTGGAGTGTGGCGGGCCTGGGCAGCCCATCTACAAATAAAACTGTGGGAAGGCCACTTTAATGCCAACAAGTGAAGTACCCTCACAATAACCTTACAACACACGCTGTGATAAAGGATTGTCAAGATAGAATGAGTGCATGGTGATTGCACAAGCCGCCTGGGCAGCTCTTTAGGGTCTAATACGGGGGACACATGATGGACCCTCCCACCTGTATGCAAAGGCATTGATAGTATTTTTGCACGCACATCAGCACCTTGCTATTTGACTATATCACCATGGGAAAAACAGATGGCAGATAGACCAAACTGCAGTTTGACCTGCACAGATCAGCAAAGGAGGTAATTGAAAATCTGTCCCCATCAGGCACAGATTCAGGGATAACAGACCTAAGTACTGAAGATGCTGACATGAAGACATTCCTTTTAGCAATGAAGCACAGCTGAACATCTATAGAGGCCAAAATGGATACAATGTGCACTGGAATTTACTCCATGGCTCACAAATTTGAGAAATATAATGGTTGCCTCCATGAGGCGGAGCAGCGTCTAGCCACTGTCGAAGTCACAACAGCCTCCAGGGGAGAACAGCTCCTGAATATGGAAAAATTCTGAGAGCAATTGTGGCTAAAAATGAGGATTTGGAGGCACAATTGTGGCGTAACAACTTCGCATATTAGGAGTACTGGAGTCCACTAACACAGGAAGAATGGTAGATTACATTGAGAGACTCCTTAATGCTCTTTGGTGCTGACTGCTTCTCGTGCGTGTTCATTGTTGAGAGGGCCTACCAGTCATTGATGTCCAGACCCCTGCCAGGTGCCCCAGATAGGCCTATAATAGCTAAATTACCTAATTAAAAAGATTGTGATGTGGCTTTAGATCTTGCAAGGGGAAAAACGCATTTAACATTTGATGGAAATGTCGTTTTTATTTTCCCAGACTTTACTGTTGCAATTCAAGATGCTTGCCAAAAGATTACAGCGATTAAACAGCATTTAAGACAAGCAGAGATTACATATGCAATACTGTATCCTGTGCCCTTACACATGACATCTCAAGGCAAAGATCACATCTTTGGCACTCCACAGCAGGCCCAGGACTTCCTGAGAAAACATTTTCTCGGAACAGCAAAACCAGAACATAAAGCTGTTTCATCTAAATCTGTTTCGCCTATGTCAGACGTTGGCTGAATTTGCCTTCAGGCACAATGAGTTACTAATGTCACAATGTAGTGGCCCACTTTGTTGCCCTATGTACTTCAATGGGCTCTCAACCAAATGTTTGCATTCCAGTTGTTCAACTACATTCTTTGTTGGCTATGCAGTTTTTATAGGAGCATTATACTTCATACTAATCCCAGATACCCTTGTTGACTCAAGGAGGACCCCGCCTGGCTCCTGGATCTACCCCAGCAGCATATCTCTATTTACCTTAAGGGGTTTTGATTTGGTTGAGTGCCATCATTGTCTCATGGTTTCGGTTGCCCTCCTTTCCGGTATGAGCCGAAGTGTTTTAATTTTAACATCCAATGCAGCAATTTTACCTCCTGTCTGTGCTGGCCCGGGAGGCGACTGGGTACCATTGTTTCAGGTTCCTTTTGATATCTGTAACCTTTGTTTTGATATTTGGGAGGGTTGTAATTCAGTAGCTAAGTTGGGTCGTCAGTGTGGGAGGGAGGCTGTTGAGGGGGATTGTTTGTCAAAAGATGCATGAACCTACTTGGTATGGTTACCAGGGCACATACATCACTTAACCATGGGGAAGCCTGTTTCTGTCCATGTCCATTCTGGCATAAACAGAATAGAAAATTGGTCCCATGGCTGACTCTGAACAGCCCTCTGGCGGTAAGGCCCCCAAGTATCTTACATATGCAAAATGTAGATGTATTACATGGAATATTATAGGTCTGGGAGATCCAAGAAAGCGACAACACATATTTGCATACCTAGATAGACAAGATGACCACCTCACACTGCTCCAAGAATCTCACTTTACAGCTGGCACTATTACTGTGGTTGCCACTCAATGGGCTTCATATAAGCAATACTCTGTCTACTCCTCATACGCAAGGGAAACTGTCAGACTAGTAAGATTGGGTACCATATATACCATAGGTGCCATAAACTATGATCACGGTAGGTACACAATTATATGGGGCAGGTTGCATTCCTACTCCATTCTTATTGACAATTGTAATGGCCCTACCATAGACAAATGCCTTTTTTTGAAGATATGGGGCCTGATTACAGACGTCAAACCTAGAATGGTACTATGGGGGGGGTGATTTTAATGTTGTTTTAAATACAGCACAGGATCAGTCTCCTGCTTCCACTGTAGAACACAGCACAGCAGCCAGTTATTTAGCAGACATAATGAGACAATCACTTGGTCGATGCTTGGAAGCAACTACAAGCTAGTGCATGTGATGGTACCTTTTACTCTAGAGTGCATGGCAGTTGGTCCAGATTGAATTATTGGCTTGATATCAATATGTAGCTGGTTACATGATATGCACCACCTAGCCAGAACCTACTCCGATTACACGTCAGTATTAATGTCACTGCACATACCTATCAAGGCCCTAGATGGTGGCATCTGGAGGCTTTCACCCCTAACTCTCCAAGATGCACCTTTCCGCAAAGAACTGCAACATGAGAACTGACTTTTTAGCTCCCAATGCAGACTCTATTCCGTCAATTGGTACAATATGGGAGGCCTTTAAGGTAACCATAAGAGGCTTTTGCATTGCTAAAACCAATTAAAGCAATGGGGTACTGAGGGCTTTGATCATCACTCTGACTAACTTAGAAATTGACCTTAAAATCTTGAGCACAGGCAGGGGGATACTGGAGACCAAGTTATATCCCATGATATAAGGCTTAAACTGACGGAATATTGGGAACTAGCCAAGACAGAACACTTGTACTGATGTAAATATGCAAGGGCTCAAGTTTATGGTGAAGGTGGAAGGCCCAGTTTTACGCTAGCTACCATGGCGCGTAAACCTCCTGTAACTGTCATACTAGAGGTGTATGACTCAGAAGGTCAACTATGTTGAGACACATCAAGCTTTCTTAACACATTTGTACAATTCTACCAATATTTATACAGCTCCTGAAGACAGATCTAGGTGGACTTTACTGCCTTTCTGGACAATATAGCACTGAGATGGCTGAGGGATGCTCAGAGACAATTTCTAGCTGAGGAAATAATGGACAAATAAATAAGAGAGGCAATTATGCAACTACAATCAGGAAAAGCTTTGGGCCTGATGGCTTTCCCGCTGACTTTTATAAGACATATGCAGACATTTTAATACCCACCCGAAAGCACTACATCAGGAATCTAAGGAAATAGATAAGCCACTGCCTACGGTGTGCGAAGCTATGCTATGATCGCATGCTTAAACCCAGAAAGGCACTGGCAGAACATGACTCATATAGGCCCCTTCCGTTAATTAATTGCGATGTGGAAATCCTTGCCAATCGACTCACGCCACTCATGCATTTCTTAGTTCAGCCTGATCAATGAGGTTTCATTCCGGGGAGGTGGACATCGTACAACTTGAGAACCTTATTTACTCTTATACAAGATATTGAGCCAGCTATAGCCACTGTGGCAGTCTTTCTTGACACCATTATGCCTTTGATTCTCTCAAGTGGGATTTTCTAATGGCTATTCCTAGGCGAATGGGTTTCCACATGTTCGTTTTGGACGTGGATTGTGCTCTTATACTCCCAACCTATAGCGTGAGTGTGGATTAATGGTCTTTCTTCAGAACTGATCTATGTTTCCAGGGGCACGAGGCAGGGATTTCCTCTGTCACCACTACTGTTTGCACTGGCAGTAGAGCCCCTGGTGGCTACGTTACGACAGTGGCATAGAAAGTATGCTATTGCCTATCCATCTAGACATATCCTGGTATCGTTATATGCAAACAATATCACCCTCTGTCTTAAAAACCCGCAAGACAGACTTAATGGAGTTCTGAGGGAATTTGTCCTGTATTCGTCTTGTATTGAGAGCTCTCAGGAATACAGCTCAACTGGCGGAAATCCCACTTTTTTCCCCCTGTATGGCCCTTCACCCCTCATTACACATTGCAGTGGTGTACAACAGACATTAAGTATCTCGAAGTGGTCATTGCTAGGATCAAAGAGGAAACTCTGAGGGCAAATTATGGTGTGGTACTGTTGCACATTACAGACAGCATTACCAGGTTGATATCCTTACCATTATCCCGTGCAGGGCACATTGGCCTTATGAAGATGATCATTCTATCAAACGTTTTATACCTATTTCTAAATATACCATATCCCTGGGATGGATCTTTTTCCAGGCTTTACGCTCACAAATGATCAGACTAGCATGGGCTGGTAAGCAAACCAAACTACAATGGGCTAAGCTTATTCTCCCTTTCTCCAAAGGGGGAGTTGAAGAACCCAACATGGAACCATATTACCTATGCATGCAAGCCCGTTATGCCATTCATTGGTATAAGACCACCCCGTATATGCCACATCTGGCTGTAAAGGAGGGCTACAGGGCCCCAATACCCTTGGACTCTTATTTGGGTGCAGCATTGCACTTTCCAGACTCCATGGACTCCACTGTGGCCTGCATTTCAAATGCTTGGCTCAAACTAACGCTAAAAGCAGGTAAAGTAGTATAATATTTCCCACTGATTCCGTTACAGTGTCACCCCTTATTCCCTGTTACATATGACACTGCTTGACATCGGCTCCTCCTCCTCTGAGGAAACTTGAGATGGGGAGACCGTTATAAGGACAGCCAATTTATGACCAGGGAACAATTATTTGACCATGAGATGCCCTCACCCCTCGATATCTTTCTCTATGTTAGGCTTAGGCACAACGTGAAAGCAGAGGATCCAAAATTCCCTGAGGAACCCCCTAAACTAAATGCCTCACACATACTGCTGCAGATGGACACCGAGACATTTAGGCCCTCATTATGACATTGGCAGTAAATGCTGCTTACCGCCGTGCTGATGGCCACCAACTTACCGCCGCGCTGGCGAATATCCGTTCACCATATTATGACACACACGCCAATCCAACAGAATACAGCCACATACACAAATCCGCCAGACCAAAGGTCAGTGGAAACCCACCACTTTACGCCAACAAGACAATGCCCATCACATTATGGCCCACGAATAACCATGGCGGACATTCAATGGCGGTAAACCATTGGCAGTACATACTGCTGTGCTCACAATGGACACCCACAAACAAAACAACACCACATTGGACAATTCAAACAACACACACCTGGCACCCATACACACACCACACCCACACAACTATAAAACACACACCCACATTACCCACAACCCTTTACAAATACAATTAATTGCCATGAGACTGACATTAAGACCACTGCGAAACTAGACACTCACACCACTCACACCCATACACCCCTCACGTAATCCACTTCACACACCCCAACACATTACCCAACACACCCTCACCAACACACATCACATAGCACCCATGGCACCACAAAGGCACCCCTGTTTCACTGAGGAGGAGTTAAGGGTCATGTTGGAGGAATAGTCAGGGTATAGCCACAGTTATTTGGAGCACAGGTGCAGCAGATATCAATAGCAAGGAAGATGGAGCTATGGTGGAGAATCGTGGACAGGGTCAATGCCGGGGGACAGCCCCCAAGAACAAGGAATGACATCAGGAAGAGGTGGAACAACCTACGGGGGAAGATATGTTCCATTGCAGCAAGACACCAGCTCGCTATACAGAGGACTGGCGGTGGACCCCCATCTCCTCCCCCACAACTCACAGCATGGGAGGAACAAGTCTTGGCAATACTGCATCCTGAGGGACTTGCCGGAGTTGGAGGAGGACTGGACACTGGTAAGTCAACTTTAAACAATAATTATCCCCATACCTGCATGCCATCACATACCCTCACGCCCATCACTCCATCCCACACACTCCAACATCACATCACGCTAATCCCAAAGCCAAGCCCTGCATGCTGTACCAATGCATGGACACCCCTCACAGCCCTGCATGGACACTCATCACCAAAGCATGCACAGCATAGGGAAACCAGCATAACCACTATACACCAACATACACAAGCAAAAGCTGGCAGGGGAACAACAAACATAGAGGGGAAGCTACAGAAGTACAAATGCCAGACACCTGAAGCATAATACATCATTTACATCCCCACAGGTACCCCAGCCAATGTCGCTGGAGAGGAGGTGCCACCACTATCCAGTCACCCAACAGAAGAGGCCCACAATGATGACAGTAACTCTGGACTTCAGTATCTAGGTGATGTACCTGGCCCATCAGGGACCACTGGACAGTTGGTCACCCAAGCCCAGTCACAGACCACCACTATTCCTCCCTCATCAGGAACCAACACCACACCACCCACCCAGCGTACCCAAACCTCTGTCCCAAGGACACCTCATTCAGCAGTGTGCCACCTGTACAGGGACCCCAGGCCACACCTCGCACACAACACAATCAGGGACCTGGGGTCAGTGGCAGTGGGCACACCGTTTAGGGGACAGAGGCACAGGCCAAAAGGGACACTGTAGGACTGCTGTGCACCAGGGGGAGGACAAGACCAGGGAACTGACTCTCCAGGAGGCACTTTCTGAGATCCTGGGAGCCTACCAACATTCCCAGGACACGATGGGCCAGATCCTAGACAACGTGCAGGAGAACAGGTGGCTGCAGGAGGGACAGTATCGGGGGATCAGGGATGACTTGCAGGCCATTAACACCACCCTAGTCTCCATACAGGGGTGCTGGCAGACATGGCCAACATCATGAGGGAGGCAGTGTCACACCAGCAGGACCCTACCACTAGCCAATCATCTGAACAGCCCTCCACCTCCGCTGCTGCTAGTGGCCAGGAGGCCCCGCCACAGGACCAACAGGCCAGCAGCACCCCTCCCCCTGCAGAAGGTGAACCACCCGCAAACATTCCCTGCGATCCAGACATAAGCCAGAGACACTTGCCAAGACCACCACCAGGAAATTAGACTCTCCTGATTGTCTCCCTTGTGTCCCACTGAGTCACCCTGTCCACCTTGTCCACCTTGAACTGCCATAGCTCCCATTCCTATGTACCCATGGATAATGCACCTGTGCTACAAACAGACTGGAACTATACCCTGGATTTTCCTCAATCATCACCCCATTCCATTGCACTTTCCCCTCTATATTTTAGCACTACAATAAACACCCTACTTGGCTTCTAGTATTTCATGTATTGACAATTTGTATTGATTGAATCAGCTACAACCATTGCAAATGAACTGTACATAGATTGAGCATAGAATTAATGACCTGTGGTAATCACACCAGGAGAATGTGTCATATCACCAACATCTGCAAAATGAATATCCAGGGGTAACAGTAAGTAGGGCAAAGAAGTGGGTAATGCCAGCATGGCAATGCCTCACAGAATACAACAATAGTAATAGAAATGTAAAGTTGCATGGTCTCACCTGTGTGTCATTGGAAGTACTGACGTATCACAGATGTTCTGTTGTCCACATCCTCATCCTCTGCCTCCTCATCCGCACTGTCCTCAGGGTCCACTGCTTCCACAGGGGCATCTCCAGACTCCTCCTCCTGCAGAAAAGGTACATGCCGTCTGTGGGCCAGGTTGACAACATGCAGCATGCCACTACTATCTGGCAGACCTTCTTGGGTGAGTAGCACAGGGATCCACATGTTAGATGGAAGCACTGGAACCTGGCCTTCAGGAGGCCAAAGGTCCTTTTAATGATCCTTCTGGTTTGCCCATGTGCCTCATTATAACGTTCTTTTTCCCTTGTCCGGGCATTCCTCACAGGGTTCAGCAGCCATGATAGGTGGGTAACCAGAGTCACCTGCAAATAGTGAGGGACAACATTTAGCCACACACTACCCTATATGGCCAACACCATAGGTATACACCAACATATACTGGGTGGGAACCAGTGCTCACCTATTAACCACACCCTGTGCCTCTGTAGTTGGGCCATCACATTTGGGATGCTGCTATTCCTCAGGACAAAGGCATCATGCACCGATCCAGGCTACTTAGCATTGCCGTGGGAGATGCACTGTTCCGCCAACCATCTACACATTCATGGAGTGGAAACTCTTACGATTCCTGAACACTTGTTCATTCAGGTGGGGGGGGGGCACAAATGCAATATGTGTCAATCACTCCTATTATATTGGGAATGTGTCCCATTGCATATAATCCGGTCTTCACAATGGCCAAATCCTCAACCTGGGTGAAAGCAATGAAGCTGCACATGTGTTTTATCAGGGCAGACAACACACTTGTTAGCACGTTTGAGAACATTGTCTGTGACATTCCTTCTGCCAAGCCCACTGTCACTTGAAAAGAACCAGTTGCCAGGAAATGGAGCACTGATAGTACTTGCACAAGAGGGGGGATCCCAGTGGGGTGACAGATAGCAGATGTCAGGTCAGGCTCCAATGGGGCACACAGCTCTGTGATTGTGGCCCTGTCCAGTCAATAAGTGAGTATTATGTGCCTGTCCTCCAGTGTAGCCTAGTCCACTAGGGGTCTGCACACAGGGGTATGTCTCCACCTCCTATTCATCCGGAGTGGTAGGTATCCAAGGGACACAAGAGTTAGTAAGCTATTACAAACTGAACAATAGAGCCACAACAGCAGTCCGCAATGTGCAAACATGTTATGGGACAGTGTAATTAGTGAAGTAAGTGCCTGTTTATCCTGTGATGCAGCAATAATCGATAGGCCTGTTCACTCCCCCTGAAATGACGACCGCCTGTCCTGGGTGTAGGGACAGGTGGAAGTGAGGTAATGCCGCTGACGTCGTGCACCGTGGTGGAAGGCGGTTGTGAACGGACGTGCAATTCATTGGTTAATATTGGGCCCAATGGGGTATAGTGGCCAATGGTGATCAATGCCGTAGGTGAAAGTATGCACCGCTGCGGATGTGATTGCCATTTTCTATCTGATTACTCACTTGTTTCCTGACCTTCCATAGGAGAGGACCTACACTGCATGTGCTGCAGTGACCTGTGTCTGGAAACCACCATGGCCCGTGTGACCAGGGAAAGGGCCCCAGCCTTCACTTCCGAAGACTTGGAGCGACTGGTGGAAGGGGTCTTACCCCAGTACGGACTGCTGTATGGGCCTCCAGACCAACAGGTGAGTACACCTTGGGCACGATGCATGTGGCATGAATGCATGGAGTTGTGTGTGAAGGCCTTGTGTAAGGGGTGTGGGTGGATGTCCTCTTGGTGGTGTACATGTTGTGGGCTGGGCTACGTGTGTGCCAATGGTGATGCAAACGGGTATGGTGGGCGATTTGTGTGACAGGCTGGACTATTTGTCTAATGGCGTTCTCCTGTCTGTATTGCCTCTTTAGGTCAGCGCCCATCAAAAGAATGGAATATGGCATGCCATTGCCAAAGATTTGCAGACCCTGGGAGTCTATGGCAGGCGGAGCACCCACTGTCGCAAACGGTGGGAGGAACTGAGACGCTGGGCACGAAAGACCACGGAGGCCTAGCTGGGGAATGGCCTGCCAACGAGGAAGGGGTGCCCGTCAGACCCTGACCCCACCAGAAGGCCCACATACTGGCAGTGTCCTACCCTGAGCTGGGTGGGCGCTTGAGGGTATCCCCTGAGATCCATCTCTGTAGGACAATAAACCATTGTGAATGCCATCCAGGGGCTGGCATCCCAGATGCAGCAATGCAATGCATTCCTGGAGGGCATTCACAGTGGGTTGGCGGCCCAATTGAGATCGATTCAGGCTCTGGCCTCCTCTCTGATGGCAGCCATTGTCCCTGTTTCAACTGTCCTCCCTCCAACTTCCACTTCCCAGTCCCATTCTCTTCAACCCCAACCCAACCCAAGCACACAGGCAGACGAGCATGCACACAAGACAACACCCAAGAGCACCACCGGCAAACACAAGCACCACACTTCATCCCACTGGCATGCACACAAACACCATTCAGTTGCAGACATGACAACATCCACTATCTCCACTGTCTCATCCTCCTCCTCTTCCTCCACCTCCCATCCAGTTCCGTCAACACCCACACCTGGATGCACTACATCTATATCCACTAGCAACATCATCACCACACCAAGCAGAACACACACCTCACTGGCAGACACCTCCATAACATCCATGCATGTGTCCCCTGTGTCCTCTCCCTCCTAAAGTACACAAACACAAGCACTCAGACACCCAGCAGCCATCCACTTCACAACAGCATACACCCCATGCACCTGCACCCAAATCCAGCAGACAAACACTTCCAACAACCACTCCCTTATCCTCCACTCCCATCCCAACTTCCTCCTCTGGCCCCAATGTCCCTAAAAAGCTTTTCCTTGCCCAACTTTCCCTCTTCCCTACCCCTGCTCCCCGTCCTGCACGTATGGGCAGGATAGCAAGGACCCAACCAAGCACCTAAGCCAAACAGTCCATGGGCCCAGTGGTAGCACAACCTACTCGTGGTGGTAAGGTTTCCAGGCTAACAATACTGAAGAGGAAGGAGCCTGCACCAGCTGCTAAGAAGGGAAAGGAGCGTGCACCAGCTGCTAAGAAAGGGAAGGAGCCTGCACCAGCTGCATAGAAGGGGAAGGAGCCTGCACCAGCAGGCAGAGGGTGGGAGTGTCCATCCACCAGTGCCAGGAAGGGTAAGGGATCCTCATCCCATGAGCAGGAGGAGAGGAGGCAATCTACGCCAGCGGAAGCTGACAGCCAAACACCACCACCACCACTAGCTGTCACAGGGACCCCATCACCAGCCGTGGTTGTGCAGCCATCAGAGAGTGCAGGGGCTGAGCAGGAGCCTTCCCCAACCACCACCACAGTGCAGCCATCAGAGGGTGTAGGGGCTGAGCAGGAGCCTCCCACAACCACCAACACAGTGCAGCCATCGCTGCCGACGGACACCATATAGTCGAGCCTCCAAGGGACTATGTGCAGCCTGCCCCCACCAGAACCAGTGGGCACGACACCCACTTGAGAGACTGTGGCCTTACACTCCCCAGGACAAAGAGCAATGGGCATGTTGCCCCCTACAGAACCAGTGGGCAAGACACCCACTTGAGAGACTGGTCTTGCACTCCCCAGGACAAAGCACAGGGCATGCTGCCCCCTCCAGAACCAGTGGGAAAGACACCTACTTGAGAGACTGTGGTCTTGCACCCCCCAGGACAAAGAGCAATGGGCATGTTCCCCCCTCCAGAACCAGTGGGCAAGACACCCACTTGTGAAACTGTGGCCTTGCACTCCCCAGGACAAAGCACAGGAGATGTTGCCCCCTCCAGAACCAGTGGCCTTGTTCCCGCATCTGGCTGAGGTGCCCCCCTTCCCCCTGAAGTGCCTGCCTATTTGACAACTGATGCCCCTGCAGTATTCTATCCGGATTGGTGCATGATTCAAGTGGGGCCTTGGACTGTGCCCTGTGGCCATGTGGTCCCTTTGAACTATGAACTGCACAGTGTCTCTTTTTTATACAAGTGTACAGATGTGTTTCATGGCCAAATCGGAATGTTGATTTTATTGTTGGACTGATTACAGTAATTTTCGTAAATTTCTGTTGCCTTTGCATTATTCTGCAGATTTTCACGGTCAAATTGTTTTTTTAATGTATATGATTGTGTGTATGGCATGTGTATGTCAGGTGTGTGTGGTGTGTGTGTGTGTCATTCTTGTTTTCCTCCCACCTTCCCTTGTGTGCTAGGTGTCTATACTCACCGTTGTCGTCTTCGCCAGCGTTGGTGTTTAAGGTGGAGCATAACATAGAAGATCATCAGAAAGACTTGCAGTTCGGGTTCCATGGCAGCTTGGTTCTTCCCTTGTCTCCAATGGTGAGTCCTTTCCCTTCTGTGATGTGTTGCCGCCAGGCTTTTGATGGAGTTGGTACCTACCACCCTGGAACAGGTGGCGGATTCGTGTGTCTTAATATGGTGGGCGAAACTTTGTCTTCCGCCTGGTTGTAGGCAGCTACCGCTGTGGTGACTGTTGTTTCCGCCCTGGTGGTCAGTGTGGTACATTGGCTGTCTATCAGAAATATCACCGCCATGGTCATAATTTGGTGGTACTTACTGCCAGCCTGTTGGCAGTATTACCGCCACTTTATCATCGCCAGGGTCACAATGACTTCCTTAGTCTAAATTCTGCATGCTGCTTCACAATTAGAACTGATGCCTGCCACAGATCACGCACGACCCAGATGGCGCATGGACATAGATACGGTAATCACTGACAATATATGGTGTTCCTGTTGTATACAAACCGGAAAGACTGATTCAAGCATTCGCCTATGGATAATACATTATAAATTCTTCAAAGACCAGAGGATGTACCGCTATGGTCTGCGTCCGGGTGATAGATATCAGAGATGTAATTTGGAGGGGCAGACTTCATACACTCAGCTTGGGCATGTGAGTTTATCAGTTGGTACTGGACAACTGTGGAAAATGCCCTGAGTGAAATCACTGATACCAAACTCACACTTACCCTTCTCCTCGCTCTTTTATAATACACAGACCAACTTGACCCCCTTATAGAAAATTTGTAGCACAAGCATTATTACTTGCTAAGAGATGTATCCCTTGCCTGTGGGACAGGTGGAGAGCTCCTAAGTTCAAGGAATGGCTTACCAATTTAGAGGTATATTTACAAGCCCTATAGTGCCACCAGAACGTCTTTTTGTGGCACTGAGCCATATTTTGTGGCTTAACTCTGCCTTGTAAATATGGATCCTAATGCAGTTTTCTGTGGCAAAGGGGCGTGCAATAGGTATTTCTGTGGGTGTTCCGCCACAACACCCATTGCTTTTGACACTGCTGCAGATTTACAAGAAGCTGTAAATGTGTGGCAGCACCAAAAATTAACACCATCCCTGGGGTGGCATTAGAATGGTGCAACAAGAAGTAATGCATTCATTTCTCCTTGTTTTTTGTTTTTCTGTGTATGCTGCATTCTGCAGCACACATAGAAAGAGCAAAACCGCCATGAATGATTGTTTATGTGAGGACGGTGTCCCTTTAGGCACATAAAAAGTCATTCAAAAATGATGTTTGCTACTATTATGTGTGCTGCATTATACAGCACACATAGAAGTGCGAAATTGTTATTGCAGACGGTTTGTGTGCAGTAAGCAACACCTTCCTCGACATAAACAATCAATCCCCTCAACGCAGACACCCTTGCACTATGGTGCAATGATGCCTGCGTTGGCACTAGGCAACTAAATTTAGTGCCAGCGCAGGGGGGAACGCAGGGGTGCACTGTATTCTTGTAAATACGACGCATCCCTACATTTCAAAACTGATGGGGCGCTGCTGATTTTGGCACAGCAGAGCGCTGTGCTAGTTTGTTGTAAATCTAGCCCTTAGTTTACTGTAATGATCAGTTAGATCTATACGCAGAGACCCTACCATTACAATCTAGACCAAGAGATATTTGGAGCCCATTGCATTATTACCTATTAACGGACCTACTCAACATGGCAACCAAGATAGCCATAGAACTCGAGAGATACTAGAGCTGTGTACACCATTCAGAATCCTAGGATGACACCTCATTAATCACATGAATGCATATGAATATGCCACTTGTGGCCCACACACTGTACTGCCTCAGGTCATGTTATGATTGCATACTTCCTATCTGAAATACTTCTACTAGCCCTCAGCCTACTGCTACTCCATACCTTCATTTGCCAATGCAGTTGTGATGGGATGGTATACATTTAGCATGCATAGAATATAGTAGTATATTGATGTCTGTAATGCCAAAGTAAGCTATTGAAAATCATATGATGCACTTGTGACTTATCAATGTATTTTGTTTATCTTATGTTAAACTTTATAAATAAAAGTTTTTTTAAAAGTATTTGCCCATTTGGGATTACCAAATGGAACATAACCGTTTTGGGAGAGAGAACAGTCACTGAGATCTGGACATCAGAGTCATAACAATCGGATTTTGGGGCAAAAAGGGGGACTGACCACACACAAACGGGCACTTTCCTACATGTAATATGCAATTGAATATATTCTACGCCCAACCATTTACAGTTGAACAAAACCTGAGGATAGACTGAGGGTCCCTCTCAGTAACTATACAGTATGGCAAGGTTTTGAATAGAAATATGGGCCTCATTTTAAGGGTAAATGTGGCAAACTCCACCATCAACAGGCTGAAGGTGCAGACCGCCACATTATGAGTGTGGCAGGTTGGTGAAAGAGTGCCAGCACTGGCGGTCTCCTGGTGCCCGCGGCTTTGGCGGTCTTCATGGAAGACCACCAAAGTCATAATGAGGGCCTATGTGTTGGGGATAGATGTGTGGCAACTAGCAATAATTTAAAGGTATGCATGTAAGTTAGCATGTTGACTATGTTCTACTGTTTTGTTAATGACAGATTAAAAGTAAATATTATTGAAAGTTTGTGTCAACAGTGCGGCAATTAAACAAGAGCTGCACAAGCCAAGCACAGTAGTACCGTTCTGCTTTGGTTCGAACATGAGAAACTGTTAGATATATTAGAAATACAATCCACGTGCACGATACCCCGCTAACTTTTTGTATGAAAGCCTTAAATATTCTCAAATGCCTTGAAAATAAATAGTATAATGCCAAGCTAAGACCTTTTCTTGTATGGCATGAGTAGGCATGTAAAGTCTAGTAATACGATAAGGTCGTAATCACCTTTGTAACTTTATTCATGTTCCTCCATTTTTCTCTCAATTGCTAGAATGTATTTTCTTTCCTAATCTCTTTCCCTTTCCTCAGGTCAGTTATCTTCTTTCTTCTGTTTAGTCTGGTATTCTTCCTGGTTATGCAACTAGGTTTACACGTCTTTCCTTATCTGGCACTAAACTTCATGCACGCCACAATAATCAACCTTCTGTTTCTATCCTTATCTCCCTGTTACTTTTAACATGATGGATCACTCTATTCTTGTTCACTCTCTTATTAAACTTGGGCTCTCTGGCTCTGTTCTTAAAAGTGTTTGATATTCATCTCACTAACAGAGCTTTGCTGGAAACGGGCAGGACACTCTCTATCCTGTGCTCTCTGGGCTGGCTCAAAGTCTGGTGATTGACCCACTACTTACAGTTTTCCATCTATTCTATTCCTTTCACTTCAACTTTATAGCCCTTTGAGTTTCAATTCCACACCACTGATTACCCGATCTATATCTCATTTTCTTCTTTCAACGATTCTCTTCTTCATCAGATCTTTGCCTATTTTTCTGCCATTGAACACTGGATGTCATCACACTTGTTAAAACTAAAACATAAGATAACCGAGATTCCTTTCTCCTCTGCCTCTTCATTAGCTCGTCTCCTGTGTATTGTTCCTGCAATCCAGTTCCATTTTCCCACTGAGCCTTAATTCTTGGAATCATTCCCAACTTCTCATTGTGTTTTTTCTGAATGATACTCCTCTGAAGTCATTAAATGTCACTTGCCTCTATTTAATATTTATGTAATCAAATCTCAGCCTTGAATCTCTTTGACTAGAAATCTGACCCAGTGACTACATATAGAAGTTTCTTGATGATTCCAGTGGACTAATGTATGTAGGTCAAGTCCAGGTGGTGTTTCTTCTGTGGATCCCCTACCCTAAAGCTGGAGTGTGCAGAAGGTTCAGATTCTAAAATATTAGGGGCATATTTATACTGCATTTGAGCCAAATTTGCGTAATTTTTTTTCCCGCAAATTCGGGGCAAAACCAATTCCATATTTATATTTTGGTGTTGACCTGTCTAACGTCAAAATATTGGAGTTTGCACCAGTTTTTAGATGCATGAACCTACCTTGCGTCAATAAGATGGAAGGTAGGCGTTCCCATCTAAAAAATGGTGCCAGCCCCATATTTATAACCCCGTGCTAAAATGACAAACGGGTGGGAGGAGGGGATAAATAATGGTGCAAAGCTTGCTTTGCACCATTATTTAACACTTGGATCAGGCCAGGCGTTAGGGGACCTGCGGACTCATTTCCATGGTTGAACACTATGGAATGGGTCCGCAGGTGCCCTCCTCAAGCCCCAGAAACACCTCCACCCACACCAAAGGGACACAGGAGGATGGGGGACCGCATCCCAGGTAAGTAGGGTAAGAATAGGTATGTTTTTTCTTTTTTTTAACTTAAAGTGACAATTAAAGTGCCTTTGGTGGCCTAACTTGGAGCCCCTTGCATGGCACAAGGTGCAATGGCCAAGCCCAGTAGTCATGTGGTATGGATGGTTTTGCATCAGAAAATGATGCTAGACTGGTTAGAGGCATTTTTTTTGCCTCTAGCCAGCCGAATGTCATTTTTTGGTGCAGAACCCCCTTCTCCCATACCTCCACCCCCACCTGGCTAATGTTTTTATGTTATGCTAGCGGACCCTTTGCGCCGTCTTGCAGTATTCCATAAATTTGGCACCCAGCTGGCGCTCTGGAATGACGAGAGCCAGTGCTATACTTTTTGACACAAAACTGCGTTTGCGCAGTTTTGCATCAAAAAGTATAAATGTGGGCCTATGTATCTGCTTGAAATAAACAGTAAAACAGGGACAACTGGACATTTCATCTGTCAGCCCCTGTCAGAAGAAATGCTGGTGCATGGGGAAATGAGGAGATTCTGTGGAATGTGGAGATAGAAGCAGCAGAAGAAGAAACCTGGAAACCATTTTCAAATGGATAATTCACTGCTGACTTGAACTTTTGCTGTGGAGACCCTTCTTACCACATAGACCCATGGTTTGCAGTTTAAGAAGACTGTTTAATGTTTGAGGACTTTCCAAGTAACGAGGAAGAGGTTGCTACATTTTGTTTAACACTAAGAACATTACCATTGCCGGAGGACTGGACCCGGGTCAAATCTATCTCAATAAATTATTATATTTTACCAGTTTGTCCCGCGCACAGATTTTGAATTTAGAATTCTATGGCTACACTGGTATGCTCATGAAGAATTATCCAAAGTGGTAGCGCCATGTTCCGTTACAGCTGTTAGTTTTACCCTGCTGAGGATGTTTGAATTTCATACTTATTCTAACTATAACAGTAAACATTTTGACCATGCCAAACCATAATAAATTTCTTGACTTAACTCTATTGGCCTTTAATCCTGAAGGGTACCTAGGTCCTGGTTCTACATAACTTTTTCCTACATAATTTCTAACAGACTATCCTATATCACCAGTTGGCCACAAGAGGGTGCCTAAGTCCTTATGTCATGGCTTGCCACAGGTGCTCACTCCCACTCCAATCCACCTCTAGTCCTAACCATTATTAGCCACCTCTTCCATCTCTTACTCAGGACATTGCTTCACAGCATGTTTGCACTGGTGTGATACATAGGATTGTGGCTGCCCCAATCAGTAACACACTAAATTCTGGCACATGTTGGCAACACAAAAGCTGAGGCAGTATGGTCCATATGAGTGGAAGGCTACAGTGGAATGTGAGGATCGATTACAGGACTCAAGGGATCCAAGATGTGAGGATTTACTGTAGGATATGGAAGACCACTGTTTCTATAAAAGCCACATCCAGTGCGTGGTAAGGCGCATGCCTTTCCTCCCCGTTGATGAGAGGAAGCCTCTGCTTGGCATTTGCTCTTCTTCTGTGTTCCTCTGCTTGTGTCCTTCTCTTCACCTGTGTTCCTGGCTCTCCAGCTGAGACAGTCTTCAAGCCAGACATCCAATTAATCGTTATAGTAGGTTTCTTATGTGTGGCACATCTTGCAAATTCATATGCATGCATCACTTCAAAGAATGCCCTTACATCCTTGTAACTTTTCAACCTCTTCCAGCAGCCTTTTCAGAAACCTAAGGTTGGGGATTAGCTAGGAAGAGCTAGATGTATTTACAAAACTACTCTTGGAGTCTTTATTTTCCACTTACACCTACATACTGGAAATCTGCCTCCATTTCTAAGTTGTACTGTAGATATTGCATATTGTGTCTTTGCAGAATTATTTACAAACCTTGAGTGAACTTTTGTTTCTGTTCAGCTGTGGAGCTTTAATAACCGTGTATTGGACATTGGACAAACACTGGTTTCACAATGATTCCCTCTTGAGCAAGAGAAGGATAATGTACCTTTGAACATTTAGGCCCTCATTTTGACTCTGGGCGCCTTTTGACCACCAGAGTTAATGTGGCGGTATCACAGCCAACAGGCTCATACTGCCATGGTGGTATGAACCGCCGGGCCGGAGATGTGCATCTCTGACCCGGTAGTCCACACATGGCCATCAGCGGTAGTAAGAGCTGGCCTACCTCTACTAGAACCATGGTGGTAGGGCTACCGGTGACAGAGTTTAATCCTTCCCTGTGACTGGTAGAAGGCTCTCCCACCCCCCCAGTAATCACCTAACCCCCACCCCCACCCCCTGTCCAACCCCCACCTCCCCTAGAATCACAGCACACCCCCAACCCCCCACTCCCTAGAATCAAAGCACACCCCCTCCTCCCCGCACCCCCTCCCCACAATCATGCACACACACACCAATAACTCGTGCACCACCACTTGAAAACATGCTTTCACTCACACATACTCACATGTATACACACTGACATGCAGACATGCACTCACCGTAACATTCATACACGCATTCACTCACATGTATACAACCACGCATACACCACAACACTCACAGACGCATACACACATGCACACACACATCCACACACACATCCATACACACAGCAGATACCACACACAACACCCCCTACACTTCATCCCCCTCCCCTGACGGACACCTGACATACTTTGTCTGGCAAAGTCATCCGGCAGGGAAGGAGCGATGCTACCACCAGCAGTGCCCTGCCAGCAGGACACTGCCAGGCCATATGAATGGCCATAATACGGCTGGCAGCGTCCTTCTGTTGGGGCGGTGCAGGTGGTAGCACTGCCCAGGCACCTCGCCCGCCAGCCTGGCTACTGTCAGATTTCACCCTAATGAGCAGTCACTCAAAAGAGACTACAGATAACCTAGAGCTGACTTTTGACAGAACAAGCTGTTACTACAACCCAAATGGCCTCTCTTGTGGACCTTCTCTTATACCCCTATCCCTTTTACCTTCTCTTTATTCTCAGTTCGGGGAAGGATTGGACTTGTTCCTCATTGTCAACTGGGAAGGAAACAGGTGGGTTCCACATCATTTCTCCATCACTCCTGCAGCAGAATTTAGATCTATAGGTCATTGCAACATGTCTCTGGCATCCTGGCTATCACATACCACAGAAATACACTGACTTTAGAGCGCCCATGTTTTCTTTCTTTTTAATTAACTTCTGCACACTTCATCACATTTTCATAATTTCATTTTAATTATTACATTTCTCCAATTTCCAACTAAATTTGAATGTAATCATTTCCTGACTCTAATGTTGTTTTCATAGTGATACACTCAAGCCACTAGCATTTGTCTTTAAGATCAGTTTCTCAGCCTATTCCAGGCTACGAGCCACGGGAGACAGTTAACCAAATAGGACAGAAGGCAGTTTACCAAATAGGAATTATATGTTTTTTTTACCTTGTTTGATCTCAGATACTGGTCATATAAATGCTGTTGACTCATGTTTTCACTTACTTGAACACACACGCTCCTACTTTGTTGTTCAGTGATTTGGACAGGGGGTTATTTGTGAGCAGCAACTACTGGACGAGACAACCTTAGTAATAAAGACACAAACGTCACTTACTGGTTTTGGGGGTAGGTTTTTAATTTCGTATTTTTTAATCATAGAGCTGTGTATGCCAATTTTATGAGGTCCGCCAGCAGCAGCCTTGAAGCCATTGTGCATGTATAATAAGCTAGCTGGACAGGTGTAAAAAGAAACTTGAGCAGGAGAAGGTCATCTGATCCTGAGAGGGAGCCAGACAAGTACAGATCACTACAGTGGTGGAGGACAAAAAGCAATACTGAAAACAATCCTGCCTAGCATCTCTTCTCCGGAGCAGGAAGCAGCATTTCTGTAGGCTATACCTCATCAGAGAAGATGGAACCAGAAAGCAGAAAATGGAGGACAGTTTAAAGAGGTATTTAATTGCTGCTTCAGTTCAGGTGGGAATAATATACGTTTGGAGGAAAGAAGGCCAACCTTACCTTTAGAAGAGTGACAAGCTGCATTGCTCACATATAGAGCATGGTGCAGTGTATGGCAATGGAGCGAACTGTGCTGCATTGCCTTACACCATATCTACAAAGCCATGAAAAGCCACACAAAGTGGCTTTGCTTGGCTTGAAGATATGGGTCTGCACTATGCACTGCCAGTGCTTCATAAAAAGTGATGCACTGGTAGTGCACGGGGCTTGTAAATATGCACAAGTCTCTGTGTTGCCTTACGCTGCATCAGGAAGGTGTACTGTGGTCGTTGTGGTGGGTGTTCCCACACAACACCAATAGGTTTTGACACATTCCAGATTTGCAAGAATCTGCATCAAAACTATATGCCTCCCTAGGGCATGTGCAACAAGCAGAAATATCTTTATTTCTCTTCATTGTTGCCTCTTTCAATGTGTGCTGCATCCTGAAGCACACATAGAGGAAAATGCCTCTTTGGGTTGTTTTAGTGCAGGAAGGTGTCCTTTCCTGCACAAAAACAATCCTACCTACAATGAGGCAGCATTGCATCATGGTGCAATGACATCTGCATTGGCACAAAGCAGCAACATGTGCTCCAATGCAGGGGGAAAGGACAGAAATTCACTATTACTTGTAAATACAGTGTATTTCTGCCCTTTCCCTGTGGCGTGGGGCAGCGCAGCAAGGTTGTTTTCTGTGCATTCCTGCACCAAAAGGCTTGTAAATATGCCCCCACGTGTGAAGTGGCATTCTTTCATTCCTCTCCCTTTCAGCTAATCACAAAGCCTGGAATTTCAGATTTCCCTACTCTTTTCATATTTTCAAAATATTTCACAAATCATGATGCATAATCAATGGCTAGACTATATTCAAAATTGGAATTTATAGTTACTTATGAAACACTGATTGGGTTTGTGTAGGTAGAAAGGATCATAAATCCTATTTTTATGCACATAAGAACTGACCCTCACTCACCCAGAGAGAGTCTAGTCCTGTGTGAGTGTGCAAAGTGATCTTTCCCAGAGTGAACAAAAACAGGAAGCATGGATCGTTCATACTGACCTTGTCAATCTGGTTAGATTAAGAAGTTTATGCTCTCTTTTATTCTTGGGGAAGGGGCTTATCTGGCGTGCATGACAGATATCCTGTTTAATGTATTTTAGGATCTAGGAATTCTGAATTAAAAAAACTAAATAGTTTCTATTGTTCATTTTGGTGATGTTTCTGAAACTGAAAATCAGGAATACTTCTTCTTTACAGCTGGATGAGAAGAACACAGTGTAGAAATAATAGAACTGCTGCCTTGGCACTTTACAGCTCCCACCATGGTTGTGGAATCAATCTGGTGGGGATGGTAGATTGTGGGTTGGGTTGATGCTCCGGTAGCCTATGTTGGCCCACCTTTCTTGAGCAGTTATAAATCTAGCTAATGTTGAAAAGGCCATTAACTGTGATCCACGTCAGTTTCCTCTCTACATTCAGGATGCATTGTTTTACCATGCTGTTTATGACAACTCTTTTAGAAATATGATGATTATTTGTGACCCAACACAATGTAGAAGGAAACCATGAATGACTCTTGCATTCTGGTTCTGTGTGTCTGTCTTGATGCTCCAGCTTCTTCTCTTCTTGTTTTTCAATCATATGAACATACATCTGTCTTCCTGCCTGCCAATTGTCTTTTTATTTCATTTTGCGATCTATTGTGTCCCCCTATCCCTCTTACCCACAAGTTTCTATAACTTGTAAATGCTTTGCTCAGACCTCACTTCCGACTGTCTCATTGTGACTAATCTGACGACTGAATACTTGCACCACTATTCTATCCCAAGAAGGAATCCATAGCATAGGTGTACCATCGAAAAATGAATACCCTCTGCTTTCCAGTGGTGCCCCACATGTCTGGTTATCTGCCCAGGTGCGGCCACAATGCCCCTGGTCAGGAGTGACAAAAAACACGATTGCTGCAATATTATCCATTCCTGTGGGGGAGCAACTACACCCTGCTATGGTGCCCTAAGGATCATGCTCCTCTGGGGGGGTAGGTGAGCTGAACCACATAGCTGTGGGGCCTAGCTCCCCAAAAATATGCATCCATGTGGAGATTGCTGCACAAGGACTGCAGCATGGCTTCCATCTCCACTTAGGAATCCTTTTGGGCGGGAAAGAGGAGACCCCCACCCCCTTTTCCAGGGATTTCTCTCCCATTGTTATGGACCCCTACAGGGAGAGAAATCCCCCCAGATGTATGGTGCAACATTCATCTCTTGCTGTTGAGCATTGTCCGATGTGCTAATTGAATCAGAGTAACCAACATCACTGAAGGGGTGAGAAGGGACGGGGACTGATGCAAAATCTTTAGCCTGCATCACTGGTATAATTGAGGGGAGCCTGGTGTTCACCCTCCTCTCCCTGGTGAGTGAAGAGAAAAAGTCTATTGCCTGATATGTGCGTACAAGCTAGGGGGCCTGGCTGTCAGGCTTTTTTGGGGGGATTTGGGGGAAGTTCTCGAAGTGTTTCTTATTGGTGTATACTGGGCCAGCTTTCTGGCCCTGTGTTTTCTTTATTGGTGGTCTTTGTGTGGAATGATGAAAACACTAACAAACAGATTTGGCTATATTGAGGCTATCAGTTCTCTTGGTCGGGTATGCTTCGCCACTGGATTCAAGCTAGCCTGGCTGATGAAGGGTGATACCCTGAACCCGGTCCCAGGATGCTTGTTTCCTGTCCACGGAGGACCTGGCCTAGCAGTTCGGGCTGGACTGTTCCCATGAGGAACAGGGTCAAGACTGATTTCCATATGGCTGGTCCCAAACTGGGGTGACATGGCAACCAAAATAACAATGGATTAAACCCAGATATGTGACTGGGGGTGAGTGTTTGAAACTTTCAACACTCTGTCCATCATTTTATTTTGTTTTCTGATGTTGCCGGGTATGCTTCAACCCAACTGGACAAGAGACACAATATTACTAGAATGTGGTGAAGCCTATTGCATATGGGCCTATTGCATATGGGCCACCATATGTGGTGAAGTCCAATTGCATGTGATTTAAGGGGCCATCTGACTTCCCTATGTGACTCATAGTCCCAGTTGTTCTTGTGCCACATTTAGCTGCTGGCAAGTGATACACCTTTCACACAAATTCTCAGCAGTGGCACGACTAGGGGTTTTGTACTAATAATTAAAAAAGGTGCAGACCATGGTGCCCCTTCCTGTGTGTACATGAGCATGGAAGTGTCTGGCCACTAGAGAAAGCATAGCATCACGTAGAACAAGTCTCCCATCGCTCAAAACCAAAATCTCACTCATTCTTTACACATCCAGTCTTATCCCACTTTTCTTTCTCTGCTTCTCCATTCTCTAATTCTTTTAACTCTTCCCAAGTGTTTACAGTATTTAGTATCCTGGTTGATATCGGGTACTTGTCAAAATAACATTGTTCAACTTGATTACCTGTGCAGAACTCAAGAGCGTAATACCTGGACATTTTGCCCATATAGCATTTTCCAGAGGTAAAAAAAAAAATCACATCTGCTCTTGTGCACTGAACACTGTTGACTGATATCTTGCTAGACAGTTGCTATTCCTCTACTTAATTCATGACAATTCTTCTGTTCCTGATTGGATATCCAGAGGAGGTTAGGAAACCCTTCTGTGACCACAACTGTCCGGAGCAATAGTCTTTGACAAAAAACATATTGATTATCAGTGTAGATGGTGACACTCAAACTACTGGAACTGCAGCTTGCTCTAGTAAGAGCAATAAGTTCAGCCACCTGTGCAGAAGTTACAGTGCAAAAAAAGGAGGTTTCCACAACACCATCTATCGTCACACAACATATTCCACTTTCAAAATTCCTCGTCTGGCTCTTACACAAGAATCGTCAATAAACAAAGTAAGATCAGCTCTTACAAGGGAACAGTATTTGGCTTATTACACACCTTAGTAACATTAAGACAGGCATGGTCAACATCACTGTAGTCTCAGTCACTTGATGGAAGGGCCAAAGGAGTAGGGAGATTTAGAATCCTGTACCTCCTGAGAGAAGCGTCCTCTGCTGCCAAAATCACTTGTTCATGTTTAGGACCAGATTTAGCAAAATGTCATGCAACACAACATAGCAAAACAACTTGCTGCGCTAACAAACAAGAGAGATCATGAATGCACCATATCTGATAAAATATGAAGCATTCCTGCTCTATCCCTAGTGCTGCTTAGCACCAATGTAGACACCCCTTTCCATTGTGCAAGGATACCTGCTAAATAGGCAGAGTTGTTTTTGTGGAGAAAGGGACACCTTTCTGCACAAAAACAATCCTGAGGCATTTTCCCCTTTCTACATGTACTGGAGAATTCAGCACACATAGAAAGGGGAAATAACAGAGAAATAATACATTCTCCTTCTTATGCCTCTTTTGGAGAAGAACACCATTTTGGTACATTCCCAGGTTTACAAGTCTTTGCACTTCTTAAGGAATGTACCAACATCATTAGGTAGATGAAATGGAATTCCCCTGCTTCACTCATAGAATGCTTTCCCAATGCAGAGTAACTCAAGGCAGTCATTTGTGTTACTCTGGATTTTCTAAGCCACCCGAGACATGCAAGGTGGCTTTTTGTGGTTTAATAAGTCTCAATGAAGCTCTTGCATTGCCTTATGTCACTTTTGCAACACAAAGGTAACACAAGGGCTTAGTAAATTTGGCCCTTAGTGAGCATGCTGTTTGTCATGTGCTGAGTATGACTGCAGCTCAGTTGGATTTGGACTACATGTGAGTCCATCACAATAAATAAGTAAACCATAAATCGTCCTTGCTCTGTTACATGCTAACACTCACTGCAGCCTAGTCTTTAAGGCATCCAGGAATTGATGCAGCCACTGGATCTAGTGTGCAGAGAAATAAGCCACTGGCCATTTTGCTTCCCTGTGGGTATCTGTCAAAAAAGACAGTGTGTACCCCTCTCTATCATGATGATAATGGATCCTCTAACCTCTAGGAAGGCACCCAAGCATTTGTTGTCCCATGGTTGCAGATCATTCACATCACTGTGTGTATGTCTCTTTAGAGACTTAGGGCCATATGTACAAACACTTTTTCCCATAGACACAGAATGAGTAAAAACCTTTGCTACATATGGCCCTTAGCCTCTAGGAAAAATGTAGGACTCCACTGACGATGGTTGCCCATCATTCCTAGAAACATCCTGACTTCTCTCTGTTCACAACAGGCCAGATACATAATAGTTAGTTATGGTAGTAAATCATACCTTGTGATACAAAACTTTCTTAAATTCACCAACAGTAACAAAAGTTATAGTTTACATTAAAATAAAACTCCTAAATTCACAAAAAAAAAAAAAAGTTATAATGAAGCTACCATTAGGTCTGGTAATATCTTACTTTACGTTAGAAAAGCCTTAGAAATTAACCGAAAAAAACACAGGTTAAAAGTGAGGTTAAGAAAATACCAGTTTAAACAAAAAAAACTTTGGAATTCACTACTAATATTTTGCTGAGCTCAATATAACTTGCACTCCTGCCGTGCACTGCTTATGACCTCACATGTTACATCACTCACGACATGTTCAGTGACATTGATGACATCACTCATGACATCTCAAATTCAAGTTTAGCTTTACTTCGGTAAAAAAATACCATTAAAGCACATTTTACAAAACACATTGATAAATATGATAAAAGAAAACAAGTATAAAATTCTCTGGGTAATCATTTCAGATGCCCATTTAACACTATATGCTACAGGCGGCATCTAAAACAGAAATAGAAATAAAAAGATGAAAATGCAGTATAATATAAGTAAATAAATTTGAAATCATGACCAAATATTAAGAACGTGAACTCACACAAGACACAAAAATCTTATTCTTGATTTAGTACTAAACATTCATAAATTATCTATAAAATGCTAACTATTGAGCTGTGACTCCACGCTCAAGTCAGCTTTAATATAATGCCTTATAAATTACCCTACAAAGATTTATCTCTAATATGCCAAGTTGCCTCTAAAGATTTTGCCAATATGCATGCCACAGTCCCATGAGGGTTTGTTTTTCAAATCCTAAGGGCTAAAGGCTGGCTAAAACCCATGGCGGGCTAAAACCCATGGATCTGCAAAGTGGTATAATCCAACAAGCCCTCTGCATAGAATAGGTGGGGCAATGAAATAAGACATGGACTGTGCATTCAGCAATTCCACATCCCATTGGACATAAGTCAGAGTGACTTTCATGTTGGGTCCATCTGCAAGTGAAAGTGCGTAGTGGTAGGGATCCTAATATAAATCTAATATAAAGTGCATGTGCTAAAGGAGATAAAAACAAATCCATATATTGCTCAAATTCATAGTGGCATTTGAGTGATAAAAGGCTATTTGCCATACTAAACAAAGGCACCTCTGCTAAAATTTCTATTTGTAAGTTTAACCAGTACGCATCCTTTACAACCTGCATGGTGTTTGGAAGATGAGAAGGGTCTGTCCAGTAAACTCCCAACCCAAGTTTTATAAGAGTATTTTCAACACGATTACACCACCTTATTTTTTTATTAACATGCGTACTCATCAAAGCACTCAACCATGTTCTATATGGGCTAAAAATGTCCAAAGACCAGATCCTAATCCAATACAATAGTGGCCTTAGGGCAGCTATATGCAAGATTGAGTATAGATTTAAATCCATCTGAATAGGCAATGTGGGGGAGCTTGCAGGTATTTTTAATAAAGGTTTAATGAACACATTTTTGGCTCTCTCTAGATCCTTCAAGTTGCTATGTCCCCATAGATCCACACCAAATAGAACCCCCCCTCTAGCTTGGGCTTTATATATTTCTATCGCAAGAGTGATGGCGAATCTAGAAGATCTAGCAGCAAATCTCAGAATACCCCCGTACTTTTGTTTCAGGCTCATAAGGGACTTTGATAAATGAGCCTGCCATTTGTTTAGTCCTCCAATCTGATTCCCAAATAGTCGAAGTCAGACACTTTTTCTAAAGCTTCCCTATCCCGAAATATCTGTTTCCTCGCTTTATGTTTTGTGTCGCCAAATAGGATGTATTTGGTTTCGAAGTATTCATTTCCAAACCATGGTCCTTACAAAAACCCATAAACTTCTCAAGCAAGTTAGCAAGTCCAAAAGCAGTCTGCGATAATAGCAAAGTATCATCCGCAAACAACAAACACAGGGTCTTCACCCTGCCTATTTTGGGAGTGTCATATACGCAGTCCAATAAGTAGAGAATGCAAGCATTAATAAACATTGAGAAGAGTGTGGGGCCAACACACACCCCTGCCTCACCTCTCTACGAATTGGGATCTCACTTGTTAATTCCCCTTTTGTTCCCCATCGAATTCTGGCATAACTCTCGGAATACAAGTCTTTAATCAGATTTTATAGGGGTTTCGGGACTCGGGCTCTGTCCATAACCTCCCACAGTTTATAGCGCAGGACCAAATCAAAAGCTGATTTGAGATCTACAAAAGCAACAAAGAGTTTCCCTGCATCTAGGTCCACCGTCTTCCATTTAATCATAAGGAAGTGAAAGACCTGGATAGCTGTGCTTATTCTCTGCCTCAAAACTGCTTGTAAATGACTAAGGGCTTGACTTTCTTCTATCCATTCCTTAAGCCTACTCAGGACCTGATAACAGAGTATTTTTTTGTAAGTTGTCCAAAAGGCTGATTGGTCTATAATTTCTCTGGACACCCCTCTCCCCTTTTTTATCAATGGGAACAATAATTGCTCCCTTCCAGATCCGGGGGTAAATGACACTTGCCAAAGCGGCGTTTGACACCCTATTAACATAGGGGCCCCAATAATCAAGATCTGATTTAAACATATCTGTGGGTATACCATCCAACCCAGGTGCCTTCCCTGATTTTTGGCCTTAATGGCGATCTCGGTTTCCTTGAGAGTAAAAGGTTTAAGACTGACAGCAGAGGAAAGAACATATGTTGATTCACTATCATTAGCAATGGGAAAAACAGGTTCATAACTATACAACTCAGTAAAGTGGCTAAACCAATTTTCAGGGGGAATGTGGCAATCAGGTCTAAAATTCCATTTCGTCCATTTTTGAGTTTCTATCCTTAGCTGCTAATAATAGTTCTTTTCATGATGTCTCTTCCCAATGTTTTTTGCTGGTCTTTAGTACAGATGCATATTCACGCCTTGCAGAAGTTATCCTAGATCTGTCTTCTAATTGTATTGCTTTTATAAGACTGCTCTTAGCCTCTCTGTGCCTTATCAAACCACCTATGGTGCGGTCCTGCTCCCGGATGTTTATTCTCCCTCGAGGTTCTAAAGAATAATTCTTTCTAGGAAGAAAGAAGGCCTACATGCGAGGCCATAACCTCATTCGGGGTATATGAACAAGAACCGTCAGATAGTGGATGAGTTGATACTAGGACACACATTTTTGCCCACAATTTATTAGAATTTCTAAAGGAATCCCATCTCAGGGCACGCTTATTGGAAGAGACCTCTAGAGAAGAGGCGACTCCATGATTTTGTTGTACGTCTGTTTTAGCAAAAAACTGCCCATCGAAAGCAGAATTGGGCTCAAGGGACATATTAAAGTCAACAGCTACAATGATGAAATGTGAAGAAAGACGATCCACCACAAGGGCATTCAATATCTGGATGGCTTTAGATGTTTGGTTCAGATGGCCAGGTCTGTTGTAAACATTGACACAAAGTAACGGAAAACCTTGCTTTGACTGTATTGATAGGGCCAATAGATCAGCCGAATCCACATAGATTTCCTTAATTTTACTCTCCTCGGAAATTCCTATCCAAGTGATAATACCCCACGCTGCTCTACCAGCTGGTGACGGCCTACCCTCCTTACAAAAGGAACTATACCCTTCTCTATAAACTTTGAGGTAGCCCAAGTTTCCTGGAACAAACAGATATTAAATTTATCTATGTACTCCCCCCAATCAACATCATCTAATTTATTGCGACTTCCGGCCACATTCCATGGCATAAACTCAGATGTTGGAGTCTCAAGTCCCCTGGAGACCTGGTGAGGGAACTCAAGGGTACACGTTCTTCCAAATCTCTCCATGGGTTTTAATTTTGCCATATTTACATTGTGCACTGGGGCCAGGTCCTAGGAGAAGCTAGTTCTAAATCTGAATTGTCGGCTGTCTGCAAATTAACCACAGGGGGGGATGCAATATTATCCCAAAAGACTGGGGAAGAAAACAGTCAATCAATGTCTGAAGCATAGTCTGTTTGTTCTGTCTCCGGTAATTTGGGCCTCTCAGTCAAACAATCATGCTCCTTCTTGTGGGCTGTAGAAGGCGACTCTTCAGGAGGAACTATGGTCCCGTTCCCTCATTACGGGATCTAATATTCAGCGTAGAGGAAATTCTCTTTGATAAAGGACTATTCACAGGCCAACAGCTTTTAAAACAGATATTTAAGCCATTTCGCAAGGGATTTCGAGCCTCCATGGATAGCAGGCCCTTTACCAACTTAGGACTAGATAGCGTTAGCTTTATAATATCCCGGTGGCCTTCCTTCTCAGTGAAACGTTCAGCCGATATTATATCAGAGTGAATGATGGAACCACATTGTCTGGTGTGTCGTATCCAATGAATGGCCTTATTTATTAATGATGATCTATGTTCACGTATATTTGGAGGTAATAAATGTACCTTACACATATAAATTGGGTAGCCACTACTGGACAATTTGCAGAAGGTTTGCACAGTAGTCGAATCCCACACCAATTTTGCACGAGGTCGAGGAGCAGATGAAACACAGGAATGACCCTGGGAGCCCGATGGACTGGAGAAATTAACCGGAGGTCCTCTGCCACCATAAACTGACTTAACAGAAAGACTAGAGCAATTTTCATTCCTCGCAGTGCCTTGTTTTGAGGAGGTGAGGGTAGTAGTAATGAGCTCTTCCTTATGAATGGATACAATATCCCTCGTCAAGCTGATGGAATGATTTAATACTTCCACCATCAATGACTTCAGCTCCCTCACTTCTTCTTTTAGGCCAGTAATGAGGGAGACCACTTCCTCCTGGGAAGGGGCTGCAAAAAAAATGTTGACTAGACGGTCCATGACTTGGTATGGAACTTACTTTTTCGTGAATTTAGTCCTGTATTTCTAGCGGCAAGAAGCGATTTGTACAGGAAATGTCATGTACAATCACACTGCCTAACAAGGCATTCTCTGTACTTGAATGTGGTAAACTAGTTCCCAAGTGCTTTGCATTTGATCCTTCAACCTGGGCTGCCGGTACCGACAAGGTATCTCCATTTGAGGAGGTATTTTCTTTGCTAGGAAATCTAGCAGTCAGAAAGAGGAAAAGGGATCCACTTTTCAACCCCTTCTGTGGATTCTTCTCCTTTTTGTTCAACAAGGATTCTACCTCTTCAATCAAAGTGTCTATTTCATTAGTTATACATTTAGAAAAGGTATGTGGCATCCGATGGAGCTTCGGGATTTTAGTTTGCACTGTGCCCACTGGTGGACTTCCTTTTGCCTTATGCTTCACCATTTTTTCGCTGCAAAATTATCTGCAACACAGGATTAACAGTATCAAACAACAGTGAGTTTCAATGACAATTCATACCGCAGAGCTAAGAAGGGTAGCCCAGCCCAGCCCCAATCGGTCTCAGACGGGTGGAACGGGCCTTCCCATGGCCTGGGTTTTGCCTGTGCTCGTCCCCCGTTGCAGGGCTGCGTGACGTGCTATCAAGCGCTCGCAATCCTGGCTCCGTCCCCCTCAAGCAGCAGTGGTATCCTGGGACAGGGAGTGGCTCCGCCCCCCTCAGGCAGCAGTGGTATCCTGGGACAGGGAGTCCACAGCCGGGCACCAGACAGCAGCGTTTCTCCCCCATGGCGGGGCTGAGCAACACGCTATCAAGCGCTTGTGATCCTGGCTCTGCCCCCCTCAAGCAGCAGTGGTATCCTCGGACAGGGAGTGGCTCCTCCCCACTCATCCTAGGACAGGGAGTCCCCAGCCGGGCACCAGACAGCAGCGTTTCTCCTGACATCTCAAATGACATTGTTTATGACATCACCGAGATATCAGTCACTACCACACAGGAGTTGATTCCAATGCATCTTCCATTCCTCCTGAGATGGAATAAGTGAGTGCCAATCTGATGACAATAATATTGCCTATTCATAATTCTGCCTGGAAAATGCTTTGTCCAAAATCAAAATAAAAGAGTTGTTCTTAGCACCTCAAAATGAGCAGTTCTTATATGAGATTCTTATATAAGATTATCAAGGTAAATTCAAGCAGAAATTCACCAGACAACTGGCAGAAAACGTAGTTGATCTGAAATAACTTTGCAACAAACTGTTTTAGCATATAAAAAATACAAGGTGGGTGCCCTGGACGAGCTGATCTTATCCTCGGCTACAGCGCTGCTGTGCCGAGGGCGAGACCAGCTTGTCCTACACCCGGCCCATGGTGGGAGTGCCACCGCTCCCCTGTGGGTCTCCCACCCCCTCCCCTGGGCAGGAATGGCAGAGGAAGAACTTCTCCTGCCACGCTGACCCCCCCCAACACCCCCAAGTGACATCAGCACATGATCGCACGCTGATATCATCAGAGGTCACCCCCATCGCACTTTCGTTTCTCTTCTGATAGGGTGGGGGGGATCGGAGAGGCATCAGAGGAAACGAAAGGCTATTCCTTTCTTTTGATGTTTTTCTGAGCATTCTTGCAGCACGATGGCATAGCGATCATGCTGCATGAATGCCCACTAGACACCAGGGACTTTGTTGTTTTTGGAAGTAAACAAGGAAGGGGGAGTGACCCCTTGGGCAAGGGTCACTCCCTATTGGGACACATTACTGTTGGCTGTTTCTTCCCCCTATTTTTGTAAGGCCCATCTGCCCCCAAGGGCAAAAACCCCCTAGACACCAAGGAAGATTTTTTTTAAAAAAGACGTTGGGGGTATGGCCATACCCCCAACCCAAATAAATGGTGACAAACTTGTTCTGCCCACCGTGGGCAGATGGGTCAATTACCCCCAATCCACTCCCTGGGGGTGCAGAAAGCCTACTAGATGCCAGGGAATTAAAAAAAACAAATAGTGGGGTGAGGGCCACCAACCAGAATGGGCATGGTTATGCCCCACCCCAACTGAAGGGGGTAACAGTCTTTTAGCTCTCCCCCTCACACACTAAAAGATCTTATCCCAATGGCAAGCAAGAGGACATTTGATTATTTTGGGTTTTGATTTTACATTTAGGCCAAGAGTGCTTGGCTAACTCTCAAAATCGTCTCACTTGGAATGGTGAGGGCTGCACTTTTTAGACTTTGGGACGCTGCCATCTAGAAAAATCTACAGGACCTAGACACATCTGAAAACTAAACATCTGGGTGAGTCCAGGGTGGTGTGCTTCACTTCCACCCTATAAAATTTTCCTACCAACAATGCTCTGCAAACCTCCAAGTTTGCTTGAAATCACACATTTTCCCACATTTTTGTGATTGAACCTTTTGGAATCTGCGGATTCCCCAACATTCCTACCACCCAGCATTGTCACATTTATACTGATAAAAATTCTCCCCCACTTGCCAGCTCAAAAATGTTTTTTTTCAAACTGCCCTTTTGGATCTGCCTTGGTTCACCCTCAATTTTGACATGTTTTTGGCTCTTCCCTGTCGCAGGCCCTTGGCCAACCTACACATGTGAGGTATCATTTTTATCGGGAGACTGAGGGGAACTTTGGGTGGTAGGAAATTTGTGCCTGTGTGGTGATCCCACACAGAAATGTGGGGAAAATGTGATTTTTTTTAGCTAAATTTGAGGTTTGCTGAGGATTCTGGGTAAGAAAACACTGGGTGATCCACGCAAGTCACACCTCCCTGGACTCCCTCGGGTGTCTAGTTTTCAGAAATGTCTGGGTTTGGTAGTTTTCCCTAGATCACTGCTGAGCCCAGGACCAAAGACGCAGGTGTCCCCCCCACCAAAGCAGATAGTTTCATAATTGATCATTTTGATGTGTCCACATAGTGTTTTGGGGCATTTCCTGTCGCGGGCACTAGGCCTACCCACAAAACTGATGTGTCTCTTCATGATCGGGCTGCAGAACTGCTCAGTGGCATGAAAGGAAAGGCAAGGGGGGGAGGTGATCTCTCATGTCACTGGTGGGGGGTCAGGGGTGAAATGGGAAGCGATTTCCTTTCCATCCCTGATGGGGGTGTGGGTGGGAGGCCCACAGGGGAGCGCTAGCACTTCCCTGTATGCCAGGTGCAGGACGAGCTGGTCTCATCCTTAGCACACGGCAACCGTAGCCGAGGATGAGACCAGTTCACCCTTGCCACCCTAGGGAATAAATAATAGGCACTGTGGGCAAAGCAGATTGCCTCATAATGGATCCTTCTAGAAATTGGCTAGCAGGGCAGCTTACAGCGATCTTTGGAGAACCTATCAACCGTCCTAAAATTCATGACATGCCACACTGTCATATTCTGAATGCCTTGAAGGTTAATAATAGCTGACTTAGAAAGTCCATTGTAGCTATTATTGGTATAGTACCATATAGAAATAATGTTAACATTAACAACATGCTTATAAGTGACACAGAACAAAAAATATTTTTCTTAAAGCTTCTCATTTGGCGGTGACAAGACAATACAATTGCAACAGCAGCATGAGGATGGTGGTACAGAATAAAAAATAAATGTAGTCAAGCTCCTCATTTGGAGGTAACAGGATAATACAACTGCAACAGCAGGATGAGGCATGTGGAAATGCCATCATTGTAATCTTGTCTGATGTCATTCAAGCAGCCACAGGGGCAGTCTCAATGCCTAAACCGGGCCTTAAACCCATCTGGTTAGAAACTAGTAACTGGGGCTCTTGAAGATGTTTAGCCAGTGAGGCAAAACATTTCACCTATTTTAGTCACTGCTGGCCAAAGAAAGATGTGCTGATAGCTTCTGCCCTGAGGTCTGAGTTTGACTACTTTGAAAGATAACTGAAACCCCCTTTAGATTTCTCCATTCACTAGAGACAATGCCTGATGAAAACAGGCATTAAGGATGATAGTAAAAGCAGAATAAAAGATCTTAGAGTCCTGAGTGGACATGTATTATCTGGGGAGCCCATGTTTAGGGAGATAAGCTCTAGGAGAGCTGGTATAGTAGTTACATAAAGAATGATGTCTTCAAATCATGAGGTATGAGACAGGATGAAAATAAGCTGGGCCATAGAATCATGAATGGCCTTGTTCTCACAGAATAAAAGATCTTAGAGTCCTGAGTGGGCATGTATTATCTGGGGAGCCCGTGTTTAGGGAGATAAGCTCTAGGAGAGCTGGTATAGTAGTTACATAAAGAGTGATGTCTTCAAATCATGAGGTATGAGACAGGATGAAAGTAAGCTGGGCCATAGAATCATGAATGGCCTTGTTCTCACAGAACAAAAAAGTGGTCAGATTGTCACACGCAATTTGGGATTGGAAATAGCCATTTTGACACAGGGCAGATTAGGCAGATTGGAGACTGCATGGAAGAAGATGCCTTGAAGAGTTGGAGGCCTGAGACATAGAACTTGAAATTAAAGAGGTCTTAGTAGTGATAAGACATAATTTGTAATGCCTGAGTTCTTGACATTTATGTGATGGTTTCTAAGTCTGATGTATGTTTGCATACATACAACTTTGTATTTTTCTCATCAGGATTGCATGTTTGTTACATACAAAGGCAGACGTGTTTACATACAAAGGTGGAAGGATTGCAGCCCTTTTTCTCTTACCCTGACCTCAACCTGATGTACCCAAAATACCTCCAGCCTGTCCTACTTTCTAAAGAACAATGCTTTGATGTTTTGTGTTTTTCTTTAGCACTATATACTGTATGCTGGCAGTTTTGAAGCACCAGTTACCAGGCATCAGTACCTAGCCACCAGGAGCAAGGGCAGAGGTGAAAACTAATGGCATCATTTAGAGTTTGAGGGAGCGGACCACCACCATAACTCAGTGGTAATTCAGCCCTGTCAAACTCACCATTCTGCTCTGTTTAGGTTTGGCGGAAAGGCAATGTAGAGCCTCCACTGGCTCTTTTGGTGTAAACCTCTGAGCCCGCAGCCCTTCTGCAAAGGACGTACCAATTCACAATGAACATTGTATGAATAGTAGGGCTACTATCATCCATTTTCCCAGCCTGAATCATGGTGAATATAGACACGGGAAACATGGTGTCTCCCACACATGTAGGCAGAAAACTCCATGCATGTCAGGCTGTGATAAATTGGGTTATTGGTTGAGGGAGGTGGAAACTCTTCTCAACCGACAACCACAATCCTTGCCAGGATAAATCACCAAAGTCACTACATTAACCTGTGCTTAACCCTCTGGTAGCTTGGCACAAAAGCAGTTAGACATAACTTAGTGGCAATGTGAACAGTATTCATGCAGCAGACAAACAGCAACACCACACAAGAAAAATCCCACAGCACTCTAGAAAACTAGAACAATTGTAGTGAATAATTTGAGACCAAAATAACAAAACTCCAACCAATAGAACCAGAGATATGCAATTTCAAAGATTTAAGTAAGTATATTGCCTAAAAGCACAAAGCGTCATTCCCAGTCATCGGGATGTACTTAGACCAGGGAAAAAGTCACAAGTTCAGGCCGACCGTGATGGAGCACAGGAGAAATATAGTGACGAGGATTATCCTGCTGAAACAGGTACCTTCTCAAATTCTGTTACAAAGAAAATACATTGTGGTGCCAGAGGCTGCAAGTAACAGGGAGAGTATTGCTGATGGTCCTCTCAATAGTGTTAGGAGTAGGCTTGATGTCACAGTCGCTGTAGCATAATTGTCCAGTCATTCTCCCTTTCCTTCAGAGAAAGGCACTCTTATACCTGCAAGGGCCCAGGATCTAGGGAGGAGCCTCTTGGGGATCAAGGACTCACTTTGACAGAGGTCACAAGGGTTCAGGCGGATCCATTTGCAGGTGCAGACAGATCCAGTTGCAGCACGTCAGCTGGGCAGTTGCAGGAAGGCTTTTGAGTTTATTGTTTACCTGTAGCTCAGAACAGGAGGTCACCAGCTAACCTTTGGAATCCCTCAGGGTGGCCTCTAAAAATGAAACATGTCCACTTTTCCTTCTTGGGAAGCAGAACAGGCCTCTTGCAGAAGGGCAGCCCTTTGCAGCAGGGCATTCCTTCTTCTGTAGAGTCAACACGCCCAACAGTGTACTGAAGAGTTGGTCTGAGGGTCCAATATTTATAGCAGGTGCCAGCTTTGAAGTGGGAGAAACTTCTAGACTTCCCCTCATATCTGGTTCAGGGGAGGCTTATATGTATTAAAAAGGAGTGTTTGGGCCTGATAAAAGGCTTATTTTACCAGGTTGAATTGGCAGTTACAAATTGCACAAAAGGCTGCAAGGGCAAGACTGAGACAAGTTTTAAAGGGCCACTTAAGTGGGTGGCACAATAAGTGCTGCAGGCCCACGAGTAATATTTAATTTACAGGCCATGGGAACATGGGTACATGTAGTAAAACGTTAATAGAGCCATAAGGGTAAATTGAATGTGCCAAATGGGTGTAAGCTAATTCTACCTTGTTTAATTAAAGAGCACTTTAGTACTGCTTAGCAGTGGTAAAGTGTTCAGAGTCCTAAGGCCAACAAAAACTAATTCTGCTAAACAGGAGGAGTGGAGGCAAAAGGATTAGGGGAAAACCACATGAAGGATGTCAGGTCTAACAGGTGCTCCCTCACCAGCTGAAAGCAGGGAGAACTACTTACTCTCATGGAAGTTCACATTACTAAGGCCGAAGAACCTGGAAATGCCAGCAGCAATGGTGTTGTCAATTCCAGTTCAATGTTCCACCATAAAGTCCATTCCCTGTAGGGCGAAGGACCGTCTCAACAGTTTAGGATCCCCTCCCCACATCTCCTTTAGCAATCTGGGGCGTCTATGTTCTGTCTGCACTGGAGGTGAGCCCCAGACAGGTATAGTCTCAACTTCTTCAGCGCTTAGAGCATTCCAAAGGCTTCTCTTTCAATTGCACTCCATCTGCATACCCAGTGAAGTAGCCTCCTGCTACCAAAGGCTACAGGTTGGTCCTGGACCACTTTGGTTAGCTGTAGGAACACAGCCCCTATTCCATGCTCTGAGGCATCTATCTGCTCTATGAAGTCTTTGAAGAAGTCAGCGGCCTTGAATGTGGAAGCTGCGCACATGGCTTCCTTCAAGGTGTCAAAAGCATTCTGGGACACCTCTGTCCAGATCACCTTTCTGGGCTGCTTCTTGGAAGTCAGCTCTTTCAAGGGAGCAACAATAGTGCCATACACCTCAAGAAATCTCCAGTAGTACTCAGTGTGTCCAAGAAGGCTCTCACCTCTGCCTGGGTCTTGGGCAGATTCCAAGCACTGAACCCTGCCCTACTTGGCACTTGCTGGCCTTGATTGTCAGGCCTACTTTCTGCATGACCTGAAGCACTTCTTGGAGGTGGTACAGGTGCTCCTCCCAGTCGAAGCTGAAGACGGAAATATCATCCAGATAGACGGAACTGAGGTTCTCCAATCTAGCCAGGATCTGGTTGACCAGCCTCTGAAAGGTGGCAGGAGCATTCTTTAATCCAGAGGGCATCACCCTAAACTGAAAGTGGATCTACAGGGTAGAGAATGGAGACTTCCCCTTAGCCCCCTCACTTATGGCAATCTGCCAGTACCCAGATGTCAATTCAAACATGCTGAGGAATTTGGCAGCTCCCAACCTTTTTATGAGGTCATCAACTCAGGGGGTGGGGTGGGCATCAGCCTTGGTGACTGAATTGAGGCCCCAGTAGTCCACACAGAACCATAGTTCTGGAGTAGAACCCTGATCAGTACTATTGGGCTGACCCACGGGATGTCTTGATCATCCCTAACTCTAGCATTTTAGACACTTCCTCCCTTATACTGACTCTTACCTTATCAGATAACATGTAGATTGTATTCATCACAGTCATACTGTACCCATTATCAATATAATGAGTGCACCAAGTAGTGAGCCCTGGGGTCAGCAGGAAGAGCAAGGCAAACTGCCTCAGCAAGTGGTAGCAGTCCCTCTGTTGCTCATTGATCATTGTGCCTGACACCTTCCACTGACCTATCCTACTCCATGAAAGATAGGAGTTTGGGGAATGGTTCATTCTCCTCTTTCATTCCATCATCTGCTGTAACCAGGAGCCTGGTTCTCTAGGCCCTCTCAATTTGGAGGCTGAAGCAATTGACATGCAGGACTCTCAAGGGGTTCCTGAGGATCATAAGGTCCACCAGGTATGTGACCCTCTTGTGCTCCTTCACCTCTTAGTGCCTAGACCACCGTGCCTGCAGGGCCAGTGCTCCTCAGGCACCATCACCAACACTTTCAGGCTAGGATGAAACTCGACCAGAATGGCCTTCTTGTCTTAACAGAGCTTCAAAACCTCCTGGCTGTATTCCAGATTCTCCTTGGCCTTCTTCCAGGAGCACGTCATTTGGGTTCTGAGAGTCAACAAGTAGTGGCTGAACACCACTCCCCTTTTTGGCAACTCCCTGTATGCAAACAACAGACATGGCAAGAGGAAGTCCCACTCTACCTCAAGGTATCAGACAGACCCATATTATGCCTTTGATGGTCTTGGTACCTCTAAACGAGCCCATTAATCTGGGGAGGAAAAGGTATGGAGAACTTGTAAGTTGGATATAGGAGAAACAAGCGACTCCCTGCAATGGAAAACAGATCCTAGGGCAGGGAAATTATAAATAATATAGGAAGTGATCCCGTCAACATTATTTACTTTATATAACAAATACTATGACATCAATGGCTCAGATTGAATAATTATTCTTTACAAAATCATCTTAATTGACAATAAAAATTGCATTCCATCATTGTATGTTTTTTATATAAAATATATGCATCATCAATAATTAACATATTGAAAACAATATAGACCCCACACACATTCACTTGCACATACTCTCCCACATTCTTGCATGCCTCACACTGTCTCTCCACACATACCAACTTACACATTTATGTGTTCAATAAATTCTAAACGCAAACATTTCTACAGAAATAACTTTCCAATTGATGTCTTATATGTTTACGCACAATCACTTAGGTCATTAATCCTTTATCTGAGTAACACAATTTATCTTTACATGCTTTGAGCGTATTAATATCAAGATCAGTGTATTGTTATCAAGCTGATTCTATCATTATTTGTGTTAGTTGTCGATTTTCTTTAATTACACAACTTATATAGCAATCTTCAAAGCTGTGGCTTGAGTTCTATAATCTTGATTTCAATTTTTTGTGTTATTTGTCCCTTTTCATTAATAATACACATTTTATGAAGCAATCTTCAATGCTGTTGCTTGAGTTCTATAAACCTTGATTCCAATTTCTATGCATCTTTTGGGGAACCTACGTTTTCTTTAGGAAAGCCACTTCAGAAACACATCTCATAAAATGGACCTAAAAACAAGTTAAATATTCTGCTGAGCCAGACTCCAAACTCAAAACATTTCACTTATACTTCTACATACTCAGTCAGAACCGCCACCTGAAACATGATGTTAGCATACATGCTTTTCATAACAAAGAGGTTGTCCACCGCCATGCAAACCCCAATGAATAATCATGCTATGTAGTTTGCCAAGTACAACGACTTTTCATCAAACTCATGTTGTGCTGCCCTAGAAAACAGGTACTTCACATGCTGATGCTATGGATTGTGTTTTGTCATCAAATGGTGCCTCATAACCAGAAATCATGCTCTAAAAGACTATGGGCCTAATTATGAATACGGTGGTTCATGGACCACCATACCTGTTGTAGGGGTCAGACCACCACAACCTTGGAAGTCCGACCTCCTCATTTCGATGCTGGCAGTTGGAACGCCAGCACACCGCCACCACCGCCAGGATCAGAGATCCTTATGGGTTGATGGCGGTGCATGTCGTGGTCAGCTGTGGCGGTGGCTAATTCGGCACCGCAATGCTGACTACAACTTGTCTTTTTGCCAGCCTTTCCAGGGAGGGGACCCTGCCATGGAATGGTCAGCAGAAAGGCAGGGACAGGGCCACAGGGGGACCACTACACTGCCCATGTGCATTGCATGAGCCCCCCTGTCAGCACATTTGGAATGAGCACTATCTGCCATGGCAGACAGTGTGCTTTCCAACTGTGCTGAAGGTGCACACTGTGCAGTAGCATTGACCTTGGCTCTCCCCGAGAGTCGAAGCCAATGTCACCACACTGTGTCTGCCAGTCAGGCACCAAACTCATAAAACCTCAGTGGGGAGGCCGCCGACTTGGCAGCTGCCTCTCTACTATCATATTGGTGGTTTGATGGTCGGATCGCCAAAATCCTGATAGAGCCCTGTGTATTTGGCTGGCCTATATTCCAAAATATATAAGTCCGTGGAACAAAGTACTCAAAGGTATATTGTTCCCACTATTATCCAATAGGGAGAATTGACAAATACTGAAAAACAAAAAATTAGAAAAGTAAATGGCCAGAGCTGTCTCTCCAAGTCATGGGGATCTTTAAATGAGTTGAAAATTTACACGTGCTGGAGGTAAGGGCACTGCAATAGTTAAAACACTCCTCTTATGCGAAATGTCTGGAACAAATGTTTAGGAGATGACAGATAAGTGTGGACAGCTTAAAACAATAATGGTAAACCGTAGTCCATAAAAGTAGGATTCTGTCTCGAAGATTCTCAAACAAGGTGCACATTTACCACAAAAGAAACAACATGCTACTGTTAGCGCGTCTGACCTTAATAAGTAAACTTACAAGGGGATGCAAATAGATCGATGAACCTTTTGACTCGCAAGTAAGATGATCTTACCATAGATCCAGTACATAATCAATAATCAGTACACAATAATCAATAATAATTTGCAATCAATAATCAATGGAGTCAGTAATTGTCACGCACCATGACCTTTTAGTCATGAATATCCACACCTTTCGTAAAAAGTTTAGAATGTTTATTTCCCTATATTAACAATGCTAAGGTCATATAGATTAGTCTCAATATCAAATGAAACACATACAGAAATAACACTGGTTGTCCAAAGTGGTGGAAGAAATGTAATCTAATCAAAGCTTGAATTACAACACATTCTAAGCTTATGGTGCAAATCAATAACAAAGTCAACTGGGTCAACTTTTTAACATACATGGAATTCAGCAGAGCAATTCATCAAGCATCAGTTCTTGTTATCGTAAGTCATTAGTGAGAATCCTTAACTATCATCAAATTAGCATCAACATGTTGGGCTTCATGCAAAACAATTTAGCTACACAAATTTTGAAAAACATCTAGCTATGGGAGAGCCATAGAAAAACAGCACAGTTGGTACCTAGAAAGAAAAAGCAAATGTGCATGATAATCACAATCTGGATATACCTATCCTCAGGGTGGATCAGCAAAGCAGAATCAGTCTTCATCCTCAGGACATCAGTTGATCAGTAAGGCATCAGGCTTCAGCATCAGAATTTAAAAAGGGCAAAGTGTTTAAGCATCAAAGTTAAGCATGTCTCTAGTCAAGACGCATAAGAAAATAGTAACATTTCTGTCAGGAAGAATAAGGGCAATGGGATATCTTCTCTCAGAATGAGCGAATGAATGAGCTCTCTTTCCTCTGTGCAGTGTTGTTAAGTGAAAGTCACCTAAACTATCCCCCAGATCCCTATTGGTCAGTTAATCGTATGTTCACACTCTGTCCAATAAACTAATATCCCAGATCTATGAATTCTAATTTGTCTCCGCTCTCATATTGTTGATTGGTTCGTCTTACGATGTCCTCATCATCCGGCTTGTCAGTATCTTCATTGTTCTTGTCCTGGGAAAGTCAGACTCACTGTTAGAAATGGGGTCTTTGGTTGACAGTCAAGTTACCCTCTGTTCAAGCAAGGACCCTCACTCTAGTCAGGATAAAAGAGAATCACCCTCAGCTAACCCCTGCTTAACCCCTTGGTAGCTTGGCAGAGCAGTAGGCTTAACTTCAGAGTGCTAGGTTTAAAGTATTTGTACCAACACACACACAGTGACTTAATGAAAACACTACAAAATTACACAACACAGGTTTAGAAAAATAGGAAATATTTATCTAAACAAAACAAGACCAAGACGACAAAAATCTACAATACACAAGTCAAATTATCAATAAAAATGCAAAAAAGAGTCTTTAAGTAGTTTTAAACACACACTAGCGCTGCTAGCTTGAAAATGTACCTGGTGCGTGTCAAAAATAACCCAGCACGGGTGGATGTGTGTCAAAAAGAGCTTGCAATGTGTTGATATCACTCACGAGCGAGACCTTGCATTGTTTCCCACTTCTGTTGATTTGGTGTGCATCGGTTCTTCTCTCCGCAGGAGAGCGATCTGTCGATTCGGTCCGCACATGGGTCGAGACAGGCCTTGCGTTGTTTTTGCACGCACAACGATGGTTCAAGTCAGGAATCCAGCCGCACGATGATCCGAAAACCACAGAGTGCGGGTTGCGATCTCCACGCCTCTGTCAGCGATGCTGCACATCGTTTCTCCTGCTCCGTGCGTCGATTCTTCAGTCGCGTTTCTGGTGAGCATCGATTCTCAGCCGGAGAGCCGGCGGTGCGTCATTTCTTCTACCGCAGATCGGAGTTGCATCGATCTTTTCCCCGCATGGCGCTCTGTGCATGGATTTCTTCCTCTTAGGCTGCCAGCTTCTCCTGCCAGCTGGGCACCACAAGTCAGAGTAGGAGTCTCTCCAGAGACTCCAGGTGCTGGCAGAGAGAAGTCTTTGCTGTCCCTGAGACTTCAAACAACAGGAGGCAAGCTCTTAATCAAGCCCTTGGAGATTTCTTCTCAAGATGGAAGGCACGCAAAGTCCAGTCCTTGGCCCTTACTCTGGTAGAAGCAGCAACTGCAGGATAGCTCCTCAAAGCACAGGCAGGGCAGCTCTTCTTCCTCAGCTCTTCAGCTCTTCTCCAGGCAGAGGTTCTTCTTGTTGTAAAAAGTGTTCCTAAAGTCTGTGGTTTTGGGTGCCCTTCTTATACCCAATTTCTCCTTTGAAGTAGGCCTACTTCAAAGTAAAGTCTCTTTTGAATGTGAAATCCTGCCTTGCCCATGCCAGGCCACAGACACTCACCAGGGGGTTAGAGACTGCATTGGGTGAGGACAGGCACAGCCCTTTCAGGTGTAAGTGACCACCCCTCCCCTTCCTCCTAGCACAGATGGCTCATCAGGAAATGCAGACTACACCCCAGCTCCCTTTGTGTCACTGTCTAGTGTGAGGTGCAACCAGCCCAACTGTCAAACTGACCCAGACAGGGAATCCACAAACAGTCAGAGTCACAGAAATGGTATAAGCGAGAAAATGCTCACTTTCTAAAAGTGGCATTTTCAAACACACAATCTTAAAATCAACTTTACTAAAAGATGTATTTTTAAATTGTGAGCTCAGAGGCCCCAAACTCCACATGTCCATCTGCTCCCAAAGGGAATCTACACTTTAATCAGATTTAAAGGTAGCCTCCATGTTAACCTATGAGAGGGACAGGCCTTGCAACATTGAAAAACGATTTTAGCAATATTTCACTGCCAGGTCATATAAAACACATTACTATATGTCCTACCTTAACCATACACTGTAACCTGCCCTTGGGAATACCCAGGGCCTACCTTAGGGGTGTCTGACATGTAAGAAAAGGGAATGTTTAGGCCTGGCAAGTGGGTACACTTGGCAAGTCGAATTTACAGTTAAAACTGCACACACAGACACTGCAGTGGCAGGTCTGAGACATGATTACAGAGCTACTCATGTGGGTGGCACAACCAGTGCTGCAGGCCCACTAGTAGCATATGATTTACAGGCGTTGGGCACCTCTAGTGCACTGTACTAGGGACTTACTAGTAAATCAAATATGCCAACCATGGATGAACCAATTAACCATACAATTTACACAGAGAGCATATGTACTTTAGCACTGGTTAGCAGTGGTAAAGTGCTCAGAGTTCAAAAGCCAACAGCAGCAGGTCAGAAAAAATAGGAGGCAGGAGGCAAAAAAATTGGTGAAGAACCTGCATAAGTAAAAAAGTCCAACACTCACACACATTGCACATAAAATGTTGCATTAGCAAGAACATCATCTCCTAGCAGTCGGTTCACAAGAAAAACTTCCTTTATGAGCACATTTAAACAATACAATAGACATTCATAGTTTAACTTCTCTGGTAAGCAATTTTAATAAACTCTAGGAAATACAGCTTTTACATGAGGCCTGGCAAGTAGGCCAAGACACTCGCTAAGTTAAGGCCTACAACTAATAAAGCTAAAGCTTAATTCATAACCCTTATATATGACATATTACTGAATTAGTTTAACATATATTCATCATTTATTTCAGACAATTAATCATTGATTAGCACATTTCGTTAACATTCTTGGACATTCTTCGTGATTACATTTTCAAATGCGTGTATTATTTTTCTACGTTAATACTTATTTTATATAAACGTATTATTTAAAATACAGAAAATCTCATTAATAATTTTTACTATGGCACCTGCGCTAGCAATCCCTCCTCTGATGAGTAAATATGTCATCACACTAACTATTACCTACAAATTCTTTGCACCAGCTAAAAAGTTTTACAATTCAATCTCTTTCGTTTCCCCCCTGAATTTTCACTGTACATTTTTTCAGTTTTCTTTACTTCCCTCTGATTATTCTTTTACCTTTTCATTTTAATTCTTTTGCATAGTTTGCACAATCCCCATACTCCAATTAGAAAACCACAACAATTAGGCCCTCATTATGACATTGGTAGTAAATCCCACTTACTGCCGCACTGACGGATGCCAACTTACCGCTGCGGCGGCGGATATCCATTGACCATATTATGACACACACACACCAATCCGATAGAATACTGCCACATACACAAATCCGCCAGACCAAAGGTCAGTGATAAACTGGCGGTATCAAAACCTACACCGTTGCACCAATATGAACAATGCCCACCACATTATGACCCACGAATCACCACAATGGACACCCACATACAAAACAACACCACATTGGACAATTCAAACAACACACACCTGACACCCATACACACACCACAGCCACACACACACCACTATAAAACACACACCCACAATACCCACAACCCCTTACGAATACAAAGCATTGCCACCAGAGAGACACCAAGACCACTGACACAACTAGAGCCACACAACACTCACACCTACACACCACTCACGCACTCCACATCACACACCCCAACACATTACCCAACACACCCTCACCAACACACCTCACATAACACCCATGGCACTACAAAGACACCTCAGTTTCACAGAGGAGGAGTTAAGGGTCATGGTGGAGGAAATTGTCAGGGTAGAGCCACAGCTATTTGGAGCACAGGTGCAACAGATATTTATAGCTAGGAAGATGGAGCTATGGCGGAGAATCGTGGACAGGGTCAATGCCATGGGACAGCACCCCAGAATTAGGGATGACATCAGGAAGAGGTGGAACAACCTACAGGGGAAGGTACGTTCCATAACAGCAAGACACCAGCTCGCTACACAGAGGACTGGCAGTGGACACCACCTCCTCCCCCACAACTCACAGCATGGGAGGAGCAAATCTTGGCAATACTGCATCCTGAGGGCCTGGCTAGAGTTGGAGGAGGACTGGACTCTGGTAAGTCAACTCTCTACTATTATCACCCCCTACCTACATGCCATCACATACCCTCACCCTCACCCTCACTCCCATCACTCCACTACTTCCCAGATCCCACCATCACATCTCACTCATCCCATTGCCAATCCCTGCATGCTGTACCAATGCATGGACACCCCTCAGAGCCCTGCATGGACACTCATCAATAAAGCATGCATAGCAGAGAGAACTAACAATCCCACCATACACTAACATACACAAGTGAAAGCTGGCAGGGCAAATCCAGCCATACAGGGGAAGCCACGGATGTACAATATGTCAGACACATTAACCATAACACATCATTTACATCCCTATAGGTACCACAGCCAATGTCACTGGAGAGGAGGTGCCAGCACTTTCCAGTCCCCCAACTGAAGAGGCCCACAGTGATGACAGTAACTCTGGTTTTCAGGATTTGGACGAGCTACCTGGTCCATCAGGGACCACTGGACAGCCAGTTATCCAAGCCCAGTCACACACCACAACTGAGCCTCCCCCATCTGGAAACACCACCACAGCACCCACCCAGCGTACCCACACCTCTGTCCCCAGGACACGTCAATCAGCAGTGTGTCCACATCTACAGGGACCCCATGCCACACCTCGCACACAAGACAATCAGGGACCTGGGGTCAGTGGCAGGGGGCACACGGTTCATGGGGCAGACGCACAGGCCAACATAGAAACTGGGAGGACTGCTGTGCGCCAGGGGGAGGACAGCCCCAGGGAACCGACTCTCCAGGAGGCACGGTCCAAGATCCTTGGAGCCTACTAACATTCTCAAGACACGATTGGCCAGATCCTGGACAACGTGCAGGAGAACAGGAGGCTGCAGGAGGGACAGTACCAGGGAATCATGGAGGACTTGCAAGCCATCAACAACACTCTGATGTCCAAAGCAGGGGTGCTGGCAGACATGGCCAACATTATGAGGGAGGCAGTCTCACACCAGCGGGCCCATGCCACTACCCAGACATCTAAACAGCCTCCCACTTCCCCTGCCACTGGTGGCAAGGAGACCCCACCACAGGACTCACAGGCCACCAGCACCCCTCCCCCTGCAGAAGATGAACCACCCCGCAAACGTTCCCTGTGATCCAGACAGAAGCCAGAGACACTTGCCAAGCCCCCTGGCAGCAAATAAGACTCTCCTGATGGTCACTCTTGTGTCCCACTCAGTCAACCTGTCCACCTTGAACTGCCATTGCTACCCTTCCTATGTCCCCTTGGACACTGCACCTGTGCTACAAACAGACTGGAACAGTACCCTGGACTTTTCTCCCTATATGTTAGCACTTCAATAAACACCCTTTAACAAAAATCCATTTGGAGTATGTCATGTGTATCAAATATGTATTGATTGAAACAGGTACAAACATTGAAAAAGAACTGTACATAGAATGAGCATGAGTGAACGACCTGTAGCTGGCTGTAATGATCACACCAGGAGTATTTGTCAAATCACCAACATCTGCAAAATGAATTGCCAGAGGAAAGAGTAAGTGGGCATATAAGTAAGAAATATCAGCATGCCATTGCCACACAGATTACAACCAAAGTCATTGAAATGTAACATTACACTGTCCTACCTGTGTGTCATTGGAAGTACTGTTCAATAACTGATGTTCTGTTGTCCTCATCCTCATCCTCTGCCTCCTCATCCTAACTGTCCACAGGGTCTACTGCTCCCACACGGGCATCTCCAGTCTCCTCTTCCTGCAGAAAAGGGACATGGCATCTGAGGGCCAGGTTGTGCAACATACAGCATGCCACCACTATCTGGCAGACCTTCTTGGGTGAGTAGCACCCATCTAACCACCTGTTAGATGGAGGCACCAGAAACAGGAGGCCAAAGGTAATTTTAATGATCCTTCTAGTTCGTCCATGTGCCTCATTATAACATTCTTCTGCCCTGTCCTGTCATTCCTGTGGTTAGCAGCCATGATAGGTTTGGGTAACCAGAGTCACCTGCAAATATTGAGGGACAACATTTAGCCACACACTATCCTATATGGCCAACACAATACCCATACACCAACATCTACTGGGTGGGAATCAGGGCTCACCTATTAGGCACACCCTGTGCCTCTGTAGTTGGGCCATCACATTTGGGATACTGCTATTCCTCAATACAAAGGCATCATGCACTGACCCAGGATACTTTGCACTGACATGGGAGATGTACTGGTCCGCCAAGCAAACCATCTGAACATTCATAGAGTAGAAACTCTTACGATTCCTGGACACCTGTTCATTCTGCCAGGGTGGGAAAAATGCAATATGTGTTCCATCAATCGTACCAACAATGTTGGGGATATGTCCCATTGCATAAAACTTGGCCTTCACTGTGGCCAAATCCTCAACCTGGGGGAAAACAGTGTAGCTGCCCATGTGTTTTATCAAGGCAGACAACACTCTTGTCAGCACTATTGACAACACTGGCTGAAATTCCTGCTGCCAACCCCACTGTCACTTGGAAAGAACCAGTCGCCAAGAAATGGAGTACAGATAGCACTTGCACAATAGGGGGGATCGCAGTGGGGTGACGGATAGCAGAGATCAGGTCAGGCTCCAATTGGGCACACAGCTGAGTGATTGTGGCCCTGTCAAGTCTATACGTGAGTATAATGTGCCTGTCCTCCAGTGTTGCCAAGTGCATTAGGGGTCTGTACACTGGGATATGTCTCCATTTCCTATTCATCCGCACCGGTAGGTATCTAAGGGACATAAGAGTGAGGACGCTGTCACAAACTGAACATTGAAGCCACAACAGGAGTTTGCAATCTGTGAACTTGTAATGTGTCAGAGTGATTTGTCCAGTATGTGCCTATTTCTTCTGTGACTCAGTATGAATCCATCGGGCTGCCCCCCACCGAAATGGCGTCCGCCTGTCCTGTGTGGAGGGAGAGGTGCAGGTGAGGTAATTCCGCTGATGTTGTGCTCCGTTGCAGGAGGCGGTCGGGAACTACTGTGCAACTCCTCATTGGTTAATATTGGCCCCTATGGGGTACAGTGGCCAATGTTGATCTATGCCAGCGGTGATGGTATGCACCGCTGCGGACTTTACCACCATTTCCTATCTGATTCCTCACTTGCTACCTGACCTTCAACAGCAGAGGACCTACACTTCATGTGCTGCTGTGACCTGTGTCTGAAACCTACCATGGCCCATGTGACTGGGGAAAGGGCCCCAGCCTTCACTTTGGAAGAGTTGGAGAGACTGGTGGATGGGGTCCTACCCCACTACGGACTGCTGTATGGACTTCCAGACCAACAGGTGAGTACACTGTGGGCACGATGCATGTGGCATGGATGCATGGAGTTGTGTGTGAGAAGGTCTCATGTAAGGGGGGTGGGTGGACGTCCTCTTTGCGGTGTACAGCTTGTATTCTGGGCTATGTATGTGCCAATGGTTTTGGAATGGGTATGGTGGGCCATATGTGTAACTGGCTGGACTGTTTGCCTAATGGTGTTTTCCTGTGTGTATTGCCTCTGCAGGTCAGCACCCATCAAAAGAAGGGTATATTGCGTGCCATCGCCAAGGAGGTGCGGACTCTGGGGGTCTATGGCAGGCAGAGCACCTACTGTCACAAACGTGTAGGAGGACCTGAGACACTGGGCACTGAAGACGGTAGAGGCCCAGCTGGGGATGGCCTCCCAACGAGAAAGGGGTGCTTGTCGATCCCTGACCCCCCTGATGGCCCGCATACCTGGCGGTGGCCTATCCAGAGCTGGATGGGCACTTGAGGGCATCACAGCAGCCACAAGGGGGATGAGTAGAGTGCCCATCATTACAACTTATGCCTGGTGGGGTGGTATCCGGGTGGTGGATGTGTGTCAGTGGGTGCCCCTAGGTCAGGCCTGACATAGCAGCGTAGGTCCTCTTGTGGCTAGGGTTCTGAAGGGATAATACTGCCTACCTAGCATGTGAGTATCCACTACTGGTCAGGGCTGCATGGGTCACAGGTGTGCTGCAGTTGGTGGTGTGTGCCCCTCCTCATGCCTTGGTGGCTAGCAATATCAGTGGTGCTGCAATGCATAGTGGGTAGGCCTGTTCCCTGGTGCAGCCATTGACCCAGTGTATCCTTTGTCTCTCTCCCCCCCTTTTTTTTGTCATCCTGTCCTTATGTGCATTAGCATCATCTGGCGGAGAAGCAGAGGCACAGGCGACAGAGAGAGCTGCATCCCACAGAGCCAAGGAGGCAGAGTCCACCAACCCTGAAGGCACCAGTGGTACGGATGGCGAGGGGAGCACCACGGCGGAGACTGGAGGGGACACTTCAGTTAGAGATACCTCCTCCGATGGAAGATCCCTGTTTGTGGCGGACACTTCTGTGACCACCCCAGCTACAGGTACAGCCGCCACCCCGTACCAGCACCGCCCTCCCAGCAGCCCCTCAGCGAGTTGCCCGTGCCCACTCACCCAGAAGGGTGGGCATCTCCTTCGCCCCAAGCACCTCAGGCCCTGCCTCAGTTAGCCCTGCTGCCCTGAGTGAGGAGGCTTTTGACCTCCTGAGATCCATCTCTGTAGGGCAGTCAACCATTGTGAATGCCATCCAGGGGCTGGCAGCCCAGATGCAACAATCTAATGCATTTCTGAGGGCCTTCTCACTGGATTGTCAGCCCAGCAGAGATCGATCCAGGCTCTGGCCTCCTCTCAGATGGCAGCAATTGTCCCTGTTTCAACCGTCCCCCTCCAACTTCCACCTCCCAGTCCCATTCTCCTCAACCCCAACCTATCCGAGGCACACATACAGACGAGCATGCATACAACACAACACCCAAGAGTGGCACAGGCAAACACAAGCACCACATTTCATCCCACAGGCACTCACACAAACACCGTTCAGTTGCAGACACTACAACATCCACTATTTCTTTGTCTCCCCTGCCTCCCCCTCCACCACCTCCCTCCCAGCCATGTCCACACTCACACCTGCATGCACTACATCATCATCTACTACCAGCATCATCACCACACCAAGCAGAACACATAACTCACTGGCAGACACCTCCACGACATCCATGCACACATCCCCTGTGTCCTCTCCCACTGTGTCTGTCTCCCCCCCAAAGTACACAAACGCAAGCAATCAGACACCCAACAGCCATCCACCTCACAACAGCATACAGCCCGTGCACCTGCAACCAAATCCAGCAAACAGATAACTCCAACAACCACTCCCTCATCCTCCACTCCCATTCTTTCACCCTCTTCCCTCCTCAATGTCTCTAAGAAACTTTTCCTATCCACCATTGACCTCTTCCCTACCCCTCCCCCCCATCCTGCACGTATGGCTAGGGTAGGAAGAACTCAGTCAAGCACCCTAGCCACACAGTCCATGGGCCCACTTCCATCTGCACCTACTTGTGGTGGAAAGGGATCCAGGCCACATTTACTGAAGGGGAAGGAGCCTGCACCTGCCACCCGAAAGGGCAAGGAGCCTGCACCAGCAGGCAAGAAGGGCAAGGAGCCTACAACTGCGACCCGAAAGTGCAAAGAGCCTGCACCAGCAGGCAAGAAGGGAAAGGAGTCTGCACCTGCCACCTGAAAGGGCAAGGAGCCTGCACCAGCAGGCAAGAAGTGCCAGGAGCCTGCACCAGCAGCTGTCATGGAGCCCCACCACCAAACATGGTTATGCATCTATCTGAGGGTGCAGTGGATGTGCAGGAGCCTCCCACCACTACCAGCACCACCACAGTGCATCCATCCGAGGGTGCAAGGGGTGTGCAAGAGCCTCCCACCACAACAGGACCACCACAGTGCATCCATCCGAGGGTGCAGGGGATGTGCAGGAGCCTCCCACCACCACCAGCCCCACCACAGTGCAGCCATCACCGCTGGCGGACACAATGTAATCCTGCCTCCTCCAGAACCAGTGGGCAAGTAACCCACTCAAGAGACTGTGGCCTTGCACTCTCCAGGACCAAGCCCTTGTTCTGTACATTTGTAAACATCTGTTACATTGGCTAACTTATTATTTTTTAACTGTATTGATATTATTACACTCACTTTGGTAAATTTGTTTTGTCCTTGCATTATTCTGCTGATTCAGGGGGATGCATTGTTTTCTTGTGCATCTGGTTGTGTGTATGGTGTGTGCCTGGGGTGTGTGTGTGTGTCACTGTTGTTTTCCTCCCCCCCTCCCTTATGTGCTAGGCGGCTGTACTCACTGTCGTCGTCTTCGCCGGTGTTGGTGTTCATGGTGGAGCAGAACGTAGAATATCATTGGAAATACATGCAGTTCGGGTTCCATGGCGGCGTGGTTCTTCCCTTTGTCTTCAATGGTGAGTCCTTTCACTTCTGTGCAGTGTTTCCACCAGGCTTTGGATGTTGTTGATACCACCCTGGAAAAGGTGTCAGATTGTGTTGTTGTAATATGGTGGGCGCAACATTGACTTCTGCCTGGCTGTAGGCGGCTACCGCTATGGTGGCTGTTGTTTCCACCCTGGCGGTCAGTGTGGTACATTGGCCGTCTTTTGGAGATCTTTCTTCCATGGTAATATTTTGGCGGTAATTACAGCGGCCTGTTGGAGGTATTACCACCACTTTATCACCGACCACCAGGGTCGTAATGAGGGCCTTAATATTCCTTGTAGTATTTTCAATAGAACCCCCTTCCAAATGTTGCTGAGGCAATTTCCCACTGAAGCAAACCCCTTGCCCACCTTTTCCCAAACACCTGGTTCTTTCAATTATTTCAAATCAGCACTTGCATTAGTCAGAATAGTAAGTAAGTCTCTCATCTCTTTACTATTATCTGGTATATACGAACAACAATGCCTAGAACTAATCATTCTACAGACTCAGCCATCCTTCGCTAAATGAATGCCTAAAGCAAGACGATTTTGAAGAGTCATAGCTCTATCAGCAGCTAATTCTGTATCTATCAGGAGCATGGCTCCTGAAAAATTTGTCAGCATGTTATCCACAATAGTAGACAACTTTCGAATCTTCATTGAATTCGGAATGACTCCCGCTGAAGCAATCACCGCTCTGAATATATCTCCCACTATAGCAGAAAAGGACTCCCTCCTCTGTCTCTCATGATGTAATTCAGTCACTTTTGGAAACTTTTTCAAATCCTCCATTTTGTAAATTGTTGGGAAACCATCCCCAAATAACATGTCCCATACCATCCTCTTAGAAGACGGTAATAAGCATTAAGTCCACAGATGTAGTAAACCCCTGGAATTGCAGGGTCCTGTCCATTCAACATAAACGTCCATTTACTCTGAAACAAAAACACATGCCTACATTCACTCATTCCCACAAATAAAGTGTCAGTGCATGATTTAGACCTATTTATACAATGTTTCTCTATGTGTTATACATCTAAAGTTAATTTCCCTTGCTTTTTAATTGCACTATAAGCATAATCATTCTTGTAAGTCCTTTTCTCTAAGCCTTTTTCTAATTTCTCTTTTAACGCTTTTCTCCTGTCATCTGTGTGATCTAAAAATCTTTTCTCTAAAGGTGTAAGCAAGCATGTCAAATTATTTCTATGTGCATAATCTGTGCCAAACATCAATGTAGGTTCAAAGAACCCTCTAACTAGTACTATGTTATTATCTTTAGCTACTCTACTCCAATACCTAGTTATAGAAACAAACGAAAACACAACATCATAGTTTGAGTAAACATATTGAATGTACTCCTGGTTATAAAATCGTGTTAGTAACAGACTACAACTTATCCCGTAGGTTAAAGGAAAGCTATGATAGGTGACTCCTTCCTCGAATGATGAAGGAATCTGTATACACACAAAACAATTCTTCACATCCATTGTCTCAACATACTCACTCAATAAGCAATAGAAAACATTAGAAGAAAGTTCTCCCTGAGCATTAGTATCCTCATGCAAATATTTCTTATCTAACCTAAACTTCTTTAATGTCATTAGTGCAGTAGTCGTCTCAAAAGCAGAAGTATGGTTGGCTTCCCTTTGATCAAGAACAGATATACCCACAATCAGTACCACAAACAATATCCCACACATAATCACCAAACCAATGCTCATATTTTTACAGCACCTAGCACCTTTATCCTGATTACTAACGTTACTCATGATCTGTAAAGAATCAGAAACTAGAAGGAAATATAGAAAAATGACCAGCAAAAATAAAAAACAAACCACTCTTCTTTCAGCAGTTCAGTTTCACTTCCAGGATCCCTTGTCAAAATCGGTTAGCAGCTTGTCAAAATCAGGTTTCAAAAGTCAAATCAGGTTATCAATGTCTCTTACGGTTACTTTCAACAGTCTCTTTCTCAAAAAATTTCTCTCAGGTTGTTTCAACAGTTCAGTTTAGTAATTTCATTCACATGCCAAAATACTGACCCGGAACTTCTCTATCAAAACAAAAAGACATAAACTCTTGCTGCCATTCGTCAGTAGTTGCATACGCCCATTCAGGACCTGCGTATCTTCGACTTGCTATTCTCTTTTTTTTCAATTTTCGATCACCATTCAGCTCTCCTTCACTTAGATCTTCTCCCCTTGTGGCATCTATTTCTTCATCGATTGTTGGTTCGACAACAACCTCCTTCCCTTTCTCCACTTGTGATTCCGGCCACTTATCTCCCTTCAGTGGACCCTTTGTCAGTATTCTCTTCAGAGTCGACCTTGAACCTTCTCCTTGTTCTGTGGTGTTTTCCCTTGGCGGACCTGCAACCGGTTCAGGAGGAGTCAGATCCCTTTGACTTTAATCCACCTCAACTCCTTCCCCTTCTGGGTCTGGCAATTGCTCTGTTTGCCTTTTAAGATTGTTTACTTCTGGGAAAGCCCTCCTCTGACTAGGCTGTCCTGCTGCTCCAATTGAGATAGGCTCTCCGTCACCCTCCTAGTAGTTCTCCTCCTTCGTCTCTCACAGGAGTGACTGAACCGTCCTCAACAAGCTCAGATCCAGTCTCAGTTCCCCTTTATTCTCCTTCTGGCCCAGAGACTTGTTTCCCTGTTGTTTGTACTCTCAACAATGCTTCTTCATGATCCAGTGTACACGCCACTTTCTTCGTGTGACTTAAGTGAATCCAGTTTGGAATTCCAGCACACTTCACAGCTGTGGTAGTTTCAAAACTACCTGATATGGTCCCTTCCAACGAGGCTCCAAACAAGTCTTTCTCATGTGCTTTCGGATCACAACCCAGTCCCCAGCTCTCAGGCTGTGTCCTGAGTCACGGATCAGTGGCAGTGTGGTGGCCTCCACCTGTTGAGAGAAAGAGCATACCACATCAGCAAGACCTTTGCAGTAATCCAACACCATATCATCTGTAATGTTGACAAGTGCATTTGCAGGCACCGCTGGCAACCTCATTGCTCTGCCCATGAATGATCTCATGTGGCGACAGTCCTATCTACCTGTCAGGTGTGTTTCTCATTGACATCAACACTAAAGGCAATGTGTCAGGCCATTTCAAATTTGTTGCCGCACACATCTTTGCAACTCTTGACTTCAATGTACCATTCACCTGTTCCACTAATCCTGATGCTTTAGGGCGATAACTACAATGCAACTTCTGCTCAATGTTCAATGCTGCACACAGTAATTTAATTACTTCATTGTTGAAGTGACTTCCCCTATCTGATGCTAAAGAGATCGGAAACCCGAAACGCGGTATCAGTTCCGTAAGCAGTAGTTTCTCTACTGTGAGACTTTCATTTCTTTGTGTAGGGTACGCTTCAATCCAGTGACTAAAGATGCATACAATCCCCAACACATATCTCAAACCTCCAAACACAGGCATCTCAATAAAATCCATTTGCATTCTGCTGAATGGACCTCCCGCTCTTCCAATGTGGCCCAAATTGACCACTGTCCCTTTCCTTGTGTTTAATTGTTGGCAAATGACACATTGATGGCAAACCACTTCAGCAACTTGTCTAAACTTTGGGTTGAATCAATCATGTTTGAACAAATAAATCATTGCATTCCTCCCAATTTGTGCTTGACCATGATAGTACCTCACCACTTGAGACAACAGACTATTTGGCAAAACCAACTGACCCTCCTCAGAAACCCACAATTCATCTTGACTTTGCACACATTTAATTTTGCTCCATGAATGTTTTTCCTCCCTGTCAACATTGGTTTGCAAAGCTTTTAATTCTTCCAAAGTGTCAATTATGTTCAATGCATAGCTTGTACAAGTTTTGTCTTCTTCAGATTACAATTCCCACTTGTCTTTGAACGATATACAGTTCAATGCGCAAAACCTTGCGACTTGATCCACATATCTATTTCCCAATGACACATAGTCCTGCAACTTTGGATGTGCACTGAATTTCACCACGGCAATCTTTTCAGGCATTTGAATAATATGTAATAACTCTTTAATTCTCTCACGATTTCTCACTGGTGTACTAGAAGAGGTCAGAAAACCTCCCTGTGACCACAACTGACCAAAATCATGGACTATTCCAAATCCGTGCTGACTATCCATGTAGATTGTAACTTTTAACTGAGCAGAATCATGGCATGCTCTAATAAGGGCGACCAGTTCCACTGCTTGGGCAGAATACACTCCTCGAAGCCAAGAAGCTTCCAAGGTACCTGCAATTGTGCACACGGCATATCCTGCTCTCACTGTCCCTGTACTGTCTCTCAGACAAGAACCATCAACAAAAATAATTTGGCCATTTTCTTCCAATCGTGTATCTCTAATGTCAAGTCTCGTTTTGTGCACAAGTCAGTTACTTCAAGACAATCATGCTTAACATCTTTCTCTTTTTCAATTTCAGCATTTTCACTCAGAAGTAAGGTTGCCAGGTTCACCACTGTACATCTTTTCAATGAAACATTTGGCGACCCCAGAATACTCGTTTCATATCTAGTCAACCTTGCACCAGTCAAGTATTGGGTTTTCGTCCTTGTCAGAATCTCAATAGAGTGAGGGACCATTACAGTCAGGGGATGTCCCATCACAATGTCCTCACACTGTGTAAGGCTTTGATCAACTGCGCCAACTGCGCACAAACAACCCTGTAAGGCTGCTGCAACTGGGTCCAAGGTAGCTGAAAAATAGGCTACTGGGCGGTTTACACCTCCATGGACCTGTGTCAAGACAGACAAAGAACATGCATCACGCTCATGAAAAAACAATGTGAAATGTTTTGTGTAATCAGACATACCCAACACTGGAGCCCTGCACAAAATCTCTCTCAATTCAGTGAATGCTTTCATTTCATCCTGGTCTAACACTATGCGATCAGTGACTTCCTCATGAGTCAGCTTTTGCATTGGTCTTGAAATGACTGAAAAATTCGGAATCCATTGGCGACAATAGCCCACCATTCCCAAAAATATCTTGACATCTCTCTGTGTAGTCAGGGGATTTATCTGCAATATGGTTGTAATCCTTTCTCTGGCTATCTTCCTTGAACCCTTCTCAATCTGGTGACCCAAATACTTCACTACCTTCTGACAGTACTGCAATTTAAGTGGAGACCCTTTGGCCCTCATTTAGACATTGGTGGTGAAAACTGCCTACCGCCGCGGAGACGGTTACCAGAAGACCGTTGCTGCAGCTACAATCCATCCGCCATTATAGGACCATAGCTGAATTTCTGCCACAAGAAGGGTGGAAATCTGGCTGTGGCCATACTGGCGGGTGGCGGTAAGGTGGCGCTGCTACCACCAGCAATGCCACCCCAGTAGATCGCGTCAGCCACATTATGACAAATAATACAGCCTGGTGGTGTTCTGCTGGTGGGCGCTGCTTGCGGTAGCAACGCCCCGTCCCCTGCCATAAGACCCCCTGCATCCAGGTAAGTCAGGTCTCCGACAGGGGAGGGAGTTGTGGGGTGTGCGTGGATGTGTGTGGGTGTGTGTGAGTGTAAGCGTGAATGCGAGTTTGTGTGTAGTGTTGTTGGCGTGCGTGTATGAATGTGTGTGAGTCCGTGAATGAATGAGTGTATGTATGGTAATGTGTATGCGTGTCAGCGTGTGTGTTATGATGTGTGTGCTGATGTGTGTGTGAATGAATGTATGGATGCGTGTACGTATGTGTGGATGAGTGTGTGTCTGCATGTGTGTGTGTGTGTTTTGCGGGTTGTGGATGTAGGGGGGGTGAGCGGTGTCTGTGGACGTTTGGGGGAAGGCGGCCTCCTATCAGTGACAGATAATGAATTCCCTGTGACTGATAGGGCCTACCTCCATGGTTTTTGTGGCGTTACAAATGCCACGAAAACCATGGAGATAGGCAGGGACATAATACCGCTGGTGGCACAATGGCGGCCGACGGACTGGAGATTCCGATTTCCAGCCCGGCGGCTGCTACCACCATGGCGGTCGGAGTGGTACGTTGGCGGGTTGGCTCAAGCCAACCCGCCAATGTCATAATGTGGCAGTAAGTACCGCCAGCCTGTTGGTAGTACTACTGCCACATGAGCTCCGACCGCCAGGGTCATAATGACCCCCTTTGTGACCATTTTTTCACAAATGGTTCAACAGGGCAATCGTATCATACTTGTACTCGTCCCTTGTCTTGGACGCAATCAGTAAGTCATCAATGTACTGCACCAAGGTCGATTGGAAAGGCAATTCCAACGACTCCAAATTCTTTGTCAGGATCCAATTGAATATGGAAGGTGACTCTGAAAACCCTTGAGGAATTCTGCAACAGCAATAAACTCAATCCAGGAATTTGAAACAAAAGAGAAATTGGCTATCCTCGTGAAGAGGCACAGAAAAGAATGCTTGTGACAAATCGATGACAGTGAACCACTCAGCATTACATGGAATCTGGAACATTATCACAGCTGGATTTGGCACCACAGAACAACATTTGCCCACAATCTCATTTATTTTTCTCAAATCCTGAACAATTCAAACCTTCCCACTGGGCTTCTTCAAACCCATTATTGGTGAGTTACATTGGCTGCTCAATACTTCTTTCAGAAGTCCTTGCTTTACAATCGCTGAAATTATCTGAGCCACTTTCATCAGGACATCTTGCGGCATGTGGTGCTACGGAAGTTGGGGGAAAACTGCATTTGGCTTCACAGTAGCTTTGACTGGCTCCACTCCCTTTATCAAACCTACTTCTTGTCCTGTAAAATCCCGTACCTTCTCCTTTACTGTTCCCTGCAAATCAGGATGGAGCTCTTTCACTGTGAACCTTGGGAAAAACTCAATCAAAGGGTACAAATCTGTCTGTCTGCTGATACCACTCTACTGGCTTTTCTCTCAATTTTGGGTAATCATTTGTAAATGACAGAAAGTTGCTTCTGCTCCAAGGAATGTGAACAAAATGTCCCCCTGGAATCTCTCTCATTGGTAAAATCTTTACTGAATCTTAATCCTGCTGCACATTTTCAGTCAGCTCCAAAGAATCCCTTTTTCTCTTGTCTCTTTTTTTTACCCATCTTCCTTCCCATTTGTCTAATGCTCCCCAGGTCTACGCACTTTGAAGCAATTCCTTAAGGTGTGCCTTCATTCTTGCAGATCTCATGTGTTCAAAACCTTTCACCTCAAAATCTAATCTGTAACTCCTTTTCAAATGCTTTGTTTTCTCTATTTCTATGCCGCACTTCTCTGCCAGGTTGGCTAGTCTCTGATGTACATTGCTAACCTCCCTCATAATCTTTGGGCACAGATATCTCAATTCTGCCTCTGTGTAGGATTCTGACCTATTCGCCCCCATCGTTCCTCAATGAGTTCACCCGCTTCCATGCTAAGCCTAGCAAAATTCAAATACTCCTCTCCTTTAGGGACACTCTGTGGGGTATTCAGCTTCTCTAACCATTCAGATAATTGCTGAGCTGTCAAACCTTGTAACAAAATGTTTCTTGCTTGGACAGGGGTCACCTGTTATTCAACTGCACTCTGGGTCTGCGGTGTTAATAATTTTAAACTCCGGCTAACATTTGGCCCTGCCACAGTATTTTGAAGTGCAATAAGTGGACTAAGATCTAGCAATGATCTTGATCCATCAAAAGTCTGTCCCACAAAATAGACTACCTGAACATGTTCATTATGTCCTCCCATCATTAGGTTCTGGGGCACTGTTTCCTGTTAACCTACAGTCGGTTTCTTCTGCGCAAATAATGGTACAGCTGGACCAACAGTAATAGGTAGCGATATAGCATCCGGGGCTGCTCTGGCACCTACACTCTGAAAGAGAGTAACTCCCATATTCTGATTCTTCATCGGAGACTGTGTTCCTGTCACTGGTGTAAATCTTGGCATAACCTGTGGCTGTACGTCGGGCAATAAAATCAGAGTTGGCTCAGTCTGAACCAGTATCGGTCTCGGGAAGACCTGCTCCGTGGGCACCACTAAGTTCGAAGTTGTTTCCATAATGGGCACATCAGGATGAATTCTCTGCACCTGTGGCGGTTGCATCAGAGTCTGCACTACAGGAGTAGTAGGCACATTAAGATTACTTTGCACCGCATTCTGCGTCAGGCTAGCAATAACCTGTACCGGACTCACTGTCCCATTAACCTGTGTCGGAGCTGTCGGATCAGTACTGGTACTTGGACCACTCTCATGTACTGTGTATGGTTGTGGTCGATCTCTCAATAAACGTGTAATAAACTCATCATAGTCTCATTCCTCCTCTACCATTGAAGACTTTCTAGCCTCCTTATTCTTGGACGGACTTTTATTCGTTTTCCTAGTAGCTTTCTTTCTTTCCTTCTCATTCTCCTGTGTTATTGCTGGAAACAACTTCATCCCGTGCAAAGTCTACATTCTCCATGCTATCTGAACACAATCCCATTTAACCTCCGCTAGAGTCTTTTCTGCTTTTCTCATCCTCCTGCGAATTTCAATTGCTGTTGCTGTCTTGCTACTAACTCCCAAATCGCAAATTCCTCAAAGTGTGCTGGTCTCGGAAGGGGCTTTGATTCATATAGCACCACCTGTAAATGCTCCAAAACTCTCAAATTAAACGTCCCATTTGTAGGAAACATTAAGGCCCATATTTATACTTTTTTTAACGCCACATTTGTGTTATTTTTTTACGCAAAAGTGGCGCAAACTTGCAAAATACAATTGTATTTTGTAAGTTTGCGCCTTTTTTGCATCAAAAAGATGCGCAAATGAGGCGCTAAAAAAGTATAAATATGTGCCTAAGTTCCCATCTTTCTCTGTCAATTTGCACCATCGCTTTAGTCAAAGACATGGGGCAACATCCTTCTCTTCCATTACAATATCTTCTGGCAGTGTAGCTTCGCCTACACTCGCTGTAATGTACGTATCTCCTCTTGGGGCTCTTTTTAACGCTTTGAAAAACCTCATCCTTTCTATCTTTTTGTTATTCAAAATCAAATCAGGAAGTGACTTTTAATTCCAAGATTCCTTTCACCTGCAATCTCAACCAATTGCCTCTCATGGACAGCTGCCAATCTGTGTGTGACCCTTCTCACTAACCGACCTATCCAGGCGCGGCTCCAATAACGTCCCAATACAGGTACCTCAGCTGACAAAGTCTTACAGCTTGTCCTCCTAAGCTCCTATTCACAAAAAACTAATGCAAAATATTGCGAGCACTTAATCAAAAACAAAAAACAAAAACAAATCTGCTGGCTTACTACAGGAAAGGTAACACAACTGCTTTAGAAACCTTACAGATTGTTCACTGATGGCTCTTCCTGCACTTACAGCTACTCCTTCTTTCTCAGTCCCCCAGATTCGCAAGCAAAATTCAACCCGCAAATTTTACTCTCAACTGATCAGTGGGTCTGTCCTGATGCACATAGAACTCGCCAAATCTCAGTCGAACTTTTATTTTGCTCACTTTAACTCACAGACTGACTTCTTGACCACCCCGATCAACCTACTAAACCAGACAGATTACAACATAAAACCAAGTGTCTCATTAACTTATCAATATACTCCGAAGCCTTACACCACGCAGGATCCGTACATCAACAACCATGTGGCCAATTTTTGAGCCAAAGTGCCACACACATATGAAGTTCGATGACTTCCCTACTCTCACACTGCAGAGTATGCACACTCCTACTACAACTTCATTTGTAGTACACAAACTCCCTATAATCATCGCAAACCTCACAATTCACCTGCGATTTGCATAAGTTGTGCAATCGCAACCTATTTCATCCACATTATCACTACAACGCTGGGAACATCCTCAAAAACCCATAAAGAGGATCAAGGATCTGGGAAAGTCATTTCTGGGCTTAAGGGAAAATCATTTTCTTTCCAATTATCATTATCGAAAAACACAATCCAAATCTCATTAATAATGAATTCTGCTACCACCTCTGAGACCTTCAGTCCTGCTATTATCTCTGTTAATAACTGTCACTCTGTACAGGTCACATATGCAAGCTCTTAAGGAGATGAACCATCAGTCCTTTACCATGTCTCTGTTCTTCTATTATTCTATACAGACGTCTATGGTAAGCTCTTAAGGAGACTAACCATCAGTCAGCTACCATCTCTGTTAGTGCATCTGACCTTAATAAGTAAACTTACAAGGGGACGCGAATAGGTCGATGAACCTTTTGACTCACAATTAAGATGATCTTACCATAGATACAGTACATAATCAATAATCAATACACAATCATCAGTAATCATCAGCAATCAACATAATCAATAATCAATGGAGTCAGTAATTGTCACGCACCATGACCTTTTAGACATGAGTAACCATACCTTTAGTAAAAAGTTTAGAATGTTTATTTCCCTATATTAACAATGCTAAAGTCATATAGATGAATCTCAATATCAAATGAAACACATACAGGAATAACATTGGTTGTCCAAAGCGGCGGAAGGAACCTAACCTAATTAAAGCGTGAACTACAACACATTCTAAGGTTATGGTGCAAATCAATAACAAAGTCAACTGGGTCAACGTTATAACATACATGAAATTCAGCAGAGAAATTCATCAAGCATTAGTCCTTATTATTGTAAGTCATTAGTGAGAATCCTTAACTATCATCAAATTAGCATCAGCACGTTGGGCTTCATGTAAAACAATTTAGCTACACAAATTTGGAAAAAACATCTAGGTATGGTAGAGCCATAGACAAACAGCGCAGCTGGTACCTAGAAAGAAAAATAAAATATGCATGATAACCACAATCTGGATATACCTATCCTCGGGGTGAATCAGCAAAGCAGAATCACTCTTCATCCTCAGGACATCAGTCGATCAGCAAGGCATCAGGCTTCAGCATCAGAACTTAAAAAGTGCAATGTCTTTAAGAATTAAAGTTATCATGTCTCTAGTGAAGACGCATAAGAAAATAGTAACCTTTCAGTCAGGAAGAATAAGGGCAGTGAGTTATCTTCTCTCAGAATGAGCGAATGAATGAGCTCTCTTTCCTCTGTGCAGTGTCGTTAAGTTAGAGTCACCTAAACTATCCCCCAAATCCCTATTGGTCAGTGAATCGAATGTCCACACTCTGTCCAATAAAACTAATATCCCAAATCTATGAATTCTAATATGTCTTCATTCTCTTATTGTTGATTGGTTCGTCTTACGATGTCCTCATCATCTGGCTTGTCAGGTAAAAATATTGTTGCAGCTTCTACTCTAGTCAGTATCTTCATTGTTCTTGTCCTGGGAAAGTCAGTCTCACACACATTACACATAAAATGTTGCATTAGCAAGAACATCAACTCCTAGCAGTCGGTTCACATGAAAAGCTTCCGTTATGAGCACATTAAAACAATACAATAGACATTCATAGTTAAACTTCTCTGGTCAGCAATTTTATTAAACACAGAAATGCAGCTTTTACAGGAGGCCTGGCAAGTAGGCCAAGACACTTGCTAAGTTAATGCCTAAATTAATAAACCTGAAGCTTAATTCATAACCCTTAATATGACATATTACTGCATTAGTCTAACATATATTCAACATTTCATACTATTTAATCATTGATTAGTACATTTCGTTAACATTGGTGGCCATTCTTCATGATCACATTTTCAAATTCGTGTATTATGTTTCTACGTTATTACTTTTTCTACATAAACTTATTATTTAAAATACATAAACTCTCATTAATCATTTTTATTAAGGCACCTGCGCTAGCACTACTATGCCTCTAAGTAATTCCACACATCGCATCAAGTAGAAGATTTGGAGGAAATACATCCTGTGGTTCAATATCGATTAAGACACTTGGATTTAAAAGACAAAGGCAGCTAAAGGGTACACCCAAATGTCAGGGCAGCCTTCACTTAGAGTCTTACTGACATGCTAAATACATTTTGTCCAATGTAGACTTTTCTACAGAACAAAATACTCAAAATAAGACTTCATAGAGTTAGCTGAGCCTCTATTAGGGGAACAAAACACCCTGCTGAATCCGAACCCAAGCAACTCGCTGAAATACCACAACCTGCTTGATTTATAAGCAACCTTAATCAATAGGAATCACTCACCTGATTAAAGTATATTATGATCCAGCCTGCACAGATTGGAACCAAAGGCAAAGGAATCTAACTTCCCTAATACGAAGGACATACCACGCATGCACATGAAAAACGCCAGCTGGTATAAGTGCACTGCAAGTAATTAACACATTGGAAAAACAGACAGAGACCAGCCCCTGTGAATAAAGAAACTGCGGTGGCCATGTTGGAAAGTGAATGTTCTGCTTATTGTGGAATAGAGAGAAGCTGGCAATCAACACAGTCCCCCATAAATGACCGAAGGGCTGGACAGTAAGAAAACATATGCATCACTAATCAGGCAATTAACATGCAAGCTCAGGGTATAAAGCAAAGTGCAGATGGAATCTGTTCATTGACATCAAGATGAGGAAAATATACTTCAATAAAGAGGCCCATATTGCATAACGTAGCTTGTTTGGAGATAATGAAAGTCACTCATATAACTTAATCACACATGGCCATAGGCTAGAACCATATATAGTACAGGTTCTCCTTAATCATAATAGGCTTCCAGTGAAACAGAGAAGACCAATCCATTACACGGGGAACAGGAAGAAAAAACTTTCTCCCAACGCACAGTGGTGTTAGCGCGTCGGTCCTTAATAAGTAAACTTACAAGGGGACGCGTATAGGTCGATGAACCTTTTGACTAGTTTAAGATGTTCTTAGCATAGGCCCAATACATAAACAATAATCATTACACAATAATCAATTATCATTAGTCAAATTGATAATCAATGGAGTCAGTAATTGTCACACACCATGACTTTTCAGTCATAAATAACCACACCTTTAGTAAAGTTTAGTAAGTTTGTTTCCCTTATATTAACAATGGTAAAGTCATATAGATTAATCTCAATAATCTAATCAAACGCAAATAATACCAATATTGGTTAATCAAGAAGACGCAAGAAACATATCCTAATCAAAGCTTGAATCAGAATACAGTCTAAAGCATCAGTAAAATTCATCAACAAAGTTAGCTTCAATAGTGGCACATAATCCATAGAGTTCAGCAAAATAGTTGGTCAACCATTTGTCTCTTTAGTTTGTCAACCGTCATATAGATAACCTCAATCAAACTGTATGGGTCAGCAAACAGTATCAGTCTTTGTCCTCAGGTCATCAATCGATCAGCAATGCATCAGGCTCTCAGTCACAGAGTATGAGCCCAATGACCCAGTCTCTAGTCCCTTTTTCTCACTCTGTCACTCTAGATCTCTAGTCTCACAATCTTCAATCTCCTTAAATTCCCTTTGTCGCGTTGTTATACCAAACTATCCCCTAATTCCCTATTGGTCAATTGATAGTACATTATTACTCTACCTAATAATTTTTCTATACCAAATCTATGAACTCTAATATTTCATTCTTCACATGTTGTTGATTGGTCTGTTTACGATGTTCTCATCATCCGGCTCGTCAGGTATCAAATTTGTTGCATCTTCTTCCTCAGTCAGTGTCTTCATTGTTTGTGTCCTGAGAAATAACCTCTTGCAGCTCGATACATTTTAAGGACACTATCTCCTGTTGGTCTATTCTCATGGAAAGCTTCTGCTAAGCATTTTATTAAAACAATTAACCTTTCACAGTTAGTTTACTCTGCCAGCATATTCTATTAAACGTTAAAAAATACAGCTTCTGCATGAGGCCTGGCAAACTTGGCCAAGACACTCGCTAAGTTAAGGCCTACAATTAACATGTAAGAATATACTGCACAACCTTTAATATGACCTATTACTACACTAATCTAATATATTTTCAATATTTCATACATATTAATCATTAATTAGTACATTTCGTGAACACTGGTGGCCATTCTTCGAGGTCCCATTTTCAAACATGCACATTGTTTTTCTCTACTTTATTTCATTTTCTACAAAATTAATTATCCAAAATACATAAGCACTCATTAATCATTTCTAATTAAGACATCTGCTTCAGCAATCCCTTCTCTGATGACTAAATGTGCCATCATACCAAATTTACCACCCATAATTTTATAGCTCTACTTCTTCAAGATGTTGCCTCTTCTTTGTATTTTCCCTGTAGGTTCTTTCCCTTTTCTTTTTTTCCCATCTCTTATTCTTCTTAGACCTTTTCAATTTAATTCTTTTACATGATTTGCATAATCCCCATATTCCAAATAGACAACCCACAACAATTAATATTGCCTGCATAATTTTTAACAGCACCCCATTCCAAATACTACTAAGCCAATTTCTCACCGAAGCAAACCCTTTACCAATCTTTTCCCAAACACCTGGTTCTTTCAACTCCTTCAAATCACTACTTGCATTAGTAAGATTAGTAAATTGGGGCTACATATACGAAGCAGAAGAATTGCAAGTCCGAAATAGTGACTCAATGCGAATCACTATTTCCGACATGCAAACCGTGATGTAAGTACAAATCGCAATCCCATTTTGCGATTTGGTGCGGAGTCGTATTGCAATTTGCCAAATTGCACATGGGTGTGGCCTGGAGTCGCAAATTGCGACTGTGTCGCAATTCGCAAAGGAGGGCAAAAAAACAGTGAAAACATACTTCCTGGTGCTGTTTGATGACATCAGAACCAGGAAGTACCCCCCATGGAACTGGGAGGAGTCTACCCAGCACAGACAGCAGAGGCACACCCAGCTGAGAGGAGCAACTGCAGCCATGTCAACTCAGACCAAGGAGACAACCACTGCAGGGAGGAAGAGAAAACTGAAATTCTCTAATAAGGAGCTGGAGGTCCTGACTGAGGAGTGCTGCCTGCACCATGAGGTCCTGTTTGGCAAGGCAGCAATGAGTGTCACTGACACACAGAAAAAGAAGATCTGGCTGGATATTCAAATCAAGATCAATGCACTTGGAGTTAGCCATCGCAACATCGATGAGGTCCGCAAAAGGTGGTACGACCTCAGGTCCAGAACCAAAGAAAGGGTGGCAAAGTGGAAGAGGGAGGCTCACGGAACAGGTGGAGGACCATCCACAGGACCACCTCCTACAGCCATAGAGAGCATGGTGGAGACCACACTGGAGCCAGAGGCTGTCGTAGGAATTGGGGACTTGGACAGTTCAGTACCGGGAACCTCAAAAAGTTAGTAGCAAATCCCAGTTATTTATACCATTCAATGCACCATGCACACAACCAAAGTACACAAAAGCATGCATAATCCAAATTTGATCCATGCCTATATTGCAACCTAAAGGACAAAGCATTATGGGCAATGTAGTACAGTAGTCCAACTTTTGAGGAATATTTATTTTGATACACCACACATCAGAGAGGCACTTACAGTGTATCCCCTGTGTCCCACTGGTCTCCTTCAAGTACCCACCGATGACCCTAGTCTGCAGGGAGATGAAGATCACAGCAGACAAGGTGGCCAGCATATCTGCAGGGGAGTGTATGACCACACCAATTGTCCACCGTGCATGTGAGACCACCGAAGAGACAGATGTGGACACAGAGACAGGAAACATGACACCTGGGCCACTGATGGGTGTGAGTCGGCCACTTAGATCAGCTGGGTCTGGGCGAAGGCGGTGTCGTCAAACACAGGCTGCAGGTGAGGCGGATGTCACAGGTGAACAATTCTTTGGACTAGAGGCATCCCTACTGAGCATTTACTGCCTGCAAAGTAAACAAATATGGTTGATGAACCGTAACCTGCACAGACTGCAACAGACCCTCACACAGGGATTTGCCAATGTTGACACCCGTTTTACAAACATGAACAACAACATGGTAAACCTCACCACCATCATCAATGACCTGTGCAAGAAAATGGTAGCGGATAGGGCCCATGCAAGGCACAGAGAGTGCAACACTGCTGCCTGTTTGGACCAGCTCAGTCAGTCGATTGGCCGCCTCGCAACCATAACTACCTGCCTGTCAAGGCGCACTGTTACTCTACAGGTGGAACTCGGCCATTTTGCTGGAGATGTGGCAAGGGGCTTAGGGCGCATCAGTCATGCAGGGAACCTCATCCAGACTTCCCAGGCAGCAAGGGGCATTGGTGAGAACCCTCAGGACAGTGAGGACATCTCAAGCGTGAGCAGCGTTTCTGCCTCAGATGCACGCATCCTGTGGAGTAGCAGTGCCCGACAGACATCAGGGGACCAACCAGGAACGGGCCATGGTGGGCGTAGTCACAGGAGGGGTAGATGTTGCTTACCTGGGATTTGCCTGAGGCACATGATGTTAATGTGTCAGACGTTACAGTTTGCTTTTTTACTGCTAGCTAAACGTCAACAGTTCAATACTACACTCCTGACATTAAAGGAATATTTTTTGTGGCACAACCTGGCTATGTGTGTCTTACATTTGTGAGTGCTGTAACGGTTGCCACTTACCTGCCAAGGTAGTGAGTTGCAATGTGGTCCCGTCTCCGTCTGCGTTCCGGTGCGGTGCTACCATCCCCAGGCTGTCGTTGTGGTGGCTCTTGCTCCTCATCCTCCAAATCTGTGTAATCTAGGGTGAGATGTAGCCCACGTCTGGTTGCTATGTTATGTAGGATGGCACATGTCGCCACAATCTTGCATGCAGTCTCTGGGGCATACTGGAGTGCCCCTCCACTTTTGTGCAGGCATCTAAAACGTGACTTTAACATTCCAAATGTCCTCTCAATGACGGTTCTGGTGCGCTGATGTCCAATGTTGTAGCACCTCTCATTCTGATAGGGAGGCGTTAGAGATGGGAGTTTGTATCCATGGCCTCAGAGCATATGTACTGTCACCCTTGGAACAAAACAGCAGATATGAGCATGGCTTCACATGGTTATGCAGTGACATGTATTCATTACATTGGTGTGTACTACACAGTACCTAATAAATATCCTTCACCAAACTCCCCACGTTATAGGTGTTGGTGTATCCCACTGTGCCTAAATATGTACGCATTGCGTGTGCTCCCTGGAAATGTTGCCACTATATCAGTCATGACATTATGGGCATCACATACCACCTGGAAGTTGAGGTAGTGAGTACATTTCCTGTTGGGGAACACATATTCCAGATTAGCTGGTGGGGAAATGGGTATATGTGTCCCGTCCACACACCCTATTACATGGGGAAAGTTTGCAATTCTGAAGAAGTCCAATTTGGTGTTGTGTATTTCCTCCTTGTTCCTGGGTAGGTATATGTATGTGGACATTTGTGTGAGAAAGGCATCTAAGAACCATCTAAAAATTCAAGACAGGACTTTGAGACACGCCACCAGCAACTGCAATCACCCCCTGGTAGCTACCCGAGGCCAAGAGGTGAAGTGAGCAGAGCACTTGCACATGTGTGGGGAAGGAGCAGCTGTGCAAGGTCTGGCGTTATAGCTGAGGTTTCAGCAGTTCGAATATCTCTAAGGTAACTGCGCTGCTCAGTCTGTATTTGTCATATATTTCCTTCTCAGTTTGTTGAAATATGGTCTGCCTGGTTCTGTATATCCTCTCATGTCTCCGCCTCCGCCTCCTCTGCTGGGCAGCCTGGACTCTCCTCCTCCATGATTAGTAGAGTGCAGCCATTTTGAGAAACCCAGGTGCCTTCTGGGTCTGCTTTTATACTTTGGTTCTGGTTACCACCTGTTTGGAATCAGTGCTAATCTGGGTGTGCAAAACAGGCTTTTTGCGATTATTCACAATTTGCGACTGCCTTGTACATGCGGTTTGCGACTCGCAAATTGTGATTTCTTAATTGCGAGTCGCAATCTCGAGTCGCAATATTTGCGATTCGGTAATTGGTCTTATTGCTATTTGGGACTCCGAAATGGCATTGGAACATACCATTTCACTTTTTGCACAGTCGCAAATTGCACTGCAACCAATTTGCGAGTCGCAAAACGTATGTACATGTAGCCCCAAGTCTCTTACCTCTTTACTATTGTTAGGTATGTAAGAACAGCAATGCCTAGAGTTAATCATTTTACAGACTCCACCATCCTCCGCTAAAAGAATGTCTAAAGCAAGAGGATTTTGAAGAGTCATAGCTCTATCCGCAGCTAATTCAGTATCTATCAGGAGTTTAGCCCCTGAAAAATTGGTCAGCATGTTATCCACAATAGTAGACAACTTTCGAATCTTGATCGAATTTAGGATGGCTCCCACTTAAGGAATCACCGCACCAAATATATCTCCCACTATCACAGAAGAGGACTCCCTCCTCTGTCTTTTATGATGTAATTCAATCATTTTCAGAAACTTTTTCAAATCCTCCATTTGATAAATCTCTGGGAAGACTATCCCCAAATAACATGTTCCATACCATCCTCTTGGAAGATGGTAATAAGCATTAAGTCCACAAATATAATATATCCCTAGAATCGCAGGGTCCTGCCCATTCGACATAGAGGTCCATTTACTCTGAAACAAAAACACATGCCTACATACACTCGTACCCACAAATAAACTGTCAGTGCACAACTTAGGCCTATACATACAAAGCTTCCCTAAGTGTAATGCATCTAAATTTCCCTTGTGTTTTAATTGCACTATAAGCATAATCATTTTTGTAAGTCCTTTTCTCTAAGACTTTTTCTAATTTCTCCTTCAGCGCCTTTCTCCTATCATCAGTATGATCTAAGAAACTCTTCTCTAAAGGTGTAAGCAAGCATGTTCTAAGTTGTTTTCATGTGCATATGCTGTCCCAAACATTAGTGTAGGTTCAAAGAATCCTCTAACTAATACTATGTCATTATCCTTAGCTACTCTGCTCAAATACCTAATAATAGGAACAAATGAAAATACGACATCGTGATTAGAATAGAAATACTGAATGTACTCCTGAGTATAGAACCTTGTTAGTAACAGACTACAACGTATCCCATATGTTAATGGAAGACTATGATAGGTGACTCCTTTCTCAACTGATGAAGGAATCTGCGTACACACAAGACAATCCTTTGCATCCATCGTCTCAACATACTCACTCAACAAGCGATAGAAAACGTTAGAAGAACGTTCTTGAGGCTTAGTATAATCATGCAAATACTTCTCATCTAACTTAAACCTCTCTAAAGCCATTAGTGTAGTAGTCTCAAAAGCAGAAGTATGGTTGGCTCCTTTCGCATCAAGAACAGACACTCCCACAATCAACACTATGAAAAAAATTCCACACATAATTGCTAAACCAATGCTCATATATTTGAACCACATAGCATCTCTAACTTTCTTATCAAAATCAGCCATGAACTGTAAAGAATCAGAAAGCAGAAGTAACTTTTAGGAAACGTGCAGCAAAAATAAAAAATAGACAATTGTTCTTTAAGCATTTTCAGTTTCACTTTCAGGAACCCTTCTCTTGTCAAAATCGGTTAGCAGCTTGTCAAAATCAGGTTTCTAAAGTCAAATCAGGTTATCAATGTCTTTTTCAGTTGCTTTCAATAGTCTTTTTCTCAAAAATAGTTTTCAGATTGTTTCAACAGTTCAGTTCGTTAATCTTTTTCAGGGCACCTCAAAATATTGACTTGGAACTTCCCTATCAAAACAAAAAGACACACACTCTTGCTGCCATTCGTTTGTAGTTGCATATGCCTATTCAGTATCTGCGTATCTTCGACTTGCTATTCTCTTTCTTTTCAACTTTTGATCACCATACAGCTCTCCTTCACTTAATTCTTCCTTTCTTGTAGTATCTACTTCTTCTTCTATTGTTGGTTCGACAACCACCTCCTTCCTTTTCTCCACTTGCGATTTTGGTCACTTATCTCCTTTTCGAGAACCTTCTGTCAATATTCTCTTCAAGACTGAACTTGAATCCTTTTCTCTCTCTGTGGTGTTTTCTCTTGACAGACCTGCAACTGGCTCAGGACGAGTTCGATCACTTTGACTTTGATCCAGCTCAACTCTTTCCCTTCTGGGTCTGGCTCTTGCTCTCTTTGCCTCTCTGACTCATCTGCTTCTGGGAGGACACCCTGTATATCAGGCTCTCCTGTTGTTTCAGTTGTTTCAGCCAGACTCCTGAAGTAAGCCAACACCATATCATCTGTAATGTTGACATGTTAATTTGCTGGAACTCCGTGCATCCTCATTGCTCTGCATCTCATGGGGCGACCATCCTATCTTCCTGTCAGGTGTGTTTCTCATTGACATCAACACCAAAGACAATGCATCAGGCCATTTCAGATTCGTAGCTGCACACATTTTTACAATTCTTGACTTCAAAGTAGCATTTATATTCTCCACCAGCCTTGATGCTTCAGGGTGGTAACTACAATGCAACATCTGCTCAATGTTTAATGCTGCACACAATAGTTTAATCACCTCATTATTGAAGTGCGTTCCTCTATCTGATTCTAAAGAGATCGGAAATCCGAAGCGCGGTATCAGTTCCCTAAGCAGCAATTTTGCTACAGTGAGGCTATCATTTCTCAGAGTAGGGTACGCTTCAATCCAATGACTAAAGATGCACTCAATCATCAACACATATCGCGAACCTCCACACGCAGGCATCTCAATAAAATCCAATTGTATTCTGCTGAATGGACCTCCTGCTCTTCCAATGTGGCTGAAATTAACCACTGTCCCTTTCCCCACATTTAATTGCTGACAAATGACACAGTGATGACATACTGCTTCACCTGCTTGTCTAAACTTGGGGTTAAACCAATCAATTTTTAACAGACGAACCATGGCATCCCTCCCAATGTGTGCCTGACCATGATAATACCTTGCCATCTTAGACAACAGGCTATTTGGCAAAACCAGTTGACCCTCTCCAGATATCCACAACTCATCTTGTCTTTGAACACATTTCATTTTACTCCATGAACATTTTTCCTCTTTGTCAACGTTACTCTGCAGTGATTTTAACTCTTCCATAGTGTCAATCACCTTTAATGCAAAACTCGTACATGTTGTGTCTCCTTCAGGTAACAACTCCCACTTATCTTTGAACGATATACAGTTCAATATGCAAAACCTTGCAACTTGATCGGCATATCCATTCCCCAGTGACACGTAGTACTGTGACTTCAGATGTGCACTGCATTTTGCCACGGCAATTACATCAGCCAATTGGATTGCATACAACAACTCCTTTGTTTTCTCACCATTTCTCACTGGTGATCCAGTAGAGGTCAGAAAACCTCTCTGCAACCACAATTGACCAAAATCATGAATTATTCAAAATCCATATTGACTGTCCGTATAGATAGTGACTCTCAATCGAGCAGAAACATGGCACGCCCTAGTAAGAGCGACCAATTCTGCTACTTGAGCAGAATACACTCCTCGAAGCCAGGAAGCTTCTAAGGTATCTGTAATTGTGCACACAGCATATCCTGCTCTCAGTGTCCCTGTGTTGTCTCTCAGGCAAGAACCATCAATGAAAACGATTTGGTCCTTTTCTTCCAATATCTCTAATGTCAGGTCTTGGTTTTGTGCACAACTCAGTTACTTCGAGACAATCATGTTCGACATCTTCCTCTTTTTCAATTTCAGTTGTATCACTTGGTAGTAAAGTTGCCGGGTTCAGCACTGTACATTTTGTCAATGTCACATTTGGAGCACCCAAGATACTCGTCTCATATCTAGTCAACCTAGTGCCAGTCAAGTATTGGGTTTTCATCCTTGTCAACAAAATTTCAATTGAGTGAGGGAGGATTACAGTCAAGGGATATCCCATCACCACTCCTTCACACTGTGAAAGGCTCTGACCAACTGCAGCAACTTCACACAAACAACCTGGTAAGGCTGCTGTGACTGGGTCCAAGGTAGTTGAAAAATATGCTACTGGGCAATGAGCACCTCCATGGACCTGCGTCAAGACAGACAATGAGCATGCATCACGCTCATGACAAAACAATGTGAAAGGTTTTGTGTAGTCAGGCATACCCAATGCTGGAGCTCTGCACAAACTCTCTCTCAACTCAGTGAACGCTTTCATCTCATCCTGGTCTAGTACTATGGGATCGGTGACATCCTTATGAGTCAATTTCTGCAATGGTTTGGAAATTTCCCAAAAATTTGGGATCCATTGGCGACAATAGCCCACCATACCCAGGAACATCCTGACATCTCTCTGTGTGGTCAGGGGACTTATCTGCAGTATCATGGTAATCTTCTTTCTGGATAATTTTCCTCAACCCTTTCTCATTTTGGTGACCCAAATACTTCACTACCTTCTGACAGTACTGCAATTTCAGTGGTGACACTTTATGACCATACTTTTCCCAAATGATTCAACAGGGCAATCGAGTCATACTTACACCCGTCCCTTGTCTTGGATGCAATCAATAAGTCATCAATGTACTGTACCAGAGTTGATTGGAAAGGCAATTCTAACAACTCCAAATTATTTTTCAAGATCTGGTTAAACAAGGAAGGTGATTGCATGAACCCTTGAGGAAGTCTACACCAGCTATAGACTCGATCCAGGAATTTGAAACAAAAGAGAAATTGACTATCCTCATGAAGAGGCACGGAAAAGAACACTTGTGACAAATCAACAACTGTGAACCACTCTGCATCACATGGAGTCTGGAACATTATAACATCTGGATTGGGGACTATGGGATAATATTTGACCACAATGTCATTTATTTTTCTCAAATCCTGAACAATTCGAACCTTCCCACATGGCTTCTTCAAACCCATTATTGGTGAATTACCTCCTTCAAAACTCCCTGCTTCACAAAATCTGCAATTATCTGAGCCACTTTCATCAGGACATCTTGTGGCATATTGTACTGTGGAAGTTTTGGAAACACTGCATTCGGCTTCAAGGTAACTTTAATTGGCTCCACTGCCTTCATCAAACCCGCTTCTTTCCCTGTCAAATCGCACATGTTCTCTTGCACTGTTTCTTGTAAATCACAATGAAGCTCTCTCACTGTGAACATCGGAAAAAACTCAAGCAAGGGGTAAACCTAATTTGTAGTTTCACACTCAGTTTCTGGAGCTGGGTCTTCCTCATCAGCACTATTTGTCTGGATCTCGATTCTATCATTTGAGCAAGTAATCAAACACTTTGTCTTGCACAACAGGTTCCTTCCCAGTAGGGATACTGGACTTGAATCACAGATCACAAACTTATGCAGTCCCTGAAAATTGCCAATCTCTACTTGCACTGGATCTGTGATCGGGTTTGTCAAATACTGGTTTGCTACTGCCACAACTTGAACTGTTCTTCCTGAAAGGGGCAGATTCGGGACCTCTGCACTTCTTACAGTAGAGCGTGTAGCTCCTGTGTCCACCAGAAATGAAACTCTGTGACCCATTACCTTTCCCCTCACATAGGTCCCCTCTGATCTACTTCTAAAGAAGTCGCAAGCACACAAGGCTCCTCATCCGAACTGTCACTCATCCATTCACCATTTATTTCATTCTCACTGTGTAACAAGAATTGGTACACTGTGTTACTATTTCTTTCTTGTCTCTGACCTATGACCTGTTGAGAAAGCATCATCTGTTGTTGCTCCATCGGGGCATGAGGTATCTGCATTTGCTGTCTAGGTACCATGGGAATCTGGTGCTGCATCGGCTGGAAATGCGACACTTGTGCGCGGGGCATTTGCACCTTCTGCATGGGCTGGAAATTTTACACTTGATTCACATTATTCTGAAAATTTGGATTGGGACCCCTTATTCTTGATCCTCTCACATTCTGAAATGTGTTGACGTTGTTACCTTGCTGAACAACACCCTCTTGTACCATCATCGGACACCCCCGCCTTCCAGTGTCCCACGGCTCCGCAAATGTGACACGACTTCTTCATCCCCTGCACATCATTCTGAACCACTAAGGTATTCAAATCCGGACCACGATTCACATTGACTTCATGGCCTCTACCCCTCATCTGAGGCTGAAACAAGACATTTCCCTGTTGCTGCGGTATCTGCTGCACAAAACTCATTTGCACTCTTGTCTGAGCTGCCTTAATCTGCATCACCATCGCCTTCTCTTTCAACTTTTTCTGCTTCAACTCAATCTCATCACTATAATATTTCACATACTACAACACCATATCAATTGGCTTTGCCTGCCAGCAAATCAAATGACTGTTAATCATCTGACCTATCTCACGTCTCAGTCCTTCCACTAATCTGAACACAAAATGCAACATATCCTTCAGCTCAATCGCTTCCTTGCCACTGTACTCCTTGTACGTCTTCAACAATCTCTCATAATACCCACGTATCGACTCTTTTACTTCTTGCACCGTCCTATCAATACCCTTCCAATCAATGTTTTTGGGTGAAATCCTTGTCTTCGGAAACTCGATCACCTTATAGTAATATTTCATTACCTCAGGAGATGGTGCACCTGTACTCTTATCCCTTTCTAGTTCACTTGTTGGCTAATCTACAGCTCTCTTACACTCAACTCACAAATCAGCTGGAACCACTATCTCCAGTAAGGTGTTCAAGTCTTCCCACAAACACTTCACGAGCTTCACAAACCTGTCTGTCTGCTGATACCACTCTACTGGCTTCTCCCTCAATTTCGGATAATCATTTGTAAATGATAGAATATCCCTCCTGCTCCAAGGAACATGAACAAAATTTCCCCCTGGGATTTCCCTCATTGGTAAAATCTTCACCGGATCCTTGTCCTGTTGTACAATTTTGGTCACTTCTAGAGAATCTTGTTTCCTTTTGTCTCTTTTCTTTACCCATCTGCCTTCCCACTTCTCTCAAGCTCCCCAAACCTGAGCATTCTGCAAGAATTCTTTAAGGTGCGAGTTCATTCCTGCTGAACTCATGTGTTCAAAATCCTTTGCCTCAAAATCTAATCTGTAGCTCCTCTTCAAATGCTTCATTTTCTCAATTTCTATGCCATGTTTTTCTGCCAATTCTGCCAGTCTCTGGTGTACCTTGCCCACCTCTCTTGTAATTCTCGGGCATAAGTATCTTAACTCTGCCTCTGTGTAGGACTCTAGTCTATTCACCCACATTGTTCCCTCTACTGATTCACCTGCTTCAATTCTCAATCTGACACAATTGATCTGTTCCTCACCCTTGGAAACATTCAGTGGGGTATTCAGCTTGCCTTACCATTCAGTCAACTGCTGAGCTGTTAATCCTTGTAACAAAATGTTACTCGCATGCACCGGTGGCACCTGTTGTACCACTGCATTTGGTGTCTGTTGTGTCAATAACTTCAAGCTCTGACCTGCACTAGGTTCATTCACAGTATCTTGAAGTGTGACAAGTGGACTAAGATCTAACAACGACCTCGATCCGTCAAAGGTCTGACCCATGGAAGAGACTACTTGGACTTTCTCATTTGATCCCCTCCTCATTAAACCCTGAGACATTGCTCCCTGTTCATTCATAATTGGCTTCTTCTGTGCAAGTAATGGCACCGCTGGACCAACAGTAATCGGCAAAGATATGGCATCTCGGGCTGCTCTGGCACCCACACTCTGTGGGAGAGTAACTCCCATACTCAGATAAATAACTGGAGTCAAGTCTGACTGTGTCCCTGTCATTGGTGTAAACCTCAGCATCCCCTGTGGCAACAATATCGGAGTTGGCTCAGTCTGAACCAACATTGGCCTCGGAACCACTTGTTCCGTAGGTACCACTAAGTTCGAATTTGTCTCCAACATAGGCACATCAGGATAAATTCTCTGTATCGGCAGTGGATGCATCTGTGCCTGAATTTCTGGAGCAGTCAGCACATTGGGACTACCCTGCACCACACCCTGTGTCTGGCTAGTATTAACCTGTACCGACTCACTGTCCCTATTGCCTGTGCTGGGCCTGTCGGATCAGCACTAGTACTCGGACCACTTTCATGCACTGCATATGGTGGTGGTAAGTGTCTCAGTATCTGTGTAACAAGATCCTCAGCATCTGATTCCTCCCCTACAATGGAAGACTTTCTGCATACTTACTCTTGGACGGACTTTTATTAGTCTTTCTAGTCATTTTCTTTCCTTCCGTCTCATCCTCCTGTGTAGTGGCAGGGAACAATTCAGCTCCCTGCAAAGTCTCTGATCTCCATCTTTTCTACTCCCGCTCCCATTTAGCCTCTGCTAAAGTCTTTTCTACCCTTCTTATTTTCCTCTTGAATTTCATTTGCTGCTGCTGTCGAGCTACCAGCTCCCAAACTGCTAATGCCTCAAACTGTGCTGGTCTTGGAAGGGGCTTCGATTCATATAATGGCATCTGCAATTGCTCCAAAATTCTCAAATTGAATGTAACATTCTCAGGAAATGCTAAGCTTCCATTTTTCTCTGTTAACTTGCACCATTGCTTCAACCAAAGACATGGCGCGACACCTCACTCCTCCATTACAATGTAAGCCGGTGTATTTTCCGGTGGTGTAGGCTCCCCTACATTCGCTCTAATGTACGGATCTCCCCTTAGGGCACTCTTTAATGCCTAAAAAAACTTCATCTTCTCTACTTTTATGTATTCAAAATCAAATCAGGAAATGACTTTTACTCCCAAGATTCCTTTCACCCATGTTCTCAACCAATTGCCTCTCACGGACGGCTGCCAATCCGTGCGCGACCCTTCTCACTAACCGTCCTATCCCAGCGTGGCTCCAATGACGTCACACTCACACGTACTGCGGCTGACAAAGTCTTACGGCTCGTCCTTCTAAACTCCAATCCACACAAAACGGATGCAAAATATTGCGAGCACTAATCAAAACCCAAAAACCAAAAACAAATCTGCTGGTTTACTACAGGAAAGGTAACACAATCACATCAGAAACCTAACAGATTTTCACTGATGTCCCTTTCACTCATGCAGCTATTCATCTTTCTCTGTTTCCCAGATTTGCAAGCAAAATTTGACCTGCAAATTTTACTCTCAACTGATCAATGGTTCTGTCCTGGTGCACATAGAACTTCCCAAATCTTAGTTGAAATTTTCTAACACCCACTGAACTCACACTCGACTCGTTAACCATGCCCGATCAACCTATTAAACCAGACAGATTACAACATATAACCAAGTGCCTCCTACACTTTTCAATGTACTCCAGAGTCTTAGTCCCGCAGGGTCCGTACATCAACAACCACGTGGACAATTTTTGAGCACAAAGTGCCACACATGTGAAGTTCGACGACTTCCTTACTCTCATACTACGGAGTACGCACACTCCTACTAAAAATTCATTTGGAGTACGCCTACTCCCTACATCCTCACATATGTCACAATTGGCCTGCAATTTGCAGCATAAGCTGTGCAAGTGCAACCTATCTCTCTCTCGCTATATCACTAGATAGCCAGGAACATACCCACACTACTAGCAGGATCCAAGATCTGGGAAAGTCATTTTTGGGCTTAAGGGAACATAATTTTCTCTCCAAGTATCATTTTAAAAAACAAAATCCAAACCTCAAAATTAGTGAACTCTTAACGGATCAATCTTAAACTATTACCATAACTAGGAACACCTGTCCATCAGTTTTTTACCACAACTGTTAACGCCTGTTACTCCGTCCTGGACACCTGTGGCAAGCTCCTAAAGAGACAAACCATTGGTCCCGCCACCATAAATGTTAACACCTGTCACTCTGTACTAAACACCTTTGCACCTAAAACAAAAGCCTCAATATTGAATATAATGAGAGTTTCATAGTTGGGGTTGAGAGTGTACACTTCCACACAAGTAATCATGTGCCTTGTGTCTTTAATATAATACTCAATAAGGAGACTTTGCGTCTCAAAAAAGAGTCCACATATTTTGAAAAGGGTTCAGTAATCAAGCCAGTGGTGGTTACAATTGGTGTATATGGAGGGCCATGTATAGATTTGTGTATTTTCAGTACCCCCCTCCCCGCCCCTGCTCCACCCTTCGCCCTTGGATCCTGCCCAGGGCTTCCACAGGCAGGAGCAGGAAAGGACCAACAAGGACTGGTAATTCCGCGATCTGCGCAGGCCCTCAAGAGCTCCAAGTACCCCAGAGGGGTACTTCCACTGCACCCTCAGATGTTAATGTTTCTTCTTGGAAGACAGCACACTTAGCTGCCTCAAAACAATAAAAGGCACAACAAGGCCTATCTCCCCCGCTTCGACAGCCCGCCCAAATCACCCCGCTCTAAGGCAGCAAAAATCTACCGACCATGAGATCAGGCAAAACATGAGGCAGTACTATCAACCGTCCTGCAAAACAAGGAAAAACAAAAAGGAAAGGAGACCTGGCTCTGGACGAAGCTACCCCAAATAGGAGAACAAGCAGTGAACAGGATCTCCCCCTCCCACGCAGGAGGCATAATCTGACAATTGGCTCATGCAGGGGAGGCGACCATAACACCAGTATGGAAGAAATGATCTGGGGAGCGCCCGGCTTTTGGAAATCGGTGACCCAACCGGAGGGGGCTCCAGAGCCCACAGTTTCCCCCAAGCATCGCAAGATAACTGATTACATCATTACCACTGGAGCCTACGCCCCAGAAAAAGGATTGACTCCCTGGCTCAAACCCAAACAAGTTTTGGGGAAATAACCTCATCCAGCCAAGGCCGGCAACAGCAAGGAAGCAATGAAAAGAAACTCAGAATGAATTCACCTCCCCCTATCGCCAACAGTAGTGATTAGAGAAAATCACCCCATGAAAATAGCCGCATCAAGTACTGACCAGGAAGACGCAATACCAGCCCCTCCTATACCAGGACCCCTCTATAATCTTAGGCGAAACGCAATCATATGCAATAAATCACTAGATGCCTCTAAGTACCACTGGACTTCCAGTCCAGCCAAGCTACCCATCCTGGACTCAGAACTGGTAGCAATCGCAGAACATTTAGAACAAGAATCACAGGATGGTGACCCATTCTGCCGAAGTCCGAAACTCCACTCATTTCCAACGTACGAAGGTGAAAAAGAAGAACAGGACCACTGGGGTAAGGAACAGGTCCTCACAAGCAGATCAGCAAAGGAGGAAACAGTGACAGCCGTACAGAAAGTCCAACACAAAACAACAACAAATAAAGTATTATTAAGTGGTAACCAAGAGCCTGACTTAAAGACACCAGCCCAAGTGGCAGTCAGGTCAGAAGAAATGTGGGCCGCAATCCTAAATTCAATGCAAGCAACGGTCATGGCGCTGCAATTTCACTCAAATAAAATGGACATTCAAGTTGACTTGCTAAATACCCTTGCAGTATTTGTCTCTGGGATTGACAATAAATTGGAAAATTAAATGCACTTATAACAAGGGCGCAAGTCAATCACTCTAATGATTTTACAATTTGTTCCTGTAAGGAGGTAGTAGAAAAGATATCCCAACTGCCGCAAATCCTAGAGGGAATACTTCAAGAAATCTGCTCCACCCGGAAGGTTGAAGATACTTGCACTAAACCACTCACCACCAAGCTAAAATCTACACCGAGGGAGCTGAAACAAGAGGAGCAGCAGCCCGATTCCTCTCTAGCACCTGTTTCATCAACCACAAGCAAGGAGAGAAAATCGGCTGACAGTCGCCAACTAGCAAGTGCTCGTATGGAACCCATGGAGAATCATCCTCCGCTACAGTCCATCAATAAGACCGGGAACCCTGAGCTTCCCACAACCCGGACCCTTTCAAAAAGAGACCGAAAGCGGGCAAGGAAGGGAAGGAGGTCCGCACAACTACATCATCCAATTGCCATAAAAAGCACTGAAACTAGCCTAAAGGAATCAACTAAAGACCATGCAACATGAAATGGAGGGTATAATAGAGACATTACTGCCCACATAATTACAAGCTCCAATACAATAGTAGATGTGATAACAATCCCCAGCTCAGCAGACAACACCCAGTCAACAATGCCCCCCCTGAGGTCACCGGCAGCAATTGGCTCAACAACAAACTTAAGACCAAGCCCCATAAGGAGCCACCAGAGTATAAAACCAAAAGCCATCACGCCTGCGCTGCACCCCCCACCTAACATGGGCCAATGTGGGCAGCAAGGGACACAAGCCTGTTACTGGTCAGTGGGAAGATGGTTATAAGGAGCAAAACCTGCATATAGCGCAACACCAGCCACTTATATCAGACACGAATGCCCAGGAGTTCACTCTGCAGTTATTGTGGATTCCAGAATACACCTCCAGGTCCCCCACAGATATTCTCAATCGCTCTTCTATTCTAAGAATCATAAAAGCCCTACCGGATCTTCAGTCTGTAGCCCCAGAGGATCTTGCAGCAATAAAATTCATCCAAGCAAGAGGCAACCAACACACGGACCCAAAACTCACCATCTTCTCTTCACCAGATATCCCAAAGTGGATCATGAAAAGAAAGGACCTATTGAAAGCCTGGGGCATTGAGGTGACCATCTACAAAGAAGAGCGCTATCCAACTCCGTTGCTAGCCTCACAATCCCTGGGAAATCCCAAAGGTACATGGTCAGTTTTGAAAGGAGTACATCAGGCCAGCAGGCCCATTGAAGAAAAATCCAGTGAGAAATGTCCACCTAAGCACCCGCTGATAGTCCAAACATGGAGAGAAGAAGGTAGGGAAAGAGTGGTATTGGGTCAACAAATGTATCCGGAAAGGGAATGGGCAGCGACAAATTCACCACCAAGACTGATGGGCAACAATTGAATAGGTAAGGATCAACCCGCACACGGCATATTATCCATTTGCTCTTGGCCTACGGGCAAAACTGGAGGATCCTGCAGTAATCAATTTTTTCAGTACCTTCGACATTTTACTCCTACAGGAATCCTGGGCAATGGAATCAATACCGATAATCGGATTCTTGGAATATCTTAGCCCAGCAACAAAAACAAATAGGTAAAAATCTCTGAGCATAAGGAGGAAGACCAACCCTTTCAATTACTCTGGCTGGACGATTGGGGGAAAACTACACAGAAACCATTGATTCTGGTTAAAATATACATCAATCCAAAAAATAAAAAAATGGAAGCAAACAAATTGCTAACGCAACTGTTAAGGATAAAAAGCACAGTAAAATCGGCATTCTGGCTAATGTCGGGCGACTTCAATCTTGGCTTATTCCACAGTCCCAGTGAGGACCATATTCAAACAGTGGCAAGAATGCCCAGCCAAACCCTCCCAAACAAATGCAGGAAAGATAAAATAGGGGAGAGTTTGATACGTACCTGTGAATCAGTAGGCCTCTTCGTGCTAAACGGACGGAAGTGCCCTGATATTCCACCAGCATGGACAAGATTGTCTGGGAAATCGGCCTCCTATCTAGATTACACCCTGGTGTCCCCTGCTCTATATAAGTTTGTAAACACCTTTACCATCATGGACCGCATGGAAAGTGATCACAAGCCACAGGTATTCGGGATTTGTGCATCACCATAGAATCCGGAGAAAGCGGTAGCCCTAACCGGGGCATTGGGCACCGGAAACCTAAAGCGACTCAAATGGTCCTCTGACACCATTGAAAGCCAGGCAGATGAGGCCCTACAAAAGCTAGAGTCAATGACCACAAGTGGGGCAAAGGTGACAACAGTTTGGGAGTCTTTTGCCACCGAACTCATAAAAAAAGATTCCTTAAAAAACACGAGCAAGGGAGCACCATTGAACCACCTCCAAAGTTCACTTTTACCGCTGTCAGTGCGCAAAAGGAAAGCAGCAGTAGGTAAACTGTTAAGGTCACTGCGTAAAATGTCCAGATAATGGATTAATATTGACCGTGTTGAGAGAGCAAAGGAAATGGTACAAAAGGGATCTATGGACCTTTAAAAAAGGCCAACAGGAGGCCCTGTTGGCCAAACTACATTTTCCGATCAAAACATCTGACTCCAAAAGATTTTGGAAAATCATCAACATAATAGACAATGGCGCAAAAGCAGGCAATAATGCAAATATAGCAGAGGAAGTATGGGTATCCCATTTAAAGTCCCATCTAAAAGAACTGCCCTTCGAAGAAGGCCCTCAAATTCAGGGGCATAATATTGGCTGGGAATCCAACATCCCTGATCCTTTGAAATTTATGGCACCAGAACTGTTAAAAATCATTGGAAAGTCACGAACGGACTGCGCGCCTGGCCCTAATGGCTCACCCCAAGCATTATTCAAGCAAGAAACGGAAAGGTGGGCCAATTTCCTGGCTGCAATGTTGAACGATGTGCTCACAACAGGCAACGTCCCGGCATCTTGGAAAGGCTCAATAATCCACCCCATATATAAGGGTGGGAGCGCGCTCTCCCCAAGTAACTACAGACTAATCAGCCTTTTAGACATTGACCTCAAGTACTTTTCTTGCTGTGTGCTAAATCACCTAGAAGCCTGGATCACAGATAACAAAATTTTACCCTTTAACCAAACCGGCTTCACTGAGCACCAAGGAACATTAACAAACCTTATGGGGCTAGGTCTGATCATAAATAGAGCAAAAGCAAAAGGGAATCCAACCTATTTATGTTTTGTTGACTTTAAAGCTGCTTTTGACTGTGTCTCCCGCGGCAAATTGTGGGCTAAATTACTACTGTGGGGGCTGCCACATTCTATTTTAAACGCCATCAAAATGGTATACTATGATACTTGGGTGAAGGTTAAATTGGGGAAAGGCTCTCACCTATCCAGGGCAGTCAAAACAACAGTGGGTGTGAAGCAGGGCTGTGTATTGGCCCCAATACTGTTCAACCTGTACATAGCAGACCTCCCCACCAAGTTAAATGGTCATTCCTCCCACTCTCCCTCACTGGGCGGACAACAAATATCCAATCTGCTATATGCAGACGACCTACTACTAATCAGCAATTCCAGAATAGGCATGCAGAAATTGTTAAAGGCATTAGAAGAATACTCAGGATCTAATGATTTAGAAATCAATCATAAAAAGTCTAAAATGATTATCTTAAACCGCAGGCCAACCAGCCAATGTAAATGGCATATGAATGGGGAAACCCTAGAGGAAGTAACATCATATAGATACCTAGGATTTGTGGTGGACGCCAGAGGTAATCACTCGCCACAAAAAGAAGCAATAAAAAGCAAGACGCAGGCCCTCACTTATGCCTTTTGTAAGCTAGCAAATTCAACCTGCGGTCAGGCTCTGAACTCATTAACATCTGTAATGAGAGCGAAACTACTTCCAACTATTACCTATGGGACCAAAATAATGAGGGGGATGGAAGCAGGGCTACTGGATAAGCTTCTGATAAAGACATATAAGCGCGTTTTTTGGCTCTCTGGGCGGGCCTCGCCAGCCCAGGTCAGACTGGAATTCATGCTGGTCAAACAGTCATTAGCCCGACCCGCGGCATACATTAAATGCTGCTACAAACTGAGCTGTGCATTAAAAGGGTCTTTAGCCTATCTAGTCTGGCAGGAAATTATCCTAGAAAGAGGGAGCTGCAACTACATAAGGCATCTAGAAAAAAGTAAGAGCGTTTTGAACTTAGATGAGGTATGGGATCAGTCTCTACCCATCCCCGCTTTCAATAAAGCCATGAATAAAGCAAGCAAACTACAGAGCTGGCTAGAAGATAGGGGCTTACTGACCAAAAGGAAGCATGGTTGGTTGATCCTTAACTCCTACAAAACGTTGAAAGAATCACTACTTATGGCTGGCTCCTACTCACGGAAAATAAAGCATTCCTTTCTCAGACTTAGGCTGGGTGAAGTCCCAACACTAGACCTCTTGCCAAAATGGAAGAAGGAGCGGCAAGTAGGCCCCCAGGAGTGCCGTCTCTGTCATCTAGCAGAAGAAAACTTGGTGCAAGTGGTCTGCATTTGTCCAGCTTTGTCTGTTGAAAGGAGACTCTTGCTGAAAAAAGAACTAAACAGTTTAAGAATTAGATCCTGCAGACAAGCACTAATTGCAGCTTTTAACCCTCGAAACACAATATTGAACATTAGGCTGGTTCAATTTTTGGAATTTTTTTCTCTCAAAATCACATCTCTCGAAATAACCAAGCCATAGGGAGGGTAGAAACGATAGCAAAATCCCTATAGCCCACTCGGAATATATAAAAGAAGGGAAGGCTTTGAGTTAGTTGATTCGGGTTGCTGAGCAGGTTAGTAATAAAGTCTGGTACTAACAATTAGACATAAGTGGGGCAAACATAATCAACAGAAGATCTCTTCCCACTTTGTCCAATTTTTAAAAAATGTCTCATTGGTCTATTAATATTCTCTTCTACATTTCTATGTGGAAGGACATTTTCATATGTAATTTCATTTAAACACCAAGACCTTTTAAGCTGTATTTGCCTTATCTATACTAAGTTTGTTTTGTTGCCCCATTAATATTAGTGTCATATAGCATTAGTAAGTTCTTAAAAAAAAAAAAAAAAAAAGAATTATGTGGCAGGAAATTTTATATATTTTTTTCATTAAGATCTGTAATTGCCTTCTTGCACTAATATTGCTCTGTTAAACTTTTAGGTGGAAGGAAATGTTTTATGGTTTTAATTAACTAATAAACTTGTGTGTTATTCAGTGTTCAATTCGGTACTCAAAATATACTTGCCATCTTAGCACTTACAATATTGAGAAATAATTCAAATCTGTTCATGTTAGTATGGGGCACAAATGATACACCTCTAGTAAGGAGAGAATTGACTGACACATTCAACACAGTTGTAGAAAGGTTGAAAATGGGGACCTGTTTTACTGCTTCCAATACTTTTCATTCCTGGTTTCTAAGTATAGGTAGTTGTTGTTGGAGTGAAGCCCTCCTCTTTGCTGTGGTTGTAAGATTTAGTTTTTTTGTTTTCCAGCTCTGCCCAGAGATTTCCTCTTTATTATACTGTCCTTGGTTGTAATAATTTTCCATCTACCAACCAAAGGAACCAGGAGCTCTAATAGGTTCAGCATATATGCTACTAACTAGACTAAATATCACAACAAGGGAATGTGGTTGCTTTTGAAGAAAACATGAAGAATGGAATAGGTATGGTTCAAGTCTAAAGTACCAGAAGAGGTCTGGTTCCTCAGGACCAAGAGCTCTCACACACCCATGTCATGTTTCATCATAGGGCATGCGGCTTGTCAGGCTGGTGCTGTAATGACCGATGGGGACCCACTATGGGGCTCTATGCTGGAGATCTTTTATGTAAAATGCTGTATGTGAGGTAAGGGTGTAGAGCTAATGGTGTAGATTGGAGATACAAAGTTGTGAGTGTGAAGGAATGTGCAGGATAAAATAGACTGAGTAGTCCTCAGAAGACTTTTTATAGATTAATACACCTGTCTAATTCAAAGAATGGTCACCATCTTGAGGAAATTTGCTAGCTCAGTGGGTCAATATCTTTCTTGCCATTTCAAGTCAATACTGATTGTATGGTAATTCTTCAGGACCAATTATTCTATTCTACACAGTGGTTGGCATCTAAACGTATGTGCTTCCAATAATTACCAATCACAAATCACTACAACTTGGTGGAAATTTAATACCTTATTATTATTACAGAACTGACCTATGATAGAGAGACAAAACACCATCAATAATGCAGTTTGCATGTATCACAGCTCAGAGTCAAGCCTCTGACAAGGAAGTAAAAATCCTGTTGTTGTTTCACTTGCATGTAACCATAGGTGTACATGCATTAAACAAAGTGAAACATTAAATGTAGAAGAGCACCCAACACAAAAAGCACATGTGACATAACAATGGGAAGCCATAATGCACAGATCTCACACACTGTATCGAGGAGGGTTAACTCACCCAATTTGGGTATCAATTGTGTTCTCTGGAGTGGAGGCTGTCTAAACACTACTACGGGGCTATGAAAAACAAATAGAAAAACAACATGAAAATGGGGGCTCTTCACAACGGCAGCATCAAAGACGGCTCTTACCAGTTCTGAAAACAGTAATACTCACAAGAACGCAGAGTGGCATGCAGCAGTCAACCTGCCCACTCTCTCCTTCCTTGAAAGTAAAGAAACAGGAGGGGAGGCTGCTGTTTAAGTGTAGAGCTGAGAGCAGCCAATTGACTGCACCTGTGGCAGCCGCCATGTGTTACGCTGAGGCAGGAGAGTGTCTGATATCAGAAGCTCAGAAAATCATAGGCATGTTGGAAGTGCAAGGCATCACTAAAAAGATCTAAATCCTAATGTCTTGATGGGATGAGTCCGACAAGTAAAATGTTCCAGGTTGCTCAAACCCTTCCAAAAAAGGTCTTTTCAATCTCATCCCTTTCATAACTCAGCATATCAATGAATTTTTCCCTAAAGATGAACCATCTACCAAACAATGTCCCGCAGCAATCGCAGATGTATAACAATTTATTGTTTTATAACCTAAGCCCTTCTTGAACAGTTCTGCTAAATAATTTTCCATCACAACTTCATCTGCTTCCACGGGATCCAAATTCCTCTTTGTGCACCAATATACACATACATTCCATGCACTCTTATATATGTTCCTTGTTTCTGGAGCCCATGATTCATATACCAACTCTTAAACCTCTCCAGATAGTTCTCTGAAATGCTGGTTTCTCCTGACATCTTCCAAACCAGAAGGTTGAGCATCCCTGACTCTACTAAAGGAAGTTCTTGATCATTTACGTCTTTTAAAAGACCCTTGCATGCTTCTATCAAAATTGGGTCCTCTACAACTAGCTCCATTACCGATGGATACCATGCCTGAGTGGTCCAAAACGGAGTTACCAAAACCAACTGACATCTCAGTCTCCTCACCGCCATAACTACTCTCTGAATCATACAGAATGGAGGAAAGGTATAACCTAGAAACTTGCTCCAATCCAAACTGAATACATCCACTGCTTTCGCTCCTGGATCTGGATGCCAACTCACATAATCCCCCAACTGATTTGTTAAATGAGAAGCAAAGAGATCTATCTCTAGTGGCCCCAAAACTCTGTCTATCTCTTGAAAAACCTGAGGTGTGATCTTCTTTTCGCTGTAATCCCACATACAGCGGGAACTCCAGTCTGCTCTTGTACTCGCTTTCCTTGGTAAATATTGTGCTGTTACCTGTATTTTTTGTTCCATGCAAAACTCCCCAAAATCTTTTGCTATTTCTGAAAGTCTCTTTGACCTGCTGCCTCCTAATTTGTTTATGTAAGTTACCTGCTGAAATGTTGTCCATTCTCAAAAGGATTGAACGCCCCCTTCAATTGATCCCTGAAACTGCAAACTGCCAACTCTCCACCCTTCAGTGCAAGCAATTTATGTGATCCTCTGTTTCTCTCATGTTCTATTTCCCTCCCGTCAATTGGTTTTCTATTACTGCACTCCAACATACTGTACTTGCATCTGTCTCTAAAACGAAATCTGCTGCTGTACCAAATATTGCTCTCCCATTCCATGCTTTCAGATTCTTCAACCGCCATTCCAACTCTTTCACTGCATCCTCTGAAACCTTTATAATATCCCCATACCATAAACCTTCAGCTAAAGCTAAATATTTGACTCGGAGTGCTCTGTAATTCAATGGTCCTGGGAAAATAGCCTGATTTGAAGATGAAGGGAAACCAATTGTCCTTGCCAATTCCCTCAAAGTAATATTCTTTTTCCTCAATACAATCTTTATCTCCCTCTTTATAAGAGAAATCGTCCTTTTTGGCAACTGTAATTGTGCTGTCACAAACCGTAAAAACTCCATCCTCAGAGAGGGTATAAGAACTGACTCTTCCTGATTGATTACAAATCCCAGATCGTCTAGAAACCTCAAACTCATCTTCACCTGTTCCAAAAGTAAAGACCTTTCTTGACTCATGATCAAAATGTCATTCAAATAGATAATCAATCTCACTCCTCTTTTCCAAAGTAAACCTATTATGGATCTCATCACCTTTGTAAAACACCAAGGTGCTGAATACAGACCAAAAAGAAGACAAGTGAATTGGGATAGTTGGCCTTCCCACCTGAACTGTAAAAACCTCTGACTCTGCTTTCCCATAGGAATCATGAAATAAGCATCTTTAAGATCTATTTTCGTATCCAATCCTGTTCTTGAATAATGTCCCTCAGAAGATGTGTTCCCTCCATTTTGAAATGTCTGTACACCACATATTTGTTCAAACTTCTCAAATTTATCACTGGTCTCCAACACTTGTCCTTGTTATCCACTACAAATGACGTACTCACAAACAGTCTTTCTCTTTCTCAAACTTCCATAAGCGTCCCCTTTTCCAACATTCCAAAAATGTCCTTTCTCATAACCTCTTATCTTTTCTTGAAAACATATTTCTCTGGGTTCTATAACCTGATGTGGAATCTCTTCTAACTCTATTATATAACCCTTCACTGTCTCAAAAATCTAAGCATCTGTTATTATCCTCTTCCAATTTCCCCCCAAAAAGTTTTAGGCCCATATTCATATTTTTTTAGCGCCGCTTTTGTGTAATTTTTTGATGCAAAAGCGGCGCAAGCTTACAAAATACAATTTTATTTTGCAAGTTTGCACCATTTTTGCGTCAAAAAATGGCGCAAATGCAGTGCTAAAAAAGTATAAATATGGGCCTTAGTCTCCCCGCAACTCTTCTGAGGGAAAAAACGATTATTGTCTTCATACTCACCCTGTACTGGTTGTGATCCTGAACTGGTAATATGGCTACGTCCAAGGCCTGATCTGCTCAACCTCCTCTTCCTTTTTGCAGGCAGAAAGAACTTAATGAAAAATTTCCTCAATAGGATCCTATTCCATGACCACTTGGGCCTCTGTAAAATGTACTGCCGAAAGACTCGCTCCTTCTTCCGGCCCTACTGTATAAATTTCCATCTCCAAATACTTTCCTCATTGAGGAGTGAGCCTTTTCCAAGGCTGTAAACGTATGGACATATTTGCCCAAGGCCTTTATTATTCCTTCTCCAAAAAGAAGACCCTTTGTCTGTTCAGATGTTTCCTTTCTCACTAATTCTCCCAGTTTCAGGCTAATCCTCAAGAGAATAGCCCTTCTTCTTTCTGCTATAAGTCCTGAATTCGCATTTTCCCCAAAACAAATTGCTCTGTGGCTCCATCCTCTTAATAAATTAATATCTAAATCTGCTCCTTTAACATAAAACTCCTCCACCATATCAAAAATTCTTGCTAAAGGGCCCCATACATCCAGTAACCTATCTTCACACTGTTTTAATGATCTTTCTAAACCTTTTCTTGGATCTCAGCCTCGTTTAAACAAATATGTAATCAAATCCCGATCCAGGGTTGGTGTCATGGAATCTTTGTCCTCAATTACTGGGCATGAACATTCCGCCCTCATTATATTTCTTTCATTCCTCACCAGAGGTTTCCTTATTTTTTGCTTTATATATTCCGCCACATGATGAATAGGCCACCATGTTGCACTGCGCAGATGCTTAACATCCGATAGTTCAAAGAGAGTATGACCCAACGGATCCTTAACCTCCTTCCTCTGCTCCTTATCTGATGAATCCAGCATTTTAAATTCATCCATTTCATTGTCATTATCCATACCAAATACGTACTCATCCATTACATCTGAATAATCCTTATCATACTACCCAGGCTTACTGGCCATTTCCTTTGCAGGGTTGTCCTGCCTTTCCATTGTGTCGTTTAGGACACATGTCACAAATTTCTTTGTAATTTCTAGACATTCCTTTTCAAAGTCCTCCTCTCGCATATGCTTCCTCTTTTTTAAACATTTGCCTCCTGGGCCTCTCTTCCCTATATCCTCATCATCAGAAAGAGATCCATACTCATTCTCATTTAATGTCTTACTTCTCTTCCTATGCTCTTTCAACAAATTTCTTATTGTCATTTGAACCATCTCTCCAACTTCCTTTGAGAGTAATTCGCTTATCACTTCCCCCTGAATCTCCTTTCCAGATACATTAATTTCTTCTGCCATTTCTCTCCTCTTTTTTTGCATTTTTCTATTTATCCTATAATAATCATTTTAGAAATATTATAATTCTTTTATTTTGTTTGTAAATACTGGGACAAAAATCCCTTCCTTTTCCTTATGCTATTTATTTTACATATACCCCCGTATCAACACTGCCCTCCCAGCAGCCCCTCAGCGAGTTGCCTGTGCCCGCTCACCCAGGAGGGTGGGCATCTCCTGCACCTGAGGCACCCCAGGCACCGCAGGCACTGGCCCAGTAAACCCTTCTGCTCTGCGTGAGGAGGCTATTGACCTCCTGAGATCCATCTCTGTTGTTCAGTCAACCATTGTGAATGCCATCCAGGGGCTTGCAGCCCAAATGTAACAAACCAATGCATTTCTGGAGGGCATTCACACTGGACTGGTGGCCCAACAGAGATCAATCCAGGCTCTGGCCTCATCTCTGATGGCAGCCATTGTCCCTGTTTCCACCCTCAAACTTCCTCTACCCAATCCCATTCCCCTCAACCTAAACCTATCCCAAGCACACAGGCAGAAGAGCATACACACTAGACAACACACAAGAGTGGTTGAGGTAAACCCAAGCACCACACATCATCCCACAGGCACTCACACAAGCACCATCCAGATGCAGACATACCAACATCCACTGTCTCCACTGTGTCCCCCTCCTCCTCCGCCTCCCTCCCATTTGCGTCTGCACTCACACCTGCATGCACTGCATCCTTATCCACTACCGCCATCACCAACACACATCAAAACACACACCTCACTGGCAGACACCACCCCAACAGCCATGAACACGTCCTCTTTGTCCTCTCCCACTGTGTCTGTGTCCCCCCTCTCCCAAGGTACACAAACACAAGCACTCAGACACCCAACAGATATCCACCTCACAACAGCATCCAGCCCATGCACCTGCACCCAAACACAGCAGACAGACACCTCCAACAACCACTCCCTCTTCCTCCACTCCCAAACCTTCTCCCTCTTTCCACCCAAAAATCCCTAAATAGCTTTTCCTCTCCACCATTGACCTCTTCCTTCCCCCCCCATCCTTCACGTCTGGTCAGGGTGGGTAAAACCCAGGCAAGCATCTCAGTCACCCAGTCCACGGGCCCAGTAGTGTCCACAGAAACTCGTGGTTTGAAAAGATCCAGGGCACCAGATGGCCTGACAGAAAGGGTGACTACCCCAAGTGCTGCCCGGAAGGGCAAGGAGCCATCCCCAGCTGCTGCCAGGAAGGACAAGGGGCCTGCACCAGCAGGCAGGAAGGACAAGGGGCCTGGTTCAAGGACTCAGTCGGAGCTCCCACCACCAACCATGGCTGTGCAGCCATCTGAGGCTGCAGGGGATTGGCTGGAGCTTTCCCCCACCACCACCAGCAGCAGCACCACCACCACCACCACCAGCAGTGGGTAGCCATCCGAGGCTGAAGGGGATGGGCTGGAGATTCCCCCCACCACCACCAGCAGCACCACCACCACCAGTGGTCAGCCGTCTGAGGCTGCAGGGAATGTGCAGGTGCTTCCCCCCACCACCAAGACCAGCAGCAGCAGCACCACTGAGCAACCATCACCGCTGGTGGACAGTCTGTAGTCCAGCCTGTGGTGCGGCCTGCCCCCTGAAAATCCTGTGGGTATAACACCCAGCTGTAAGATTGTGACCTTGCACTCCCCAAGATCTGCATCACGGGGCACGATGCCCCTTCCAGAACCTGTTGTTATGGCACTCACTCACCCCATCCTCAGCAGGATCAGAAGCACAGGGCATGATGCCCCCTCCAGAAATAGTGGGTATGGCACTCACTCACCCCATCCTCAGCAGGATCAATAACGCAGGGCAAGTCACTCACTTGGGATACTGTGGCCTTGCACTCCCCAGGACCAAGCAGTGGGCAAGTCACCTACTTGAGAGACTGTGGCCTTGCACTCCCCAGGACCAAGCAGTGGGTAAGTCACCCACTTGAGAGACTGTGGCCTTGCACTCCCCAGGACCAAGCAGTGGGTAAGTCACCCACTTGAGAGACTGTGGCATTACACTCCCCAGGACCAAGCCCAGGACCAGTGGTGTTGCTCCATCTGCCGGCTGAGGTGCCTCCCGTTCCCCGTCCCCCTGAGGTGCCTGCCTATTTTCGAACTGTGTGCTAGGTGGCTGTTCCCACTGTGGTCGTCTTCGCCATCGTTGGTGTTCGTGGTGGAGCAGGACGTAAAATATCTTTGGGAAGATTTGCAGCTCGGCCTCATGGTGCCGTGGCTCTTCCCTGTGTCTCCAGAGGTGAGTCGTTTCCCTTCTGTGCAGTGTTTCCGCCAGGTTTTTGATGTCGTTGGTACCGGTCCGGAAAAGGTGGCAGATTGGATTATCATTATATTGTCTTTTGCCTGGCTGTAGGCGGCTGCTGCCGTGGTGGCTGTTGTATCTGCCCTGGAGGTCGGTGTGGTGAAGTGGCTGTCTATCTGAGCTCTTTCCGCCATGGTCATAATTTGGCAGTATTTAGCTAAATCATGCAAAATTACTTGAGAATTTTGCAGGGTAATGCTTAATTATGCAAGAAGAGTTATTCTGAATGTAGTGCTGTTTCTTAGGGCACAAATGCTTGCTCATGTCCAAAATGGGAACAAGAGTGCATTGTGTACCAAGAAATAGTGCTATATGCAACAAAACTCAAATAGTGGGCATAAGAAGCCACTCATGCCCGCTAAATGTGCTCTTGATATGGGATTTTTTCTAGAAACTTCTCCCACCATTTAGCATGATTTTCTTAGCGCAAAATGCACCCTTGAATCAAACATGGACGTGAGGATACATTTTCTGCTAAGAAATAGGACTAAATGCAGGAGAACACAAATGGCAAGCTGCTTGCACTTGCTAAATATGCACTTGGAAAATGATCCTCTCCCCCAATTACTCATAATTACTCAAGCAGGAGTAATTTCCTGATTATTGGTAATTCCACATCAAATGTGGAATCACCAAAATTACTCTTACTCCAGCTTAATTGAAATCGGCCTGGGCCTAGATAGGATGCTGCAGCCCTGGGGAACTCTATGAGCTGATCATTGGCAGACTAAAGGAGGGCCCAACAGGGAGAAATTCTGCAGCGTGCAGAAGGAGTTACCTATTCTGGACGACCTAAAGTGTTGGCTGAGGCCCAGGCAGCTGGCGACATCTCTGGTGTTCATCTGATCTACTTGAAGAATTATCTCCTGTACCATGAGCCTAAGGTTCCGGAGCATGGGAGCAACCCAGGTGTGAGTGGTCCCCCAGTGCTACAGGTCCTTCTGACTGGGTCTAGCTCATGATGTACATCTGCGGCAAGACAAGACCTTTGGCTGGCTTGTAACCTACTCCTATTGGCCCCAGAAGACACCTGCCAGGCCAATGGGAAGCCAGGGGGAAAGTGGAAGGTCTCCATGGTTCACCTTCCAGTCATTAGCACCGCCTTAGAAAAAGTGGACATCGACATTGTTGAACCCTAGGCATCAGGCTCATCATAGTTGTTGTGGACCATGCCACTCGGTACCCGGAGGCTATACCCATGAGGATACTGACTTCACCCAGGGTGGCCAGGGCACTATTGAGGATATTTATCTGTTTAGGTTTCCCCAAGGCGGTAGTATATGACCAGGGTAACTACTTCATGTCAATATGCAAAAAGTCAATGAGGGAGGAGTGTGGAGTAACTTACAAGTGAAACTTTGGTCACATTATATATTGAGGCTTTGTACAGCAATATCCCTCAGAAGGAGGCCTTAGAGACAAAGGAGTGGTTCATGGAAGAATATCTCAGAGATGCTTGTGAGATTTTATCATGGAATGTTTGGAAATAGTGCTAGATGAAAACACCTTTGAATTTGGGGGACAGCAATATACACAAAGTAAGGGAGTCAGTATGGATGCCTCCTGTGCACCTAGTGTAACTACTATCTACAAGTCACTATTTGAAAAATATATATCTATAATGAAATAGCTCCATGTTTTGAGTCTGTGACAAAGTGGTCACGCTAGATAGATGGCATTCTTTTCATTTGGGTAGGGACACCTGAAGATTTGAATGAATTTCTCTGATGGCTGAACTTGTGTGATCAAAATATGAAATTTACAGCACATAGCCAACACCAGGTGGAGTTTCTTGATATATTGATTCGTTATAACAATGATTAACTGGAAGTAGATCGCCATGTGAAACCTACTGCTAGAAATATGCTGCTGCATTTCAAGCAGCTTCCATCTATGAAATCAGAAACAAAGCATCCCTTTTGGTCAGTTCTTCAGATTAAGAAGGAATTGCAGTACTTTACAAGATTATGATACTCAAGCCAAAGTGATGATAGAGAAATTTGAGGCTCATGGGTATCCTAAAAGACTAGTACAGGAAGCTTTTAAGTGAGCTCGATTTTATAATAGGGACCAGCTATTTAACAGCCAGGTAGAACACAAAGACCCCAAACCGGTATCTGTTACGAGGCACTCAGGTTTAAACATGAAGGTCCGTAAGATTGTGAATTCCAACCGGCACATACTGAATCATAACATAGACCAACACCTCAAGTTCCCTAAACATATGTTTGCACACAGATGCAACAACAATCTCAAGGATTTTTGTGGTACGATCTTATCTGGAGAGACCGTAATCATTTGTGCAGAAAACCATTTATGGCAGTAACTGTCACTGGAAATTTCACATACACATCATGTAGCATGTGCCAGTGCCACTGAGACAGATGTTTTCACTTTCAATAAGTACACGGTGCATCTTAAAAGCTTGAGTAATTGCAAGACTGAGAATATCATCTATCTCATAATCTGCCCATGTAATCTAGAGTATACAAGTGAAACAGGGAGGTCTCACACCACCCATTTTATAGAACATAGACCTTCCATGATGAGAGCTCAATTAAATGCACCATTATTAAAGCATTATATGGCAAAATGCCTTGTCCAGAGGATATCCAATGGCTTATTTTAAAAAAAATTGTAACCGGGAAAGGAGAAGACCCTAAAGCATAAGGAAAAGAAGGGAGGTCTTCTGGATCTTTACCCTTGATACCCATGCACGCGGTCTTAATAGTGAGACCCCAAGCGAAAATGCCATTATTTGTCAGAACATGAGTTTATGACATATTTCTGCTACACATTGAAAGAACGTTTTTTTCCCCCTGATCCCCTGTGTAATGGATTGGTCTCCTCTGTTCCACTGAATGCCTATTATGATTAAGGAGAACCTGTACTACGTATGGTTCTAGCCTATAGCCAGGTGTGATTATGTTATATGAGTGTCTTTCATTCTGGCAACTTTAGCTCTGTTAGGCAGTGAGGGCCTCTTCAATGAAGTATGTTTTCACCATCATGATGTTAATGAATTGTGCCATCTGCACTTTGCCCTTATAGCCTGAGTTAGCTTGTTGGTTGCCTGATAAGTGGTGTAAATAGTTTCTTATTGTCCAGTGCCCGGTTCATTTATGGGGGACTGCATTGATTGCCAGTTTCTCTTTATTCCACAATAAACAGAACATGCATTTTATGTCAAGAGAGGAGGCTGGCATTATGCACAAGCCTTTTATTCAGCTGTACCTGTAGCTGGGGTGGGCACAGAGGTGTCCGCCACCATCAGGGAGCTTCCATCGGAGGAGGTATCTGTGTCCGAACTGTCCCCTCCTGTCTTCGTCGTGGTGCTCCCCTCGCCCTCTGTCCCAATGTCGCCCTCACCGTCGGTGGACTCTGCTTCCTGGGTCCTGTGGGATGCTGATCCCTCCATTGCCGGTGCCTCTGCTCCTCCGCCAGATGATGCTAATGCACATGAGGACAGGATGACAAAACAAAAAGGGGGGGAAGAAACAAAGGAAACACTTGGTCAATGGCTGCACCAACACCACTGTTGGCGTACACAGCACCCTCAGACACAGGGAACAGGTTGACGCACTATGCAGTGCTCTACCAGTAACAATGCTAATCACCAGGGCATGGGGAGGGACACATGCCACCAACTGCAGCATACCTGGGACCCACACAGCCCTGCCCAGTAGTGGATGTCTACTAGCTAGGTAGGAGGAATGTCACATCAGAACCCTGCCCAACATGGGACCTACTCTGCGATGTCAGGCCTGGCCTAGGGGCACCCACAAACACACATCCCCCACCCGGATACCACCCTACCTTGCGTAGGTTGTTCTAATGGGCTATATCCTCACCCCCTTGTGGCTGCTGTGATGCCGTCAAGCGCCCATCCAGCTCCGGACAGGCCACTGCCAGCATGCAGGCCATCAGCTGGGCCTCTGCAGTCTTCCGTGCCCAGCGTCTCAGGTCCTCCCACCATTTCCGACAGTGGGTGCTCCACCTGCTGCAGACCCGCAGGGTCCGCACGTCCTTGGCAATGGCACACCATATACCTTTCTTTTGATGGTTGCTGACCTGCAGAGAAAATACACACAGGGAAAGGTATTAGTCAAACAGTCCTTTCTGTTACACTCATGGCCCACCATACCCCTTACCATCCCCATTTGCACAGACATGGCTTAGCACACAAGCTGCACGTCGCCCAGGGGACATCCACCAACCCCCCCACACGAGGCCTTCACACACCACTCCATGCATCCATACCCCATGCATCGTGCTCACAGTGTACTCACTTGTTGGTCTGGAGGCCCATACAGCAGTCAGTACTGGGGTAGGACCCCATCCACCAGTCGACCAACTCCACCAAGGTGAACGCAGGGGCCCTTTCCCCAGTCACACGAGCCATGGTAGGTTCCAGACAAAGGTCACAGCAGCACATGCAGTGTAGGTCCTCTCCTGTTGAAGGTCACGTAGCAAGTGATTGAACAGATAGAAAATGGCGGTGACATCCGCGGCGGTGCATACCATCACCACCATCGTACATCACCATTGGCCACCTTACCCCATAGGGGGCCAATATTATCCAATGAGGCATTGCACGGTGGTTCCCGACCGCCTCCTAAAACAGCGCACAACGTCAGCGGAATTACCTCACTTCCACCTCTCCCTCCACACAGGACAGGCGGTCGCCATTTCAGGGGGGGGGCAGGCCCTGGATTACAACTGTGTCACAGTTCACAATTGTACATCCTGGGCAAATGCACATATACATTTCAAAATAACATCATGAATTGTACTGTTGTGGCTACAATGTACAGTTTATGACCGGCTCCTCACTCTTTTGCCCCATAGATTGCAACCGCTGTGGATGAAGTGGAGATGAAGACATACACCCGTGTGCAGACCCCTGGTAGACTTGGCAACAATGGAGGACAGGCACATAATGCTCACCTACAGACTTGACAGTGCCAAAATCACGGAGCGGTGTGCCCAACTGGAGCCTGACTTGATATCTGCTATCTGTCACCCCACCGGGATCCCCCCTCTTGTGCAAGTGCTATCAGTGCTCCATTTCTTGGCAACTGGTTCTTTCCAAGTGACAGTGGGCTTGGCAGCAGGAATGTCACAGCCAATGTTCTCAATAGTGCTGACATGAGTGTTGTCTGCCCTGATAAAACACATGTGCAGCTACATTGTATTTCCACAGGTGGAAGATCTGGCCACAGTGAAGGCTGGCTTCTATGCAATGGGACATATCCCCAACATAATTGGGACGATTGATGGAGCACATACAGCATTTCTCCCCCCCCAGGAAAATGAACAGTTGTACAGAAATCAAAAGAATTTTCCCTCAATGAATGTCCAGATGGTGTGCCTGGCGAACCAGTACATCTCCCATGTCAATGCGAAGTATCCTGGTTCGGTGCATGATGCCTTTATCCTGAGGAATAGCAGCATCCCAAATGTGATGGGCCAACTACAGAGGCACAGGGTGGGGCTAATAGGTGAGCCCTGGTTCCCACCCAGTGGATGTTGGTGTATGGATATGGTGTGGGCCATATGGGATAGTGTGTGGCTAAATGTTGTCCCTCGATATTTGCAGGTGACGCTGGTTACCCCAACCTATCATGGCTACTGACCGCTGTGAGGAATCCCAGAACCAGGGCAGAAGAATGTTACAGTGAGGCACATGGGCGAACTAGAAGGATCATTGAACATTCCTTTGACCTCCTGAAGGCCAGCTTTCAGTGCCTCAATCTAATAGGTGGATCCTTTTGCTACTCACCCAAGAAGGTCTGCCAGATAATCGTGGCATGCTGCATGTTGCATAACCTTGCCTTGAGACGCCATGTGCTTTTTCTGCAGGAGGAGGAGGCTGGAGATGGCCGCGTGGCAGCAGTGGACCCTGTGGACAGTGAAGATGAGAAGGTAGAGGATGAGGATGAGGACAACAGAATTGCAGTGATTCAACAATATTTCCAATGACATTCAGGTAAGACAGTGGTAATTCACATTTCATTGTCAATTTTTTGTTTAACTTTTGTCACTGGCAGGCTGTTATTTCCCCCTTCTTCGCCCACTCACTGTACCCTTTGGAAACTCTCTTTGACGATGTTGGTGCCCCCCTATCGCACCTGGTGTGTTCACTGCAGCCAGCTACAGGTCTATCCTATGTGCACATTACTGTACAGTTGATTTGCAATGTTTGAACCTTGTTGTACGAATACATACTCAAATCATTTGACATACTCTATACTTGTATTTTTTCAAAGTGCGTTTATTGCAGTGCTAAGAATAAAAGGGGGAAGTGCAATGGGCTGGGGTGATGATGGAGGAAAGTCCAGGGTATTGTTCCAGTCTATTTGTAGCACAGGTGCACTGTCCAAGCCGGCATAGGAAGGAGAGCAATGGCAGTTAAAGGTGGACAGGGTGACAGAGTGGGATACAAGGGTGACAATCAGGAGGGTGTTATTTCCTGTTGGGGGTCTTTGCAATAGTCTCTGGTTTCTGTCTGGATCACAGGGAACAATTGCGGAGTGGTTCTCCTTCTGCAGAGGGAGGGGTGGTGGGGCCTCCTGTCCACTAGTGCCAGTGGAGGTGGAAGGTTGTTCAGATGTCTGGCTAGTGGCAGGGGCCCACTGTTGTAAGACTGCCTCCCTCATAATGTTTGCCATGTCTGCCAGCACCCCTGCAATGGAGACCAAGGTGGTGTTAATGGCCTTCAAGTCCTCCCTGATCCCCTGGTACTGTCTCTCCTGCAGCCGCCTGTTCTCCTGCACGTTGTCCAGGATCTGGCCAAGCGTATCCTGGGAATGTTGGTATGCTCCCAGGATCTCGGTGAGGACCTCCTGGAGAGTCGGCTCCCTGGGCCAGTCCTCCCCCTGGAGACCAGCAGTCCTCCCAGCTTCCCTGTTGTCCTGTGCCTCTGTCCCCCTGCCACTGACCCCAGGTCCCTGATTGTCTTGGGTATGAGGTGTGCACTGGGGTCCCTGTAGTGGTGGACACACTGCTGATTGACGTGTCCTGGGGATAGAGGTATGGGTACACTGGGTGGGTGCTGTGGTGGGGGAGGGTCTGTGGTGGTGTGTGACTGTGGCTGGGTAACCGACTGTCCGGAGGTCCCTGATGGGCCAGGTTGGTGATCCATATCCAGGCGAGCAGATTCGCTGTCATCAATGTGGGCCTCTTCTGTGGGGGGACTGGACATTGCTGGCACCTCTTCTCCAGTGACATTTCCTGGGATACCTGTGGGGATGTAAATGCAGTGCTATTGTTTCTGTGTGTGACATACTGTGCATGGGTTGGTTTCCCTCTTTGTTTGTATTTGCCCTGGCAGCTTTCACTTGTGTGAGTTGTTATGTGGTGGGCTAGCTGATTCTCTCCAGTGTGCATGCTTTAGTGATAGGTGTCCATGCAGGGCTGTGAGTGGTGTCCACGCATTTTTTTATAGCATCCAGGGCTTGACATTGGGATGAGTGATATGAGATGGTGGGGTGTGTGGGAGGTGGTGGAGTGATGGGAGTGAGGGTGAGGGTGGGGGTATGTGATGGCATGCAGGTAGGGGAGTAGTAGTAGTAGAGAGTTGACTTACCAGAGTCCAGTCCTCCTGCTACTCCTTCCAGGCCCTCAGGATGCATGAATAAAAAGACTTGCTCCTCCCATGTTGTTACTTGTGGGGGAGGTGGTGGGGGTCCACTGCCACTCCTCTGTACAGCTAGTTGGTGTCTTGCTGCAATGGAACGTACCTTTCCCCATAGGTCGTTCCACCACTTCCTGATGTCATCCCTTGTTCTTCGGTGCTGTCCCACGGCGTTGACCCTGTCCATGATCCTCTGCCGTAGCTCCATCTTCCTAGCAATGGATATCTGCTGCACCTGTGCTCCAAATAGCTGTGGCTCTACCATATTCCCTCCACCATGACCCTTAGCTCCTCCTCAGAGAATCTGGGGTGTTGTTGTGATTCTATGGGTGTTCTGTGAGTAGTGTGGGTGAGGGTGTGTAGGGTGATGTGTTGGGGTGTGTGTTGTGAGGTGCGTGGGTGGTCTATAGGTGATGGTGGTGTGTGGCTCTGGTCTTGTCCATGGTGTCTATCTCGTGGCAATTCTTTGTATTCGTAAAGGGTTGTGGGTAATGTGGGTGTGTGTTTTATAGTGGTGTGGGTGTATGGGTTTCAGGTGTGTGTTATTCAAATTGTCCAATGTATTGTTGTTTTGTTTGTGTGTGTGTATTTTGAGCGCAGCGGTGTATACCACCAATGGTTTATCACCATGGAATGTCCACCGTGGTGATTCGTGGGAAATAATGTGGTGGGCGTAGTTCTGTTGGCGTAACGGTGTGAGTTTTGATACCACCAGTTTATCACTGACCTGTGGTGTGGCGGAGTTGTGTCTGTGGCTGAATAGTGATGGATTGGTGTGTGTGTGTCATAATATGGTGAACGGATATCCACCGCGGCAGCGGTATGTTGGCAGCAGTCAGCATGGCTCCAATGTCATATTGAGGGCCTATATCTTTAATAGTCTTTGTTTTCTTTGTTTATTGTGCTCTTGTGTACTCACAGTTCATAAGTCTGGGCTATATTATCTTATTTGTTTGCATATACACCTTTTATTAATGACCTTTATAACAGTTCTTCTTTGTTTTTTTAACAGAGAATACTTGTGTGACCCTTGCTGAAATTTCTATGAGGTCTGGATGAAGAATGCTGGCTCAGGAAGAATTCAGTCAGGTAAGTTTTGTCTATTACTGGAGTCTTTCCTTATATATTTCTTCTTGTTTTCTTATGGAGTTGAATGTAATCTCTCTTATCCTAGACATTGTTTTCAGACATACTGCACTAAGCTTTTAAGAGACACTAATCTCTCTGAATTTAAAACAGCTTTGAAACAAAGTAACAATGCCACTTCAGCTCAAACTGCTGCTTGAGTGTATTTACTCTTAGAGGCATTACAGAGAAGAGAAACTTCTCCTTACAAACTCCGACACGGAGCAGAGACACTTCTTTTGCCTCTTGAACTTTGCATCTAAATGCTATTCAAGAAGGGGAATAGTGTACGATCCAGGCCTTCTAGAAATGATGCCTTTTCCTCCGATACCACTAACCTAATACTAATTTCAGGACTGAACCATTAGGTAAGGACTGCCCTCTGGTGACTCTCCTCAATGAAATGTGCCAATTCAAGGACAGCACTCTCTTGACCTTTCATTCTTGGCTAAAGGGAGAACAGCTAGTGTGGGACCAGAAAGAGAGAATGCTTTGGCGGCCATATTAGAATTCCTTTAGTGTAATTTGGTCCTCCAGGTGGTATACTCAACTTTTTCTTTTCACTGAATGACACTGTCTGAAGTCTGAACTTGGGAGTCTTCTGTTGGATCCTGGCAACCTCTCTCAAATTAAAAGAAAATGCTGGACATTTGACTGGAAAGACAGATCGCACAGAGTCTCATGCAGATGTGTATATGGCTTAGGGCTGGTCGGAGTTCATGAAAAAACTATGGCATGCTGCGCGGAGTTCCACGAGCAGCTAAGTTTGGGTATGTTGTGCTGTTTGTGTTGATAGAGTACCAGGAGTTTCTCCTGTGCTGTAAAATCAGTGCGAACAGCATCACACGGAGCACCAGAAGGCATTCATTTCTTTCTGCTACTCGAGCAGATTTTCTACTCAAGCGGCAGCTTCCTCTTTGTGAGCAGCAACCTTCTCAAAGCAGGCGATTGCAACATACCGCAACTTCCTGTTTTCAGAAATCTCGCTCACCAACTTAGCAATTTTGCTTGCTTGCGCCAACCAATTTAACATTGGCAAGACGCCTGAGAGAACTCTGCACAGAGTGGGGAAACTGTGAGAACTCTGCCAGCGGAGCAGAATTCTGCCCTATCCTGGAGGGAGGATTGGATTTACTAATTAAGAGATATATATCAAAGCAGCCCAATTATGCTCATCCTTTAATTTGGACTATAACCCAGACCAAAATGCATGGATACGAATAGAGCTGGAACTCTATGAAATCTCTCTTAAAAAGCTACTGTGGTTCCATCCAATGGTGTGGAATGAGCTAAACACACTTCTCTGAGGCACATTAATTAGGAAAAAGGGAACCTCCTCTAACCCCTCCACACTTTTGCCCATAGTGCATAATCCAGATTTGTCCCATGTCTCTCAATTCTAGGATTTTGAAAATGGATCAAAATAACCCACCATTATTAAGAGAATTATTTGATAATGGTTGCCCCTTCACACAGTAAATATTTCAGGATAAATTTGCCCTACTCTGAGATGACGAAAATAGGCTACCTCGGATACTACATTGTGTGAATAGGAAGAAGCAGACAGAAAAACAACATACATTGAATCCCTGTTTTTCAACAACATAAAACACAAGGATATCACCTAGGGCTATTTCTATACCCATAGGTTAGGCTCCTCTTCTAAATAGAAATAGGTGGAAAATTGGGCAAGGAACCTTGGGATAGAAATCACACAGGAGACTTGGGTGTTGATTTGAAAATTGGGAGCCGAGTCATCCATCTGCACACAACACAGAGAGAATGCATACAGTCTTATGACAACATGGTACATCTCCTCAACAAGGCTGAAGGCAATGTTTGAGTTCCTAGATACATGTTGGAAGAGTTGTGGTGAACGGGGTACACTTCTACATGTTTGCTGGTCCTGCCCAACAATAAAGACATTTTGGTGCAAAATGCTATCATGTATCACAGATATAACGGGTATCAAACTCACCTTAAAACCTTCAATGATGCTACTATGGGACACAGGTGAGAATAACACATTTCCCTTGACCACACCAATAGGAAAGCTAATTTCACACTTGCTTATGGCTGCCAGATGATCAACTGCTCAAATCTGGAAAATGAAGGTAGCGCTTCAGCTCAACACGTAGTGGGGCAAGGTGTGGTCCATATATGCTATAGGAAAGCTTTCTGCAAATGCACATTAATGGATATATACATTTGAGAGGGTGTGGCACCCATTCACCACACACATGAAGAGGACTCAAGTACTCAGGGGTGACCCCACAGTGTTGTCAAATGTCATGCGACATTCCAGACTATTCAGAAATGTCTACCTAGGATGAAGATTCTTCTGGACTGCTTTAAAGGCAATATGTCAAAGCAACAACAAATGTATGCTCTTGCTTTGGTTTTGGTTTGGTCAGTGCCTGTTGAACCCAAACCCCCAGCCTTCACCCTATGACTATTAATTCAGCTTACGATGATGACTGTGAAATTCGTAGTGCCTTTATTGTTATCTCCTCTGACACAATTTAATATTTGCTACAGGTCTGTGCCTTATAAAATAAATTCAAAATAATTTGTTAAATAAAAAAAGGTAGATAGGCAAAGACGTGGAGATTTATTGAAGGCTATTGATTCCCCCGGACACTCATGTATGTGAGTCTAGAGGCATTTCATCTGAAGCACCTACTTAGTGACAATTCAGTGGAAAATACTTTACAACACGTGTACCTTTATCGAACTACTACAATCCACTATGTTGGTTAACATTATGATAGAAGCAGAAAAACAGGTTTGTAGACTAAGGCCATGGTTTCATGTTATGTAGAATTTAGGTGGTAATTAGTACACACAGTAATTACTGCTAACCTGGTGTGGGGTATTTAAAAGGTAACATTTAACTTCCCCTGAGTTTCCCACCTCAGAATTCCTACTATGTGGAATAGATGTTTACCACAATGATTACTTCATGTTCTGTATTTATGTGTTAGCATTTCATCCTGATAACTGTGCTCATGCTTTTCCTGGTGAAATCTGTCAGGAGAAAACTGCATAGCCTACTATTTGATCAACAACATAGAATTCTGATCAATGTGCAAACATCTATTTGCCCATGGATGGGAATTAAAAATACAACTTTGAATCATGGTCTAACTCAAGTCTGTACATTTATAGAAGGCAGGGCTAGGTTAGGTCAATAGAGATTTGCCAGTTCTCTGCTGTCATTGTTATGGCCTCACAGTGCTGCAGTGCTCAGGAATGTTCACTGTATTGTAGTTGCATGTATACAGTTCCAATACACCAGTACCATGCAATTATAAGTTAAACCTCAAGGAAAGGAACTGCTGTGTGGACCTAGACTTACCATTCGTATTCCCCATGGTATTCCCTTTTCCGTGAAGTTTAAAACAGGCATTTGCCACCTGATCTGAAAAGATTGCAAAACTGTGCAGGGAGCGATGGTAAAAGTATTTGGGTTTTTTTGGTGGGGAGAGAGAGGGCCAGGAGGGTGAAGAAATGAGTGAAAAATGATGGCTGGCAGGGTGAGGCATGTAATGCTCACACTGTGCCTTATCTGAGGATCGGGCAGGGCTTCCTGGAGGGGTCCAGGCTTAAATGCAGTCTGTTCCCACAGAGTTTTAAATACTGGATTTTCCACCTGGAAAAATCACCAAGTTTGTTATTCCTACACCAATTAAATACAGGTGCAGGAACATCAGACCTCTTATAATTGTGAGTAACATGATTCCACACTAGAATTTCCATCAGTATAGGTTCCAATTCAGGCATTGGCGAAACAAAAAATGATTGCCCCTGCAGAAAGTGAGCATGGGCCCCCGAGTATCCTAGAGATAAACATTGGCATTTGGCTGAGTAGGGGGGCCCCTTGAAGGGCTGAGGGTCCGCTGGAGGGTCGGGCTGACCTGCCCTGCAGTGGTTGCAGTGGCCTGTGTTACACCCCTGGATTTGGCCCATGCACACCTTGCATGTCTGCTGGTTAAGTAAAGTGAGCACAATACTATGAGGCACTAGGTGTAGGAGGCTGGCCTGGTTCGTAATGGTACCTAAGGTACTTACACCTTATACCAGGTCTAGTTATCCCTTATTAGTGAAATGTAGGCAGTGTCTAGAAGCCAGGCTCTCTAGAGGTAGCTGTAAATGAGCAGCCAAGGCTTATCTAGGAGACATGCAAAGCTCATGCAATACCACTTTAGTCACATAGCACTTACACATATGAAAGAAAATACTCAGGCCCTCATTATAACTTTGGCGGTAAAAACCACCTACCGCCGCGGCGACGGCCACCAAAAGACCATAGCTGCGGCTACCAGCCATATTATGACCACAGCCGGATTTCCACCACAAGAATGTCAGAAATGCGACTGTGGCCATGCCGGTGGATGGCGATAAGGTGGCGCTGCTACCACCACCAGCCCCACGCCAGTAGACCGCCTCCAGCCGTATTATGAAAAAGAATATGGCCTGGCGGTGTTCTGCTGGCGGGTGCTGCTGGTGGTAGCAGCGCCCCGTCCCGTCTCCTGTCGGAGGACCCGCTAGATCCAGGTAAGTCGGGTGTCCAACAGGGGAGAGAGATGAGGGGTATTGTGTGTGTGGGGGGGTAAATGAAAGTGTGTGTTGAATGTTGAATGTGTGTGTGCATGTACGGATGTGTGACTGCGTGTATGTTGTGAAATGTGAATGTGTGTCTGTGTGTATGTTTGGAAATGTGTGCGGATGTGTGTGTGTGCGGATGTATGCATGCATGTATGTATGTGTGAATGAGTGTATGTATGTGTGTGTGTTTGTGAGTGTGTAGTAGGGCATATTGTGGGAGGGTCGGGGGTAACTGGAGAGGTAGGTGAGGAAACCCCTATCAGTGACAGGAAAGAAACTCCATGTCACTGATATGGCCTACTGCCATGGTTTTCGAGGCGTTACGAACGCCACAAAAACCATGGCGGTAGGTGGGGTCATAATCCCGCAGGCGGAACAATGCCGCCCACAGGGCTGGAGATGGATAGCTCCAGCCCAGTGGCTGTTACCGCCGTGGCGGTACGAGTGTCACATTGGCGGGTTGGCTGAAGCCAACCTGCCAATGTCATAATGTGGCGGTAAGTACCGCCACATTATCGCCGGGGTCGTAATGACCCCCTCAGTTTTACCAAAATAAAAGTACTTTATTTTGGTGACACAAATACTAAACGGAAAACCATAGAAAACGGTGCAATTTGTGAAAATCACAATAGTAAGAAATGGGCCTAGTGGGAGCACAAACCATATACTATGAAAGTGGAATACGAAAGTCGGTCTCCCATCTAGGCAAGTGTATTGTGTAGAGGGGAGCTGGGAGTACTAGAAAACTTCAAAGGTATGTACTAGAACCCACCCCAATGACGAGGAAAGCAGGAGTAAAACACAGTAACTTTCCCAGAACACACATAGAAACGAGAAGAATAATTATGCAAGAACCAGAAGAGACTGCAAGACACCAATGGTGGATTCCTGGACCTGAGGACCTGTGGAAGAAGGGGACCAAGTCCAAGAAGCACAGAAGAGTCCAGGGAGAACAGGAGCCCCTGCTAAACCAAATGAAGGTGCAAAAGAAGAACCACCGGTGAAGAAGAAGAGTCAGTACTGCACCCAAGAAGATGGAGTAGGATTCCTGGTTAGTGCAAGTGATGTCCTATGCCAGATGGAGGATTGCAGTCTGGTTTGCGTTGCTGGAATCCACCAACAAGCCTTGGCACATGTGAAGTTTGCTGTTAGCGGAAAATGGCACTGCCGGGGACCAGGAAGGACCAGGTGGCCTCTAACCAGGAAGGGGAGACCGTGGGGACTCTCAGCAACTCAGAGAGCCCACAGAAGACCACGCAGCACACACAGGAGTCCCACAGCACGAGGACAAGGAAAGTGCAAAAGAGGCACATGCAGCACTACGACAAGGGCTCCCTTGCCACCGGAGAACCACTCAGGAAGCTGTGCGTCCTAGGCCAGAGTGCTGGGGGCTGGAGCTGCAAGATACATGAAGAACTTCATGGAAGGATGCCAACAAGCCTTGGCAGCTGCAAAACATGTGGTGCACGGGGGTACTGTCTTGAGTGGGGATGCAAGCTGTGACCTCCACCAAAGTTGGAAAGTTGGACGAGAGGACTGTCGGGACCTCTTCAGTCCACCACCCATGATGCAGGATCCATGCAGCTCTGAAGGAGAGAGGATGCATGCAGCAGTTCGTCGTTGCAGATGGTGCCTGCTGATGCAGGGGGGTGACTCCTACACCCCAAGGGAGATTCCTTCATTTTTCTGGTGCAGGCTGAAGACGAGCTGTCCTCAGAGGATGCACAACCAGGAAACAGTTGCAGTTGCTAGCAGGAGCTGAAGATACAATGTTGCAGAAGGCTTCTTGCTTCTTTGTTGCAGTTTGTAGAGTTCCTGAAGGGTCCAGATGCAGTTTCCTCAGTGAGAAGTCAAAGTGGAGGATGCAGAGGATTCCTGCTGGAGTCTTGCAATCCGAATCTGAGAAACCACCCAAAGGAGAGACCCTAAATAGCCCTGAAAGGGGGATTGGTCAGCTAACCAGGTAATCACCTGTCAGAGGAGGGCTCTGATGTCACCTGCTGGCACTGGCCACTCAGATGCTCCCAAAGTTCCCTCCCAACTTTGAATCCAAGATGGCAAAACTCAGGGACCCTCTGGAGGAGCTACGAGCACCACCCCTGGGGTGGTGATGGACAGGGGAGTGGTCACTCCCCTTTCCTTTGTCCAGTTTCATGCTGGAGCAGGGACTGGGTGTCCTTAAACTGGTGTAGATTGGATTATGCAAGGAGGGACCCAATTTGCCTTTCAAAGTATTTCCAGTGGCTTGGGGAACCTACCCCTCCTAAGCCTGTAAACCTATTTCCAAAGGAAGAGGGTGTAACACCCCTCTCTCAAATTAAGTCCTTTGTTCTACCTTCCTGGGCTCAAGCTTTTCATGCCACCAGAGGCCAGAAACATGTCTGTGAGGTGGCAGCAGCTTGGGCTCCCTGGAAAACTTCAGAAGGCTGAAATGGCAATAATGGGGGTCCTCTAAGGAGCCCCCAGAGTGCATCAAATCATACAACCAATCCTTGCAAATGCCTTGGGGTATGATTTCAACATGTTTATTACCAAACATGCCTATTTTTGCAGTTACCATTATGTAGCTGGACGCAGGCAGTGACCTATGTCCAGTACACCCATAAAATGGAATCCCCGCACTCACGAAGTCCCGGAAAATGGGCCTGGAGTTTGTGGGGGCACCTCTGCTAGTGCAGTGGTGCTCTCACACACAGGTACTTTGCACCCTGCCCTCTGGGCTAGAAGGCCTGCCATGGGGGTGACTTATAAGTGACCTGGTGCAGTGAAAAGTGGCAGTGATAGGATGCTTGCACCTTTTCAAGAAAGCTGCAATGGCAGTCCTGCAGAACTCTTTGCTTGGACTCCCTATGGGTGGCTACATATATGATGCCTGGAATCCCAATGCCCTGGATACCAAGATACCATATACTAGGGACTTATAATGGGGTATCAGTGTGCCAATTGTGCATAAAATACAGAGTTTTGGGAGAGAGAGCATAATCACTGGGGTCCTGGTTAGCAGGATCCCAGTGAACACAGTCAAACACACTGACATCAGGCAGAAAAAGGGGGTAACCATGCTTGCTAAGAAAGAGGGTAGCAGAGAAAGAAGAGACAATCCCCTCAAGGCTGTCTGCTACCTGAAAGAAATGTAAATGTGTGCAAATTATTATTCAGCAAATCTAAAGATGATATGGAGGCAGTATAATGCTTTAGTGGACTGAGTAATTCGAGGCTTTATGGTGAAGTAGTTTTCGTTTTGAAAGGTTATACATTTTTTAAGCAATGACTTGCTTTCAGTCAGTGGCGTAACGAACGTTGATGGGGCTCCCCTGCAAAGTACCTTGAGGGAGCTCCCTCCCTCCTGGACCCAGTGAGGGGCCTGCCAACCGTGCACAGTGCTAAGGGAGACCCCTGAAGGGAGTCTGAAGGAGCCCAGAGGTGCCCTCCCATGCCCCATGGACATCCCCTGTCACCCTTGCCCACCCCAGGAGGACACCCAAGGCTGGAGGGACCCATCCCAGGGACATTAAGGTAAGTTCAGGTAAGTCATTTTTTTTTTTTTGTGGCATAGGGGGGCCTGATTTGTGCCCCCCTACATGCCACTATGCCCAATGACCATGCCCAGGGGACAGAAGTCCCCTGGGCATGGCCATTGGGCAAGGGGGCATGACTCCTGTCTTTGCTAAGACAGGAGTCATTTCTATGGGGGGTCGAAAAAAATGGCGCAAATCGGGTTGAGGCGAAAAATTTGCCTCAGCCTGACTTGCCCCATTTTTTGACGCCCAAGCTCCATATCCTCCTACGCCGGCGCTGCCTGGTGTACGTCGTTTTTTTCCACGCACACCAGGCAGCGCCTGCGGCTAACGCCGGCTAACGTCATTGATTAAATACGGCGCCCGCATGGCGCTTCAGAATGGCGTTAGCGGGCGTGAATTTTTTTTACGCAAAACTGCGTTAGCGCAGTTTCGCGTCAAAAAGTATAAATATGGCCCTTAGTGCCTTGCCTAACTTTATATCTATGAGGCCATAGATATGGTTGAGAGGTTTATGCCGCCGCAATGTGTTTCCGGCTTGTTCTCTCTAACATTCACCCATTAACTGGGATAAATTATTCCAAGTTATGTGGCAACTTGACACCTCGTACATGAAAACAACAGTCTCTCTTCCCGTTATGAAACGGATCTCCTGATATTCACTTCTCAGTGTGAAGTAATTGATGGCGCATTTCCTTGAAACAAACCTTAGTCAGCATTGCTCGGTTCCTTTTACCTGTGATCCCACGCCCACTGTGCCACTTCAGGTATTTTGACTGCATCAGTTCATTGTTTACTTGAGAACGGTAAGGAAAAGCCAAACTGCTGTAACTCTTGTCTAGCTACTAAACCCATTCTTGCAAGTAAAAAGAATTGGGGGACCACTTTAAAATTCATGTTTTTTTTTATAGAAATTCCGCATCAGAACAAAATGAACTTGGGCAGTCCGACAATCGTTTTTGTCATCTTTCTCAAAGACCTCTTAACAGGTGAGTGCTTTTGTGGGTTATTGTATGATATTTTGCCTTGTCTTGTGTTTTGTTTTCAGAATTCGTATACCTGTCTTCCTCTCATTGGCAACCAGGACTGTATGCTGTTTTAGGCCTACCTACTGCAAATTTCATGACGATATGTGCATGCTTTGGTAACTTAATTTCCACTCTATGCCATTGCAGTTCTCTTTGCTGATGGTACTGTCCTATTAAAACCATTTGGGATGGGGATTGTGGTGCATTAGACAATAAAGAAGTAAGCTACTGAGGTAAAATATGTATGTTTTGTCTGGTCTACGCATAACTTATGTAGTACATTGTGGGAAATCCTCTCAGTATAGTATGTGAAGCATTTGAGTGATTGAGAAGGAGAACTTTCACATTTCTATCAACTCCCAAGTGTGACTGGCCGCCCATTGACTGGCAGGTCACTGTTTTACTCTAAGATGGTTTTCGTCAATTAGAAGCCATCATGCTGTTTGTGTTTCTCTTGATGATAATACCTGTGTTTCGAAAGAAAGAGCAAAGCCTAAAGAATTACCCCCTCATCTGTGCTCCTTGTTTCAGTACTAACATATGAGGTGGCCCCTCCATCTGTGCCCACATGTACTAACAAGTGTGTTTGCAATTACCAAATAGCCAATTGTTGTGATTCACTGTTTGGTATTCACAAACATCAATGTACAAATGTGTGTTTACACATTACGCAATTCCCAGTAGGCCTAACTCTTGAATAATAGTGAGGAAGGTCTTGGTTTGTGACACATTAGGAATCACACAAATCACAGTGATGGTGGCCTGCTGAGGTCAGCAGACCACCATGTCTGTGATTTCTTTTCAATAAGGCAATCTCTTTTTTTTAAATGCAGCCTGTTTTCCTTGAAGGAAAGCAGGATTGTTAGACCTGACAGCCTTAGGGTGGTCACCCCTAATTTTTGCCTGCCTCCCTCTACTTTTGAGATACTGTTTTGCTGGTTTTTAGACTCTGCGCTCTTTACCTCTGCTAACCAGTGCTAAAGTGCATATGCTCTCTCCCTTTAAACATGGTAACATTGGTTCATACCCAATTGGGATATTTAATTTACTTATAAGTCCCTAGTAGAGTGCACAATATGTGCTCAGGGCCTGTAGATTAAAAGCTACTAGAGGGCCTGCAGCACTGATTGTGCCACCCACTTAAGTAGCCCCTTAGCCTTGCCTCAGGCCTGCCATTGCAAGGCCTGTGTGTGCAGTTTCACTGCCAATTCGACTTGGCATTAAAAAGTACTTGCCAAGCCTAAAGCTCCCCTTTTTCTACATATAAGTCACCCCTAATGTGCCCTAGGGCAGGGTGCTGTGTAAGTAAAAGGCTGGGCATGTACCTGTGTAGTTTACATGTCCTGGTAGTGTAAAACTCCTAAATTCGATTTTACACTGCTGAGAGGCCTTCTCCCTTCAGAAGCTAACATTGGGGCAGCCCTCATATATTGTTTCAGTGGTAGCTGGTTATCTGAAAGAAGTAGGAAGGTCATATTTAGTACGGCCAGAATGGTGATATAAAATCCTGCTGACTGGTGAAGTTGGATTTAATATTACTATTTTAGAAATGCCACTTTTAGAAAGTGAGCATTTCTCTGCACATAAGTCTTTCTGTGCCTTACAATCCACGTCTGGCTGGGTTTAGTTGACAGCTCCTTCTGCATTCACTCAGACACACCCCAAACACAGGATACTCAGCCTCACTTGCATACATCTGCATTTTGAATGGGTTTTCCTGGGCTGGGAGGGTGGAGGGCCTGCTCTCACACAAAGGACTGCCACAACCCTTACTGGGACCCTTGCAGACAGGATTGAACTGAAAGGGGACCTGGTGCACTTCTAAGCCACTCTTTGAAGTCTCCCCCACTTCAAAGGCACATTTGGGTATAAAAACAGGGCCTCTACCCTACCAACTTCCTGGAGAAGAACCCTGAACTAGAACCTGCATCCTGCCAAGAAGAACTGCCTGGCTGCCCAAAGGACTCACCTGATTGCTTTCTGAGAAGGGATGCTGCCTTGCTGTTGCCCTGCTGTCTTGCTGCTCCCTTGCTGTGCTGTAGAAGTGCTCTCCAAGGGCTTGGATAGAGCTTTCCTCCTGTTCCCTGAAGTCTCAGGACCAAAAAGACTTCTCTCCTGCAGCTGAAATCCCGTGGAGCGAAAATGTAATGCACCGCCTGCCAAAAACGACGCACAGCCTGCTTGCGGTGAAAAAATCACTGCACACCGAGACCGGAATGACGCAGCCTGACTTCACGACAGAAGATCCAAACAGCAGCACCAGTGACACGACCGAAACTTTGACTCCCGTCCCTACTGGATCGACGCAAGCCAACTCAGAATGACGACGCCCGACTTCCTGAGAGGAATCGACGCAGCGCCTGCCGTGCGGAAGAAAATTCCATGCATCACCCACCGGAATCGACGCAGTACCTGTGACTTTGCTCCGCAAGCCCAGAAATCCATGCACCATCCCCAGAGCACCGGAAAACCCCGCAACCCAAAGAGGATCCAATTCCGCACGCCGGAAATCGACGCAACGTCTTCCCCGCGTGGAAAATAACGAAGCACATCTGTGTGCGAAGGGGCGAAACCGACTCACACATACCGGTTTCCACGCACCTCCTCCTCTGCGGTCCCTTGCGAGGATTTTGCAACACAAACCAAGTACTTTGCCCTGCTAGAGACACTTGTTGTTCCTAGGAGAACTGAAGACACTTTTAATGCTTTTACAGTACTATTTCAATTCTAAGACACTTTATTTCACTTTCAGTGATATCCCTACATTTGCGTATTTCATCTTTAATCATTTTGACCTGCATTTATCCAGATAAATATTATATTTTTTTTTTAAACACTGTGTGGTGTATTTTTGTGGTGCTATATTGTGTTATTGTATGATTTATTGCACAAATACTTTATACATTGCCTTCTAGGTTAAGCCTGACTGTTCAGTGCCAGGCAACCAGAGGGTGGGCGCAGGACAATTTGGATTGTGTGTGACTTACCCTGACTAAAATTAGGGTCCTTGCTTGGAAAGGGGGTAACCTGACTGCCAACCAAAGACCCCATTTCTAACATTGGTGATCAGCGGTGAGGATAGGACTTGTATTTGTGCAGTGACATTCAGTAGCTAAGTATTTCACTACCTACCCACGTTAAAGATCAACTTGATTTTTTTTCTTTTTGCAATTTTGGTGGTCATTACAACAATGGCGGACGGTGTTATAGCGGCGGTAAAACCGCCAACAGGCCGGCGGTAAAAAAATAGCAATTATGACCGTGGCGGAAACCGCCAACATAGACAGCCACTTTAACACTCCGACCGCCACGGCGGTACAAACAAACAGCGCGGCGGTCACCACCAACAGACAGCCGGAAGACAATGTACTGCCCACACTATTATGACAGGCCAATCCGCCATCTTTTCCGGGGCGGATTCACGGCGGATAAAAACACGGCGGAAACAGGAATTTCGAAGGGAAAACGCTCACCTCTACACACTCCACGAGGAACGAGGACACCATGGAACCGAAACTCCAAATTCTACCTGCGATAGTCTTCCCGCTCCTCTACCAGGAGCACAAACGCCAGCAGCGAAGACCACGGTGAGTACTGCACCTACGACACAGGGGAGGCAAAAAACAGGGACACACACACGCAACACCGCCACCCTCACCCACTACAACACACACAAATGCATATCAATACATCACAGTTACACCCCCCAAACCCCACGGAAGAATGCAAAGACAATAGAAAATGTGTGTAACCATTGTAATATATTAAAAACAAGTAGGCAGAAATAAATATATACACCATGTCCAAAAGAAATACCAAGCATAGGAGTCCAGGTAGTGGAACACTGGGACCACACGGTATGGGCGAGGCCCACACAAGATCCCCGACCATGATGGAGAGAACACTGCAGGGAAATCAGATACCAATAAAACAGGCACCTCAGGGGGAAGGAAAGGGGGGGCACCTCAGCCGCTTGAGTGCACAACGCCAAATCCACGAGGGGGCCACATGCCCACTGTTCAATATTGGGAAGTGCAAAGCCACAGTCTGTCAAGTCTCTACAGTGGGTGGTTTGCCCACTGTTCAATCCTGGGGAGTGCAAAGCCACAGTCTCTCATGTCTCTACAGTGGGTGGTTTGCCCACTGTTCAATCATGGGGAGTGCAAAGCCACAGCCTCTCAAGTCTCTACAGTGGGTGGTTTGCCCACTGTTCAATCCTGGGGAGTGCAAAGCCACAGTCTCTCAAGTGGATAACAGTGGGTGGTTTGCCCACTGTTCAATCCTGGGGAGTGCAAAGCCACAGTCTCTCAAGTGGATAACAGTGGGTGGTTTGCCCACTGTTCAATCCTGGGGAGTGCAAAGCCACAGTCTCTCAAGTGGATGACAGTCTCCACTGGTTCTGGAGGGGGCATGGTGCCCATAGTGCTTCATCCTGTTAAGGACAGAGGGAGTGGATGACAGTCTCCACTGGTTCTGGAAGGGGCATGGGGCCCAGAGTGCTTCATCCTGTTAAGGACAGAGGGAGTGGATGACAGTCTCCACTGGTTCTGGAGGGGGCATGGTGCCCAGAGTGCTTCATCCTGTTAGGGACAGAGGTAGTGGATGACAGTCTCCTCTGGGTCTGGAGGGGGCATGGTGCCCAGAGTGCTTCATCCTGTTAAGGACAGAGGGAGTGGATGACAGTCTCCACTGGTTCTGGAGAGGGACTGGTGCCCAGAGTGTTTCATCCTGTTAAGGACAGAGGTAGTGGATGACAGTCTCCACTGGTTCTGGAGGGGGCATTGTGCCCAGAGTGCTTCATTCTCCCTGTGACGGACTCAGTTGCGTCGGTGCCCCTGCCGCTCATGGGCTAGCGGTGCTTCAGATGGCGGTGCCCTGTTCAGCGGTGCTTCAGATGGGGGTGCCTTGTTCAGCGGTGCTTCATATGGCGGTGCTCTGTTCAGCGGTGCTTGAGATGGTGGTCTACATGGCAGGGTGTCAGCTGCTGGCGGTCCTTCATGGCCCAGCGGGGCTGGCACTGGCGGTTCTTCATGGCCCAGCGGGGCTTGCGCCAGTGGTCCTTCATGGCCCAACGGGCATTTTGCTGGTGGTCCTTCATGGCCCAGCTGGGCTTGTGCTGGCGGTGGCCTCCTGGGCAGCTGGGCTGGTGCTGGCCTCCAGGGCAGCAGGGCTTGTGCTGGCGGTGGCCTCCTGGGCAGCTGGGCTGGTGCTGGCGGTGGCCTCCTGGGCAGCTGGGCTTGTGCTGGCGGTGGCCTCCTGGGCAGCAGGGCTTGTGGTGGTGGTGGCCTCCTGGGCAGCTGGGCTTGTGCTGGCGGTGGCCTCCTGGGCAGCAGGGCTTGTGCTGGTGGTGGCCTCCTGGGCAGCTGGGCTTGTGCTGGCGGTGGCCTCCTGGGCAGCTGGGCTTGTGCTGGTGGTGGCCTCCTGGGCAGCTGGGCTGGTGCTGGCGGTGGCCTCCTGGGCGGCGGGGATGATGGCGGTCTCCTCCGCCATGCTGCTCTTCCCAGACTTGCCGGGTTTCTTATGGCCCTTCCCCACCTTGGAAGGTGTCACAGCTGACTCCACACTCCCAACGGGACCCTGGGAGCAGCTTTGGTGGCTGGAGTCTTCCCCCTCTCCCGCCGGGCACTGACCAACTTCTGATGCTTCACAGGTGGGGGACTGTCTGTGCTGTGGCTCCGTGCCACACTGGCTGCCCTGGTGGCCGGTGCACTCCACATTCCGGTGACTACAGGCACCACTGGTCCCGGAGATGTTGTGGCGGAGGTGCTAGTTCGGGACCTAGGAGACGGACGGGTTGGGGGAGGTGTGGGAAAGAGGTCAAGGGTGGACAGGAAAAGTTTTTTGAACACACTGGGACGGGTAGCTGGAGGGGGTTTGGGAGTGGAGGAAGAGGTGGTGGCTGTAGGTGGTGTTCGTTTGGTGACTTTGGGTGAAGGTGCATGCGCTGGAGGCTGTCGTGAGGTGGATGGCTGTTGGGTGGGTGTGTGCCTGCATTTGTGTATCTTCAGAGGGGGTGTCACAGACACACTGGGAGAGGACACAGGGGACGTGTGAATGGTAGTGGGGGTGGTGACTGCATGTGAGCGGGGTGTGGTGGTGGGTATGCTGGAGAGGAACGTAGTGGCTGTAGAGGTAGTGCATGCAGGTGTGAGTGTAGACGAGACTGGGAGGGAGGAGGGAGACGAGGAGAAGGGGGACACAGTGGAGGCAGTGGATGTTGCTGTGTCTGCATGGGTATGATGCTTGCGTGAGTGCCTGTGGGATGTGTGGTGCTTATGTTTGCCTGAGCTTCCCTTGGGTGTTGAGGTGTGTGCATGTTGGTCTGTAGGTGTGCTTGGGATAGGCTGAGGTACAGGGGATTGGGTCGGGTTGAGGAAGTTGGAGGGGGGAGGCTAGAGACGGGGACAATGGCTGCCATCAGTGCTAAGGCCAGAGTCTGAAAAGCTTGGTGAAGGGCCGTCTGACCAGAATGAATGTCCTCCAGGTATGCATTGGTTTGTTGCAACTGCCTTTCTACCCCCTGAATGGCATTCAAAAAGGTAGACTGCCCAACAGTGAGGGACCTGAGGAGGTCAATGGCCTCCTCACTGAGGGCAGCAGGGGTGACTTGGGCAGGGCCTGAGGTGCCTGGGGCGAAGGTGATGCCCACCCTCCTGGGTGAGCGGGCACGGGGCAAAGCCTGAGGGGCTGCTGGGAGGGCGGTGCTGGTAGGGGGGGTGGCGGCTATACCTGTAGATGTAGGGGGCACAGATGTTGCTGCCACCACAAGAGAGCTCCCATCAGAGGACGAGTCTGTGTCGCTGGTCTTAGCTCCTGTCCCCGCCATGGAGCTCCCCTCGCCCTCCGTCCCACTGGTGATTTCAGACTCCATAGTGTCGCCCTCCAGGGCCATGTGGGATGCAGCTCCCTCGTGCTCCGGTGCCACTGCTCCTCCGCCTGATGATGCTAATGCACACAAGAACAGGGAGACCAAAAAAAGGGGGGGGAAGACAGAAGAAAGACATGTTGAGTGCATGCATTACCGCTACTGTTGGCGGACACGACAGACACAGAAGCCCCCTGCACTACGCCACGCTCTTGGGCTCCACTGTTCAGTTTCTGACACAGGGGCATGACTAGCTGTACTTGGCACTCTACAGAGGTGGGGTGGGGTGCCACATGGCCTGCCTTACGGAGGGGCCTTGCCTACGGAACTCGCCCTGGCCTAGGGGAACCCACAGCCCACCTCCCCCACCCAGACACCTCGTAATGCGCGCAAAGTCAGCAGAATGAGAGTGTACTCACCCCCTTGTGTCGGCTCTGATGCCCTCAAGCGCCCATCCAACTCCGGGTAGGCCACCGCCAGGATCCTGAACATCAGGGGGGTCATGGTGCGATGGGCACCCCTCCCACATTGGGAGGCCATCCCCAGTTGAGCCTCCGCCGTCTTCTTGCTCCAGCGGCGAATCTCCTCCCATATTTTCCGGCAGTGGGTGCTCCGTCTGTGGTAGACCCCCATGGTCCGGACGTCCTTGGCGATGGCACGCCAAATATTTTTTTTCTGGTGGGCGCTGACCTACATGGAATGTATAGCGCAAAAAGAGCAGTTATTACCAACTGCACCGTCAAACTGATTGGCCCCCATCCTTACCCTTGCCATGTGGCACATGCATTCACTGTCTTTCATGCACCTGCAATCCAGCCCTCTCCACACAGGCATAGCCCATACAACATGCTCCCTGTGTACTTACCTTTTTGTCTGGAGGACCGTAGAGTAGCATGTACTGGGGGAGGACCCCATCCACGAGTTTCTCCCACTCTTCCGATGTGAAGGCAGGGGCCCGTTCCCCAGACACTCGAGCCACTGTATGTTCCAGACCCAGGTCACAGCAGCACTTGCAGTGTAGGTCCTCTCCTGTTGAAGATCAGGTATCGAGTGATTGAACAGATAGAAAATGGCGGTCACGTCCGCAGCGGTGAGTACCGTCACTGCCTGGTGTACATCGTAATTGGCTCCTGGGACCCATAGGGTCCAATGTTAACCAATACAGGATTGCGCCGTGGTCTTCGACCACCCACCGCGACGGTGTACAACGCCAGTGCAGTTACCTCACATCCCATTGTCCCACTTTACAGGTCAGACAGCCGCCATTTCAGGGGCCCACATGACTTAATTTTCAACTGCGTCGCACATACCTAGGCCTAGACTCAACACACATACAGGCCACCTTTTGTGTATGAACGGTGTTATGTGTAAACGGTGGGTACGTACCTCTGAGTTGTTTGATTCAGTGCTCGCTGTTGTCCTTCATAGGCACCGTCCGTTGTGAGGAGATGGCGGCATCCTCCGGTGTACCGACCGTTGGTGGACCTGTCGACAATGGAGGAGCGACATTTGATTATCACATACAGGCTTGACCGTGCCACAATCCAGGAACTGTGTATCCAGTTGGAGCCACACCTGATGTCAGCTATCCGCCATCCCACAGGAATCCCCCCTCAAGTGCAGGTGCTGTCAGTGCTCCATTTCCTTGCAAGTGGGTCATTTCAAACTACAGTGGCCATGGCATCAGGGATGTCCCAGCCTATGTTTTCCAACGTATTGTCCAGAGTGTTGTCTGCCCTTCTGAAACACATGCAGAGCTACATCGTTTTCCCTCAGGTGGAGGATTTGCCTACAGTGAATGGGGATTTCAATGCCCTGGGACATATCCACAACATCATAGGTGCCATTGATGGGACCCATGTGGCTTTGGTCCCCCCCCCCCACAGGAGTGAACAGGTGTAGAGAATCCGGAAGAGTTATCATTCTATGAATGTACAGATGGCATGTTTGGCAGACCAGTACATCTCCCATGTTAATGCCATGTTCTCTGGTTCAGTGCATGACGCTTACATCCTGCGGAATGGCAGCATCCCTTATGTGATGGGTCAACTCCAGAGGCACTGTGTGTGGCTATTAGGTGAGCAAGTAATTGGGAATGGCTGTCTGGGTCTGGGGCTATCCCTCCAGGTTAGTGCGTGTCTAACAGTTGCCCCTCACCATTTGCAGGTGACTCTGGTTACCCCAACCTGTCATGGCTACCGACCCCAGTGAGGAATCCCAGGACAAGGGCAGAGGAATGCTACAATGAGGCCCATGGGCAAACTAGGAGGGTGATCGAGCGGACCTTCGGCCTCCTGAAGGCCAGTTTCAAGTGCCTCCATATGACAGGTGGATCCCTATTCTGCTCACCAAAGAAGGTGTACCAGATCATCGTGGCCTGCTGTATGCTTCATAACTTGGCTTTGCGACGACAGGTACCTTTTCTGCAGGAGGATGGTCCAGATGGCAGTGTTGTTGCAGCTGTGGAGCCTGTGGACAGTGAAGACGAGGAAGCAGAGGAAGAAGGCATGCAGAACAGGGACTCAGTGATCCAGCAATATTTCCAGTGAGACACAGGTAAGAATACAAACCTGCCTACTACATGTACTTAAACACTACTACCTCTCTACTGTGTGTCGTTTTCCCCCAGTGTATGGTCACTGAGTTGTCACTTTACCTTACGATTTCACAGATTTGGGTCCCACTTCGTGACATCTGCTTAGATTCCTCATGGACTAGAGCTGTGTGACAAAGGTATGTTGACATTACAATTGAAAGAGCATTTTGTCACTGTAATTGCTAATACACTATTTCAAAATCACAGACAGACTCCATATTGTTTTGTGCTTTAAGTGTTTATTTTAGTGCTCTATATTGGAGGGGGTACTGAAATGGTGAGGGGTGATGGCGGAGGATTGTCCATGGCAGAGTCCAGTCTATTAGTCTCCCAGGTGCATTGCCCAAATCGGCATAGGAAGTGGAGCTGGGGCGGTTTAAGGATGGACAGGGTGACAAAGCGGGACAGTAGGATGACAATCAGGGTGGTCTCATTTCTTGGCGGCGGTCTTGGCATCGTGCTCTGTATTTGTCCTGGATCTCAGGGACTGTTTGCGGGGTGGTCCTCCCTCTGCAGGGGGTGGAGTGCTGGTGTGGAGGTCCTGTGGTGGGGCGTCCTGTCCACTAGCGCCGGCGGAGGTGGTGAGCAGTTCATCGTCCATGCTAGTGTCAGGGGCCCCTTGTAGTGCCACAGTGTCCCTCCTGGTGTTCACAAGTTCCTTCAGAACCCCTACGATGGTGCCCAGGGTGGAGCTGATGGTTCTGAGTTCCTCCCTGAAGCCCATATACTGTTCCTCCTGAAGGCGCTGGATCTCCTGAAACTTGGCCAGTACTGTTGCCATCGTCTCCTGGGAATGGTGGTATGCTCCCATGATGGAGGAGAGGGGCTCGTGGAGAGTGGGTTCCCTTGGCTTGTCCGCCCCCTGTCGCACAGCAGCCCTCCCAGTTCCCCTGTGTTCCTGGGCCTTCGTCCCCTGGACCGTGTGCCCACTACCACTGCCCTCAGGTCCTTGTTGTTGTTGGGGTGGTGTGTTATCCTGGGTTCCCTGTAGTGGTGGACACACAGCTGATTGACGTGTCCTGGGGACAGAGGTATGGGCCCGCTGGGTGGGTGCTGTGCTGGTGTTTCCAGAGGGGGGAAGGTCTGTGGTGGCCTGTGACTGGGTGAGGGGAACCGACTGTCCCGAGCTCCCCGATGGGCCAGGCTGGTCATCTAGATCCAGTTGGACAGAGCTGCTGTCATCACTGTGGGCCTCTTCTGTGGGTGGTGTGGAAATGTGTGGACCCTCCTGTCCGGTGACGTTGGGTAGGGGTCCTGCAGGGGTATGAAAGGATGTTTATTACATCTGTGTGTGTCATGTGTGCAATGGGTGGATAACCGTGTACCCCAGTGCTTGCATTCATGTGTGGGACCTTGTGTGATTATGGTTTTGGGGGTTGTATGGGTATGCGTATTGGGCATGCTTTAGTAATGTGTGTCCATGCTTTGTTGTTGCATGCAGGGCTTGGTGTTGGGATGGGTGGTTTGTGATGTTGGGACAGATGTGAGGAGTTAGGGTGCTGGGGGTGAGGGTAGGGGTATGTGATAGCATGCAGGTAGGGTGGGGGTTGTAATAGTTAAGATTTGACTTACCAGAGTCCTTTCCTCCACCTACCCTACTCCTGCGAGGCCCTCAGGATGCAGAATCGCCAAGACATGCTCCTCCCATGTTGTTAGTTGTGGGGGAGGAGGTGGGGGTCCGCCGCCAGTCCGCTGAACCGCCAGGTGGTGTCTGGAGACCACGGAACGCACAATCCCTCATAGGTCGTTCCACCTCTTCCTGATGTCCTCCCGATTTCTTGGGTGCTGTCCCACTGCGTTGACCCTGTCCACTATTCTCCGCTACAGCTCCATCTTCCTTGCAATGGAGGTGTGCTGCACCTGTGCTCTGAATAGCTGTGGCTCTACCCGGACAATTTCCTCCACCATGACCCTGAGCTCCTCCTCCGAGAACCTGGGGTGTCTTTGCCGTGCCATGGGGTGGTGTAGGTGATGTGTGGGGTGAAGTGTGTGGTGATATGTGTGCTGATATGTAGTGGGGTGTTGTGTGAGGTGCGTGGAAGTTATGTGGGTGATGGTGTTGTGTGCCTGTGGATGCTAGTATTGTTGAAGGTGGTGTCTCTCTCTGTGCTTCTTTCTCAATTGTTGTCGTAGGGGTTTGTGGGTGTGTCTTTTATATTGTATTGGGTGTATGGGAGTGGTGTGTGTATGTTTATCAGGTGTGTGTATTTTGAATTGTCCAATGTGGCTGTGTTTTGTATGTGTGTTCGTGTATTTTGAGCGCGGCGGTGTGTACCGCCAATGAAATACCGCGGTTGAAAGACCGCTGCGTGGATTCGTGTGTCGTGATAGTGTGGGCGTATTCCTGTTGGCGTGACGGTGGAGGTTTTGTTTTCGCCAGTTTATCACTGACTTTTGGTGTGGGGGACTTGTGTGGGTGTCTGAATTTTGGCGGATTCCGAAATGTGTGTCATAATACCTGTGGCGGATTTCCGCGTCCGCAGCGGTGTGTTGGCGGTCTTCTGTACGGCGGTAAGCTTCTTTTACTACCAATGTTGTAATGAGGGCCTTTGTTTTTTCCTGACAATTTTCTAAACTAAAATCCTCACTCAACGTGTCTCAGTCTGGGTCTCAAGAAGGAGATTTTGACCTGGCCCTGTTAGAGACATATTCTGTCAAACAGCTGAAAGGGTTCTGCAGGGAGATGGGAGTACCCACCCAAGGGGCCTCCAGAAAGGAGGACTTTCAAATGGCGCTGAGGGCCTGGGCAGAAGCCCATTCAGAGGAGGATGCTGAGGAGGAGGAGCCAGAAGATGGCCCCTCAGAGGATTTTTTGCCATCAGTGGATGATGTTACCACTGCAATTGTGCCCCTTGCCAGACCAGGGAGCAGTGTCTCTGATCAAGGCCTGATCGCAGAGGAAAGGAGAGAGGACAGGGAGTTCCAATTGCAAATGGCAAAATTGAAAATTGAGGCTCAACAGGAGGAAAGGAGGGCAGAGAGATAAGCACAAGCAGCTGAGAGAGCCTTGACTGAAAAGAATCTATTGTTGGCTCATGAACTGAGTCTCAAGGAGCTGGATCTTAAGGCGAAGCAGTCTGAGTCCAGCAGTACTGGTGGCAGCACACAGGCAGGTCCTGCTGGAGAAAAGAAGGTTTGTATACCCAAAAATGTGGTGCCCAGTTTTGTGGTGGGAGATGACATAGATAAATGGCTAGCTGCTTAGGAAGTTGCACTATGGGCTCATGAGGTTCCTGAAGGGCAATGGGGTACAGCTATGTGGGGTTATGTGCCAGCAATTGGAAGGAACACACTTCTCACATTGGACCCAAAGGATCAAAACACATACTCACACATGAAAGCCATTTTACTTGCCAAGTTTGGGCTGACCCGTGAGAAATACCGTCATAGGTTCAGGGACAGCACCAAACAGTCCACACAAACATGGGTAGATTTCTTTGACTTTTCCAGTAAGGCACTGAATGGACGGGTGTGGGGCTGCAAAGTAGATCATTACACAGGATTGTATAATTTGATTCTGAGAGAGCATATGCTCAGTACTTGTTTTACAGAGTTGCGCCAGCACCTAGTAGAAAGTAAGCTGACTGATCCCAGGAAGCTTGCTGAGGAAGTGGACCTCTGGACTAGAACCAGAGTGTCCACAAAGGTATCTGGAGGTGACACCCACAAAGGTGGTCAGGTTTCCCATCAGAAGAAAGAGGGGGGAGAAAAAGTTAAAAACAAGGAGTTCTCAAAAGGCCCCCAAAATAGTTCGCAAGGAAATAGTGGTAACCAGTCCCAGTCTGGTTCCAAAAGGAAAGGGTTTAATGGCCATAAGACAGGGATTTTTGTACCCCAATGTGCAGAGCACAGTAAGTATGGGCACTCTGAGGCTGACTCTAAGTCTCCTAGGAGGGCGCAGTCCCCAAAAGTAGGGCAGACACCTGGGTTGGCTAGTGTAGCGCTCTGGAGGAGGTGGTCCCAGATATTTTTGGGGAACAGATAGAGGTGGCCCTAGTGTCCCTGGGAGATGCAGAGATGGTGCCAAAAACCCAAATGCCTGCCAATACTTGCAAGTATAGGGAGTGGGTCACCCTCAATGGGCAAAGGGTGGAGGCTCTGCTTGACACAGGAGCCAGCATGACTACTGTCAAGGGTCAGCTGGTGTCAGCAGAGCAGGTCCTCCCAAATACATTCCACCAAGTCATAGTCGCCGACAATCGTGAGAACCACCTACCCGTAGCTCTGGTTCCCTTAGAATGGGGGGGGAGGGTCTCTGGTACTCTAAAAGTAGCTGTGAGACCTGTCATGCCTCTACACTGTCTGTTAGGCAACGACCTTGAGCACACTATCCGGAAGTAGGTAGAGGTAAGGTCTCACTTGGAGATGTTAGGATTGCCTGAGTGGGTCTGCATAACCACATGGTCCATGGCTGCCCGGGAGGGAAGTCAAGGGTGTCTGAAGCCTGGAACCCAGGGCCAGACAACTGCCAAGAGGAGGGGCAAGGGGCGGGGGAAACCGGTCCCAGAAGTTCCCATAGTGGTTGACGGGGTTCCTGAGGAGGAGGCCCCCGAGCTAACTTGGGAAGGCATTGCCGCCCTAGGTGACCTACCTGAACTTGCTGGCTGGCAAGTTGAGGGTGGGCCCACCAGGGAGGAATTCTGAAAAGGAGCAGAAAGAATGCCCCACTCTAGAGGGCATGAGAAAACGAGCCTCAGCCCAAGCATCAGGTGAAGCCTCTGGCGATCAACATATATATTGGGAGAATGATCTCCTCTACAGTGAGCCTAAGGTTCCGGCCATTGAGGCAGCACGTGCGCTGGTGGTCCCCCAGTGTTATCAAACCTTCCTACTGGGTCTGGCTCACGACATTCTCCTGGAAGGACATTTGGGGCAAGACAAGACCTTTGCCATGCTTGTCACCCACTTCTATTGGCCCTGAATGAGGACAAACTCAGATGTGTTCTGTAGGTCCTGTCCTACCTGCCAGGCCAGTGGTAAAACGGGGAAGAGGGTTAAGGCCCCCCTGATCCCACTTCCTGTCATTGGCACCCCCTTTGAAAGGGTGGGCATCGACATTGTTGGTCCATTGGACCCCAAAACTGCCCTAGACAACAGGTTCATCCTGGTTTTGGTGGACCATGTCACCCGTTACCCAGAGGCAATCCCTCTGAGGACCGTAACGGCACCAGTGGTGACCAGAACTCTAATGGGGATCTTTACCTGTGTGGGATTCCCAAAGGAGATCGTGCCTGACAGAGGCACTAACGTCATGTCTGCATACATGAAGTCCATATGGGATGCGTGTGGTGTAACCTACAAGTTCACCACACCCTATCACCCCAAATCTAATGGTCTTGTTGAGAGATTCACAAGACCTTGAAAGGCATGATCACCGGCCTCCCTGAGGCGTAAGTGGGACGTCCTCTTACCATGTCTTCTCTTTGCTTACAGAAACGTACCCCAGAAGGGGGTGGGGTTCAGTCCGTTTGAGCTTCTTTATGGGTAGCCTGTCAGGGGACCCTTAAGCATTGTCAAAGAGGGGTTGGAGAAAGCTCCAAAGGCACCCCCTCAGGATGTGGTCAGCTGCATGCTGGCCCTCCGCAACCAGATGCACCGCTTCTGGAAAACGGCCAAAAGTAACCTTGAGGCCAGTCAAGAGGTAATGAAATGCTGGTATGACCAGAAGGCCACCCTGGTAGAGTTTAAGCCTGGAGACAAAGGCCCGTATTTATACTTTTTTAGCGCTGCATTTGCGTCGTTTTTTGACGCAAAAACGGCGCAAACTTGCAAAATACCATTGTATTTTGTAGGTTTGCGCCGTTTTGCGTCAAAAAGCGGCGCAAATGCGGCGCTAAAAAAAGTATAAATACGGGCCAAAGTGTGAGTAATGGAGCCAGTAGAGCTTGGAGCTCTCCAGGACCACTAGTCTGGCCCATTTGAAGTGAAGGAGCAGAAAGGGGAGGCACTTACCTAGTGGACCTCCAATCCCCTAGGAACCCCCAAAGGGTGCTCCAGGTCAGCGCAATGAAGCCTCACTTTGAGAGGACCGAAGTCAACATGCTTCTGGTGACAGATGAGGGTATGGAGGAGGAGAGTGAACCTCTCTTTGACCTCCTCTCTGCCAAGGAAGGTGATGGGTCAGTGGAGGGTGTCATTTTCTCTGACTCCCTGACCCTAGACCAGAGAGGCGGAAGCTACCAGTTACTGGAGCAGTACTCCTCCCTGTTTTCCCTCACCCCTGGACTCACACACATGTGTGTCCATGATATTGACACGGGAGACAGTCCCCCTGTAAAGAACAAGATTTACAGGTTGTCAGATAAGGTGAAGGCCAGCATCAAAGAGGAAGTCTCCAAGATGTTGGCTCTAGGGGTTATTGAAAAGTCTAGTAGTCGCTGGGCCAGCCCTGTGGTGCTGGTACCCAAGGCTGCTGCACCTGGTGCCAAGCCAGAACTCCGGCTCTGCGCGGACTACCGGGGTCTCACTTCAGTCACACGGACTGATGCACACCCCATCCCCCGAGCTGATGAGCTCGTAGACAGACTAGGCACTGCCAAATTCCTCAGTACTTTTGATCTCACATTAGGGTACTGGCAGATCACCTTGACTGAGGGGGCTAAAGAGAGATCAGCATTTTCCACACCTGAGGGCCATTACCAATTCCGGGTGATGCCCTTTGGGTTGAAAAATGCCCTGCTATCTTCCAACGATTGGTTAGCGGGGTCCTAGCTGGCAAGGATGCTTTCTGCACAGCCTAACTGGACGACATTGCTCTCTACAGTGACACCAGGGAGAAACACCTGCTCCACCTCAAGGAGACACTTCAGGCTCTGCAGCAGGCAGGCATGACCATCAAGGCCAGTAAGTGCCAGATTGGCAGGGTTCAGTGGTGTACTTTTATTTTTTTTATTTTTTTATTTGTTTCTACATTTTTTAAAGATGAACATACAACAAGAAACATTCAGTTAACAGAACAACAACATCAATATATCACTTGGTCCCCTGTTGTATAGCAGTATCCGATACGTAGCTCAGAACAGCCACTAAATTTCACTAAATGTCACAGAGATTGTTAACCCTATATCCATCCAACATAGTAACATAGAATATCATCAACAGCATTGTGGTAACATTAGTTATCACAAAATCAGGGATAAGTCTAATTTAAACAGGCGTTCATGAGCAGTTAAAGAAATAACATATCAGCGACCAAGAGGAAGAAGATAAAGAAGAACGGTAAGAGAGGAGACGCAGGAAAGCGATGAAATCATTCATTTATACATAACCATATACATAACCACCTTGCCGTAGGGAGACAGGCATAGAAGGTAAAGTGACAGTGGGCGTAGTCAATTGTGGCCACGTCCGCAACCTCATAAAGCAGACTCCAGGAAGGAACGCAGCGGAGCCATATATCCCTTGGTCGTGAACACTCAGGGGCCAGCTCCCAGAAGATCATTAATTGTTCTTGACAAAATGCGGTATTTCGTAGCCAGTCAGATCCGTGGGGAGTGCAGCCGTGGCCCCAGCACATCGCAACCCTGCGCTTCGCCAGGGTTCCGTGGTGTACTTAGGACACCCAGTAGGTGGTGGCAAGGTGCAGCCCCTCCAGGCCAAGATTGATACTATCAAGGCCTGGAAACCATCTAGAACCCAAACCAAGGTGAGAGCCTTCTTGGGCCTCACTGGGTATTTCCTCAGATTTGTCAAGGGCTATGGAACCATGGTGACACCCTTGACAGAATTCACATCCAAAAGGCAACCTAGGTTGGTGAATTGGATGGAGGCTTGTCAGAAAGCCTTTGACTCCCTGAAAGAAGCCATGTGCATGACATCAAATCTCCGGACTACTCCAAGGAAATTATTATGCAGACAGACGCTTCAGAGCATGGCGTAGGGGTGGTCCTAGCACAGCTAAATGAGGAGGGTCTAGTACCTCTTTATTAGCAGAAGACTATTACCACGAGAACAGAGGTGGAGTGCTATTGAAAGAGAAGCATTCACTGTGGTTTGGGCACTGAAGAAGCTGAGACCATACCTGTGTGGGACTCACTTCCAGGTTCAGACAGACCACAGGCCCCTCAGATGGCTCGTGTATATGAGGGGTGATAAGCCTAAACTCTTGAGGTGGTCCATTTCCCTACAGGGGATGGAATTTACGGTAGAGCATCGCCCGGGGATTGACCACACCAACGCTGATGGTCTCTCCAGAAACTTCAGCCTTAGCAATGAGAGCTCCCAGGAGGTTGGGTAGCTCTCCTCACTTTCAGCTGGGAGGACACATGTTAGACCTGACAGCCTTAGGGTGGTCACCCCTAACTTTTTGCCTGCTTCCCTCCACTTTTGAGATACTGTTTTTGCTGGTTTTTAGACTCTGCGCACTTTACCACTGCCAACCAGTGCTAAAGTGCATTTGCTCTCTCCCTTTAAACATGGTAACATTGGATCATACCCAATTGGGCTATTTAATTTACTTATAAGTCCCTAGTAGAGTGCACTATATGTACCCAGGGCCTGTAGATTAAAAGTTACTAGTGGGCCTGCAGCACTGATTGTGCCACCCACTTAAGTAGCCCCTTAACCTTGTCTCAGGCCTGCAATTGCAAGGCCTGTGTGTGCAGTTTCATTGCCAATTCGACTTGGCATTTAAAAGTAATTGCCAAGCCTAAAAGGCAGGTCATGTACCTGTGTAGTTTACATGTCCTGGTAGTGTAAAACTCCTAAATTTGTTTTTACACTGCTGTGAGGCCTGCTCCCTTCAAAGGCCAACATTGGGGCTTCCCTCATACATTGTTTGAGTGGTAGCTTCTGATCTGAAAGGAGTAGGAAGGTCATATTTAGTATGGCCAGAACGGTGATACAAAATCCTGCTGAGGTTGGATTTAATATTACTATTTCAGAAATGCCACCTTTAGAAAGTGAGCATTTCTCTGCACTTAAATCTTTCTGTGCCTTACAATCCACGTCTGGCTGGGTTTAGTTGACAGCTCATTGTGCATTCACTCAGACACACCCCGAACACAGGATACTCAGCCTCACTTGCATACATCTGCATTTTGAATGGGTCTTCCCGGGCTGGGAGGGTGGAAGGCCTGCTCTCACACAAAGGACTGCCACACCCCCTACTGGGACCCTGGCAGACAGGACTGAACTGAAAGGGGCCTGGTGCACTTATAAACCACTCTTTGAAGTCTCCTCCACTTCAAAGGCACATTTGGGTATAAAAATAGGGCCTCTGCCCTGCCAACTCAGACACTTCCTGGAGAAGAAACCTGAACCAGAACCTGCATCCTGCCAAGAAAAACTGCCTGACTTCCCAAAGGAGTCACCTGACTGCTTTTTGAGAAGGACTGCTGCCTTGCTGTTGCCATGCTGTCTTGCTGCTCTCTTGCTGTGCTGCAGAAGTGCTATCCAAGGGCTTGGGTAGAGCTTGCCTACTGTTCCCTGAAGTCTCAGGACCAAAACGACTTCTCTCCTGCAGCTGAAATCCCTGTGCAGCGAAAATTCTATGCACAGTCTGCCAAAAACGACGCACAGCCTGCTCGCGGTGAAAAATTCACTGCACGCCAAGACCGGAACGACGCAGCCCGACTTCGCAACAGAAGATCGACGCAGCGTCAGCGACCCGACCGGAACTTTGACACCCGGCCCTACTGGATCGACGCAAGCCGACTCAGAACGATGACGCCCGACTTCCTGAGAGGAATCGACGCAGCACCTGCCATGCGGAAAAAAATTCCTTGCATCGCCCACCGGAATCGACGAAGTACCTGTGACTTCGCTCTGCAAGCCCAAGATTCCACGCATCGTCCCCTAGACATCTGAAAAGCCTGCAACCCGAAGAGGATCCAAGCACGCGCGCCAGAAATCGACGCAACGTCTTCCCCGCATGGAAAATAACAACGCAAGTCTGTGTGCGAATGGGCGAAACCGACGCACACCTACCATTTTCCACGCACCTCCTCCTCTGTGGTACCTTGCGAGGATTTTTCAATGCAAACCAGGTACTTTGTCCTGCAAGAGACACTTGTTCTTTCTAGGAGAACTTAAGACACTTTTTATTGCTTTTACAGTAATATTTCAATTCTAAGACACTTTATATCACTTTTAGTGATATCCCTACATTTTCTTATTTCATCTTTAATCATTTTGACCTGCATTTATCCAGATAAATATTATATATTTTTCTAAACACTGTGTGGTGTATTTTTGTGGTGCTATATTGTGTTATTGTATGATTTATTGCACAAATACTTTATACATTGCCTTCTAAGTTAAGCCTGACTGTTCAGTGCCAAGCTACCAGAGGGTGGGCACACCATAATTTGGATTGTGTGTGACTTACCCTGACTAGAGTGAGGGTCCTGGCTTGGACAGTGGGTAACCTGACTGCTAACCAAAGACCCCATTTCCAACAAGGATGTGTTTCATTAAAAAAATTGACATTTTTATTTTCACTTATGAAAAGTAGGCAGTGGTCCATATGACCACTGTCTGCTCTTATAGACTAGTTTTATAACCATTTTCAAAGGGGAAGGGACCCCTTGGGGACCCGATCTCATTTGTGAGTGGGTTACCACCAACTAGAAGTTGGGGTTAAAATGCAAATGTTTTGCAACCGCATTCTGGTTGTAAAACATTCATACATACCACTGTGATTCGATATTAGAAAAGGATACCATAAACACTCCTCATCCCAATATCAAATCGCAAACCCAAATTTCGATTTGGTAAAGGGTTGCTGAATTACGAATAGGGCTTTGTACATTTCAAAAAGCCTTTTTGCAGTCACAAGAAGGCCAATTCTGTGAATCAACATGTTTGCAACCACAAAAATGCTTTGTACTTGTGGCCCGTAGACGGCTACTTTCTCAAGCTTTAGATTTGAAGAGAATAGTTCCTCTTTACTTTCTAGCCCCCCCCCCCCCTTATTAACCCCTCCTCCCTCCGTCCTGATGGCTTAACTGTTGCGGACAAACTGTCTTTGAGCAGAAAGTTTAAAGATTTATGTTTCATTTGATATGTAAATGATTCTTTGCTTACACTGTGCCTCATAGATAGGGTTGAGAGGGTTGCACCGTCGTAAGACAGTGCAAGCCGATCATAATTATGCCCCTACGTTTTTTTGCGTATCTGAACTTCAGGAAATAGTGAGCGGGGATTGCCTCTACAGGGAGTGCAGAATTATTAGGCAAGTTGTATTTTTGAGGATTAATTTTATTATTGAACAACAACCATGTTCTCAATGAACCCAAAAAACTCATTAATATCAAAGCTGAATATTTTGGGAAGTAGTTTTTAGTTTGTTTTTAGTTTTAGCTATGTTAGGGGGATATCTGTGTGTGCAGGTGACTATTACTGTGCATAATTATTAGGCAACTTAACAAAAAACAAATATATACCCATTTCAATTATTTATTATTACCAGTGAAACCAATATAACATCTCAACATTCACAAATATACATTTCTGACATTCAAAAACAAAACAAAAACAAATCAGTGACCAATATAGCCACCTTTCTTTGCAAGGACACTCAAAAGCCTGCCATCCATGGATTCTGTCAGTGTTTTGATCTGTTCACCATCAACATTGCGTGCAGCAGCAACCACAGCCTCCCAGACACTGTTCAGAGAGGTGTACTGTTTTCCCTCCTTGTAAATCTCACATTTGATGATGGACCACAGGTTCTCAATGGGGTTCAGATCAGGTGAACAAGGAGGCCATGTCATTAGATTTCCTTCTTTTATACCCTTTCTTGCCAGCCACGCTGTGGAGTACTTGGACGGGTGTGATGGAGCATTGCCCTGCATGAAAATCATGTTTTTCTTGAAGGATGCAGACTTCTTCCTGTACCACTGCTTGAAGAAGGTGTCTTCCAGGAACTGGCAGTAGGACTGGGAGTTGAGCTTGACTCCATCCTCAACCCGAAAAGGCCCCACAAGCTCATCTTTGATGATACCAGCCCAAACCAGTACTCCACCTCCACCTTGCTGGCGTCTAAGTCGGACTGGAGCTCTCTGCCCTTTACCAATCCAGCCACGGGCCCATCCATCTGGCCCATCAAGACTCACTCTCATTTCATCAGTCCATAAAACCTTAGAAAAATCAGTCTTGAGATATTTCTTGGCCCAGTCTTGACGTTTCAGCTTGTGTGTCTTGTTCAGTGGTGGTCGTCTTTCAGCCTTTCTTACCTTGGCCATGTCTCTGAGTATTGCACACCTTGTGCTTTTGGGCACTCCAGTGATGTTGCAGCTCTGAAATATGGCCAAACTGGTGGCAAGTGGCATCGTGGCAGCTGCACGCTTGACTTTTCTCAGTTCATGGGCAGTTATTTTGCGCCTTGGTTTTTCCACACGCTTCTTGCGACCCTGTTGACTATTTTGAATGCAACGCTTGATTGTTCGATGATCACGCTTCAGAAGCTTTGCAATTTTAAGAGTGCTGCATTCCTCTGCAAGATATCTCACTATTTTTGACTTTTCGGAGCCTGTCAAGTCCTTCTTTTGACCCATTTTGCCAAAGGAAAGGAAGTTGCCTAATAATTATGCACACCTGATATAGGGTGTTGATGTCATTAGACCACACCCCTTCTCATTACAGAGATGCACATCACCTAATATGCTTAATTGGTAGTAGGCTTTCGAGCCTATACAGCTTGGAGTAAGACAACATGCATAAAGAGGATGATGTGGTCAAAATACTCATTTGCCTAATAATTCTGCACTCCCTGTATGTGTTTCCGGCTTGTTCTCTCTAACATTCACCCATTAACTGGCAGAAATGATTCCAAGTTATGTGGTAACTTGACACCTCGTACATGAAAACAACAGTCTCTCTTCCCGTTATGATACGGATCTCCTGATATTCACTTCTCAGTGTGAAGTAATTGATGGCGCATTTCCTTGAAACAAACCTTAGTCAGCATTGCACAGTTCCTTTTACCTATGATCCCACGCCCACTGTGCCACTCCAGTTATTTTGACTGCATCAGTTCATTGTTTACTTGAGAACGGCAAGGAAAAGGCAAACCGCTGTAACTCTTGTCTAGCTACTAAAACCATTCGTGCAAGTAAAAAGAATTGGGGAACTTCCTTAAAATTATTTTTTTTAATAGAAAGTCCGCATCAGAACAAAATGAACTTCGGAAGTCCGACAATCGTTTTTCTCATCTTTCTCAAAGACCTCTTAACAGGTGAGTGCTTTTGTGGGTTACTGTATGTTATTTTGCCTTGTCTTGTGTTGTGTTCAGAATTCGTATACCTGTCTTCCTCTCATTGGCAACCAGGACTATTTGCGGCTGTTTTGGCCTTCCTTGCTTTTATATTGTGTATGCTGTTTTAGGCCTGCCTACTGCACATTTCATGACTATATGTGCATGCTTTGGTAACTTAATTTCCACTCTATGCCATTGCAGTTCTCTTTGCTTATTGTACTGTCCTATTAAAACCATTTGGGATGGGGATTGTGGTGCATTAGACAATAAAGAAGTAAGCTACTGAGTTAAAATATGTATTTTGTCTGGTCTGTGCATAACTTATGTAGTGCATTGTGGGGGATCATCTTAGTATAGTATATGAAGCATTTGAGAGATTGAGAAGGAGAACTTTGACATTTCTATCAACTCCCAAGTGTGACTGGCCGCCCATTGACTGGCAGGTCACTGTTTTACTCTAAAATGGTTTTCGAATTGCCGAATTGCCGAATTGCCGAATTACGAATAGGGCTTCGTACATTTTAAAACGCCTTTTTGCAGTCACAAGAAGGCCAATTCTGCAAATCAAAACATATTTGCGACCACAAACAAGCTTTGTACCTGAGGCCCTTAGACGGCTACTTTCTCAAGATTCAGATGTCAAGAGTAGTTCCTCTTTACATTCAATCCCCGACCCCCTTATTAGCCCTTCCACCCCTCCGTCCTGCTGGTTTCACTGTTGTGGACAAACTGTCTTTGACAGTTATAAATACTTGTCTTTTATTCTATATGTAAATGATTATTTGCTTACAATGTGGTGCCGTACCCTGCAGTTTGATGCAGCAGTGATCAATGCGCTCCCTGCACATGTACTGATGTGAGGCAGGGATCGTCTTCAGTACTGCTTTCTGCAATGTGTGGGTTCTGTGATTTTAGCCAGCATTCCAGAGGTTAGTCATCGAGCGAGCAAGCACATAGATCAAACCAATGACAGGCACCGGGGCTCTTTCAAAATGCAAGCAGTGGGTCTGTTCAGTTTTATAGTAGCATATATAACTACTCCACTGCTCACGCTTGAGGAGGTTTACACAATGGAGTGCAGGAAGTGTGGGCAGAAGCAGTATAATATTGATCCAGGACTAGAGGTGATGGAAGTAATCTCCATGTGAAAATCAGACTCGGAAATGCTTATAAAATTGCTGTGAATGAGGCCTTGAATGAGACAATTGGTAAAACACAAAAACTGGATCTTAGCTTCAACGAAGATTCAGGGAAGGGTCTCAAAGCGAAAAATATTTAGGGTTAACAGCTCCTACAGCTTCTAGAGCATATCAGGGAAAAGCTTAATTTCTAATGCTTGCATCAGCAAGAAGAGGAAGAATTTTACATGCAATATACCTCTGCAAGAGTTGGTAGAATGTCTTTTCATAATGTGAGAAAGCACATTATCACAAAAGAATAGATGGAATTTGACAAGTGTTCCTTCCTGAGATTTTCCTCTGAGTTACTGCTTGGAATGCTTTGAGGAGGAGTTCCTAAATACCCCAAATGTGAATTCCTTGCAGGCGAGCATGATGACGCACCCTTCATGCATGGCACAGATAAGAAACTAGTGGAATGTACTATACAAGCATACACTTCCTCACATTTTTCATGAGGACTGAAACATCTGAGGCTCATAGACACTCCTGAAGGATTGACAGGTGCAGAACGATTGTCACCAGGATGCTGATCCATCACACATATTAGCGAACATGAAATTATTGGTGCAGTTTCTCTCAGACTCCATGATACTGTGTGGTCTTCAGGTACAGTGACATGGGCATCAGTAGCTTGGGAAAGACTTCAGTGGCTGAAGTTGTGGAAATTGGATCCTCCACAGAGCTACCTGTCCATCATCTTCCTTTTCTAGATCCGTATTGTTTGACACAGTTCTAAATCATTTTCTTTAGAATTTGGCAGAGGAAAGAAAAATGCTTCAGTCATTCTGAGTTTCAATATAGGGAAATTCTTCCTACAGAATAAGTCACTGATAGGGGAAAAGGCTATCTCCTTCACCAAGCCTTAAACAGCACTAGCGTGGTGGTGACATCATACCATGTAGTGGTCAATAGCAGTGAACAGGTCCTTTTCACCCTGTGTCACTGGATTGAGGCCTACAAGCTCACCCGCCTTTATAAAATTTCTGAGGAGTAGTGACTGCACTGGATGTATATGTGGGTGAATGTGTGCCTGAAAAAGGTGCATTACAGTGATAGAGCAGTACTGTGTAGTACATGTAGGACTAGTGCATGTGCTGAGTGTATGGATGTCTGAAAAGAAGACATGACATGCAGGGGCACATCTACCAGTGGTGCAGCTGCTACAATAAAACTGGAAAGAGGGCTGAACTACAACAGCCACTTGCACACTGAGAGGGCACCTAAATAATCAGGCTAGAGTTCCTAATAATGTGAAGGAGCATTAAAGAGAACTTTACACTTTGTTTTTTTTGGTGTCACATTTGCAGTACATTCACAGATAGAGGTCAAATGTCAGTCTAATCCTCTGACAAATTGCTGCTTATTCTTTTAAAATTAAGACTAATGTTTACTTTTCTTTCACTCACTGCAAAGCATGAGGATTGTGTAAAGTGAACTATGTAAACACCTTTCTGGTGTGAAAGGAAAGGCTGTAAGATGCCATTTTCTTCTACACATTACCCATATTTCAAGGCAAGCAAACAGGAAACGCACATTAAGGGTCTCATTCCAACTTTGGCGGAGGGGGTTAATCCGTCCCAAATGTGACGGATATCCCGCCCGCCGTAGTACGAGTCCATTATATCCTATGGAACTCGTAATACGGTGGGCGGGATATCTGTCACATCTGACACGGATTAACCCCCTCCGCCATAGTTGTAATCAGGCCTTAAGTATTTTTTCTAATTCTAAAGTGTGATGGAAACAAAGATTTTAATATGGCTGAAACAAATCAAGACACTTTACTTGGTGATGCACAAATGACACATATTCAATGAAACCCAATTGTCATACATTATCATTCATGGGCTATACAGTTGTATCAGTAAAATTGTATGCCTGTGTAAATTTAGTGGTAATTTCATTGGACAATGTGCTTTCTCTAACTTACAGTGGATTCCACATCCTGCTTTAGTATTATAACTGTGACAGTGTGCTCCTAACTGCAACACGGGCTACTTACCAATCTCCTTCTGAATGGGCGTGGCTCATTTGAAACACTTGTTCTTTGGGTGATGCTTGGATTTTTCAGAATCCCTATGCTTTCAGGGATGAAGCATTCATGGCAGCATCACCAGTCTAAAAATTGTTCCAGCACTGCTGTCTATTAGGGACTCAGGAGCTCTTACAGCTCTGGGAGCTTAATGTTATCTCAGTTTGATTAACTCAGCTACAGAAGTCAGACTTTGGGCAAAATAATCTACTGAAGCAGCTGTGGGCATTGCAGTGGACTCATTGCATGCACACTGAATGGCTGAGCAGGGCGCTTGCTCACTTGTGTAAATGCAGAGTGTGGCATTCAGCCCTAGCTGCCTGACACCATCAGATGTAAAAGAAGATATGCCATGCTGCTAGATGGCTTCTGAAGGCAATATAGTCACAGTAATCACTGTGTTCAGCCTTAAGAGTGGAAGGCAAACGGTGGTAGTTTGTAAAAAACATTGCTTACTTAAGAAAGAGTGGTGGCACTGGGAAAATAAATGATTCGATTAGTGTTTGTTTTATTTTATGCTACAAAAATGTACAAGTAATATTAAACGACCTCTAGGGGCTGCTAGTGTGCAATTGTTCCTTATCAAACCCAGAAGCATGAATAGATATCCCTCTGAGACACGTGGAAACCACCTAGGAGCTCACAAACAAGGAGTTGCTCTCCAGGACAAGATAGTGAGAGTGGGGGACTTTTTGAGCAGCTATTATACACAGTACTGTAGTAGAGGTGGGCGAGCAAAAAAATTAAGTGTGAGAGCAGACTTAAAAGTCTATCTGCTTCCCACTCTGACAACAATGCCAGTTGCGACTTAAGACAAAGTCAGTTGTCATCTGCACCCTATATGTGGACTGTGTTCTTATTTTATATATTTATAGGGTGCAGTATTATAGCCCAATACAAGAGATGTCTGCATAGCACAGATCCTCACAGTAATGAAACAAAAGGAGGCATGATAAAATAAAATAATTGCCTTGAATCACACAATTTGACCATGTACCCAAGCCATGATTAATCACAGGCTTTCTAATCTCACATTGTGTAAGTCAGCCACTAGACTGGTATTCCTTTCTCACTCCTTTTTGACATCAAAGTTTAATGCTTTGTCTTTCATTCTTGGTGCATGAGGTTCGAGCATGGGTAGCAGGTAGAAGCCGCAAGAAAGCTCAGCTCATTTTGGGCTCGAGTGATCAAGAGACTCCCAAACTGGATCAGAGCTTAACATCTGACTAGAGCCTTCAGTGGCTCACTCACCTCTACTTTACTCTGGTTATTGTGTGCTTGAAATAAGCTTAGGTGCTGTTGCCATTGTGATACCTGTTTTGTATGTGAGGGTGTATTAGCTTCCACTGCTGATGACCATCTTATACCTATGATGCACGTGAGGGGGAACCTACACTATTGACAAATGCTTCCCATTTTGTGTGTGCATTTAGGCACATACTTGGACTGCTGTTGCAGATGGTGTCCATGTCCTTTTTATGCAAGGGGAACTTGCATTGTTTCTGACCCGATCAGAATGTGTTCTATGGGCATGAAGGAAGTGCATAGTCCTGTCTAGTGCTCTACCTTTTTGTGTGTGGAAATCTTGCTATGCATGCAAGTGAAGCTTGCAGTCATACACCCAAGTGCTGTTCATTACACTCATAACAAATCTGAAATGCTGCTTGTTCATTGTATCCAAGGGTAGTGTAAAATGGTGCTGCCTAGTGCTACACTTGTTCCATGTCTTTGAAAGAAGATTGCAATGATTGGTCCTGCAGTACCACACTTATTCCATGTCTTTGAAGCAAGCTTGCACTGGCGCTGACGTACCACACTTTCTTCAACTTGTTAAGGGAAACGTGCACTGGGACCAGGACTCCTTGTACTCCTGATCCCTGAGCTCTATATATTTCTGCATGTTTTAGGACTGACCAAAAGACTGTTTTTCTCTTACTGCCTTCATGTTTCTCACAACTAGTTCATAATTTTGCTTAGAGAACGTGGGATTTAGGTAAGCCAACTTCCGTTATTCATCGTACGGAGTGTCATTCACATATTCGTTGAGGCCATAAAAACAGTATCCATACAACTGGGCAGTGGATCAGCCGCCCTCTTCAGCTACGGACTTTGTTGCCAATGTTTGTTTCTACCTATTAGACAATTGCAGGTCTTTAGGGTGTCAGGTAGTCTGAGTAACAGTATTTTGCCTACTTACTCTGTTACTGTGCATACAGAGAAGTCAGACCTCAGGACCTATTGCCTTTGTTTCTTCCCCAGCATCTCACCTGCAAATAAGACTAGTGCTATTTGAGTAGTGACAAGACCAGCAGCTCTACTACCATTGTTACAGAACCACAACTATATTACGCAGAGCACCAGGCATCACTGCTGCAAGTTTCAAAGCCATGCCACCATATTCTGCTTATTCTGGTTTTTTTACTGTTTCAAGATGGCACACCGGTGCAAAGCTGTACTTTAAACATGTTTAATTGAAGCATATGCTGTTAGTTGGCATATTTTGTCTGTTGTTGTTCTTTATTTTATTTTAGCTACAAGGAAATCCTACACTACAAGGAAAACCACCACCATGTTTTTAGAAGGCAAATGGAACTGTGATTTATTATTCCCAGACTGTTCCCTACAAAAGTCCACAAAGATCAGGCTCACATAGTCTGCAGCGCTGGTCTAATTATGGCTTATGGGAGATTAGATAACCTCAATGGGCATTAAAGCTTTAGTGTAGATAGCTTACTTAAAGAGCTGTGAATTACTCTAGTGAACCAATGCACCAGATACTCATCCTGGGTCCCCTATGGCAACATCTGTCGAAGCTCTTCTCCGTCTTAGTGAATGCTGCACCTGTGTGTTAGCCATGTGCTTGAATGAGTCCATGAAAACCACCATGTTTTGTGAGTGGATTGTGAGGAATGCGACTGTGTGAATGTAGGGTTAACATTGTCTTTTGTGAGTGCAGAGTAAGTGGTTTACAGGTTAAACATTGTGCCTGTGTGAGTGCAGAGTGAAACATATACCTGTTTGAGTGCAGTGTGAGGGATGTGCTCATAGGAAGGCAGCAGTGAGAGTGAGGTCCCTGCATCTTAGTGTGTATGCACTTTACAATGGCTAGCCCTAATGCTTTTTAAGACTTTGACTTACAGAATTGCAGCCCAGGGATTGTGTGTATGACTATGGTCATGAGTTTTAATATGACAGTTGCAGACTCTGTCAAAGGAGGTTAAGAAGTGTCGGGAAGGCTGACACTATGAAATGTTACTTTAGTTAGTGGGTCTAGTTAGGTTGTTTGCATGAGGGTCCATTGCAACCTAGCTATACCACTGATGACATAAAAGATATAGGCCCTTATTATGACCCCAGTGGTCTACTGACCGCCAGGACCACTGTGGCGGTTTCACAGCCAACAGGCTGGTGGTAAAGACTGCCCCATTATGAGTGTGGCGGGTTGGCCTCTGCCAATCTACCACATCTCCGCTCATACCGCTAGGGTAGTCGGAGCCGCTGGGCTGGAGATGAGCATCTCCGACCTGTCGGTCCACAGAAGTCTGTCGGTGAAATTAGGAGCCGCCTTCCCACCAGGGTTTCCACGGCGGTAGCACTTCCATGAAAACTTTGATGGAAAGGCTACTGGTGACACAGAATCTTTTCCCTGTCAGTGGCAGATGACTCCCCCACCCTCCTGCCGCAATCCCCCCTCCAAACCCCCTACCCCCACCCACCTCCAGGTAGATCGCCCTCTTCCTCCACCCCCTCCATGAAGATCTGCTCCCTCCTCTACCCCTCCCCACATACATGCACACGCACACAGACACCTACACGCACCCCTCACACATTCATTCGCCAACACTGACATACATGCATTCACTCACATGCATTCATACACGCATTCACCTCAACACTCATACTCGCATTCACCACAACACTCATATTCGCATTCACACACCCATACATACTTACATTCATATATGCACTCACTTCTACATTCATACAGGCATACACACATAGATGCACACACGCAGACAGCACCCACTCACACACGCACATACTCCACCCCTCACCCTCCCACCCCACTCCCCTGACAGACGATTGACTTACTTGGTCCAGGGAGGAGGTCATCTGGCAGGGAACGGGCACTTCCACCTCCAGCAGGCCATATTATTGCACATAATACGGAGGGCAGAGTCCTTCTGGTGGGGCAGGGCCAGTGGTGGACCGCCCCAGCGCCTCCGCCTGCCATCACGACTACTGCTGGATTCCCACCCAAAATGTGGCGGAAATCCAGCAGTACCCGTAATATGGTAGGCAGAAGACCACCAGCACTTGCAGTCCTCTGGCGCCCGTGGTTTTGGACGTCTTTGAAAAAGACCGCCAAAGTCATAATGAGGGCCATAGTGTTATGCAGTACATGTGCAACGAAAGCATGTGCTAGATGTATGTGTGCTTGAACTGTGTTATGGGTCAATCAGCTTTGGAGTTTTGCCTGCTGTGACAGGCTTCCTCACAAGGAGAAAGGAGAAAAAGAGAAGTGGAAACTTCAAAAGATGCAGAACTCCAACTTAAAACTTCAAGACTCAGACTGTAAATTATATTTGGTGTCTGGAAATGGACTATAAGAAAGGGAGGTTGAGACCCCAAACGTTGTCAACTGCCAAGCAGCCAAATGAGTTGTGTGAGAAGGGAATAGCTGAAAGCCGCCCGCCTGTGACAAGGACTAGGGGCCAGGGCCTGCTAGTCTCCATGCTGAGTGAGGAAACATCACCCAGGGAATCCCAAGATCACGTGCCCTGGAGCACTAGCACCTGCCTACTTGCCAAGACCAGTGTGCCCTGTGAGAATAGGGAGTCCATTGGAGGGAGGTCTAGTGGCGAGTCCTTTCGAGAGGATTTGCTGAGTGAGGTGTAGGGAGAACGGTTATACGTCAATTCGGTTGTTGCTAGGGGTGGGTAGAATATTCTGTTCCACCTGGGGAATTGGCAGAATTTTGGTGACTCCACTCACTCTTGCAGCCAAATTCCACCAATCATTGTATGGTGGAATTTTTTCTTGAGCACGGTTCCAGATTTGTAAGTTAGTGAGAACAAGAGACATTTGGCAGCCCCTACTGGAATTTCTGGTTGCTAGCAGGACATTTAGGCCCATATTTATACTTTTCAACGCAAAACTGCGCTAACGCAGTTTTGCGTCAAAACAATTAGCGCCGGCTAACGCCATTCTGAAGCGCCATGCGGGCGCCGTATTTAATCAATGACGTTAGCCGGCATTAGCCGCCGGCGCTGCCTGGTGTGCGTGGAAAAAAACAACGTACACCAGGCAGCGCCGGCGTAGGGGAAAATGGAGTTTGGGCGTCAAAAAATGGGGCAATTCAGGCTGAGGCAAATTTTTCGCCTCAACCCGATTTGCGTCATTTTTTTTCACTCCCAACCCCCATTGAATTGACTCCTGTCTTAGCAAAGACAGGAGTCATGCCCCCTTGCCCAATGGCCATGCCCAGGGGACTTATGTCCCCTGGGCATGGTCATTGGGCATAGTGGCATGTAGGGGGGCACAAATCAGGCCCCCCTATGCCACCCAAAAAACAAAACAAAAAAAAACCTACCTGAACTTACCTTAAGTTTCCTGGGATGGGTCCCTCCATCCTTGGGTGTCCTCCTGGGGTGGGCAAGGGTGACAGGGGGTGTCCCTGGGGGCATGGGAGGGCACCTCTGGGCTCCTTCAGAGCCCACAGGTCCCTTAGCGCCTGCCTTTTGCAGGCGCTAAAAAACGGCGCAAAAGCGGCCGTACGCCATTTTTTTTGACCCGCCCACTCCCTGGCGTGAATTTTGCCCGGGAGTATAAATACGACGCACATGCCTCGGAGTAAATTTTTTTGACGTGAACGCCTACCTTGCATCTCATTAACGCAAAGTAGGTGTCCACGCTAAAAAATTATGCAAACTCCATGGACTTTGGCGCTAGACGCGTCTAACGCCAAAGTATAAATATGGAGTTAGTTTGCGTCGGAATTGCGTCAAAAAAAGCGATGCAATTCCGGCGCAAACGGAGTATAAATATGCCCCTTAGTAAGGTTTTTCAAACACAGGTGGTCATGACTGTTCATGGTCAAAAGACTACCACTCAAGTAAAAACTCTGCTTGAGCTGCAGCATAATCAACTTGAGTGGCTGCCCCTTCTAGTGCACTGTGTGGTGCTGTTTGTGCTGATTTTCCAGCGTAGAACACACTACTGGCACTAAATTACAATATGAGCAGCGTATCATGCCTATTTGTGCCCATTGACTGAAGTCTGCAGAATCTCGCAGCAATTGTATGTAACTCAGTGGAATTCCAAAGAGTCAAATTCCACGAGCTTGTCCACCCCTAGTTGTTGCCTGTGTGCAGGAATGATCACGCAACCTCTGTATACTAGGAGAGGACCAGTGTGATCTAAATCATATGAGGAGGAGCCATGTGGACTCACACCGTCTTGCTGCTCTGACTCCTAGAGGGGGCCACTGTTGAACTTATTGGGCCAAGAGCTTGAGACTTGTGTTTGCTGTAATCTGCTCCCAGATTGTGAGTAACACGGCAACCCTGTATGCCAGAAGGGGCTGCCAGTTCCACTGTGGCCAAGTGTTCTGAATGTGGCCCGGAAGAGAGGATTACTGCCATAACCTGCAGGTCAAGCCCACAATCCGCACCTGACTGATTCCCCAAAGATTGCAGGGATGCTGCCGAAGATGTTGGACACTCACTGGAGCTCCAGTCCGCAACAAGAGAATCTGCCTAAACCCATTAGGGGAAGAGTGATTTACCTTGTGTTATTGAGTAGGAGCAACTCTGATCTCTGGGTGAACCGGTAGTGTTGTTCAGAGGAGAGCGCCTGCTCCAGCCAGGTGCTTCTGTTACAACTGCACGCAGCCCGTGTTCACTGAACATTATCTGGACTCAGGAGCATCCATGGAAGGGGGCACCCACTACCCCACTGAGCACTTTCATACTGCCAGAGTGGATAAGAATGGAACTCAGCCTTTGGGACCCTGGGTGACTCACTGCTCATGGTGGTGCAGCACCATAGACACTTTTGACTAATAACTGAGGAGTCACAGAGGAACCCTTGAGTAAAGTCTACCAGTACTCATTCCTTTGATGTGGCCTCCAATGAATGGAGAATAATGCCAAACACTTTATAAAGAAGAGGATGAGACATGGATTTGTCTGACAACTACTAGAGCCCAGACCTTAATGGGAGTGTGTTGTATGCACGTGTAATGATAGAAATAAAATGCTTATTTTTTGAGTAAGCATTTGACTGGGTATTGATTTATTTTTTGTACCCTTTGAATTGTGAGTTGTTTTCACTTACCTGTATCTACATTTCCCTCTGATGTCTCTGAATTTAAGCCACAATGTTAAAGGCAGTGTCTCTCTGACCTTGGTATGTACACTTGTGTCTGGTGGTTGCGTTTTCCTACTGACTGGTGCAATAGTAATGATCAACTCATGTAGGTTTAAAAATATATTTGCTGGCAGGCAGCAACTTTATCCAGCTTCGACCACAAAATCAAGCTGTGTCGCCAGGGAACATTACACATATCAACGATGTGTTGTATATTCTTTTATTACTGTATGGTCTCTGTTAGAAATGCAGTCACTGGTTGGCAGTCTGTTTGCACTCTGTCCAAGCAGGGACCCTCACTCTAGTCAGGGTAAGGGAGTTATACTCCTAAAACAACCTATGCTCACCCCCTTGGTAGCTTGGCACAAGCAGTCAGGCGTATCTCAAAGGCAATGTGTAAAGTATTTGTACCAAAACACACAGTAATACAGTGAAAACACTACAAAATGGACATCACACCAGTCTAGCAATATTTATCTAAATCAAACAAGACCAAAACTACAAAAATCCAACATACACAAATCAAGATATGAATTTTTAAAATAAAAGGAGTCTTACTCCATATAAAAAATTTGAAACTTTTTTACACAAAGTACCTGGTTTGCATCAAAATAATGCTGAATGGGCGAGCGTGCATCCGATAAGTCAGCAGTGCGTTTATTCCTTACTTGCAAGTGAGGCTGTGCGTCCTTTCTTCTCTGGTCGGGTAGGCAATGTGTCATTTTTCTTTCCCACAAGAGAGCAATGTGGGCAGGGCACCTCGGATCCTCACAGGTTCACAATGACTTTAACGCCCAGTGACTATGCGTAAGAAATCCAGACGCATAGTGATGGGACACTGTGCTGCATGGGGTTTGCATAGTTTTCAGCAGCCGCAAGTGGGTGTTGCTTCATTTCTCCAGCCATGATGCAGGTGATTAGTTGAAATCAGCCACGAGGCGAGTGGCATGACGTTTTTCAGCCGCATTGCAGGTGGTGAGTTTAAATTGTCCCTGCACGGCTCCCTGTGCGTGGATTTCCATCCTTGTTCTACCAGCTTCACCTTTCAAGGGCCCAGGGACTGGATAGGGCACCACTTGGCACGGCAGGAGTTTCAGCAGAGAGTCCAAGTGCTTGCAGAGGAAGTCTTTGATGGCACTGAGACTTCAAAACAGGAGGCAAGATCAGTCCAAGCCCTTAGCGATTCTTCACAAGCAGGAATATCCCACAAAGTCCAGTCTTTGTCCCCTATCTCAGGCAAAAGCAGCAACTGCAGGATAGCCCAACAAAGCACAGTCACAGGCAGAGGCAACAGTTCTTCTCAACTCTTCTCCTAGGCAGAGTTTCCTCTTCGTTCCAGAAGTAAATCCAAAAATCTGGGGTTTTGGGTCCACTACTTATACCCCCTCCTGTCTTTGAAGTAGGCAAACTTCAAAGGAAAGTCTCTGTTGTTCACAAGATCCTGCCATGCCCAGTCCTGACCCCAGACACACTCCAGGGGGTTGGAGACTGCATTGTGGGAGGGCAGGTACAGCCCATTCAGGTGTAAGTGACCACTCCTCCCTCCACTCTAGCCCAGATGGCTCATCAGGATATTCAGGCTACACCCAAGCTCCTTTTGTGTCACTGTCTAGAGGGGATTCACTAACAGCCCAACTGTCAGTCTGACCCAGACAGGGAATGCACAAGCAGGCAAAGTCACAGAATGGTTTAACCCCTTGGGTGTCGAGGATGAGGTGGTTACGTCCGGTGGTGTGGCACTCAGGCACCACGGACGTAACCACCTCGTCCTGGACCCTAGTGCTCCCCGTGGGCATCCCACTCCCCTCCCACGGGCAGGGATGGAAGGGGATTTGCTTCTTCTTCCACCTCCGAAAGTGACGTGTGATGACGTCAGCACACGATCGCGTGCTGACCTCATCAGAGGTCACCTCATGCTTCCAGCGCGATGCGGAAGAGAATGCAAAGCATTTCTCTTCCACTCGGGAGGAGGGGGCAGGCAGGGACATCAAAAGGAAGGAAAGCCTTTTCCTTTCTTTTGATGTCATTCTGAGCATTTCTGCAGCCCGATCAAGATGTGATCGGGCTGCAGAAATGCCCACTAGGCACCAGGGATTTTTTTTAATTTTTGTTTATGTATAAGGGCACTGGCCCCTTGGCCAGGGGCAGCTCCCCAGGGGGGCAAGCTATTTTTAGGCCTTTTCTGCCCTCCCGGGTGCAGATTGGCCTAATATAATTAGGCTGATCTGCACCCGGAGGGGGGCAGAAACCCTAGACACTAGCTATATATATTTTTTATTTACATTATCTTTTTTATGTATGGGGTGCGACCCCTTAGGCAAGGGTCGCTCCCCTGGAGGGAAAATTGTATTTAGGCCATTTCTGCCTCCAAGGGGGGCAGTTCGGCCTATTTTTATTAGGCCAATCTGCCCCCAAGGGGGGCAGAAACCACTAGACATCAGGGGATTTTTTATTTATTTATATTTATACATAAAGGGAGTGGCCCATGGGCAAGGGCCACTCCCTAGGGGGGCAAAATAATTTTAGGCCTTTTCGACCTATTATAATTAGGCCGATCTGCCCCCGGGGGAGCAGATACCGCTAGACATCAGGGATATATATTTTTTTGTTTACTTTATTTTTTTATTTGTGGGGAGCGACCACTTAGGCAAGGGTCGCTCCCCTGGGGGGCAAATTGTATTTAGGCCATTTCTGCCCCAAGGGGGGCAGTTCGGCCTATTTTTATTAGACACCAGGTATTTTTTTTTATTGATATTTACACGTAAGGGGAGCGACCCCTTGGGCAAGGGCCGCTCCCCAGGGGGGCAAAATATTTTTAGGCTTTTTCAGCCCCCGGGGTGGGGGGTAGAAACCCCTAGACCCAAGGGATATATATTTTTTTGTTTATTTTATTTTTTTATATGTGTGGAGCGACCCATTAGGCAAGGGTCACTCCCCTGAGGGGCAAATTGTATTTATGCCATTTATGCCCCCTTGGGGGCAGATCGGCCTATTTTTATTAGGCCAGTCTGCCCCCAAGGGGGGCAAAAACCACTAGACACCAGGTATTTTTGTAAAATTTATATTTATACATAAGGGGAGCGGCCCCTTGGGCAAAGGCCGCTCCCCAGTGGGGGTAAAATACTTTTAGGCCCTTTCTGCCCCCCCTGCGGGCAGATCGGCCTATTATAATTAGGCCAATCAGCCCCGGGGGGGCAGAAACCCCTTGAGACAAGGGATATATTTATTTTGTTTACTTTATTTTTTATATGTGGGGATTGACCCCTTAGGCAAGGGTCGCTCCCCTGGGGGGCAAACTGTATTTAGGCCATTTATGCCCCCCTTGGGGGCAGATCAGCCTATTTGTATTAGGCCAACCTGCCCCCAAGGGGGACAGAAACCACTAGACACCAGAGATTTTTTTACATCAATTTCATGCAAGGGGAGCGATCCCTTAGGCAAGGGTCACTCCCCGGGGCGGGGGGGGGCAAATGTATTTTAGGCAATTTCTGCTCCCCTTGGGGGCAGATCAGCCTATTTCTATTAGGCCGATCTGCCTCCGGGGGGGGCAGAAACCACTTTGGCACCAGGGATTGGTGTATGTGTATGTGTGTGTTTTGTTTGGGTGGGTAGCCCCTTGGGCAAGGGTTTCTCCCCATGGGGGCACATTACTGTTGGCCATATCTGCCCCCCTTGCGGGCAGATCCACCTAGTGTTGCAAGGCCCATCTGTCCCCAAGGGGGGCAGAAGCCCACCAGAGACCCGGAAAGATTTTTGTTTTCAAAATAAGAAGGTGGGGGTATGGCTATACCCCCACCCCAAATAAATGGGGCCAAAGTTGTTCTGCCCACCAGTGGGCAGATGGGGCAATTACCCCCGATCCACACCTCGGGGTGCAGAAAGTCTACTAGATGCCAGGGAATAAATCAAATTAAAAAAATAGTGTGGGGGTGGCTACCATCCAGTATGGGCATGGTTATGCCCCCACCCCAACCAGTCTTTCAGCTCTCCCCCCACACACTAAAACATCTTAGCCCACAGCAAGCAAGAAGACATTTGATTATTTTTGGTTTTGGTTTAACATTTGGGCCATGAGAGCTTGGCTAACTCTCAAAATTGTCCCACTTGGAATGGTGAAGGCTGCACTTTTTGGACTTTGGGACGCTGCCATGTTGAAAAATCTACGGGACCTAGACACATCTGAAAACTAAACATCTGGGTGAGTCCAGAGTGGTATGCTTCACATGCACCAGCACCATTTTCTTACCCACAATGCCCTGGAAACCTCCAACTTTGCTGGAAATCACGCATTTTTTCAACATTTTTGTGATGGAATTTTCCGGAATCTGCAGGAATCCACAAAATTCCTACCACCCAGCATTGTCTCATCCACACCAACAAAAACTCTGCCACACTTGTCAGCCTAAAAATGTTTTTTTTCAAACTGCCGTTTTGGACCCGCTTTGGTTCGCCCTCAATTTCGATATGTTTTTGGCTCTTCCCTGTCACAGGTCCACCTACACAAGTGAGGTATCATTTTTATTGGGAGACTGAGGGGAACGTTGGGTGATAGGAAATTGTCCCGGTGCGGTGATCCCACCCAGAAATGTGGGAAAAATTAATTTTTTTAGCTAAATTTGAGGTTTGCTGAAGATTCTCGGTACGAAAACATTGGGGGATCCACGCAAGTCGGACCTCCCTGGACTCTCTTGGATGTCTAGTTGTCAGAAATGTTTGGGTTTCCTAGGTTTACCTATATGGCTGCCGAGCCCAGGACCAAAAACGCAGGTCCCCCCCGCAAAAACAGGTAGTTTAGTATTTGATAATTTTGATGTTTCCACATGGTGTTTTTGGCCATTTCCTTACGCGGGCACTAGGCCTACCCACAAAAGTGAGGTACCTTTTTTATCGGGAGACTTGGGGGAACGCTGTGTGGAAGGAAATGTGTGGCTCCGCTCAAATTCCAGAACTTTCTGTCACCAAAATGTGATGAAAAAGTGTTTTTTAGCCAAATTTTGAGGTTTGCAAAGGATTCTGGGTAACAGAACCTGGTGAGAGCCCCACAAGTCACCCCATCCTGGATTCCCCTAGATATCTAGGTTTCAAAAATACACAGATTTGGTAGGTTTCCCTAGGTGCTGGGAGAGCTAGAGGCTGAAATCTACACCTAGACACTTTGCAAAAGACACGTCCAATTTCTATGTAAAAGTGTGATGTGTCCATGTTGCATTTCCTGTTGCGAGCATTAGGCCTACGCACGCAAGTGAGGTACCATTTTTATTGGGAGACTTGGGGAAACACAGAATAGCAGAACAAGTGTTATTGCCCCTTGTCTTTCTCAACATTTTTCCTTCCAAATGTAAGTCAGTGTGTAAAAAAGACATCTATTTGAGAAATGCCCTGTAATTCACATGCTAGTATGGCCACCCCGGAATTCAGAGATGTGCAAATAACCACTGCTTCTCAACACCTTATCTTTTGTCCATTTTGGAAATACAAAGGTTTTCTTGATACCTAATTTTCACTCTTTATATTTCAGCAAATGAAATGCGGTAGACCCGGTATAGAATGAAAACCCATTGTAAGGTGCAGCTCATTTACTGGTTCTGGGTACCTAGGGTTCTTGAGGAACCTACAAGCCCTATATATCCCAGCAACAAGAAGTGTCCAGCAGACATAATGGTACACTGCTTTCAAAATCTGACATTGCAGGAAAAAGTTACAGAGTAGAGCGTTGAGAAAAATGGCTGTTTTTTTCCCCTCAATTTCAAAATTCTTTTTTATTCCAGCTGTTATTTTCTGTAGGAAAACCTTGTAGGATCTACACAAATTACCCCTTGCTAAATTCAAAATGTTGTCTACTTTTTAGAAATGTTTAGCTTTCTGGAATCCAAAATAGGTTTCACACCCATTTCTGTCTCTAACTGGAAGGAGGCTGAAAGTACAAACAATAGTAAAAATGGGGTATGTCCCTGTAAAATGCCAAAATTGTGTTGAAAATTGTTTTTTCTGACTCAAGTCTGGTCTGGGAAGCTGGTGATTGTAGCACCACAAACTCTTTGTTGATGCCATTTTCAGGGAAATAAACACAAGCCTTCTTCTGCTGCCCTATTTCCACATTTGTTTTTTTTTTAAAAACAAAATGTATGCTCTATTTTAGCTAATTTCCTGGTCTCCTTCAGTGAACCCACAAAGTCTGGGTCCCTCTATAATCCCTAGAATGTTGGAAAAAAAGGAGGCAAATTTGGCGAGGGTAGCTTATGTGGACAAAAAGGTATGAGGGCCCAAGTGCAACGTGCTACAAATAGCCAAAAAAGGCCTGGCACCTGAAGGGGAAAAGGCCTGACAGCGAAGGGGTTAAGCAGGAAAATGCCCTCTTTCTAAAAGTGGCATTTTCAAACTGAAGATTTAAAAAACAATTTTACCAAAAGATGTATTTTTAAGTTGTGAGTTCAGAGGCCCCAAACTCCATATCTCCATCTGCTCTCAAAGGGAAACCACTCTTTGAGGATATTTAAAGGCAGCACCCATGTTAACCTATTAGAGAGATGGGCCATTCTACAGTGAAAAACGAATTTAGCAGTATTTCACTGTTATGACATGTAAAACACATCAGTACATGTCCCACCTTTAAGATACACGCCACCCTGCCCATGGGGCTGCCTAGGGCCTACCTTAGGGGTGCCTTACAATATAAAAGGGAAGGTTTGGGCCTGGCAAGTGGGTATACTTGCCAGGTCGAATTAGCAGGTTAAAACTGCACACACAGACACTTAAGTGGCAGGTCTGAGACATGTTTTCAGGGCTACTGATGTGGGTGGCACAATCAGTGCTGCAGGCCCACTAGTAGCATTTGATTTACAGGTCCTGGGCACCTCTAGTGCACTTTAGTAGGGACTTACTAATAAATCAGATATGCCAATCATGGAAAGTCCAATTACACATACAATTTACACAGGGAGCATTTGCACTTTAACACTGGTCAGCAGCAGTAAATTGCTCAGAGTACCAAAAACAGCAAAAAGAGTCCAGCACAGAGTCAAAATATGAGAAACAAAGGCAAGAAGACAGGGGAGACCACATCAAGGATGCCAGGTCTAACAGTCTCCATACAACATACCTCGCTCCTTATTTCTTGACAGTTGTTTACAATTTGCGGATACTCATGGATTTATACATGTTAACAACACTTACTGGAACATGCATATGTTGGTGTTGTAAGATGTTGGTGCAGCACAGTGCTTAATTTGAGCGAGTCGTTTCAGGTGAGGGGCACCGGCACTTATTTTTGGGGGCCAGCACTTATTTTTCTGAAGCAGGCATTTACAGTGGCCAAAATCCACATATGGGAAAAACGGAGGAATAAAAAGACATAAGCGTCACAAAAGGAGAAAGCACAAAGCTGAAGAGTGAGCTGGAAGGGCAGGGAGTGACTATACATGGATTAAAGAGGACAAAGACCACTTTAGGATTACACTGCCTCAGTAATCTGTACTCGCATGTTTAATTGCAACAGTCAAGTGTTTCAGAGGAGAGCTTTGGGCACCAGCTTTTTATTTACAAATTAAGCACTGACAGTATTTTCACATAAGTCATAATTGGGTGGTATTTATCAGGTGCTGTAAAACTGCCAACATTTACAGGGCCACTTGTAATGAGGGTGTAAGAAAATATGGGTAAACTTATCTTTAACTTTCTGGAATTTTTTATTCTCCCCTTTTTATTCACTCCCACTTCTCCATTATATTGCTTTCCATTTTTTGTTGAAAGCTATCTTGCATTCGATCGGTTTCTTTTCTAAACGTCTTTTGATATCTTCCGGAGGTAAGGCCAAACAAAGTTAGGGTAACTCTGCAGAAAGGGGACATTTCCAACGCAACCCAACAGGGCTAACCATGGTGGTCATGGCCAGGCAAAATCATTGTCCGTATTATCTGAGGAGTTGCAAGTTACCTAGGGCTATGTTGTTGACCAAAATGCCAAGATATTTCACATTAAACATTAGACACTTAAATCCATAGCTGTCTACAATGTTTGCGTGGTGCACCTGTTCAGAGGGAGGATTGTACTTTTGGCCCAGTTAATTTAAGTCTCTGAAAATGAGGAAAATGAGATCAAATTAGAGAACAAAATTCCAGGTCCTTTAAGGGTGAGCAGAATGTCATTCTAAAACAGTGTGATCTTTGAGTGCTCAGGGATGTAACTACTGAACAAATCAACTCAGACTACCTAATTTCGAAATATTGGGACTCCAATACAAGTAAAAATAGTAAGGCAGAGAGCCTTCAGCTATAACTTGTTCCTCTAAGGATGAGAAGTTTCCCAACATGAATCCTTGACAGTTACTTTGGGCCCATTGGTCCCAAATAAAGCCACTGCACTTAGGCCAAGAAATATAGACTGATACTGGCCTTTTCCAATGTTCGGAACAGGAACCCCAATTCAACACAGTTGAATGCTTCCTTGCTGTTCATCGATATCTTGCACTTCATTTCCCACTGAGCACCACAATGGTCGAGCATTGTCACTCCCACCTGTGCTACGCTGGCTTAGCTGCCCTCATTCCACCCTTGGTAGGGAGGTGTCCATAGCTGGGATTGCATTGTCTATAGAAACTCTTACAGATCCTCAGCTCCAAGAACTACTTGTTCTTCCTGTCTAAGGTCAGGAGCATAATTGGTTGTTCTAAAAGGCCATACCTTTATGGAGCACAGATGCAGGGCCATGCCATTTTTCGATTTACAGTAGTTTCCTGTGAAAATACATCTACCACGTAAATCCAGTGATAATTTTAAAGAAAGGGGCCATCCTACTGTCATGCAGCAGCTATGCTTGGAAGGCTTGGTAGCACAGGAAGCATGTTAACATAGATCTCAGGGTGATCTGGGATGATTCCATAGTACCCCGTTGGATTTCCAGTAGGTGGTCGAAAAAGTTCTTGATCAGTTCTGGTAAGAAGGAGGTCAGAACGGATGACATACTGTTGGGTTTAAAACCTTTTGTTATGCCACGGAGAAATAGACATAATTTGTGCGGCTGTTGTCTTCCACATTTATCATCTTATTTTGGTAAATGCAATAGTACTTGCCCAAGGTCAGAGCCATTATCATTGAGGTCCAATTGATTTTCCAATCTCCATTCTGATTATTCCAGTCTATGAAAGAAATCCAGGTCTATCCTCATTTACTTTGCTCAGCTGTTGTGGCCATAGTATCTTCACGATGTGGTGGTGATTAATTTTAGTAGCATTTCCAAGGTGAATTCAAACATCATGTCATTGTTGCCCTTTACATTACCGAAACAGCCTTTGAGAAAAGAATTGATAGGAATGAGTATGCTTTGGCATGAAGCAGGCAAAATACGAGGACAAGAACTGACTGTACTTAAGAGTGGTCCACCCCAACACACATAGCTAACTAAGGAGGGGAGGGGCGGGATAGGGCAGTGAGACCTTACTCAAGTCCAGTTCATGAACATCACCAAGATCATAACCATGTGTGGCCCCAGTTCATTCGCCAATGATGGGGTCAGTGGGTGCGGGCAGAGCACCTCTGACCCCATCTGTCCTGAATGAGTAATCCCATGCGGGCCTTGGTCATCTGCTGCTGCACCTGCTCTTTGTGTGTTTCCATGCTCTGCCACATCACCCCCACTTTGTGACCAGGTAGATGGAGAGTTGGGCAGATGGGCGGTTCACATATGTGCACCAGACTATAATGTGTTACTCATGCCCTTTTAGCAGCATTTTTCATGCGCCCGTCACAACCCCTGTACCTTGTTTGTAGACTGCACTCTGCATTGCCATCGACAGTGGCCACCTCTCAGTTGTCCACCTCCTTCATTAACTGATATTTAATGACAACCTATTGGTTGTTCAGGTGGTAGAGACCATGATGCATAACGAGCAAATCAAAGTTACTAAATATGTATTTTTATTTGTATAAGCTAATACTATTGACAGGAGGGAGGAGGGAAGTTGAAGGTAATGGTGAAGGTGGTGTGGGGGAATGACAAGATGTCAAATATGTCCTTCTTAATTTTTGGACAGGGAGAGGAGCGATGGCCACGTGTTGGCTGATTGAGTGGCAGGGCACATGATTATTTAATGAGGTTTGCATCTGCACTTCCATAGTGCTGTGCATTTGTGCACCACTTCTGCAGACTTGTATAATGGCAAGCTGATGTAATGCTTTACATCACTTTGCCTCACTGCACCACAACAACTGCCCAAAACCGTGATAAATAATCCCCTGTGTGTAACACACAGACCAGGGGTTTGAGGCAAGGAACCCTCTACCCCTGCACAGCTGTAGAAAGCAGGGTAGGTGATTCGGGGGAGATACATATCATATAATTGTTGATGAATATAATTGAATAACTGGGATGTTTTCCGCCAAGGGGTTCCTATTAGCATCATACACTATTCAAATGTCACTCTTATTGTCTATTTGATGTAATTTACAAGCTCTCATTGAAAAACATCTTCATTATTCGCGGATACCGATCTATAAATCTAACATGTTACAATCTAAATGTTATGCTGGTATTAGGTACTCTCTGTTGTATTCTCAGCAGTTCTGCATGTCTTTTTCACTTTAGAGTGGGTGCCACTTAGAATATGACTGTTCAAAAAGAAGAGTAGTTTACTGGAAGCTGCTGATCTGACACATTTCCTCTAAAGATAAATGTAGCTCAATGATTAAATCTACTTTCCTGCGACTTCGAATTTGGTTTACCCCAGAGAAAGATGAATATCACATTTCACAGCAACTATGTAATCAAAAGCTGATGATACAAATGGATAGTTTCACAGACCCCTCTATCAGCCATAAAAGGTCTCCAGAAAATTCAGAGCTCAACAGCAAGAATATTTCTAAATGTAAAGAAAAATGCATATCTGCCGTTCCCCGAGGGCTCTCCTTTGGCTACCAGCCACTAGAAGTTCTTCATTCAAAATTGTATGTATTACTCACAAGGTAATAAACAACAAAGTTACGAATTTCTCCAGATGAAAATTAACAAATACTCCCAACCTAGGAATTTACACTCTAGACCAGGACCAAAGTAACTTTAAAAAAAACTGTTGGTGGCACCTCTTTGTGCAGATTTCCAAATTATGGAACTTTCCCTACGAGAAAAGAAGAGCCATTGAAAACTATTTGTATTGTAGATGATTGTTTACGAACTATATTTTCCCAACCTGACCATCATGGACACCTTGATGTGCCATCCCTAAAAAATGCTGCTCTCCCAGAATAAAGCCTGGTCTGTATAAAAGCAGAAGCCCTTGTCAGTACAATATGCAACATCAGAATTAATCTTACCTGCAGACTGATCTTCCTTTTTCCTATTCTTTGTAATTAAATACACAATGGCACTACCAAACACCCAAATATTCTTATTGTTTTCTGCCACCAAAAGGCTCAAGGTTGAATTCTTCAAATCTACACCCATTAAGTTGCATAAATCCTCAGGCAAGCAAAAATTACCTCGATTATGGACGTAGAGTGCATACTATTCTCCATATGACCTGCTACCCTTATTCGACTCTGAGCAAAATTGCATGACCTAAATCGTCTCTTACACAAGATTGCATCTCCTCTGTCCTGTTTTTCTGTATGTGGTACGACCTTATGTACGAACTGCATTTTGTAGTCCGTTTAGTAGACTACAATAATTAGTTTAGTTGTGGTACAATAGTACTACTAGTGTAATATTAAACTCTATTCACAAACCTACATGCAGAGGTTCCGCATCTCCTATCTTTTTATCTGTGGAGAGTTGTCTGCTCAGATTGTGCATTCTCCACACATGTAAGGATACATTTTAGTAGTAACTGCGGGAGGGATAGGGAGGAGTGGCTAGAAAATGGGTAATACTTATTACTGAAGGGGAGAGGTTAAGGGTGGAGCAAGGAAGGGTTTAGAGAGAGTTGGGAGGGACTTATGGATGGTTTTAGACCTACCCACAAAAGAGTAACCTAAGGCTATACCCAAACTGCACTTCTAAAGTTACTACGATCCAAAAAGGAAGCAAAAAAGTAGGAAAATACTCCAGCTTAGAGCTAGAGTAAGCTCAGCAACACACATGGCCACTGTTACTACAACACCCTTCCAAAGAAGACAGGGGAGGTTGGGACTTAAAATAAAACATCCAAAGGAAACTATTACAAGACAGCAATATCATTAAGTATATTGGATAAAAAATTATGTTAACTTTTAAATTCAGAGCAGGTTGTTTGATTTTTAGATAACTATTTTCACATTAAAAGTATATGTATTTAGATTGTTAACTAGTCTAAATGTTTTATGCTCATTTTTTAACATTACTTCATATAGGGCTCTACTTTAAATCCCTTCCTGCATTACTTTCTTTACTAGGGTACTCCAGTATCAGAGGTTGGTCATGTGTTATGCTGGAGTTACTACTGCTCCTTTTTGGCAGTAGCAACTTACACTGGTAAATTTGGTACTACTTCCTGTTGCAGGGGTTGCAGATATTCAAGTCTACACTTTTGAGTATCTTTGCACTTGTAAATGATGAATATCAAAAAGTAGTAAAGTTACTCAAAAATGAGTAAATTACTCACAAGTGTAAGTTACCCTTGTGACTAGCCCCCTACTACTGTGCAGTGCCCAAATTGCCACTCATAGTCAATAACCCCTTCCTTCTGTAATTTGTAATCACTTGCCTGCAATCTAGCAATACCCTAATCCTCATCTACTCTATTTTCTAACCCCATCAATCATTCACATGACCTTACATACGCCATCCCTCCACCCATACTAGCAACCACAGGTAATTATTTTTGATTCACCTCAATCAAACAGGGTTGAAGAATGGAAAGGTTTCTTCTGAGAACACAAACTAACAACACTAACCAAAAGCCATGTACTTCACCACTAACCTTTCGTTCAGGAGTAGTGTGCTACGCTGCAGAAAGCACTTCAATGCCACATCTGGGAAAGTAAGTGGGAAAACGCACTTTATTTGCGGTGCAAAACAATAAAGATGTTGAAATAAAATAAGTGATCTGATATTAATCTTCAGATTTTAGCTTGTATGATAAACAGTAGAACTGGACCCAAAGTAGAATGGATGAATTACCTCAGAATTAATAAAATAGGCACAGTCGGGTTCAGGGTTATGGCCGGTTCCGAATTGTGGATGGCAGGCCTGATGCCTTTGCAGATAAAAATGGTACTTGGTATAGAAGTAATCAGCCTCACGTTTTAAAATTCTTATTACCCACACCATTGTGTCTGCTTGTGCGTCGACGTTCTGTCATCTGACAAGCTACAGAGGCTTCTGTATATCCTGAGCATGCTTAAATCGAAACTCTACACGCAGGAATGTAATAGTAGTGCTAGCTAGACATGCCGGACACATGGTGCCTAAGTGTGACCTTAAAACGACCACTGCAGGTACCAGCCAAAATTTGAAGAAGCCTGGCATGGTCTTTGATTGGTTTCTTCCCATCATTAATATTCTATGTACTTTTTATGCCAAGGATAAAAGCGTGGCACATGTTTTTCCTTCCTTAAATTACATTTTCAGTCCTTATAGTGTTTTCAAATGTTGCCATCCTGTCTGCTGTCTAATTTATGCCAGACAGATGGTGTCACGATTATACGCAAAATCACGAAGGGGGGGGGGGGGGGGCGGGAGGTTAAAGGTCGTAGTGTACAATCTCCCAAATATGTCCAAAACAATATAGAGTACAGTGTTCCTAAACAAAAAAAGAAAAGGTCTAGGCAACCAAGAAGATCGAGAGCAAAGCCCTCATGCATCAGAATGGATGACAGGCATCATCATCGGGAATTGCTCAACGTCAGGCCGGCACTGCAATGCCTAACGTGCTCCCAAAGAAGCCACTCACATTTGATCATTTTTACAGTGACATCTCAGAAATGGCAAATGACGTCATTTGACGGGCAGCGCTCCGGAGGTCGGATCCCCGGCTGAGAACTATTCTCTGAAAATATCCGAGCAGTTCTTTGGTTCGCGCTTCCTTTGGAGCCATCCCCCCCTAATTGGGGCCGGCCCCTCCCCTCCCCCATTTCGGAGATGTCACTGTAAAAATCATCAAATGTGAGTGGCTTCTTTTCTTGATATGAACTGGAGAAGCATCTCTGGTCCTGAAGAAGCGTCATCGGATCCGGCTGGACCAACAGACGCGAAACATGTCGACCTTTCGATAGAGGCACCACACTTTTTGGGACCCTCGTAGTCTATTTTGAAAGCCGTTGAGCATCATACTCGATTCTGGCTTTCTTCCTACATTTTTTATCTTGGTCGTCACTTCTTTTTTCTGATTAAAATGATGATGGAGTTTGGAAGTGACTAACCAATTTTGACCTATCTTTCTTTGCTCTCCCTTCCTTGGTCTGGTGGTGAGTTCCTTCCACTAGCCTTCATACTAACAATTCTGGCTGACAGCTCCCAGTTTGGGAGCACGTTAGGCATTGCAGTGCCGGCCTGACGTTGAGCAATTGCCGATGATGATGCCTGTCATCCATTGTGATGCATGAGGGCTTTGCTCTAGATCTTCTTGGTTGCCTAGACCTTTTCTTTTTTTGTTTAGGAACAGTGTACTCTATATTGTTTTGGTCACGATTATGCGGGCATTTGTAAGCTGAGAAACCTTTTTATTATGCCATTCCCTCAATTGCACCCATTTTTAACACATAGCCCCGCCTAATTGTGTATTGGAGAACAGACAGTGCTTACTTTGTGCTTGTTGTTTCCGGTGCTCAGCACCGGCACTTAATTTTGAGGGCCAGGGCTTATTCTTCTGTCTCAAGCATTTGCTGCGAGCAACAGACACACATGGGACAGACGGAGGAAGGGAAAAACGAAGAAGCATCACAAAGGGAGAAAGTAGAAAGCTGTAAGAGCTGAAGGGGCCGGCAGTGGCTTTATATGGATTAAAGAGGCCCGAAATGGCTTCAGGATTACGCCGCCTCAGTATTCAGTGTTCACACATTTAATTGCAGCAGCCGCGTGTTTAAGAGGAGGGCTTTGGGCACTGGTACCTTTTTTCGTTTTTCTGGCAGTAGGGATGGTAAATTATATTTGAAGTCTGCTTTATCTGTGGTTTTGGAGCTATCTAGCAACACACTATGGTTGCAAATAGTTAGCTTTTCAACTCTAAGAATGATCTCACACTTAACTTTCGAAGGTGTTGTGTGCGTCTAACTGTATTTTAGATGAAATACTTAAACCTTAGCAGAGCCTGATCTCTGATGCAGTGAGTAGAGGGGACCCCCCAAAAGTACATGGAGGGGGCCCCTCTGAACTCACTCAGGCGCTCTCACGCCAGGGTACTGAGCTGAGGGCCCCCCTGGAGCTTGAACTCCCCCCCCACCCTGCACCACGGGGGCTGCGGGGACCTTTGTTACGCCACTGCTCTGATGCCAATCCTCTCGAGTCTATAAAGCAAAATAGAATAGGAAACAATGCCGAACGCCGAGGACAAGTCAATCAACATCACCATAACAGGTGAGCTCTGGTCCAGATTTTCCTTTATGAACTCTGATACCTCAAGCAGGACAGGCTCAGTAATGATCCCTGTAGGAACACCCATTTGGAAGTCATGCAGCAGATGGTTGGACTCTAGGAAGTAAGATAGCTGCCTATTAACAATCTTCTGCATAAATTTAGCTGCTGTAGGAAGAAGGAAAATCCATCTAAAGTTGCTTAATATCTTAGGGTCTGCAGACGTTTTTTTAACAAAAGAAGCAGCAAAGCGTGCTTCCAGCTCTTTAAAACAAGAGCCAGGGAGCCATTCATCAATTTGTTTAAGAATGGATTTACAACAACAGCTTTACTGGCAATCAAGCTGAGCAACAGCTCCTTCTGCTGAGCCATACATGCTATTATGTCTTACACAAGAACCTATCATTTATTCATAACCCATCCTGCCACCTCTAAAAAAGTCTCACCCCAACTGTTACCACCCCCTTTTCCCTTAAGCACGGACATCACCCCAAAGTTATAACTTCCAATCTTCATGTATTCTCTTACGTGTCCATCCACTGTTTCTTGGTTGACTAGCTTGTCTGCCCCTGAACCAGGCCCACCTCATTGATTCCTTGCTCCATTTTTCTTCCCCTATTTCCTCTATCCCCTCGTTTCTCAATGTCTCAATGTTGTACCCTTCACACCGCCTCCCCCTCACATTATTGCATAACTTGCATCTAGCTTTTTCCTTTTTTGGCCCTGAACTAGAGAGGTGGTGGGCTTTTTCTTTTGATGCATGGTGAAAAGAGGTCCCCTGTGTGTCAAAGCGTGATGATGGGATCCCCCTCCCACAATGATGACTTGCAGTGTAAACAAAAAGGAGTTTATGACATTCAGCTAATTTTCGAACAACCATCCAAATATCCTGGTAAATGCAAAATCTGTTCTTTGGAATCCAACAAATAGTTTCTCTACTCTATCCTTCATTGTATTTGGTGAGATTACATTTTGCAAATATTTTCTGTTGTATTTTCTGTCCCACAAATATTTAGTTAGTATAAAAACACTTAGATTTTGCTTCAAAAATCCTCTTAGTTTGCATGTGATCAAATCCAATGAAAATCAAATCATGTGCTGCACCTCTTAAAATATTGTCGTCATCAATGTACTCGATATCCTAACTTCATGTTGTACTTATATGAAAAAAATGAAACTTAATGAATGGTTTAATAAAAAATATTTAGGCCCAGATTAAGAGGGCCTAGCGCCTCCTTGAACCACATTAGCATCATTTTTATGCTGTTGTGGCCCGGAGAGGCCAAACTCGCTACGCCTGATTTACAAAGTGGCGCAATGCATGCATTGTGGCACTTTGTAACCCCTTGCTCTACATTATGCCTTCGCAAGGCATAAAGTATGTAAGGGGGGCATTACCCCGTTATGGGAGTCAAATAAATGGCAAAAGAAATCTAAAGGATTTCTTTTCGCCATTTTTTGCGGCCTTTTTAACACCTGCTCAGAGCAGGCCTTAAAAGGTGGCACACCATTGGTTACAATGGGCTCTTATGTACTGTTCAGGGTTAGCGCCAAATTTGGCGCTAACCATGAACACTACATCAATAGCATCAAAAATGTTGATGCCACTGCGCCCTACCCTGCGCTATGGTGCACAATATTTTAAATAAGCGCACACATGGTGGCAGTAGGAGGGTGCTAAGGGGTACAAGAAAAGTGACACTGCACTGGAGGCAGCACCTCTTTTCTTAAATCTGCCCCTCAGTTTTTTAGATGTCATTATTGTGGCTGGAGACTGCTGGGTACAGGTCACATGACCTTCTGACAAAAGATGAACATTGGAGGGCATGTTAAGCTAATCGCAGTTATTTTTACAGCTAAAGACACTTTTTCAGTAACAACTGTTACCGCAGTCATCCAGCTGGACACCTCATTACACAGTCACAGTGCTGACTTGGCCTTTGTTTGGTGTTGGGATGGGCAGAAGGGTGGTTTCAATGTTCATGAATGGGGTAGTCCTTTTGTAATTTTGAATATTTCCTTAAGCTGGTTTCTGTGCCTCTGTTTGCCCATGTAGTACTCCATTCTGAGCACATCTCATCAGCAGAAAATAGAAGTATACAACTATTATTTTCATTGTAGTGTGCCCTCTATTATTTTATTGCAAACCTTGCTCCCTAGTTTTGATGTTTTGTTGTGTTTTTTTACATCATCAACAATTTATATAATAATGTATGCTGATGATTACTATTAAATACCTGAATTATATGTATGATCCATACCAACCTGGCAGTCACGTGCCTTAAAAAGCTATTGGCCCTTTAACTTTGAAGGCTAACATTTAAAGATAGATATCCTGTCCCCATTACTTTCTATGTGAACAATTATCACTTGATTATATCATTTGATTAGATCAGATTCTCTTGAGATGTGTTTAATCAAATGTTTTAGTATCTAATCACATGTTGCATTGTAATGGTTGGCTGGTAAATATTCACCCGATATTACTGTTTGTATGCAAAATCACCTTGTCCTTACTATGCAATTGAAAATGTAAAGCCTGGAATGGCATTTAACATTTAAGGCATCAAATGACTGCATCTGCGTGCTTCCCTCTTTACCAGGCTTTTTACCCAGTGCCTGATTTTTAAGTCGGGCGTGCAGGCACTCTGGCCTGTTGGAATCTATCTGTGGGCTTTTAGCCATGCCAACTGCACGCCCATCACTATCAATCGTTCATGGGCTTGTCTTTCAAAAATCCTTTTATCTTTGGTGAATGCTTTAAATTTGTCTCTCTTGGGGGAGTTTTGTTACGGTCTTGGCCATCAACCCTGCTATTTGGAGAATTGCACAATTGCCGATACGTTTGACTGCAGGGGAACTTATTTTTCCTTTTGTGTCTCTCCTTCTCGCTCATGCTCATGGCAACCATTGCGCTTTGAATCGGCTCCCTTATGTCAATGCTTTACTTTAGGAATTTACAACAAAATAGCTCTAACTCGAACAAACAAAAGACCTGTTACATTGCAAATGCTTGTACTAAGTTGAACTGTACCTAGTTTTTGCTGCACCCACTAGTCCCAGGTGTTGTAGAACAATACCACTTGCAATAGTTTGAAGTTTCACCATTAAAATGTGGGGTTTAGGATGGAACAGGGTTGACATTAAACTAGTGATTGGCTCATAAGTGGTGTTCTCAGTGAGAACTTTCTGTATATCAGAATACAGAATCAGTTAATAGAGTTGAAGAGTGGCATACTTTTCTTCAAAAATAAAATTTCTAAAGCTCCCTTCCAAGTTTGACGTAAAGTCCACAGAAGTTAACACCGATCATCAGTTAGGCTTTCCAGAATAGGGGAATAAACTGCCACACCTGAAATTATCAGATCCTTTTCCGCAGGTTTTTCATGACACTGAGGAGTTTAACAATGATATTTTCAGCTTTTACCAGGTGGTAAATATCTGTGGGCAGGAGCTGATGCAGGTCAGGGGTGTTCGTTCAAGAGCACGGAGGGCATATGGGGAGTGTCGAGGCTGTACCCTCTATGGGAGGATGCTGGTCTGTTCCCCCTTGGGTGCTGGAGGAGTGGATGGGGGTCAGCCTGTGCTTCTGCCTGCAGTCCATGCCCCTCTGCAACACACTCGTTAAAACTGGATTCATTGTTTCCTATGGACCAAGACATTTAGATGGCTGAAACACTGCACCAGTTTTAGTGTCCAGAGGGGTATAGCCCCCATGGATACCACTTTGGGCTGTTTTAACTGGGGAATGAAGAATGTAAAAACCTGTTATGTTGGGTAAGGCGGCAGGCCTAAAATGTGTTGCTTGCAAATCACTGTTTGCACAGTTTCCTGAATGGCAGTAAATGATACGCAATCTACACATGCCTAATAGACTTGCATGCACGTTTGTGCTTTTTTGCACCAGTTCTCCTTGTAGAGGCGCATAGTTCACCTGATGCTTGCTTTTTGAAACACCAATATCTTCCTCTTAATGCTCCTTAAATTCTTCCTGTACATTGGCCTCCAGATGAGGGGCAAAGAATAACTGCCATGAATCAGTGCATACTGCCATCAGTTCTAAATATACTTTCCTTTAATTGTAAAGGCCTAAAAAACTATTTCAACTGAAACAATATTCTTACCTATTTATCAACTAAAAAGCACGAATGGCGTGAATAACAAATTCTATCTCCTTTACAGGGGGAGGGGTGAAAGAATGTGACTTAGGGGGTTATTCTAACTTTGGAGGAGGTGTTAATCCGTCCCAAAAGTGAGGGAAAGTGACAGATTTACCACCAGCCGTATTACGAGTCCATTATATCCTATGGAACTCGTAATATGGCTGGTGGTATATCCGTCACTTTACCGTCACTTTTGGGACGGATTAACACTCCTCCAAAGTTAGAATAACCCCCTTAGTACTTTCAGGGGCCTAAAACGGTTCTATCCCATTTGATGCAAATAGGGAGGCGATAAATTCAGACCTGCGTGCTTCGGATATGGCAACAGGCGTAGATCGAACTCTAAACCCACAACCCTCGCCCACAAAAACGCATTGCCTGGCCCTTTGCTGCTGCTTCCCGTAGGTGGATCCGTAGCCTGTCCCCAGATTCTCTTGCAAGACGGCTTTCAGATGCCTCTTTCGCCTTCTCAACAAAGCAACCCTAGTATTCCTTTCTCCTGACTATGCAAGCTACTGAGACCAAACAAGATTGTTTAGTTCCCTGTTCAAATCAAGTAATGGGCGAGGGATCATTCTCTGGTTACTCTTTAATACACCTGATGAAGAGTTGGTTAACAACTGCTTCATAAATTTAGAAAAAGGCTGTAGTTCATTCCCTTCCAAATTACTTAGATCAGCAACCGCAGTTATTAAGGTCTCGGATAAACCCTCAACCCTTTTAAGGTCCTCCTTTTTACCGAAGACCGGAATTGACCCACCCAGCTTCCAAGTCTCTATCAGAGGTGGATGTGTTTCTAATGTGAAATTAAGCAAATTGAGGTTGATGTGAGGAGTATTTATAATCTTAAAATCATCCAATAAACAATGAGTATGATAGCCAATCACCAAATAATCTAAAATCGCCCTCCCCCCCGGAGGGATATGCGTAGAGGAAGGAAAATCAGGGGGAGGCCTTCCTTTAGCAATAACGCCATCATTTTTCTAAGAAGACTGAGTAAAAGTTTCCCTCTTTTATTAGTTCTTATCGACGGAGGGAAAACGCAGGCTAGTATTTGCAGCACAGCTTCTCTCTCCGCCTCCCGCATTTGGCAAGCGGCATGATTAGATATCTTACAGTTTAGGTCTCCCACTAAAACTTTAAAGGGAGGAAGCTCGTTGTCTAAAGCATTTTCAATAGAGGCAAAAACCTTTTGTAACAGAAAATCATAAGCTGTCTCAGGGGGAACATAAAAATTAATTAATAACAACGAAGTAGAATACTGAGTTGTATTATGCAATTGAAAGGTTAAGGCCATAAAAAGATTACTTGGGTCTTTATAACAAACAAAATCCCATTTAAGCATACTGGACAATAAACAGGCTACCCCCCTCTTTCGCATGCCCTCTTTGGGACGTTGAGGCTTTGCAATCAATAACAAAATAGCCGTCCCATAATAAATCTATGTCAGACCAAGTTTCCTGGAGGCAGATCAAATCAGGATTTAACTGACTGAGTTAGAATAGCTTTTCTCTGCTACCTTCTACTCCTGCTACATTCCAGGAAATAATGTTTAGGCCTCTGCTAGTTAAAGTATTGGGATAGAAACCTAGAACCCCGCGCCTGATTAAGGACACTCGGGAGCCACCCCCATTCATCAAAACCACTAGAGTTTTGTTGCTTCGGAAAAAAACAAAGGCCCTGCAGTAGCACCTGCCTAAAATTCCCCATTAGGGACACTTTAAGAGCATGCAGATCTATTCTAGAACTAATCATAGAATCTTCAATGTGATTAAAGTGCTCACGGGATAGAGGACCGTTAAAGGCCTGATTGACTGCCTTATCTCCTAGAGCACCAACATGATTCAGAAAAGGAACTACATCAGTCCCTCTACATTGCAAGAAATCAGCATTTTGTAGAACCAAGTTCGCCGACCACACAGAGCGAAATGTGACCCTAGACTTAAATCCTACATTAGAAAGCAAGAAAACAAGAGCAATGTCATCGCTTAGGATCTTAGCCAATGTCCTGGACTCTGAGAAGCATCTTAACAAAGTAGATCTATTTAAAGTTAGGTCTGCATCAAAGATTGGAATAAAGTCTACTAAATGGATGTCCACATTATGATCTATTGGAGCGTCTTTCCCGGATGCAGAAACATTCATGTCATTGAGGTTGGTGACCGGACTTGGAGGCAAAAAAGGCATAGCTGTTGGATTCAAGTCTGAAGGCACTCACAAGGGATGTATGAGAGAAAGATCAGATTTGCACTCCCTTCCAGGCTGGAAAAAATGGGAGGGTGGAGACAATAACTCCTGGTGTGTTTGCAAGTAGACTATCATCTCAGGAAAATGGACTTTCCTTCTATCTTCCTTATTACTCCGCCGATTTGATCTCTTCATTCTTTTCACACCTTTAACTTTGTCTCCCTTCTTTTTTCTTCTCCTCTAGATAGTGAAGGACATGGCTCCAGAGAGACATTCTTTTGGATAGATAATTTTCAAAGAAAGGGAATACCTTCTGAGCAGTCCGTTTAGACTTTGCTGATTGTTTACACTTGGCCACCGGACTGTCGAAAATAAATTTTATAAAATCGACTGGGCTGTCCGACAACATTTTTGCCTCATGGGGCCTATTATTCTGCGGTTTACCGGCTTGTGTGCTCACATGCACTCTTGGAAACACCTTAGGAATCACCCTATGGGACACCCTAGGAGTACTCTGATCTTTTGATAAGTGCAGAGGTGCATCTTTGGTCTCTAATGTGCCTAAGATCAGATCCCCCTTTTTTTTCTTTAGTCAATTCCTTTAAGATTGCAGTCACGGAATCAAGAATACAGTCTGAACCGCCAACAAATTTCTCCAGAAGCTTTAAGATTGATGACAGTAGATTTTCCAGGCTATTCAGAGGGGCCCAAAACCTGACCACTTGGTCAGGAGGTTGACAAGGCAAAATACCACTTATTTCTTGAGCAGTTGTCACGGACAGATGAGAATACACAGAGGCCCTCATTACAACCCTGTCCGTCGGTGATAAAGCGGTGGTAATACTGCCAACAGTCCGGCAGTAACAAAAATGGAATTATGACCACGGCAGAAACCGCTCAGACAGACAGCCACTTTAACACACCGACTGCCAGGGCAGAATCAACAAGCACCACAGCGGTAACCGCCAACAGCCAGGCGGAAGACAATGTTCCGCCCACTGTATTATGACCGGCCTATCCACCACCTTTTCCAGGGTGGTACCACTGACATCAAAAGCCTGGCGGAAACAGATCTCAGAAGTCAAAGGACTCACCTGTGGAGACAAAGGGAACAACCACGATGCGATGGAGGCTGAGCTGCATGTCTTCCCCGTGCTCGTCTACCTTCTACTTCATTATGAACACCAACCCCGGCAAAGACAACCATGGTGAGTACAGCTGTCTAGCACACAAGGGAGAGGGGAGGAAAAAGAGAGTGACTCACACATGCAACACCCCGACCCCCAACACCATACACACAAGCAGACACAGTAACATTACTTATTCACCCCATACCTCGCAGGAATAATGTAAGGACAAAATGATTTGAAGAAAGTGAGTGTAATACGTACAAATGCAATGAATAAGTGCATCAAACTCCAAACATATATACATATTTACAAATGTAGGGACACTGCCCAGTCCTCAATGTCCATAGCCCACAGGGCCACAACACATAGGCCTAGGCCCCACCTCACTTCTGCAACAACACGGAGAGAACACTGCAAGGGCATCAGGTCGAAAACAGACAGGCACCTAAGGGGGACAGGGAAAGGGGGGGCACCCCAGCTGGAAGTTGGTACAATGCCACTGGTCCTGGAGGGGGCTACATGCCCTGTGAGCTGTCCTGGGGAGTGCAAGGCCACAGTCTCCCAAGTGGGTGGTTTGTCCACTGCTTGGTCCTGGGGAGTGCAAAGCCACAGTCTCTCAGGTGGGTGGTTTGCCCACTGCTTGGTCCTGGGGAGTGCAAAGCCACAGTCTCTCAAGTGGGTAGTTTACCCACTGCTTGATCCTGGGGAGTGCAAGGCCACAGTCTCTCAAATGGGTGACTACTTCCACTGGTCCTGGAGGGGGCATAGTGCACTGTGCGCTGTCCTGGGGAGTGCAAGGCCACAGTCTCTCAAGTGGGTGGTTTGCCCACTGCTTGGTCCTGGGGAGGTCAAAGCCACAGTCTCTCAGGTGGGTGGTTTGCCCACTGCTTGATTCTGGGGAGTGCAAGGCCACAGTCTCTCAAGAGGGTGGTTTGCCCACTGCTTGGTCCCGGGAAGTGCAAGGCCACAGTCCCTCAAATGGGTGACTACTTCCACTGGTCCTGGAGGGGGCATAGTGCCCAGTGAGCTACATCCTGTGGAGGATGGGGCGAGTGGATGGCTTCTTCCACTGGTTCTGGAGGGGGCATTGTGCCCAGTGAGCTTCATCCTGTGGAGGATGGGGTGAGTGGATGGCTTCTTCCACTGGTTCTGGTGGGCACATTGTGCCCAGTAAGCTTCATCCTGTGGAGGATGGGGTGAGTGGATGGCGTCTTCCACTGGTTCAGGAGAGGGCATTGTGCCCAGTGACCTTCATCCTGGGGAGTATGGGGTGAGTGGATGGCGTCTTCCACTGGTTCTGGAGGTGGCATTGGACCCAGTGAACTTCATCCTGTGGAGGATGGGGTGAGGGGATGGCTTCTTCCGCAGGTTCTGGAGGGGGGGCATTGTGCCCAGTGAGCGTCATCCTATGGAGGATGGGTTGAGTGGATGGCTTCTTCCACTGGTTCTGGAGGGGGCATAGTGCCCAGTGAGCCTCATCCTGTGGAGGATGGGTTGAGTAGTTTGCTTCTTCCACTGGGGAGGAGGCATTGTGCCCAGTAAGCCTCATCCTGTGGAGGATGGGGTAAGTGGATGGCTTCTTCCACTGGTTCTGAAGGGGGCATTGCGCCCAGTGATGCAGCTCTTGGGGAGTACAAGGTCACAGTCTCTCACCTGGGTGTCATACCCACAGGATTTGCTTGCGCCAGGCCGCACAACAGCCCATGGATGCAGGACTACACATTGTCTGTCAGCGGTAATGGCTGCTCAGTGGTGGCAGTGGTGATGTTGCTGGTTGAGCTGGCAGTGGTGGGGGGAGGCTTCAGCCCATCCCCTGCAGCCTCGGACAGCTGCCCACTGGGGATGCTGCTGCTGGCAGTGGTGGTGGTGCTGGCAGTGGTGGGGGGAGGCTCCAGCCCATCCCCTGCAGCCTCCGACAGCTGCCTACTGGGGCTGATGCTGCTGGTGGTGGTGCTGGCGGCGGTGCTGGTGGCGGTGCTAGTGGTGGTGCTGGCAGTGGTGGGGGCAGCCTGTCCTTCCTGCCTGCAGGAACAGGACACTCAGTGCCATTTCAAGGGAGGGCAGGCCATGGCACCTAACTGCGTCACAGCACACATAGGCACATTTTGGAGATAATCATCAACATACTGTTTCTGTCGCAACATGCAATGCACTGTACATTTAGGAAATGTTGAAAACTGACCAGCTGCTCATCGTTTTGCCCCTTAGATTACAACCACTGCAGATGAATAGGGGATGGAGGCATCCCCCTGTGTACAAGCCCCTGGTGGACTTGGCAACAATGGAAGACAGACACATTATCCTCACTTATAGACTTGATAGGGCCACAGTCCAAGAGCTGTGTGACCAATTAGAGCGAGACCTGATCTCAGATATCCGTCACTCCACTGGGATCCCCCCCCTTGTGCAAGTCCAACTGTGCTCCATTTCTTGGCAACTGGCTCCTTCCAAGTGACAGTGGGCTTGGCAGCAGGAATGTCTCAGCCAATGTTCTCAATACTGCTGACCAGAGTGTTGTCTGCCCTGATGAAACACATGCGCAGCTACATCGTTTTCCCCTAGGTGGAGGATTTGGCCACAGTGAAAGCTGATTTTTATGCAATGGGACATATCCCCAACATCATTGGGGCAATAGATGGTACACATATTGCATTTGTGTGTCCCCCGGAGAAATGAACAGGTTTTCAGAAATCGAAAGAGCTTTCACTCCATGAATGTTCAGATAGTGTGCCTGGCAGACCAGTACATCTCCCATGTCAATACAAAGTATCCTGAGTCCGTGCATGATGCCTTTATCCTGAGGAATAGCAGCATCCCATATGTGATGTCTAAACTCCAGAGGCACAGGGTGTGGCTAATAGGTGAGCCCTGGTTCCCACCCCGTGTGTGTTGGTGTATGGGTATGGGGTTGGCCCTAAGGGTTAGTGTCTGGCTAACTGGTATCCCTCAGAATTTGCAGGTGACTGTGGTTACCCCAACCTCTCATGACTACTGACCCCAGTGAGGAATGCCAGGACAGGGGCAGAGGAGTGTTGCAATGAGGCACACAGGTGAACAAGAAGAATTATTGAGCGCACCTTTGGCCTCCTGAAGGCCAGGTTCAGGTGCCTTCATCTGACAGGTGGATCTCTATGCTACTCACACAAGAAGGTGTGCCAGATCATCATGGCATGTTGCACAACCTTTCCTTACGTCACTAGGTGCCTTTTCTGCAGGAGGATGATGCTGGGGTATATCGCATGCCATCACCAAGGATGTGTGGACCCTGGGGGTCTACGGCAGGCGGAGCACCCACTGTCGGAAACAGTGGGAGAACCTGAGACGCTGGGCAAGGAAGAAGGCAGAGGCCCAGCTAGGGATGGCCTCCCAACGAGGAAGGCGTGCCCATCGAACACTGACCCCCCCCTTATGTTATGCATACTGGCAGGAGCCTATCCAGAGCTGGATGGGCACGTGATGTCATCACAGCAGCCACAAGAGGGTGAGTAGAGTTTCCCAATATAGTACTAGCGCGTGGTGGGATGGTCTCCGTGTAGGGGATGTGTGCCTGTGGGTGCCCCTAGACGAGGCAAGACATTGCAGCATAGGTTCCATGTTGGGCAGGGGCTGATAAACTCCACCTCCAAACAAGCTAGTGGGCATCCACCACTGGGCAGGGGTCTGTGGGTCTCAGGTATGGCGCAACTGGCGTTAGTTGTTTCTGTCCATGGCCTGGTGTCTAGTATTGTGACTGGTAGTTCATTGCCTAGTGTGTAGGGCTGTCCCATGTGTGTTGTGTATGCCAATGGTGTTGTTCCTGATATTGAACAAGTGTATCCTCTGTCTCTTCCCCCCCCTTTTGTTTTGTCATCCTGTCCTTCTGTTAATCAGCATCATCTGGCAGAGGAGCAGAGGCACCAGCGACAGAGGGAGCTGCATCCCACATTGTCCAGGAGGCCGAATCCACCGACGGTGAGGGCACCAGTGGGACGGAGGGTGAGGAGAGCTCAACAGCAGAGACAGGAGGGGACACTCCTGAAAGTGATGCCTCCTCCAATGGAAGCTCCCTAGTGGTGGCTGACAGCTCTGTGCCCACCCCAACTACAGGTACTGTCTCCACCCTCGTACCAGCACTGCCCTCCCAGCAGCCCCTCAGCGAGTTTCCCGTGCCCGCTCACCCAGGAGAGTGGGCATCTCCTTCGCCCCAGGCAGCTCAGGCCCTGCCCCAGTTAGCCCTGCTGCCCTGAGTGAGGAGGCTATTGACCTCCTGCGAGCCATCTCTGTTGGACAGTCAACCATAGTGAATGCCATCCAGGGCCTGGCAGGGCATTTGCAACATACAAATGCATTCCTGGAGGGCATTCACTCTGGTGTGGCGGCCCAACAGAGATCATTCCAGGCTCTGGCCTCCTCCCTGATGGCAGCCATTGTTCTTGTCTCTAGTTTCCCCCCTCCAACTTCCTCTGCCCAGTCCCATGCCCCTGAACCCCAACCTATCCCAAGCACACTTTCAGACCTGAATGCACCCAAGACAACACACAGGAGTGGCTCAGACAAAACACAAGCACAACCCATCATCCCACAGGCGCTCACACAGATGCCATCTAGATGCTGACATAACAACATCCACTGCCTCCACTGTGTCCCCCTCCTCCTCTTTGTCCACCTTCCTTCCAGTAGCGTCTACACTCACACCTGCATGCACTGCATCCACACCCACTGCTTCCATCACCATCACACCTATCACTACACGCCCCTCACTGGCAGTCACCACCTCCATATCCATGCACACATCCCCTGTGTCCTCTCCCACTGTGTCTGTGCCCCCTCCTCCCAAATTACACAAACACAAGCACTCAGATACCCAACAGCCATCTACCTCACAACAGCATCCAGCCCATGCACCTGCACACAAATACAGCAGACAGACACCTCCTACAACCACTCCCTCTTCCTCCACTCCCAAACCTTCACCCTCTTCCTGAACCAGTGTCCCTAAGAAGCTTTTCCTCTCTGCTGTTGATTTCTTTCCTACCCTTCCCACATCCTTCACATTGAGCCGGGGTGGGAAGAACCCAGGCGAACACCTCAGCCACCCAGTCCACGGCCACTGTAGTTTCGGCAGCTACTGCAGGTGTGAGAGGATCCAAGGAGACACCCATCAGCACTGGAAGTGTGCCTGCACCAGCTGCCAAGGGGAAGGGCAAGGATGTACCACCAGCTGCCAAGGGCAAGGAGGCACCACCAGCTTACAAGGGGAAGGGCAAGGTGGCACCACCAGCTTACAAGGGGAAGGGCAAGGTGGCACCACCAGACGGCAAGGGCAAGGAGGCACCACCACATGGCAAGGGCAAGGGCAAGGAGGCACCACCACACAGCAAGGGTAAGGGCAAGGAGGCACCACCAGACGGCAAGGGCAAGGGAGCACCACCAGACGGCAAGGGCAAAGGGCCTGCCCCTGCAGGCAGGAGGGACAGGAGGCCTGATGCTGTGACAGAATTTGAGCACCCACCACCAACCATGGCGGTTCAGCCGTCCGAGGCTTCAGGGGAAGGGCTGGAGCCTCCCCCCACCACTGGCAGCACCGACCCCAGCACCACTGCCAGCACTGCCACCTGCACCGCCACCAGCACGGACACCAGCACCACTGCCAGCACCGCCATCAGCCCCGCCATCAGCACCACCACCAGCACTGCCACCAGCACCACTGGCAGCAGCCCCAGTGGGCAGCCGTCTAAGGCTGCAGGGGAAGGGCTGGAGCCTTCCCCACCACTGGCAGCACCACCACCTGAACCGCCATCAGCCCCGCCATCAGCACCACCACCAGCACTGCCAACAGCACCACTGCCAGCAGCCCCAGTGGGCAGCCGTCTGAGGCTCCCGGGGAAGGGCTGGAGCCTCCCCCCACCACTGCCAGCAGCCCCAGTGGGCAGCCGTCTGAGGCTCCCGGGGAAGGGCTGGAGCCTCCCCCCACCACTGGCAGCGCCACCACCTACACTGACATCAGCCCTGCCATCAGCACCGCCACCAGCACCACTGCCAGCAACAGCTTCACCACTGTGCAGCCATCGCCGCCGGAGGATGGACTGTAGTCCTGCCTCCCTGGAGTGTTATGCATCCTGCCCACTGTAAATCTTGTGGGTCTGACACCCAGGTGAGAGACTGTGACCTTGCACTCCCAAAGATCTGCATCACAGGGCACACTGCCCTATCCAGAACCAGTGGAAGAAGGCATCCACTCACCCCCTCCTTGCCAGGATGACGCACACTGGGCACAAGGTCCCCTCCAGAACCAGTGGAAGAAGGCATTCACTCACCCCCTCCTTGCCAGGATGAAGCACACTGGGCACAATGCTCCCTCCAGAAGCAGTAGAAGAAAGCATCCACTCACTGCATCCTTGCCAGGATGAAGCACACTGGGCACTATGCCCCCTCCAGAACCAGTGGGCAAACCACCCACTTGAGAGACTGTGGCTTTGCACTCCTCAGAACCAGGCAGTGGGCAAACCACCCACTGGAGCGACTGTGGCTTTGCACTCCCCAGGACCAAACGTTCGGCAAACCACCCACTAGAGAGACTGTGGCTTTGCACTCCCCAGGACCAAGCAGTGGGCAAACCACCCACTTGAGAGACTGTGGCTTTGCACTCCCCAGAGCCAGGCAGTGGGCAAACCACGCACTAGAGAGACAGTGGCTTTGCACTCCCCAGGACCAAGCAGTGGGCAAACCACCCACTTGTGAGACTGTGGCTGTGCACTCCCCAGAACCAGGCAGTGGGCAAACCACCCACTAGAGAGACTGTGGCTTTGCACTCCCCAGGACCAAGCAGTGGGCAAACCACCCACTAGAGAGACTGTGGCTTTGCACTCCCCAGGGCCAAGCAGTAGGCAAACCACCCACTTGAGAGACTGTGGCTTTGCACTCCCCAGGACCAAGCAGTGGGCAAACCACCCACTAGAGAGACTGTGGCTTTGCACTCCCCAGAGCCAAGCAGTGGGCATATAGCTCCCTCCAGGACAAGTGGCGTTGTACCATCTTCCGGCTGAGTTGCCCCCCCCATTCCCCATCCCCCATCCCCCTGAGGTGCCTGTGTATTTTCGACCTAATGCCCCAGTGGTGTTCTCTCCATGTTGTCGCAGGAGTAAGGTGGGGCCTTGGCCTATGTGATTTGGCCCTGTGGCCCACGGACATTATAGACTAGGCATTGTCCCTCCATTTGTATATCTGTAAATACTGTTTTGAAAGTTGAGTACGTTTTCCTGGATTATTATCTCATTATACTGACTTTAATCACTTCCTTTTGTCCTTGCATTAGTCCTGTAGGGTAGTGGGTGAATATGTAATGTTACTGCATCTGTTTGTGTGTATGGTGTTGGGGAGGGGGTGTTGCGTGTGTGTCACTCTCTTTTTCCTCCTGCCTTCCCTGTGTGGTAGGCGGCAATACTCACCATGGTCGTCGTCGCCGGCATTGGTATTCCTGGTGTTTGAGGAGGTAGACCAGCATGGGGAAGATCTGCAGTTCGGGCTCCATGGTGTCGTGTTTCTTCCTTGAGTAACCAGAGGTGAGTTGTTTCCCTTCTGTGCAGTGTTTCTGCCGTGCTTTTGATGTCGTTGTTACCGCCCCAGAAAAGGTGGCGGATTGGTGTCTCATAATACAGTGGGTGGAACCTTGTCTTCTGCCTGGCTGCTGGCGATTACTGCTGCGGTGCTTGTTGCTACCGCCGTGGCGGTAGGTGTGTTAAAGTGGCTGTCTGTGTTGGCGGTTTCAGCCGTGGTCATTATTCAATTTCTTTTACTGCCAGCTTGTTGGTGGTATTACCGCCGCTTTATCACTGACCGCAGGGTTGTAATCAGGGCCGGAATATGGGATAAAGAAAGCCTGGACAGTTTTTCTTTTATACACTAGCATAATCTTGTAGAATTATTGAATTTCACATTATGCAGTGCTTGAAATGTTTATCATTTAATAATGCAACATTGTTCATGATTTGTGCTTAACAAGAGATAGATTTTCCACAAACAATATATTTTTGTCCTTGAACCAGTCTCCAATATTTTGTATGATGTGTTTGTGTGAAGTATTCCCTTATGGAGAAAGTTGCTCAAAATATCATCAAAATACATTTATGATTAGTTAACAAAACAAAAGCATAAATTGAATGCATTCTATCAGGACTAGTAACAAAAAGAGACAGTCCTGAACTCATCTTTAATCCCAAAACTCCCACACTATGATATTCCAGCAGCATAGTGAGATCTGTGTGGAGCATGGAAATGGGGAAGAATGAGAAGAAGGATAATGGAAACACCAGTTGTCGGAAGAGGATACAATCTGCCAGGAAAGACTTGTATGGAAAAGCAGGCCACTAAATATTTTTCCTAAGCAAAGAAAATACCTCATTCACATATTACATAAACTATTACTGCAGTAGTCAATCTAATAGTAAGAAGCTTAATAGAAATAGAAAGAGTTTCACCAGTATTTTCCTATGGCAAGCTGAAAGTGTACTCCACTACAGTCAAGGGCCACATCAGGCAGAAAAAAAATGGGGTTGTAAATTGCCTCTAATAATCAATAACCTAATTGTAGCCTAACTAATAATACCCTAAAGGAGACCACAACTATACTGGGGATAGGCACATTGCTAGACACTCAAGCTTCTGGTTAAAATGCCCTGGAAGTGCGGTGTGCATTGGACCTCTGAGCCAGCTTCCCAGTTGCCAAATATCCATCCGCCACTGGTGCCATTGAAATTGCTACTCAAAAAACTTTTATGTCAGCAGTAAGTCTTTCCTAACATACTCCTGATTAAGTCTGCAAACAATTTGCTTAGCTTTTCTGCAAAAGGTGTACATCACTGCCTGTGATAATACCTTCTGACCCGAGACATCAGACATTTCCTGAAAGGCTGATAAAGTAGCTGATATGAAGCTGAAAATACAACCTCTTTGATTTTTACAAATGCTTCAGATTACCATCTTCCTCAAGATTATTACAGACACTGTATCCACTCCAGGACGTTTGTGTAATAGTCAAATGCATTCTGGGTGTTGTAGTCTTCTTTTGCTTTAATGACTTAGGGCCTGATTACAACTTTGGAGGAGGAGTTAATCCATCCCAAATGTGACAGATATACCACCAGCCGTATTACGAGTTCCATAGGATATAATGGATTCGTAATACGTCTGGTGGTATATCCGTCACTTTACCGTCACTTTTGGGACGGATTAACACCTCCTCCAAAGTTGTAATCAGGCCCTTAATTCATTATAATTAAATGAATAATAAATTGAAAAGTTCAGGACTGGAAATGTTTTCCAAAAACAACCTGAATGAATGCTTAAGAATACTTTGTAATTACCCCATCAAGTAAATGACTTTGTGCATTCTGCGCTCCTAACAGGCATATCAAAAGGCAGAGGTTTCCTGAAGAAGCTATTAAAACGTAACGAAAAGGAGTGTGGTTTGTACCCTCCGATAGTACCAAAATTGAAACTTCCCTGACCATCAGCATCACCACATACACCTTAAGCATAAAACCAATTCAAAAGAATCATTAGTCAAAATTCACATATCCTGTTCATGTTGGATTGACAACTAAAGTCACTCTTTGCCCAGTAGAAGAATAGCAACCTAAGACATCTTGTGAAAGCATACACTAAACCAAATCCTGCCACCAAAAAAGCTCTGAGAAATATGTTGATGCTCCAACCCATTCAAAAGCACTAGAGATGTGGAGAATGCTCCCTATGTCAAAAGACAGTTGAAAGCACTGGGAAAAGATTACACATCACAACTTTTCCAACTGTAAAATAAGGCATGTAGTTTATGGTATACTTTGCTCTTGCCAAAAATGTATAAACCCAAAGGTCTCCAAATGGATCAGTCATCATATTCAAGAAGCCAATGTCAGAAGATGCCAGCTGCCCTGGTCAAACCCTTCTTGGAAAATTCTCTAACTGAGAATCAGCTCAAAGGGACTGTATTAGGTGCTGCAGCCAAAGAGCAAAGAGGTGGGTAGCGTACAACACAAGCTTCTAAAACGAGAAGCTGTCCTTATTTTGAGATTTGGCAGAGTTAACACCATACTTAATGAAATGTCTGGACTTCACAACATGTGACATATGAACCAACCTCCAACACGAAAGGACCATTAAGACTGTTAGACATGACAGCCTTAGGTGGTCATCCCCCAACTTTTTGCCTGCCTCCATCCACTGTTCTGACACTGTTTTTGCTGGTTTTAGGACTCTGGACACTTTACCACTGCTAACCAGTGCTAAAGTGCATATGGTCTCGCCCTTAAACATTGTAACATTGGTTCATTCTCAATTGGCATGTTTGATTTACTTGTAAGTCCCTAGTAAAATGCATTACATGTTCCCAGGGCCTGTAATTGAATGCCATTAGTGGGACTGCAGCACTAGCTCTGCCACCCACATAAGTAGCCCCTTAACCTTGTCTCATGCATGCAATTGCAAGGCCTGTGCGTGCAGTTTCCCTGCCTCTTCGACTTGGAATTTAAAAGTACTTGCCAAGCCTTAAACTCCCCTTTTTCTACATATGTCACCTAAGGTAACCCATAGGGCAGAGTGATATGTAGGTAAAAGGCAGGACAGGTACATGTGTGTTGTATCTGTCCTGGTAGTGGAAAACTCTTAAATTTGTTTTACACTGCTGTGAGGCCTGCTCCTTTAATAGGATAGCATTAAGGCTACCCTCTTATGCTGTTTAAATGATAGATTCTGATCAGAAAGGGGTAACCGGGTTATATTTAGTATGGCCAGAATGGTAATAGAAAATCCTGCTTATTGGTAAGGTTGGATTTTATATTACTATTTTAGAAATGCCACTTTTAGAAAGTGAGCATTTCTCTCCACTTAAAATTCATCTCTGTCTTACAGCTTGTCTCCAAGCAACATCTGGGCTGGGCTGGTTGACAGCTCCCTTGTGCATTTCACCCAGACAACCATGAACACAGGACACTCAGTCACATCTGCACTCATCTGCATATTGAATGGGTCTTCCTGGACTGGAAGGGTGGAGGGCCTGACACTTACATTTCAAAGGCCAGTGGCCTGCACTCACACGATGGACTGCCAACCCCCCTACTGGGATCCTGGCAGACAGGACTGTACTGAAAGTGGAACTTCTGTGCTTCAAACCCATAACGCATTTTGGCATTTTTGGGTATATAAACTAGGGACCTGACCCAACCAAAGCAGACACTACTGGACCTGAACCTGCAACCTGTCAAGAAGTACTGCCTAGCTGCCCTAAGGACTCATCTGAACTGCTTTGCTGAGAAGGACTGCTGCCATGCTGCCCGGCTGCCCTCTGACTTTCCTAAGAGGTGCTCTCCAAGGGCTTGGATTGACCTTGCCTCCTGTTTTCTGAGCTTCAGGGCCAAAAATACATGGGCCCTCATTATAACAATGGCGGTAAAAAACACCTACCACTGTGGTGACAGCTGCCAAAATACCGTCACCATGGCTACCATCTGTCGGCCAAATTATGATCACTGCCAGACTTCCGCCACAAGAAGGGCGGAAACCGGCAGTGATCATACTGGCTGACGGCGGTAAGCTAGTGCTGCTACTAAAAGCACTGCCACGCCAGTTGAACGCCGCCAGCTGTATCATGACCTGTGATACGGCCTGGCAGTGTTCTCCTGGCGTGTGATGCTGGCGGTAACAGTGCCCCTACCCGTTCCCTGCCGGAAGACCTCCTTGACAAAGGTAAGTTGGGTTTCCGATGGAGGAGGGGGGTGTGGGGTATTTGTGTGCGTGTCTGGTTGTGTGCATGAATGTGTGAGTGTGTGTGTGAATGGTGAAGTGAGTGCGTGTGTGCATGCAGTGTGATTGTGTGTAAGAATGCGTACAAGCATTTCTGGAAGCATGCATGAATGAATGCTTGTGTGCCAGTGTGAGCGATTGGGTGTATGTGTGGTGCATGCCTGTGGGTGTGTGCGTGTATGGGGGTGGGGAGTATGTGTGAGGATCGGAGGGGGTTGGGATATGTGAGGATCAGAGGGGTGTGTGTGTGTGTTTGAGGATCAGAGGGGGTAGGGGTGTGTGTGTATGATGAGAGGGGTGGGTGTGTGTGTGAGGATCAATCAGAGGGGGTGGGGGTGTGTGTGAGGATTGGAGGGGGTCAGGGTGTGTGAGGATCAGAGGGGGTGGGTCGGCTTGGATGGAGGGAGGGCTGGGGGTGTCAGGTGTCTGTTGGGGGTGTGGGGAAGCTGCCTACCGGTGACAGGGAAGTAATTCCCTATCATTGGTAGGGCCTACCACCATGGTTTTCGTGGCAAACCATGGTGATAGGCAGGCTCATAATGCCGCTGGAAGTACTATGCCGGCAGCCAGGCTGAAGATTGACATCTCCGTCCCAATGGATACTGCCATGGCGGTATGAGTAGCGAAATGGCAGGTTGGCTGTAGCCAACCAGCCATTCTCATAATGTGACGGTATGTTCCGCCAGCCTGTTGGCAGTACTACTGCCACATTTCCACTCACCACCGGGGTCATAATGACTCCCTTACTCACTTCAAGGAACTCCTTGTGTGCTGAAAATCGACACACAGCCTGCTGGAAACGATGCACAGCCGTGGTGCGATTGAGAAATTGCTGCACAGCCGAACCAAAATGAAGCAGCCTGACTTTCAGAGTGAAGAATCGAGGCAGCGCCTGCCTTTTGGCTGGAAATTCGATGCACAGCCCTACTGGATCGACGCACAGCCAAACCAGAATGATGCAGCCCAACTTTCCAAGTGAAGAATCAACGCAACACCTGCTGCGCAACAGAAAATTCGACACATCGCCTACTGGATCGACACAACTCCTGTGACTTTGTCCGTCATGCCCAGGATTTCCATGCATCATCCCTGTGTGTCAATAAGATCCCTGCATCTCAGTGAGGAGCCAAGACTGGGCGCCGGAAATCGATGCAAAGCCCCTTGCAGTGTGGAAAGAAATGACTCATCGTCCATGCCGTGCCAGGAATTCCAGTGCACAACCTATTTTTCAATGCATCTCCTCCTCTGCTGTCTCCGAGCTCGTTATTTTTGATGCAAACTAAGTATTTTGTGCAAACAATAGCAACTGTTGATTTCTAAGATTTAAGACTCTTTTTAATATTGCAAAAGTGATATCTCAACTTGTGAATATTGAATCTTGATCGTTTTGACCATAATTTAACTAGATAAATATCATATATTATTCTCAACCTCTGTAGTGTATTTTTGAGGTGTTTTCATTGTGTTACTGTATGATTTATTTCATAAATATGTTCCACATTGTATTCTAAGTTAATCCTAACTGCTCAGTGGCAAGCTACCAGAGGGTGGGCACAGGATAATTTGGATTGTGTGTGATTTATCCTGACTAGGATTGTGGTCCCTATTTGGACAAAGGTGACTACCTCTGCCAAATAGAGACCGTAGGAGTTTTCCACTACCAGGACATATAAAATGCACAGGCATATGTCCTGCCTTTTACCTACATAGCACCCTGTCCTATGGGTTACCTAGGGACTATCTTAGGGGTGACTTATATGTACAAAAGGGGAAGTTTAAGACTTGGCAAGTACTTTTAAATACCAAGTTGAAGTGGCAGTGAAACTGCACATACAGGCCTTACAGCGGCAAGCCCGAGATATGGTTAAAGGGCCACCTATGTGGGTGGCACAATCAGTGCTGCAGGTCCACTAGTAGCATTTGATTAACAGGCCCTGGGCACAGGCAGTACACTTTACTAGGGACTTACAAGTAAATGAAATATGCCAATTGGGAATGAACCAATATTACCATGTTTAAGGGAGAGAGCATATGCACTTTAGTTGTGATTTGCAGTGGTAATGTGCACGGAGTCTTAAAACCAGCAAAAACAACGTCAGAAAAGTGGAGGGAGGCAGGCAAAAAGTTGGGGGGTGACCACCTTAAAGCTGTCAGGTTTAACATGTGTGCCCCTAGCTAAAAGTGGGGAGAACTACCTAACCCTTTGGGAGTTCTCATCGGTAAGGCGGTATCATGACCTGCACAATGCATCTCACCTTTGATTAAAGGATTTGAAAGAGCACCAAGGGCCAGATGTAGGAAAAAAGCAATTTGCGACTTGCAAATTGCGAGTCCCTGCGACTCGCAATTTGCAAGTCGCAAATTGCTATGCAGTACGGTGTCTCAGACACCGACTGCAACTCGCAATGGGGTCGCAATGACCCACCTCATGAATATTCATGAGGTGGGTCGCAAATTGCGGCCCCATTGCGAGTATAGGCACTCGCTAACATGGAGGCCTGCTGACGTCAGCAGACCTCCATGTTAGCGACCTGCTTTTAAATAAAGCAGTTTTTTTTTTTTTTAAGTGTAGCCCGTTTTCCCTAAGGGAAAACGAGCTGCACTTCAAAAAAAAACCGAAACCTTTAGTTTCGGTTTTTTTTCAGGGCAGGGAGTGGTCCCTTGGACCACTCCCTGCCCTGAAAAAATATTTTGGGCTCCAGTCACAAACTGGAAGGGGTCCCATGGGGACCCCTTCCAATTTGCGATTGGGTTACCATCCACTTGAAGTGGATGGTAACTGCGATGCCATTTGCGACCGCATATGCGGTCGCAAATGGTATTGCATCCCAATGCGACTCGCAAATAGGAAGGGAACACCCCTTCCTATTTGCGAGTCTGAAATGCATTTTGCGAGTCGGTAACGACTCGCAAAATGCATTTCTGCATTGGTATACGCGTTTTGCGACTCGCAAACGGCAAATTTTGCCGTTTGCGAGTCGCAAAACGTTTGCTACATCTGGCCCCAAGCCTTCTGCTGGCTCTGGATAGACCAAGGTAAGGGTGACCCTTTCTAGTAGCCATGATGCTGCTAGACAGAAAAACACCCTAACAGACCGTACCCTCCAGAAGGAGTCCCAGAGGAAAAATCCCCCAAATATGGGAAAAAAATCAAAACAGGAACTCCTAAAAAAGAAGAAAAAAACGAGAGTGCAAAAAGGGGAAAAATTGAAAATCTCTATCAGAGCGACAGGAACTGGAGAAAAACACGACGAACAGGAGCGAAGATCACCACCAAGAAGAAGTGTTTGCAACGCAAGGCAAATCAGGACTGAGTGACTTATATACTGGAAGACAGGAAGTGGCAACACAGGAAGAGAAACAATGCCATCTTGGATTGGGAAAGGCCAATAGAAATGAATGGCGAAAGAGTAGTAGTATAAAAGAAAAATGCATGCTGGGAAAAAAGGAACAGAAAGAACACAACATGGAAACCAGCAAGGAGACAGTATGGATACCAGAAAAAGGAAAAATACAAATTGCACAGAAAACCCAGAAGAAAGAAGAAAACAGAAAAGAAGAGGAGCCCACCACCAATCAGCAAGAAAATATTTAAAAAGACAAGTGAGAACGACACGACCGGGAGTATGAAATGTGCTTTCTGAAACGCGCCAAAAATTGTATGCAGAAATGCGGAGGACGGCGCTCCGATAATCGGAGTGCGGTCCGACCACAGGTGAAAAAAGAGACGCCGCGGTTAAGTGCGGTGTCACAGGTGAAAGTATCTGGAGATACCATCAGCAGTGGCATGGTCAGTCTCTGGGCGATGCTTCACCGTATAGTCCATCCCCTGTAGGGAAATGTACCGCCTCAAGAGTTTAGGATGTTCACCCCTCATCTGCATGAGCCATCTGAGAGGCCTCTGGTCTGTCTGAACCTGGAAGTGAGTGCCAAACAGGTATGGCCTTAGCTTCTTCAGTGCCCAGACCACAGCAAATGCTTCTCTTTCAAAAGCACTCCACCGCAGTACCTGTGGTAATAGTCTTCTGCTAATAAAGACTACTAGTTGGTCTAGGCCCTCCTTATTCAGCTGTGCTAGAACAGCCCCATGCCATGCTCTGAAGTGTCTGTCTTCACCATTTATTCTTTGGAGTAGTCAGGGGCCTTGAGAACAGGTGCTATGCACCTGGTTTTCTTCAGGGAGTCAAAGGCTTTCTGACAATCCTCTGTCCAATTCACCAACCTTGTTTTCTTCTTGGATGTGAGTTCTGTTGAGGGGGTCACTATGGTGCCATAGCCCTTAAAACATCTGTGGTAACTGGTGAGACCCAAGATGGCTCTCACCTCTGTCTGGGTTCTAGGTGGTTGCCAGGCCTTGATTGTATCAATCATGATCTGTAGGGGCTGCACCTTGCCTCCATCTACTAGGTGTCCCAAGTATACCACGGAACCCTGCCCAATCTGGCACTTACTGGCCTTGATGTTCAGGCCTGCCTGTTCCAGGGCCTGAAGCACCTCCTTGAAGTGGAGCAGGTGTTCCTCCGAGCTGGAACTGTGGACAGCGATGTCTTCTAGATAGGCTGCGCAGAACGCATCCTTGCCAGCTAGAACCCCGTTAACCAGCCGTTGAATGGTATGGGGGGCATTTTTCAATCCAAAGGCATTACTCTGAACTGGTAATGGTCCTCAGGAGTAGAAAAAGCAGATCTTTCTTTAGCCCCCTCAGTCAAGGCGATCTGCCAGTACCCTGACGTGAGATCAAAGGGACTGAGGAACTTGGCAGTGCCTTGCCTGTCTATGAGCTCATCAGCTCAGGGGATGCGGTGAACATCTGTCTTTGTGACAGAGTTTAGACCCTGGTAGTCCACACAGAACCTAAGCTCTGACTTGGCACCGGAAGCGGCAGCCTTGGGAACCAACACCACTGGTCTGGACTAGACTTCTCAATCACCCCAAGAGCCAGCATCTTGGCAACTTCCTCCTTGATGCTAGCCCCCACCTTGCCTGACACTCTGTAAATTCTGTTCTTTACAGGTGGGCTGTCTCCTGTGTCAATGTGATAGACACACAGGTGTGTGAGTCCAGGGATGAGGTAGAATAGGGAAGAGAAATGTTCCAATAACTGGTAGCAGTCCCCTCTCTGATCTAGGGTCAGGGAGTTAGAGAGATTCATACCCTCTACTGACCCATCACCTTCCTTTGCAGAGAGGAGGTGGGGGAGAGGTTCACTCTCCTCTTCTATACCCTCATCTGTCACCAGAAGCATGCTGACCTCAGACCTCTTAAAATGAGGCTTTAGTCGGTTTTGATGGAGCACCCTTGAGGGGTTTCAAGGGGACTTGAGGTCCACTAGGTAAGTGGCCTCCCCTTCTACTCCTTGATCTCAAATGGGCCAGTCCATCGGTCCTGGAGAGCTCTAGGCTCTACTGGCTCCATTACACAAACCTTGTCTCCAGGTTGAAACACTACCAGGGTGGCTTTCTGTTCATACCATTGTTTCATAACCTCTTGACTGGCCTCGAGGTTGCTCTTGGTCTTCTTCCAGAAGTGTTTCATCTGGTTGCTGAGGGCCAGCATGTAACTGACCACATCCTGGGGGGTTTCCTGGGAGCTTTCTCCCACCCCTCTTTCACTATGCTTAGTGGTCCCCTGATAGGGGACCCACAGAGAAGTTCAAAGGGGCTGAACCCCACCCTTTTCTGGGGCACCTCTCTATAAGAAAAGGGAAGGCATGGCAAGAGGACGTCCCACTTATGCCTCGTGGCCTCGCGGAGGCCTGTGATCATGCCTTTCAGGGTCTTGTTGAACCTTTCAATAAGACCATTGGATTGAGGATGGTAAGGTGTGGTGAACTGGTAGGTCACCTCAAACGCATCCCACATGGACTTCATGTACGCAGACATGAAGTTTGTGCCTCTGTCAGGCACAATCTCTTTGAGGAATCCTACATGGGTTAAAATCCCCATCAGAGCTCTGGTCACCACCAGTGCAGACACTGTCCTCAGAGAGATTGCCTCTGGGTAGCGGGTGGCATGGTCCAGCAAAATCAGGATAAACCTGTTGCCTAGGGCTGTTTTCGGGTCCAAGGGACCAATGATGTCGATGCCCACCCTTTCAAAGGGGGTGCCAATGACAGGGAGTTGGACAAGCGGGCCTTAAGCCTTTTCCCTGTCTTCCCACTAGCCTGGCAGGTTGGGCACGACCTACAGAATGCATCTGAGGCCACCTGCATTCGTGGGCAATAAAAGTGTGTGACAAGCCTGGTGAAGGTCTTGTCTTGCCCGAAATGTCCGGCCAGGGGGATGTTGTAAACCAGACCCAGCAGGAAGGCCCGGAAGCTCTGGGGGACCACTAGCACACGTGCTGCCTCAGCCTCCGGTACCTTAGGCTCACTGTAGAGGAGATCATTCTCCCAGTATGTATGGTGATCGGCAGAGGCTTCACCCGCTGCTTGGGCTGAGGCCTGTTGCCTCAGACCCTCAAGAGTGGGGCATTCCTTCTGCGCCTTGCAGAATTCCTCCCTGCTTGGCCGACCCTGAACTTGCCAGCGAGCAAGCTCAGGTAGGTTACCCAGGGCAGCAATGTCCTCCCCAATTGGCTCAGGGGCCTTCTCCTCAGGGACCCCGTCAACCACCAAGGGAACTTCTGGGACCGGTTTCCCGGACCCTTTGCCCCACTCCTTGGTGTAGGAAAGTACCCTCTTTTTGGCATGTTGACCCCAATTTCAGCCTGATATCAGTGTGTTCGACGGTGTCACTGTGATCCTGCTAACCAGGACCTCAGTGCTTATGCTATCTCTCCTCTTAAATTTGTCACTGAGTACTGGTAAGCAAGTATTTCATCCCAAATTGGCATGCTGGTCACCCCTTTTAAGTCCCTAGTATATGGTACTTAGGTGCCCAGGGTATTGGGGTTCCAGTGGATCCCTATGGGTTGCAGCATTACTTTTGCCACCCACAGGAAGCCCATGCAAAGGCTTCTGCAGGACTGCCATTGCAGCCTGTGTGAAATGGTGCATGCACCCTTTCACAGCTATTTGCACTGCACCAGGTCACTTATAAGTCACCTATATGTCAGGCCTTCCAACCCTGAAGGCTGGGTGCAAAGTACCAGGTGCCCCCACATTGTCCAAAACCATTTTCCTGGACTTCATGAGTGCGGGGACGCCATTTTACGCGTGCACTGGACATAGGTCAATACCTATGTCCAGCTTCACAATGGTAACTCCAAATATGGCCATGCAAGGTGTCTAACACCTGGGAATTGTACCCTAATACTGATTCTAGTATTGGTTGTACAATTCCATGCACTCTGGGGGCTCCACAAAGGACCTCCAGTACTGCCATACCAGCCTTCTGAGGTTTTCCAGGCAGCCCCAGCTGCTGCCACCTCACAGACAGGTTTCTGCTCTCTTGTTGCTCAAACAGCTCGAGCTCAGGAAGGCAGAACAAAGCATTTTCTGTGGGATAGGGGTGTTAAACCCTCTCTCTTTGGAAATAGGTGCTACAGGCATGGGAGGGATAGCCTCTAGAACCCCTGGAAATGCTTTGAAGGGCATGGATGGTGCCCTCCTTGCATAATCCAGTCTACACCAGTTCAGCGACCCCCAGTCCCTGCTCTGGTGCAAAACTGGACAAAGGAAAGGGGAGTGACTACTCCCTGTCCATCACCACCCCCGGGGTGGTGCCCATAGCTCCTAAAGAGTGTCCCTGGGTTTTTCCATCTTGAATTCCAAGGTGGTGGTGCACTCTGGGAGCATCTGAGTGGCCAGTGCCAGCAGGTAACGTCAGAGCCCTCCCCTGATAGGTGTTTACCTGTGTAGCTGACCAATTCCCCTTTCAGGGCTAGCAGTAATCCTCTGCATCCTTTACTTCATCTTCTACCTACAAAACTGCATTTGGACCCTCTAGGAACGCTACAAAATGCAACAAAGAAGCAAAGACGACTTCTGCAACATTGTATCTTCAGCTCCTCCCAGCAAGTGCAACTATTTCCATGTCATGCATCCTCCAAGGACTGCCTGTCTTCAGCCTGCACCAGAAGAAGCGAAGGAATCTTCCTTGAAGTGAAGGAGTAACTTCCCTGCTTCAGCAGGCACCCCTCTGCAGCGATGGTCGGTGGCGTGGGGCCCCTCTCCTGATGAAGTGTGTGGATCCAGCTACACGGGTGATGGACTGAGGTAGTCCTGTGGGTCCTAAGGTCCAGCTCTCCAACTTTGGTGGAGGTAAGAACTTGCCTCCCCACGTAAGACAGCACCCCCGTGCACCATGTTTTTTGCAGTTGCCAAGGCTTGTGTGTGACCTTCCACAAAGTTCTTTGTGCACAACCCAGCTCAGGCCCCCAGCACTCCTTACTATGACGCATAGCTTCATGAGTGTTTCTCCAGCAGCATGGGATCCCTTTATGTTGTGCTGCATGGGCCTCCATTTGCACGTTCTTTGTCTCAGTTCTGTGGGACTCCTGTGTGTGCTGCCTGGTCTTCTGAGGGCTGTCTGAGGTGCTGAGAGACCCCTCAGTCTCCCCCTCCTGGGTAGAGGCCACCAGGTCCCTCCTGGTCCTGGGCATTGACTTTTTCTGCTAACTGCAAGCTTTGCATGTGCCAAGGCTTGTTGACGGAATCCAGCAACGCAAACCAGACTGCAATCTTCATTCCAGCATGGGACATCATCTGCACCAGCCAGGAACCCGCATCCCTCTTCTTTGGTGCCGCACTGATTGCTGTTCTTCACCGATGATTGTCCTTTTGCACCTTCATCCGGGTTAGCAGGGGTTCCTGCTCTCCCTGGACTCTTCAATGCTTTTTGGACTTGGTCCCATTCTCCCACAGGTCTTCAGGTCCAGGAATCCATTGTTGGTATCTTGCCTTCTCTTCTGGATCATGCATAATCTTCTATCACATGTCCTTGTGTGTACTTACTGTGATTTACTCCTGTTTTCCAGGGGTCTGATGTGGGTTCTTTTACTTACCTTTGGTGTTTTCTCACAATCCCAGTGCCCCTCTACACACTACACTTGCCTAGGTGGGAAGCCGACTTGCGCATTCCACTATTTTAGGGTATGGTTTGTGTTTTCCCTAAGGCCTTTTTCTATCTATTGTGATTTTCACTATTTGCACTGTTTTCTAACTGTTTTTACAGCTAATTCTGCACTCTAGTGTATATACTGAGTATATTAACTCCTAAGGGAGTATAGTTTCTAAGGTATTTTTAGCTTTGGTGTCACTAATATAAAGTACCTTTATTTTTGTAACACTGAGTATTTTCTTTCATGTGTGTAAGTACTTTGTGACTACAGTGGTATCCCATGAGCTTTGCATGTCTCCTAGATAAGCCTTGGCTGCTCAGCTACAGCTACCCCTAGACAGCCTGGCTTCTAGACACTGACTACATTTCACTAATAAGGGATAACTGGACCTGGTATAAGATGTAAGTACCTTTGGTACCCACTAAAAACCTTGACAGCCTCCTACACTTGGCAGCTGTCTGGGCCATTGTTCCAGGGTCCAGATGCCCTTGACTCCCTGTCTGGGCAGCTATGGAACTTGTGGTCATGTAGAACCACTCAGACAAACCAAACTTCTCCTATTGAGACCTTAGCTCTACCTCCTTCCAGGTAGTGTACTCAAGGTCGTTGCCTAAGAGACAATCTGCAGGCATGGCAAGACTCACAGCTACTTTCAGAGTACCAGAGACCCCCCTCACCACTCAAAGGGAACCAGAGCTGATGGTAGGTGACTCTCACGAGTGTCAGTGACTATGACCTGGTGGAATGAATTGGGGATGACCTGCTCTGTTGACACTAGCTGACCCCTGACAGTTGTCATACTGGCTCCTGTTTCACACAGAGCCTCCACCCTTTGTCCATTAATGATGACCCACTACCTATACTTTGACGTATTAGCAGGCATGTGGGCTTTTGGAACCATTTCCTCATCTCCCAGGGACAATAGGAATACCACTATCTGCTCCCCAAAACTACCTGGGACTGCCTCCTCCTTGAGCGCTACACTAGCCAACCCAGGTGTCCGCCCTTCAGTGGGGGGCTGTGCCCTCTTTGAACACTTGGAATGACCATACTTGGTGCACTATATGAATTGGGGTACAAACCTCCCTTCTTGTCAAAGAATCCTGGCTTCTCAGAATCAGTTTGGGACTGGTTACCATTACCTCCGTGGGAATTATTATGGGGCCTTTTGAGAACTCCTTATTTTTAAGTTTTTCTCCCCCTGCTTTCTTCTGGTGGGAACACTCACCACCTTTCTGGGTATCCACCCCAGATACCTTTTTGGACACTCTGGTGCTAGCCCAGAGGTCCCTCTCCTCAGAAAGCTTCCAAGGATCAGTCAGCTTACTGTCAATCAAGTTCTGGCACAACTCTGTAAAGCAAACACTAAGCATATGCTCTCTCAGGATCACATTATACAATCCCACATAAACATTTACTTTACTGCCCCACACCCATCCATTCAGCGCCTTGCTAGAAAAATCAAAAAAGTCTACCAAAGTTTGTGTGGAGAGTTTGGTACTGTCCCTGAACATCTGACGGTATTTTCTCAGGGGTCAGCCCCAACTTGGCAATTAAAATGGCTTTCATTAGCGGGTATGTGTTTTGTGTTTTCTCTTCCATTGAGAAAAGTGTGTCCCTCCCAATTGCAGGTACATATTTCCACAAGCCAGCCCCCTCCCATTGTTCATCAGAAACCCCATGGGCCCGTAGTGCAACTTCAGAGGCAGCAAACCATTTGTATATGTCATCTCCCACCACATAACTTGGCACCACATCTTTGGGCATACAAACCTTTTTGTCTCCAGCAGGTCCTGTATGAATGCTGTTACCATCACTGCCGGACTCAGACTGCATAGACTTGAGGTCCAGCTCCTTTAGACTAAGTTCATGAGCCAGAAGTAGTTTCTTTTCAGCCAAGGCTCTCTCAGCTGCTGGCTTAGCTTGTTTGGCTTCCCTCTCAGCCTTTCTCTCTTCTGCCTCCATGTTTAGCCTTGCCAATTGCAGTTGGAATTCTTTCTCCTCCCTCCTTTCCTCTGTGGTCAGGCAGTGACTAGAGACACTGCTCCCTTGTTTAGCAGGGGGCAGAAATCCAGGGGTGTCACCCCCCACTGCCATTTGCAAATCCACTGGGGAGCCATCTTCTGACCCCTCCACCTCAACATCCTCTTGTGAACGAGCTTCTGCCCAGGCCCTCAGCCCCTTATGGTACTCCTCCATCCTGGAGGCACCCCGGTAGGTAATCCCATCCCCTTGCAGCATCCTTTCAGCTGGCTGACAGTGTATGTCTCCAGCTTGGCTAGGTCTCCAGCTCCTTGAGACCCAGCCAGAGACATGTTGTTGAGGATTAGATTAAAATATTAAGCAGGAAAAAAATTGCAGCAAAAAGGGAAAAAATCAGATTGACCTTTCACTGTGGGTAGGTTCTGTACATGTAGCTATTGTATGTTACTGCACAAATACAAGTCCTATCCTCACCGCTGATCACCAATGTTACAAATGGGGTCTCTAGTTGGCAGAGGTATACACCCTTGTCCCAGTAGGGACCACAATCCTAGTCAGGGTAATTCACACACAATCCAAATTATCCTGTGCCCATCCTCCGGTGGCTTGGCACTGAGCAGTCAGGCTTAACCTAGAAGGCTTACCTTACAAGGCAATGTGTAAAGTATCTGTGCAATAAATCATGCAATGACACAGTGAAAACACCACAAAAATGCACCACACAGGTTTAGAAAAATATAAGATATTTAACCAGTTAAATTAAGGTAAAAAGATAAAGATTCAATAAATACCAGTTGAAATATCACTTTTGCAATGTTAAGAAGAGTATTAAGTCTTAAAAATCAACAGTTGTCTCTTGTGTGCACAAAGTACCTGGTTTGCATCAAAATTACACGCATGGAGACTGCAGAGGAGGAGATGCATGGAAAAAAAGGTGTGCGGCGGCTTTCCCGACATGACACAGATGATGCGTTGTTTCTTACCAAGTTGCAAGGGCTTTGCATTGATTTCTGGCACTCAGTCTTGGGTCCTCACTACGATCCGGGGTTCTTTTGATGCCCAGGGACGATGTGTACAAATCCTGGGCATGCAGGACAAAGTCACAGGCGTTGGATCGACCCAGTAGAAGATGCGTCGGAGTTTCTGTCACACGGCAAGCGCTGTGTCAATTCTTCACTCAGGAAGTCAGGCTGTGTCGTTCTGGCTCGGCTGTGCATCCATCCGGTATGACTGTGAGTCAAAGTACTGGTCGCAACGCAAGCACTGCGTCACTCGGGAGGTTGGGCTGCGTCGTTCCGGTTCGGCTGTGTGGCAGTTTTCTCATCGCAGGGCAGGCTGTGCATCGTTTCTGGCAGTCTGTGTGTCGATTTTCGGTGCACAAGGAGTTTCCTTGAAGTGATGAAATCTTTTTGGCCCTCAGACTTCAGAAAACAGGAGACAAGCTCAATCCATGCCCCTAGAGAGCACTTCTCAGAAAAGTCAGAGGCTAGCAAGGCAGCAGGGCAACAGCAAGGCAGCAGTCCTCCACAGCAAAGCAGTCCAGGTGAGTCCTTTGGGCAGCCAGTCAGTACCTCTTGACAAGCTGCAGGATTTGGTTCAGACGTGTTTGATTTCGTAGGGTCATGGCCCAGTTTATATGCCTAAAAATGCCTTTGAAGTGGGGGAGACTTCAAAGAGTGGTTTTGAAGTGCACACAGACCCCTTTCAGCACAAGTCTGTCTGCCAGGTTCCCAGTAGGTGGTTAGGCAGTCTCTAGTGGACTCTGAATGGACAGATTGGGCTAAACTGCCATGCTCTTGCTATAGGCTAGAGATTAGGTGTTAAGTAAAAATGATTTATCCATGTTTATTACAATATGTTAGAATTGTTCATTTTCATATTACTGATATTTGCAATCCTAATTCTGTTATGCCTAATTAACCTTATTATTGTATCTCATGTTGTAAATTGTAGTCTTTTCAATAAATCTATTGATAACCATCCTGTATATCCTTCTCTGCCTGTGTGTTTATGAGATGTGTTAATGAAGAGAGAAAAGGCTATCGCTCGTTCACCGCTACTACCCTGAGAAGTCAAAAGAGTGTCATGTGTCAGATTGGAACAAATCACCATCACCCTTAGTGTCTGGATGAGGTACTGCTAGCAAGCCTGTATGGTTGGCCGACAGTTGTCAAACAAGTCTGGGTAAGACTCAGTCACCTGCAAGCAGTGGTGCTGCTGGCTCCGGCCGAGCAGTCTTGTGGAATCACAAGAGTGAGAGGGCAGTTGCTTGTGTTCCATTTCAGGGAGGACCTGGCCTGCCAGTTTGGGCTGGACTGTACCTATTGGAGCAGGGTTAATACAAAAAGTGTACAGAATAATGATGGATTGTGATGCAGCCCTGAGTAAATACCAGCATCTGCAATTATTTTCAACCATTCCATACATCACTTTTTGCAATTATTTTCAACCATTCCATACATCACTTTTTGTATACTTTAGCGTTGTCTAGGGACACACACGAGAGTGTGCCCATAATCACACATATTCAGGGAATTTGGGGGGCATATTTATACTCCGTTTGCGCCGGAATTGCGTAATTTTTTTTTACGCAATTCCGACGCAAAACTAACTCCATATTTATACTTTGGCGTTAGACGCGTCTAGCGCCAAAGTCCATGGAATTTGCGTCATTTTTTTGCGTGGACACCTACTTTGCGTTAATGATATGCAAGGTAGGCGTTCACGTCTAAAAAATTGACTCCGAGGCATGTGCGTCGTATTTATACTCCCGGGCAAAATTCACGCCCGGGAGTGGGCGGGTCAAAAAAAATGACATACGGCCGCTTTTGCGCCGTTTTTTAGCGCCTGCAAAAGGCAGGCGTTAAGGGACCTGTGGGCTCTGAAGGAGCCCAGAGGTGCCCTCCCATGCCCCCAGGGACACCCCCTGTCACCCTTGCCCACCCCAGGAGGACACCCAAGGCTGGAGGGACCCATCCCAGGGACAATAAGGTAAGTTCTGGTAAGTATTTAAAAAAATAATAATAATTGTGGCATAGGGGGGCCTGATTCGTGCCCCCCTACATGCCACTATGCCCAATGACCATGCCCAGGGGACAGAAGTCCCCTGGGCATGGCCATTGGGCAAGGGGGCATGACTCCTGTCTTTGCCAAGACAGGAGTCATTTCTATGGGGGTTGGGAGTGGAAAAAAATGGCGCAAATCTGGTTGAGGCGAAAAATTTGCCTCAGCCTGACTTGCCCCATTTTTTCACGCCCAAGCCCCATATCCCCCTACGCCGGCGCTGCCTGGTGTACGTCGTTTTTTTCAACGCACACCAGGCAGCGCCGGCAGCTAACGCCGGCTAACGTCATTGCTTAAATACGGCGCCCGCATGGCGCTTCAGAATGGCGTTAGCCGGCGCTAATTTTTTTGACGCAAAACTGCGTTAGCGCAGTTTTGCGTCAAAAAGTATAAATATGGGCCTTGGTGCCTTCATCTTTTAGCCTCTGGAAGCTATTACATGTGACTCTGAAAGCAGTCTTAGACATGAAAATTAAGTGGATGGTTGTTGTGCATTAATTTCAGTATCTGTAGTGTAATTTGTTTAAATAAACAATCCTGATTTTGATTGTTCAAAACATTTGTGATCTTTTTCTCATTTGACGTTTCTTTTTTCTTTAAGGATCAACACAGTTCACACCATCTCCTTGTACCTTTGAAGGGGACTTCTCACTTATGAAATGTCCCCTACTCATTCAAGAAAATCCAAATGATTCCAAGAACTCACAAAATGTATTGACCTGGTTCAGACAGCATGAAACAAAAGGGTGGACAAGAGTGGGCCCAGAAATTAACAGCAGACTTCTTGCCATTGAAAACAGACTTGAATTCTGGCCAGTTGAAACAAGTGACAGTGGGAAATATTGTTGTGTTTTGGGGTAAGTAAACACGCTAATTAAAACCTTGTATTTAATTGAAACAGCAGAATGGTTGTCAATGATCAGTGCTAGCCAATAGTAAGCATGTCGGCTATCAATAGACCCCTCAGGGTGCCATGCCCACATCCCACTGCGTGTTGCAAAGGTAAGTCACCACTCTAGCAGGCCTTACAGCCCTAAGCAGGGTCCACTATACCACAGGTAAGGCCACAGTTTCATAATGGCTACACTGAAATCTGGGAAGTTTGATATCAAACTTCTCAGCACAATAAATCCACACTGATGCCAGTGTGGGATGTATTGAAAAATGCACACAGAGGGCATCTTATAGATGCCCCCTGCATGCCATTCCGACTCCTACTGTTAGGCTGACCAGTTCCTGCCAGTCTGCCAAAACCACAAGAGTTTCTGGAAACATGGGTGAGTACCTTTGTCACTCTGTGACCAGGAACAAAGCCTGCACTGGATGGAGGTGCTTCACACCTCCCCCTGCAGGAACTATAACACCTGGCGGTGAGCCTCAAAGGCTCATGCCTGTTGTTACAGTGCCCCAGGGCATCCCAGCTAGTGGAGATGCCCGCCCCTTCAGACACAGCCCCCACTTTTGGCAGCAAGTCCGGAGGAGATAATGAGAAAAACAAGGAGGAGTCACCTTCCAGTCAGGACAGCCCCTAAGGTGCCCTGAGCTGAGGTGACCCCTGCCTTTAGAAATCCTCCATCTTGAGTTTGGAGGATTCCCCCAATAGGAATAGGGGTGTGCCCCCTTTCCCTCAGGGAGGAGGCACAAAGAGGGTGCAGTCACCCTCAAGGACTGTAGCCATTGGCTACTGTCCCAGACCGAAACACCCTCCTGGATTCAGTATTTAGGGGCGACTCAGAACCCAGGAAATCATATTCCTGCAACCTGAAGAAAGAAGAAGGACTGCTGACCTGAAAGCCCAGCAGAGATGATGGAGACGACAACTGACTTGTCCCCAGCCCTCTGGCCTATCTCCAGACTCAAAGAACCTTCACAGTGACACATCTAGCGGGACTAGCAACCTCTGAGGAATCAGAGGACTGCCCTGCACCTAAAGGACCAAGAACCTTCAGAGAACAGCGGCACTGTTCAGAAACAGCAACAAACTTGCAACTTTGAAACAACTTTAAAGAGAATCTCACTTCCTGGCAGAAGCGTCAGTCTTCACACTGCACCTGACGCCTCGGGCTCGAGTCCAGGACAAGAAACACCGCATAGAGGACTCCCAGGTGACTCCAACAACAAGGACACCCTGAGACGACCTCCCTGCACCCCCACAGCGACACCTGCAGAGAGGATCCAGAGGCTCCCCCTGACAGCGACTGCCTGGTAACAAAGGAACCCGGCGCTTTGACCAAGCACTGCACCGCAGCCCCCAGGACCAAGAGTAACCACCTAACAGTGCAGGAGTGACCAGCAGGCGTCCCTCATCCTAGCCCAGTCAGTGGCTGGCCTGAGAAGCACCCCTGTGCCCTGCCTGCATCACTTAAATGACCCCCAGGTCCCTCCATTGATTTCTATAGCAAACCCAACACCTGTTTTGCACACTGCACCTGGCCACCCCTGTGCCGCTGAGGGTGTGTTTTGTGTGCTTGTGTGTGTGTCCCCAGTGCTCTACAAAACCCCCCTGGTGTGCTCCCTGAGGATGCAGGTACTTACCTGCAAGCAGATTAGGACCTGAGCACCCCTGTTCTTCATAGGCGCCTGTGTGTTTTTTGTCCTCCTTTGACCTCTGTACCTGACCGGCCCTGTGTTGCTGGTGCTGTGGCTTTGGAGTTGCCTTGAACCCCTAATGGTGGGTTGCCTATGCCCAGGAGACTGACTGTGTAAGTGCTTTACTTACCTGCAAAAACTAACCAAAACTCACCTCTCCAGGAACTGTTGATTTTTGCACTGTGTCTACTTTTAAAATATCTTATTGCCATTTTAACCAAAACTGTGTGTACTATTGTTTTAAATCAAAGTTCTATACTTACCTGTGTGAAGTACTCAGCATTTGATGTACTTACCTCAAATTTGAATCTTGTGGTTCTTAAAATAAATTAAGAAAATATATTTTTCTGTATAAAAACCTTATAGCCTGGAATTAAGGCAGTCATCATGAACATGGCGGGAAAGACCGCTGAGCGCCGTGTCGGCGGTGAACACAATCCCACCGGTGGCGGCGAATGGAAACCCGCCATATAATGATAGAAAAACCCAACCCTGCCCAAAAAAATCAGACCACCACTCCCCGCCAGGACACTGTTCGCGGGAATCCCGGTCCACCCCACCCCACCTCCGCCAAGCACACCCACATCCCGCCCTCCAAATAATGATGCACAAATCACCTCGGCGGACAGTGGTGTCCGGATGACGATTGGTGGCTGTGACCGCCACTGGCGGCAAGTGGGCCCAAGAGCAAGAAGTGCACACATTGGCTAGGCCTGTCACCCACACACCTGACACACATCCTGAACACCATAAAACACCCCCATACATACCCCACAATCCCTTGCAACAAAACCAGGAAAAGAAGACGGAGAGCACCAGAGCCAGACAGCAAACGTCAGCACACAGGACACGCATATCGACCCACACAGGAGAACCCATACCCCGTCCCCAGTCCTGACACCATCCACCACCCTCACCATGTCCCCCCAGAATTCCACGCTTCACCGAAAGGGAGCTAAGGACCATGCTGGACGAGATCCTGAAGGTGGAGCAACAAATCTTCGGCTCCAAGGTGCAGTACACACCCATTGCACGGAAATTGGAGCTGTGGCAGACCATTGTCAACAGGGTGAATGCAGTAGGAGACCATCCACGCACCAGGGATGTCATCCGCAACAGATGGAATGACCTGCGGGGAAGGTCAGGCCATGGCATCCAGGCACCACATCGCAGTGCAGAAGACTGGGGGAGGACCGCCACCAACACCACCCAACTACACCGACTGGGAGGACAACGTACTCGCCGTCCTGCACCCAGAGGGACTCACTGGAGGAATGGACTTGGGTAAGTCATCTACAATTACCCCATATACAAAACATCTGCAATGCATGCACCACTTCACCCCACCACACCCACCAGGACCAATACCCCACCCAGGCATCAGCCACCACATCCACCACCCTGCATTACCCACAACTCACTACCAGGCCCACATCACTCCCGCTGTTCACAGCCACCCACCCCTGCACATACCCACAATGGAATAATACCCCCCACCACAATGTAAGCCCACCACTGCCACTAAATGCAATGTCCATCTCACAAAGTCACCCTGGAAGGCCCCTGAAAGTCACACCAGCACAAAATTGCAAAGTTCTGTGCACCTCAAACCCTCAGGCATAAGTAACAGACATGTCTATGTCCCCCAACAGGCACCACCACCCATGCAACCCTTATGGAGGGGACAAGGTGTGCCACAGCACTCCAGGGAGACAGAGGCACCTCAAGGGACACTGGAGAAGGATCCCTGGACACTGATGAGCAGGCAGGCACCTCACACAGCCATCGATGCTCCCCATGCAGCAGCCCCACCCAGGAAACCACTGTCACTCCTAACACCCAGTCAAGACCAGCAGGCTAGGGGAGGCGTACCCACACCAGTGGACCCAGGGCACAGACAGGTGGAACACAGCAACAGAGGCCACAGTCTCCCACTCCCAACATGCAGGAAGGCGAGGGCCCCAATACAAGTGGCACATCAAGACCTGCGCAGGGGACACAGGCACAGGGGGCTATGGCAAGGTCAAGTGCCCCAGTGGTTCAGGGGGTAGGGCACCGGATGGATGCAGCAGCCCAGGACGTCATTGCAGAGGTATTGGGTGCCTACCAACATACCCAAGACAGGTTGACTCAGATTGTGTCCACCCTTGAACGAAGTCAGAGGATGCAGCTGGAACAACACCAACAGGCCATGGAGTAGTGGAAAGAATACAATGCCATAATGGAGCACTGCTGCAGTTGGTCAACAAACAGTCTGAAACCCACACTAGACAAGAGGCCCCCAACCAGCCCTGGACAACCAGCAACAGAGGACCCAAGCAGCAGAAAGAGCACAGGAAATACCCTCCCAGGAATCACAACGGGCCAACCATGCCACCCCAAGAAGCTCCACAGCAGGCGCCCAAAAGCAGTCTCAGGCCAAGATATGGCACTGGAAACCCAGCTAGGAACAAGCCCCACTCCAACAATTGCCACTGCTACTACTGCAAAGCAACCACCCCACCCATTCACCAACTACACTCACCTGAGGGCAAAATGAAGTACTATACTACAAATAGGACCCACCTATGACATCCAACAGGGCTGCCCCGAAGTCGGTTTTGAAGACACCCAACCCTTACCACTTCCATCACTGAATATAGCTCAATTCACTGTATTCGACCAATAAAACACAATTCTCACCTTTAACACTGTCCCCTGTCTTCAATGTGGAACAAATTGGAGTATGGATGCAACTGGCAGACAACAACTTTATTGTCAATTTGTGCTTGGAGGTGGTAATGTGTATTTCAAATTAGGCAAGGAATGAATGCAAAAAAAGGTCCATGTCTCGCCTATCATGACCAATCCCCCCCCATATGACATGGCCCACTGACAGTATTAGTCAGTAACCACAATTACAGGCTTAAGTCCCAGACAGTTATTGGAAGTAGAGTTGTATCAGTTGGTTCCTGGAATTTACATCTTTCCCTTCCTCATCCTCACCATCACTCTCCTCACCTCTCAGAGGTAACTGATCAGGAGCTACAGCACCCTCCACCTCCAAAAGGGGGATAGTATGTCTCACAGCCACATTGTGCAGCATGCAGCAGGTCACCACTATTCTACACGCCTTATCAGGACCATAGGCAAGGGACCCCCCAGAGATATGTAGACACCGGAATCTAGCCTTCAGCAGACCCATAGTACGCTCTATCATCCTCCTAGTACGTCCATGGGCCTCATTGTATTTCCTCTCTGCATCCGTCCTGGGGTTCCTCACTGGTGTCAGGAGCCAACGCAAGTTTGGGTAGCCAGAATCACCTAGAAAAAGGGTCAATACAGAGTCGTCATTGTTATGTCCCTTAGACAGGCAGGTTCTCTGCAATGTGTCAGTTAGTGACAGGCAAACTTACCTATGATCCACCCTCTGTCCTCTTGTAGTTGTTCCATCTTCTGTGGCACACTACTGTTCCTCAAAACAAATGAATCATGGACTGACCCCGGAAACTTGGCATTCACATGGGAAATGTATTTGTCTGCAGTACATACCAATTGGATGTTCATGGAGTGAAAGTTCTTCCTGTTTCTGTACACCTGTTCATTCACTCTTGGGGTGATAGCTATGTGGGTGCCATCAATAGCACCTATGGCATGGGGAATGTTTGCAAAGGCATAGAAGTCAGACTTAATGGCAGGGAGGTCAGCACTTTGGGAGAATTGCACATAGGATTGTAGATGTTGTACAAATGCATTCAGAAACCTTGTCAGTACCTGTAGGAAGCTGGCCTGGCTTATAGTGGGTGCCTTGTGGTGCTTACGCCCTGTGCCAGGTCCAGTTATCCCTTTTTAGTAGAATAGAGGTGTTTCTAGCAGCTTAGGCTGATAGAAGGTAGCTATGGCAAAGCAGCTTAGGCTGAACTAGGAGACATCAAAGCTCCTACTATACCACTTATGTCATATAGCACAATACCATAAGGAAACACAATACTCAGTTACTAAAAATAAAGGTACTTTATTTTTATGACAATATGCCACAAGTATCTCAGTGAGTACCCTCAGTTAGAAGGTAAGTAATATACACAAGTTATATGTATACAAACCCAAAACAGATAAGTAACAGTAAGAACAGTAATGCAAACAGTGTAGGATTACAATAGGATGCAATGGGTGAACATATGTCTAGGGGCAACACAAACCATATACTCCAAAAGTGGAATGCGAATCACAAATGGACCCCAGACCTATGGGGGCTTGTAGAGGGTAACTGGGACTGTAAGAAAACAGTCAGGGTGTCCAAGATACCCCACCCCAAGACCCTGAAAAGTAGGAGTAAAGTACCCCTTCAACCCCAATAGGACACAATAGTTGTGATAGGGGGATTCTGCAAGAACCACAAACACCAGCAAAGCACTGAAGACAGATTCCTGGAACTGAGGACCTGCAAGGCAGGGGGACCAAGTCCAAGACTCGCGATAGTGTCCAGGGGGGGCAGGAGCCCAGGAAACCACAGATGAAGGTGCAAGAAGGCTGCCTCTGGGTGGAAGAAGCCAAGGATTCTGCAACAACAAAAAGGGCTAGGAATTTTTCCTTTGGACGAAAGATGTCCCACGGCGTGCTGGATGTTGCAGAAGTGTTTCCACGCAGAAATACTGCAAACAAACCTTGCTAACTGCAAGGGTTGCGATTGAGGTTTTTGGGTGCTGCTGGGGACCAGGAAGGACCAGGATGTCACCCCTTGGAGAAGGAGACAGAGGGGGCGCTCAGCAACTCAGAGAGCCCCAACAGAAGCAGGCAGCACCCACAGAAGTACCAGAGCAGGCACTTAGAAGATTTGTGAACTGGAGTCCACTCAGAGTCACAAAGGAGGGTCCCACGACGTCAGAGTCCAACTCAGAGGGTTTAACACTGCAGGACAGAGTGCTGGGGACACAGGCTAGGATGTGCACAAAGGAAACCTTAGAGAAGTGCACAGAAGCTGGAGCAGCTGCAAATCATGCAGTACACAGTTTTGCAGTCTAGCGTGGGGAAGAAAGGACTTCCCTCCACCAAACTTGGACTGAAGGATCACTGGACTGTGAGAGTCACTTGGATATAGTTCCTGTGTTCCAGGGACCACGATCGTCGAGATGAGAGGGGACCCAGAGGACTGGTGATGCAGACGTTTGGTGCGTGTGTTAGTAGGGGGAAGACTCCGTCAACCCTCAGGAGATTTCTTCTGGATTTCCGGTGCAGGGTGAAGGCAGACGGCGCTCAGAGCATGCACCACCAGGAAGCAGTCGAGAAAGCCGGCAGGATTAGGCGCTACAATGTTGCTGGAAGTCATCTTGCTACTTTGTTGCGGTTTTGCAGGCATCCTGGAGCAGTCAGCAGTCGATCCTTGGCAGAAGTCAAAGAGGGAAGTGCAGAGGAACTCTGGTGAGCTCTTGCATTCGTTATCTGAAGAATGCCCCAGAGGAGAGACCCTAAATAGCCAGGAAAGGAGTTTTGGCTACCAAGAAAGGAGGACTGGCTACCAAGGTAAGAGCCTATCAGAGGGGGTCTCTGATGTCACCTGCTGGCACTGGCCACTCAGAGCAATCCAGTGTGCCCCCAACACCTCTGAATCCAAGATGGCAGAGGTCTGGGACACAGTGGAGGAGCTCTGGGCACCTCCCCTGGGAGGTTCTGGTCAGGGGAGTTGTCACTCCCCTTTACTTTGTCCAGTTTCGCGCCAGAGCAGGGCTGGGGGATCACTGAACTGGTGTAGACTGGCTTATGCAGAGATGGGCGCCATCTGTGCCCATCAAAGCATTTCCAGAGGCTGGGGGAGGCTACTCCTCCCCAGCCCTTCACACCTATTTCCAAAGGAAGAGGGTGTAACACCCTCTCTCAGAAGAAATCCTTTGTTCTGCCTTCCTGGGCCGGGGCTGCCCAGACCCCAGGAGGGCAGAATCCTGTCTGAGGGGTTGGCAGAAGCAGCAGCTGCAGTGGAAGCCCCGGAAAGGCAGTTTGGCAGTACCCGGGTTCTGTGCTAAAGAACCGGAGGATCATTGAATTGTCCCCCCAATACCAGAACGGTATTGGGATGACAATTCCATGATCTTAGACATGTTACATGTTACATGTCCATTTTCGGAGTTACCATTGTGATGCTATACATAGGTAGTGACCTATGCATGGTGCACGTGTGTAATGGTGTCCCCGCACTCAAAAAGTTTGGGGAATTTGCCCTGAATGATGTGGGGGCACCTTGGCTAGTGCCAGGGTGCCCACACACTAAGTAACTTGGCACCCAACCTTCACCAAGTGAGGGTTAGACATATAGGTGACTTATAAGTTACTTATGTGTAGTGAAAAATGGCTTTGAAATAACGTGGATGTTATTTCACTCAGGCTGCAGTGGCAGGCCTGTGTAAGAATTGTCCGAGCTCCCTATGGGTGGCAAAAGAATTGCTGCAGCCCATAGGGATCTCCTGGAACCCCAATACCCTGGTTACCTAAGTACCATATACAAGGGAATTATATGGGTGTACCAGTGTGCCAATGATAATTGGTAAGTTTAGTCACTAGCCTGCAGTGACAAATTTAGAAAGCAGAGAGAGCATAAACACTGAGGTTCTGGATAGCAGAGCCTCAGTGTTACAGTTAGGCACCACACAGGGAACACATACACGACACATACTATGAGCACTGGGGTCCTACCTAGTAGGATCCCAGTGACAGAAGGGCTAAAACAAACATACATACAGTGAAAATTGGGGTAGCATGCCAGGCAAGATGGTACTTTCCTACAGTACCAGGCTGAACATTGGCTGTTAGAAACCAGCACCCATGCCCACTGTCACTTGAAATGAGCCTGTGGCCAGGAAATGGAGTGCGGAGAGCACCTGCACCTCAGTTAGAATGGCATGCTGATTACAATTTCTGGGAGTCAGTGCAGGATGCAGTAATGCACGTAGGTCCTGAATAGTTGCACGTGTGAGTCTGTAAGTGATAATGATCTGATGCTCCACCATGGTCCCCATATCCACAAGTGGTCTGTACACCGATGGTGCCCTTCCTCGCTACAAGGGTCGGTACCTATGAGGGGTTACAAAAAGGAGTGATGTGAACACATAAATTGGCTTATTTGATAAATACATGCAGTGCATTGTTCATAGTAGTGTCTGTATAATTACTGCAACCTGACAGATGTACATGCATATCACCAAGACGGAACAGAGTAAATCATGTGTGCTAATATACGCAATGGATAGAGGCCTAGGTGCTTCATATGGCTAGTAGGCCCTGCATTGTGAGTATTAAGAATTTTAAGATGCGTAGGTGATAGCAAAATGACTGCCCACTGTAGTTCTGCCCCTTCGTTGTGGGAGTGACCTAAGACCACTAGCTGTTGACGTCATAACGTACAATGGTGTTGACCGCTGTTCGCACCCTCATTGGCTAACATGGATGCCAATGGGGAATCCTGGCGTATCATGATCGCTGCCGGCGGTGACAGTGCATACCGCTGCGGAACGCACACACGTTCGTCATCGTTTGATCACTTGACTCCCTGATCTCGGGCGGACAGGTACTCCACTCTGTGTACTGCTGTTGCCTGCCTCTGGCTATGGATGTTCCACATGGTGCAGGGGAAAGGGCCCCGGGCTTCACCCAGGAAGAACTGGAGAAGCTAGTGGAAGGGGCCTGCCCCTGTACGACAGACTTTACGGCCGGCCAGAGGTACAGGTGAGTCTGGGTTTGGGGGGCACTGTGTGAGTAATGGATGGAGTGATTAGCACATGTGTGTGTTCCTGTGAGCCAGGATGGGCCATGGTGCATGGAATGCTGCGTGCCACTGTCCTGCATGTCTGAAAGTACTGTCAGTCCTATGTTTGACAATCTGCCAGCTGTTCCCATTGTGGAGGTGCCTGACCTCTGTGTTCCATTTCTGTGTCACCCTACTAGGTCAGCGCCCATCAGAAGAGGGCACATTGACATGCCATCACAAAGGAGGTACGGACCATGGGGGTCTACAACCGGCGGAGCACCCACTGTCGAAATAGGTGGGAGGACCTGCGGCGCTGGGCGCAAAAGATCACTGATGCCCAGCTGGGGAAGTCCTCCTAACGTGGAAGGGGTGCTCGTTGGGCACTGACCCCCCTCATGTGAAGGATCCTGGCGGTGGCGTACCCAGACCTGGATGGGCACTTGAAGGCTGCACAGCAGTCACAAGGGAGTGAGTACTCACAGACCATACTTCAGCCTGGAAGGATGAGTGTGTGTGCGATAGGGCTCATGGTGCTTAGAGCAGGGATTTTGACTGGTGTCCATTTACTGTATGTTCCCCAAAGGGTGGAGGGGTGTCCCTGTCAGGTTTCACCTACCTCAGCTCCAATACTCTTTCAGGGGATGGGTGTAGGTCAGTATTCTGCTCAGTAGTCAGGGGCATGGCCATGGGCATAGTGTAAGGTGCCGGCTGTTGGGTGTGTTTCCTGGGTGGGTGTATGTCTGGCCATTGTGTATCAGCATTCAGATATTTACAAGTGTCTTTCCTGTTTCGTCTCCCCATCCCTGTTCTCTTGTGTTGGTTTGGTACAGCATCAACGTCAGGCGAGGGAGTTGAGGCACCGGCAAGTAGGGAGGCAGCGGCCCACGGATCCTCCGAGGCAGAGACAACGGATGCCCAGGGGAACAGTGGTTGGGAGAGCGAGGGGACTTCCACGGGGGACGCTACTACCACAGGAGGTAGTGACTCTGAGACCTCCTCCGATGGGGACCCTCCAGCGGTGGTGGACCCTAGTGGACACACCGCTACCATAAGATCTTCCGTCACCACCCATACCATTACCGCCCTCCCTTCTGCTCCCCACCGAGTTGCCCGTGCCCGCCCACCCAGAAAGGTGGGCGTCTCCTTCGTCCCAGGCAACTCCTCCCCTGCCCCAGTCAGCCCTGCTGCCCTCACAGAGGTGGCTATTGTCCTCCTGAGAACCATCTCTGTAGGGCAGGCAACCATTGTCAATGCCTTCCAGGGTCTGGCATCAGAGGTGCAGCAGACCAATGCCTATCTGGATGGCATTCACGGTGCCGTGTCTGCCCTACAGAGATCTTTTCCGGCTCTGGCCTCCTCTTAAATGGCAGCCAGTTTCCCTGGCCATTCCGTCCCCCCTCCAACCTCCTCTACCCCTTTCAGCACCTCACTGCCTTCACCCATCCAAAGCACACAATCAGACCCGCTTGCAGGCACATCAACACACAAGAAGCACACTTCCAAACACAAGCACCACACCTCCCACCACAAGCATTCACACAGCCAACAGGCACCTGCACACACACAACGTCCACTTCCCCCAGTGTGCCCACCTCTTCCGCCTCCCTGTCTGTCCCCTCTACATGCACACCATCATGCACTGCACCTCCACTCACTGTTACTACTCCTCTTCCTGCACTCACCACGATAGCAGACAGCCATACATGCACCCCATACACCACACCTGCACTCACCACCTCTACTGTAGTTGACACATGCAGCACACTCACCAGACTTGCAGACACCCACCCAACATACATCGACACTAGCTGTCTGTCTTCTCCCAATGTGTCCACCCCCCACTTCCCAAAACACACAAACGCACCAAGACACCCACCCATCAGACATTCACCACACCACAGCATACTGAGGAGTCACCTGCACCCACTACACGCATACCTACACCCCATACATCAACTCCCTCTGCCTCCACTCCCATGCCCTCATAGACGCCCACCCCAATTGCTCCCAAGAAACTTTTCCTCCCCTGTGCAGACCTGTTCCAACCCACTGGCCCACCCCATCTTGTCCCCAAACGTGCCCAACTCCTTGCCCTTTCCGCTCCTTCCACATCACAGCCCACCCTGGTCCAGCCTTCCCATTCCCGTGCCCCTTCCCCGGTGAAGAAGAAGACCCGGTCTTGGGCAAGACTATCCATCTCCACCCGAGCCAAACAGCCCCCACCTACTTCAAAGAAGAAGCCCACCCCCCTCCAACCTCCTCACGCAAGTCAAAGTCCAAACCCCGTCGTAAATCCCCACCCTCACCCCGCCCCCCTTCCGTGAGGTGCCTGGATCCCCATATGGTGCCCCATTCAGTGGAGTACCCAGCACTTGTGGGAGTCAGGTGTGGCCAGTAGTGGCCAAGGACAATTTTCTTTTTATGGACTGGCTATTGGCCCTGTTGGCACTGTTTTGCTCAGTGAGCTACAAATTAAAGTTTCTGTGTGGCCTGTGTTTGGGCTGCACACAGTTCCACCCTGGTGTTTGTTTTAATTTTTAATGGGTGTGGGGCTATTGTATGTACTATGGTCAAGTTGCTTTTGCCTCCTGTCGGGTACGTACCTCTTGGTGTGGGGTGTCTGACTTGTGCTGCTGGGAAGGGCTGGAGGGGCGTTGTAGAGTGGCTGGAGTGGCTTGGTATGTAACTGTGCTCTTTTCTCCCTTGTGTGGTAGGTTGCGGTACTTACCGTTGTGGTCTTCGTCAGCGGTCTCGGTTGTGTAGGTATATGGCAAAGAGCAGGGCTGACATGATCAGCAACTCTCTGTCCATGGCTGCCGCTGCACGTCTTGTGGAACTCCAGTAAGTGTTTCCTTCTATTTGTTTCATTTCCACCTGGCTTTGTGTGGCGGTAGTTCCCGCCCCGAAACTGGTGGCGGAATGGTGGTTCATAATTTGATGGGCGGGTTGGGCCTTACTTTCGGCCTGTGGGCTGACTCTGCCGTCGTCAGCTGGACTCCTTTTCTGGCAGTGGGTGGTGCGCAGGATGCGTGTGTTTCGTTTGGTTCATTATTTGGCGGTCCGGAATGCTCCTCTGTTGGTGGTTTCTACCGCCACCGCCGGCGGAGCAGAACGGACCGCCATGTTCATAATGAGGGCCTAAGTCTTTGAATGTGTGTTCCTCATTTATTGCCTGTGTGTGTACAACAAATGCTTAACACTACCCTCTGATAAGCTTACTGCTCGACCACACTACCACAAAATAGAGCATTAGTATTATCTAATTTTGCCACTATCAACCTCTAAGGAGAACCCTAGGACTCTGTGCACACTATCTCTCACTTTGAGATACTATATACAGAGCCAATTTCCTACATTGATGGATCAGCGGTGGGGTCTAAGACTTTGCATTTGCTGGACTATTCAGCCAGTACCTGATCACACAACTAAATTCCAGAAATTGTCATTAGAAATAGATTTTTGCAATTTGACTATTTTTCTAAATTTGTAAAAGTCCTGCTAGGGCCTTGTGTAAGTCCCTGTTAGCATTTCTTTTAGAGTTTAAAAGTTTGTAAACGTTAGGATTTAAGTTCTAGAAGCATATTTTAGATTCTTAAAAAGTAATCTCAAATTTTAGAGTGATAATGTCTAGATCAGATGAGATGGTGGTGGTGCTCAACCTCACCCCTTACCTGCCTCTAGGGATAGCAGAGCTGAGGACTCTCTGTAATCTAAAAAAGATAAAGACTGGGTCCAACCTTACCAAGGTCAAGCTCCAGGAGCTCTTGGCAGTTTCCAAGGGATCACCCCTCTGAGTTGGAGGATGCTCCCTCAGATAGGGAAATTAGCAAACAGGAGGAAAAACTCACCCCTCCTGTCCTAATTAGGAAAAGCAGGGTTCCCAAAACCCTGACTCCACAAATACTAGTCAGAGAACCTGGTTCTTCTACAGGGGAGACCAGCAACTCTGGAAGCATTGAGGACAGCCTCAATGAAGAGGACCACCTGTTAGCCAGGATGGCCAAGAGATTGGCTTTGGAGAAACAGCTCCTAGCCATAGAAAGTGAAAGAAAAGAGAGGGGTTTAAGTCCCATCAATGGTGGCGGCAACTTAAATAGGGTCAGAGAAGATACTGACATCCTAAAAATCCCCAAAGGGATTGTAACTAAATATGAAGAGGGTGATGACATCACCAAGTGGCTCACAGCTTTTGAGAGTGCTTGTGCAACCAGAAAATTAAGCAGATCTCACTGGGGTGCTCTCCTTTGGGAAATGTTCACTGGAAAGTACAGAAATAGACTCCTTACACTCTCTGATAAAGATGCAGAATCTTATGACCTCATGAAGGCTACCATGATTGAGGGCTTTGGATTCTCAATTGAGGAGTACAGGATTAGGGTCAGGGGGGCTCATAAATCCTCGAGCCAGACCTGGGTTGGTTTTGTTGACTTCTCAGTAAAAACACTAGATGCTTGGATAACTGGCAGTTGTGTAAGTGATTATGCTGGGCTGTATAATTTATTTATGAAAGAACATCTGGTAAGTAATTGCTTCAAAGATAAACTGCATCAAGATCCGGTAGACCTAGGTCCTATTTCTCCCCAAGAATTGGGAAAGAAGGCCGACCACTGGGTCAAGACTAGGCTGGCCAAGACTTCCACAGGGGGTTACCAAAAGAAAGGGGTCACAAAGCCTCCCAGGGGAAGAGTGGTGAGACATCCAAGGACGCAAGTAAAGAGTCTTCTACAGGGCCCCAAAAACCTGCTCAGGAGGGTGGGCCCGAGCCTCTTAACAGTCCACAAATGCCAAGAAGGCCTGGTGTCAAAACTGTAGACAGCATGGACACCAAACTGGAGACAAGGCCTGTCCAAAGAAAAGTCCCACAACAACAACTACTCCAGTTAGTACTGGAATAGCCAGTCTCCAGGTGGGATCAACAGTGTGCCCAGAGCAAATCAGGGTTCACACTGAAGCTACACTAGTCTCTGAGGGTGGGGTGGATTTAGCCACACTTGCTTCCTGGCCACCTAACATGTAAAAATACAGGCAGCAGCTCTTAATCAATGGGACTAGAGTAGAAGCCTTGAGGGATACAGGTGCCATTGTCACTATGGTGAAAGACAAACTCGTTTCCCCAGGACAGTACCTGGCTGGACAGACATATCCGTTTACTAATGCTGACAATCAAACTAAAGTCCATCCCATGGCAATGGTAACTTTAGAATGGGGAGGGGTCACTGTCCTGAAACAGGTGGTAGTCTCCTCTGCAATTCCAGTAGAATGTCTGCTAGGGAATGATCTGGAGTCTAGAGCTCAAGGCCCATGCAGCCATGCTGGGTATCCCTGAACTGGTGTGTGTCAAGACAAAGGCACAGAGCAGGGCTCAGGGTGAAAAAGAGGTGTCTGGAATAATGGCTCAACCTTTCAAGAGAAAAGGAAAGAAGACTGGGGAACCAGCTTCTACACGGCAAAAGAAGCAGAACCTCTCTTCCCAGGAAGATGTTCTATCCCTTCAGGGAACTGAGTTAATGGAGCTGGAGCCTTACCAGGGTGTGCTCTTGGGCCCAGGTGGACCCTCAAGGGAACAGCTGTGTAAGGGACAAAATAGTTGTCCCTCTCTTGAAGGCCTAAAACAGCAAGCAGCTCAGAAAGAAAAAGGAACTGTCAGTGGAACCCACAGGGTCTATTGGGAAGATGGGCTTCTTTACACTTAGGCAAGAGATCCCACACCGGGTGCCACTAGGAGAGTGGTAGTGCCTCAGGAGTTTAGAGAGTTCATTCTGACCTTAGCCCATGACATTCCCCTTGCTGAGCATTTGGGACAAACCAAAACGTGGGAGAGATTAGTCATCCATTTCTATTGCCCCAATATGTCCCAGAAGGTTAAGGAGTTTTGAACCTCCTGTGGTAAGACAGGTCGCCATCCAAAGGCCCCACTCATTCCACTTCCAGTGGTGGGGGTCCCCTTTGAGAGAGTTGAAGTAGACATAGTGGGTCCACTGGAACCTCCCACAGCATCAGGGAACCAATATATTCGGGTAGTAGTAGATCATGCGACCAGGTACCCTGAAGCAATTCCCCTTCGGTCCACTACTGCTCCTGCAGTAGCTAAAGCACTCATTTGTATTTTTACCAGAGTGGGATTTCCTAAGGAGGTGGTTTCTGACAGAGGTACCAACTTCATGTTAGCTTACCTGAAGCACATGTGGAATGAGTGTGGGGTGACTTACAAATTCACCACACCATACCATCCACAAACCAATGGTCTTGTAGAAAGGTTTAACAAGAGATTGAAGGACATGATCATGGGGCTCCCTGAAAAACTCAAAAGGAGATGGGATGTCCTCTTGCCATGGCTGCTTTTCGCCTACAGTGAGTTGCCACAGAAGGGAGTACAGGCTTCCCCTTTGAGCTTCTGTTTGGCCATCCTGTCAGGCGACTACTGGCACTTGTAAAAGAAGGCTGGGAGAGACCTCTCCATGAGTCTAAACAAGATGTAGTGGACTATGTACTGGGCCTCCTCTCAAGGATGGCAGAGTACATGGAAAAGGCAAGTAAAAACCTTGAGGCCAGCCAACAACTCTAGAAGTTGTGGGATGACCAAAAGGCTGCTATGGTTGTGTTTCAGCCAGGGTAGAAAGTCTGGGTTCTGGAGCCTGTGGCTCCCAGGGTACTTCAGGACAAATGGAGTGGCCCTTACCCAGTGGTAGAGAAAAAGAGTCAGGTCATCTACCTGGTGTACCTTGGCACTAGCAGGACCCCCAAGAGGGTGATCCATGTTAACCGCCGTAAGCTCTAGCATGAAGGGGCAGATGTAAACATGTTAATGGTTACAGATGATGACCAGGAAGCAGATAGTGAACCTCTCCCTGATCTCCTCTCCACTGACCCTAAAGATGGCTCAGTAGATGGAGTTGTCTATTCAGACACCCTCTCTGGCCTGGAAGGTCCTCCAGCAGTTTGCTGAGCTCTTTTCCTTGACCCCTGCCCAGACACACCTGTGTACCCATGATGTAGACACAGGAGACAGTATGCCTGTCAATAATAAAATATTCAGGCTGTCTGACCAAGTCAAAGAATGCATCAAGGTGGAAGTCCACAAGATGCTGGAGTTGGGAGTGATTGAGCACTCTGACAGTCCCTGGGCTAGCCAGTGGTTTTGGTCCCCAAAACCTCACACCAAAGATGGAAAGAGAGGGATGAGGTTTTGTGTGGCTACGGAGGGCTTAACTCTGTCACCAAGACAGGTGCTCACCCCATTCCTAGGGCAGATGATCTCATTGACAAATTAGGTGCAGCCAAATTCTTCAGTACCTTTGACAGCAGGGTACTGGCAAATCAAAATGGCACCTGGAGCAAAAGAAAAGACAGCATTCTCTACACCGGATGGGCACTATCAGTTAACTGTGATGCCCTTTGGTGTAAAGAATGTCCCTGCCACCTTCCAAAGGTTGGTGAATCAAGTCCTTGCTGACATGGAGTCCTTTAGTGCAGCTTATGTTGATGATATTGCTGTCTAGCTTCAACTGGCAGGATCACCTGGTCCACCTGAAGAAGGTTTCACAGGCTCTGCAAGCAGCAGGCCTCTCTATCAAGGCATCTAAATGTCAGATAGGGCAGGGTACTGTGTGTCACTTGGGACACCTTGTATGTGGAGGCCAAGTTCAGCCACTCCAACCCAAGATCCAGGCTATTCTGTACTGGGAAGCTCCAAAAACTGAGACTCAAGTCAGGGCATTATTTGGCTTGACTGGGTATTACAGGAGGTTTGTGAAGGGATATGGATCATTAGTGACACCCCTCACAGAACTTACCTCTAAGAAAATGCCCACAAAAGTTAACTGGACCTTGGACTGTCAAAAGGCCTTTGACATCCTGAAAGAAGCTATGTGTTAAGCACCAGTTTTGAAAGCTCCAGATTATTCAAAGCAGTTCATTGTGCAGACTGATGCCTCTGAGCATGGAATTGGAGCAGTCCTCTCCGAAACAAATGATGATGGCCTTGACCAGCCTGTTGCTTTTATTAGCAGGAGGTTACTCCCCAGGAAGCAGCATTGGAGTGCCATTGAGAGGGAGGCCTTTGCTGTGGTTTGGTCCCTGAAGAAGTTGAGAACATACCTTTTTGGTACTCACTTCACAGTTCAAACTGACCACAGACCTCTCAGATGGCTGATGCTAATGAAAGGAGAAAACCCTAAACTGTTGAGGTGGTCCATATCCCTACAGAGAATGGACTTTGTAGTGGAACACAGACCTGGGACTGCCCATGCCAATGCTGATGGCCTTTCCACGTTCTTCCATTTAGAAAATGAAGACTCTCTTGGGAAAGGTTAGTCTCATCCTCTTTCGTTTGTGGGGGGTCGGTGGGTTGTGTAAGGCAATGCTTTCCTTGGCATGATTTCCCCCTAACCTTTTGCCTTTTGTTGATGCCAGTTATGATTGAAAGTGTGCTGGGATCCTGCTAACCAGGCCCCAGCACCAGTGTTCTTTCCCTAAACTGTACCTTTGTTCCCACAATGAGCACAGCCCTGTAACACAGATCAGTCCCTTGTAAATGGTACCCCTGGTACCAAGGGCCCTGTGGCAAGGGAAGTTCTCTAAGGGCTGCAACATATTTTTTACCACCCTGGGGACCCCTCACTCAGCACATGCACACTGCCTCTCAGCTTGTGTGTGCTGGTGGGGGGAAATGATTAAGTCGACATGGCACTCTGCTCAGGATGCCATGCCCACATCCCACTGCCTGTTGCATAGGTAAGCCACCGCTCTAGCAGGACTTACAGCCCTAAGGCAGGGTCCACTATACCACAGGTGAGGGCATATGCCCCTACAGTGTCTAGGCCAAATCTTAGACATTGTAAGTGCAGGGTAGCCATAAAGAGTGAATGTTCTGGGAGTCTGTCAATTATGAACTCCACAGCTTCATAATGGGTACACTGAAATCTGGGACGTTTGGTATCAAACCTCTCAGCACAATAAATCCACACTGATTCCAGTGTGGGATTTATTGAAAAATGCACAGAGAGGGCATCTTAGAGATGCCCCCTACATGCCAGTCTGACTCCTAGTTTTAGGCTGACCAGTTCCTGCCAGTCTGCCACAACCAGACGAGTTTCTGGCCACATAGGTGAGTGCCTTTGTCACGCTGTGGCCAGGACCAAAGCCTGCACTGGGTGGAGGTGCTTCTCACCTCCCCCTGCAGGAACTGTAACACCTGGTGGTGAGCCTCAAAGGCTCATGCCTGTTGTTACAGCACCCCAGGGCATCCCAGCTAGTGGAGATGCCCGCCCCTCCGGACACAGCCCCCACTTTTAGCGGCAAGTCCAGAGGAGATAATGAAAAAAACAAGGAGGAGTCACCTACCAGTCAGGACAGCCCCTAAGGTGCTCTGAGCTGCCTTTAGAAATCCTCCATCTTGGACTGTCTCCAGACTCAAAGAACCTGCACAGCGACGCATCCAGCCGGACTAGCGACCTCTGAGGACTCAGAGGACTGCCCTGCACCTAAAGGACCAAGAACCTCCTGAGAACAACGGCACTGTTCAGAAACAGCAGCAAACTTGCAACTTTGAAACAAATTTAAAGAGACTCTCACTTCCTGGCAGAAGCGTGAGTCTTAACACTCTGCACCTGATGCCCCCAGCTCGAGTCCAGGACAACAAACACCTCAGAGAGGACTCCCAGGTGACTCCAACAATGAGGACACCCTGAGTCGACCTCCCTGCACCCCCACAGCAACGCCTGCAGGGAGGATCCAGGGGCTCCCCCTGACCCTGACTGCCTGGTAACAAAGGAACCCGACGCCTGGACCAAGCACTGCACCTCAGCCCCCAGGACAGAGAAAAAACACCTACCAGTGCAGGAGTGACCAGCAGACGGCCCTCATCCTAGCCAAGTCAGTGGCTGGGCTGAGAACCCCACCTGTGCCCTGCCTGCATCACCTAAGTGACCCCCTGGTCCAGCCATTGCCTTCTATAGCAAACCAGATGCCTGCTTTGACACTGCACCCGGCCGCCCCTGTGCCGCTGAGGGTATGTTTTGTGTGCTTGTGCCCCCCTCCCCCCAGTGCTCTACAAAACCCCCCTGGTCTGCTCCCTGGGGACACAGGCACTTACCTGTAAGGAGACTAGGACCGGAGCACCCCTGTTCTTCACAGGTGCCTATGTGTTTTGAGCCCTCCTTTGACCTCTGCATCTGACCAGCCCTGTGTTGCTGGTGCTGTGGCTTTGGGGTTGCCTTGAACGCCCAATGGTGGGCTGCCTTTACCCAGGAGACTGACTGTGTAAGTGCTTTACTTACCTGCAAAACTAACCAAAACTTACCTCACTCAGGAGCCAACTTCCTACAATAGATCACTAATATTTTTTTAAAAACCTGAATTTAATTTTTAATCTGAGCTCACTCCATATTTCTCCTATCATCTTTCTTTGTTGTTTATAATTGTAAGAAATTGGGTTATTAATTCTGTAGGATATGAGGCCTGCACAAGTAACAGGTCTACTCACTCTGAACCAGGCACCGCAATGTAACACTTGTCTCCTTCAAGGTAGAGAAGCAGAACAATCCAATGCCTAGTCATGGGAGAATGGTTTGGGCTAGTAATCACCATTCACTGGCACACAATATTAATAATCAATAAATGGTTGACTAGTCAGTGCTTTTTCTTTGAAAAAAGAAAAATACATTTATTGCACACACTACCAAATACTATGCATTAATTTAAAAGTGTAAACTTCAGACAGATTGTGACATTCTAAAAGCACATTTGACCCCTATTGGGTCATGACCCCCAAAATTACAGCATCTCTCACCTATACCAGATAGAACATAATAACATAGGGGGCATCACTTTAAATAAAACAGGCTATTGGCTTTGTCAAGGGGTCACCACAGCAATATGTAAGGTAAGTCTATTGGCTTTGTCAAGAGGTTGCCATGTTAAACCATAATGGTGTTTGAACAGAATATCGGAGAAAAATATTGTGATGCAAAAATATTATATATATATATATATATGTGTATTGCGGTCACCGGTAGGCGGTAGGTAATTATAGTTTGGACCTAATTTCCATAGAAAAAGCATTTTTTGACTTGCCTATATATTTGGCACAGTTTGACGAATCTTCAAGAAATGTTCTCAAAAAAGTGTGCCCAAGAATCTCGTTTTGCATGGGAAGTTTGGGGGTGATCTCTCATGAGGGGGCAGAGAAAAAGGGGGTGGGGTAAAAAAAAAAGTGCATTCACATAGGAGTTTTGAACACAACTACAGCCCAAACTACTGGATGGAATTACACTAAATTTGGCAGAAAGGTAGCCCTCAGTATGCAGATTCCACCTTTTGTTATTTGGTGTAAATCTGTTCAGTAGTTTAAGAGAAATTAAAGGAAAAACAAATTGTATATGTAGAGGCGCAAAGGCTGTGCAAGTCCTCCCGATTTCTTGCAGAAATCTGATTGGCTGCCAACACTTCAACCAGGAAGTGGTGGCAGCCTTTTTGATACTAGGCTTCTGCCGATTTTCATAAACAAACCTAAAAAAAAGAAAAAGTGAGCAGGGTATGTTTACCCTACGCCCCTAGCCTTGGTGCAGAGGTCTCCCCCCCAGGACATAAAAGCATTTTTTGTTAATTCACAGTGAAATTTGCAAATATTTATGAATTTCATTGCAACATTTTTTTTAAAAACAAGTGCAGTCTCCTTTGCTTGCTTTTATTTGTAACCCCAGGTGGGACAGTTCCAGGGGCATTGCGGGCCAAATAGGAGCTAGCACCTACCAGCTGCTCTCAGGGGGACAGGCAGGCGCTAGGCTGTTTTTATAGCAAGGAAGATGAGTTTTTTGTGTGTGCACCAGAAGACTTGATTCTTTTTCAGTTTCTCACTAAATCCACAGTTGCACTGGAAAACATTTCTGTTGCAACCTTTCAAGTTTGTAATCATGTCCATTGTTACAACGAAGAGCATATTAAGGGCTCACTTAACTGTAGCAAGCAAAACAGCTGTTAAAAATGAGCATATGCCCCCCTTTCTTCCCTTCTTTTAAACTCCCAAGTGTCCAGCAACATAATTTCAACATTTACTATTGTTCTCCATGGTGAGATAAAATTATTTATAATTGTAATCAATGTCTGGCCCCGGAACTTCAATAAAATCCTTTTAATTTACAAACAGAGCAGCATATTTTTAATACCATATCCAATCGCCAATCCACCAAAAGAAATTAAAAGTCTCCAGTCCCCACCGCTAAGCTAATGCCTATGCGGTGCCCTGATCCAAAAATCGGGTAATCCTAAGAGCGAAGAAAAAGGGCTTCAAGAACAAAGAGAAAAGTCCCCGCCAAGAGAGTCCCAGGGCTCTCAGCGTCGAGGTCACACTCCTGGCTCGGCCCCCACTCCATCTCCAATTTTCCATCATATATATATATACATATATATACAAACAAAGGTTACAGGGACGTTATAGTGTTGTAGTTAGGTTCTGAATTTATTCGCACAAAACCATAGAAATTCAACAGTTGTAGTTACATTTATTTGAAGCAACAATAGCTTGAGGCTTAAGAACACTATAACTCGAGCCCTCACCATGAACAGTTTTTTCTTCAATAATTTAACTTCCAATGTTTCATTAATATTTTTATTGACATTATAAAAGTTGTAATGAGTGCTGTAATATCTGGGATAATTGCAGTACATGGGAAGGGCGTGAGTTATACTTAACTTAGGCCACGAGTTTGGCTGTGCGCATTTGCGGTTAGCGCAGGTCAGGCCCTTCGGCCAACCCTCTATAACCACCCAACCAACCCCACACTCTAACTAATGGGCAGCTAGTAACTGCCACCTTTTTGGGTAAATGTGCAGTGTGGGGGAGGGGGCACCATGTGGCCCCCCTCTTTGCGGCCGATTTCATCCCTGGGGACCCATTCCCCTGGGGACCATTACAACTCCCTTAGGGGGCCATGTGGCCCCCCTCCCCTGGCTGATTATGGCCCCTGGGACCCCATCCCCCAGGGCCTGGCCTTAAAAAAAGTCTATGGTGGTCATTACAACCCTGGCGGACGGTGTTAAAGCTGCGGTAAGACCGCAAACAGGCCGGCGGACAAAAAAAGGGAATTACGACCCTGGCGGAAACCACCAACTAAGACAGCCACTTTAACACACCGCCCGCCACGGCGGTACAGACAAACAGCGCAGCGGACACCGCCAACAGACAGGCAGGAGATAATGTACCGCCCACACTATCACAACACACCAATCCGCCACCTTTTCTGGGGCGGATTCACCGTGGATAAAAACACGGTGGAAACAGCTTTTGCTATGGGAAAACGCTCACCTCAACACATCCCACGAGGAACGAGGACACCATGGAGCCGGAGCTACAAATACTCCCAGCCCTTGCATTCCTGCTCATCTACGACCAACAGCGACGTAGGCGCAGAAGATACCGGTGAGTACTGCACCTACGACACGGGGGAGAGGGGAGGCAAAAGTTAGGGGGACACCCACCAAACACCCCCACCCCCACCCTCACATATCACAACACACACACCAATGCAGTCACAAAAATCACAGTAACAACCCACAATCCCCCCGGAAGAATGCAAAGACAAAGCAAATTGCTGCCAAACTTTGTATTGTGCCAATATACTACTCATAAAAAAATATACTGATATATATCACGAAATCTGTCAAAAATAAGTGTACAATACAAGAAGTAGTGCAGATATGTACACAATGTCCGTGCACAAACAGTCCAAAAATGCATGGGCGAGGCCCACAATAGATACCTGACCAAAATCCGAGAGAACACTGCCGGGGCATCAGATAGAAACAATACAGGCACCTCAGGGGGAAGGGAAGCGGGGGCACCTCAGCCAGATGAATGCAAAGCCAGATCCACGACGGGGCTCCATGCCCATTGATGTATCCTGGGGAGTGCAAAGCGACAGTCTCTCAAGTCTCTACAGTGGGTGGCTTGCCCACTGTGCCATCCTGGGGAGTGCACAGTCACAGTCTCTCAAGTCTCTACAGTGGGTGGGTTGCCCACTGTGCCATCCTGGGGAGTGCAAAGCCACAGTCTCTCAAGTCTCTACAGTGGGTGGGTTGCCCACTGTGCCATCCTGGGGAGTGCAAAGCCACAGTCTCTCAAGTCTCTACAGTGGGTGGCTTGCCCACTGTGCCATCCTGGGGAGTGCAAAGCCACAGTCTCTCAAGTCTCTACATTTGGTGGCTTGCCCACTGTGCCATCCTGGGGAGTGCAAAGCCACAGTCTCTCAAGTCTCGACAGTGGGTGGCTTGCCCACTGTGCCATCCTGGGGAGTTCAAAGCCACAGACTCTCAAGTCTCTACAGTGGGTGGGTTGCCCACTGTGCCATCCTGGGGAGTGCAAAGCCACAGTCTCTCAAGTCTCTACAGTGGGTGGGTTGCCCACTGTGCCATCCTGGGGAGTGCAAAGACACATCTTCGCAAGTAGATGCAGTACTCTACTGGTACTGGGTGGGACTGGTGCCCAGACTGGATGAGTCTCCCCTTGAAAGTACATGTACTGTCACAGTCCCAGCTGCACATGGGAGAACGATGCCTGATGTGCCGGACTAATCATACCCACACGGTCTTTGACCTGTTCAGCGGTCTTCACCATGGCGGTCTTGGCCTTGTTCAGTGGTCTTCACCATGGCAGTCTTTGGCCTGTTCAGCAGTGCTTTGCCATGGCGGTCTTGGCCTTGTTCAGCGGTCTTCACCATGGCGGTCTTGGCCTTGTTCAGCGGTCTTCACTATGGCAGTCTTTGGCCTGTTCAGCAAGGCTTTGCCATGGCGATCTTGGCCTTGTTCAGCGGTCTTCACCATGGCGGTCTTGGCCTTGTTCAGCGGTCTTCACCATGGCAGTCTTTGGCCTGTTCAGCAAGGCTTTGCCATGGCGGTCTTGGCCTTGTTCAGCGGTCTTCACCATGGCGGTCTTGGCCTTGTTCAGCGGTCTTCACCATGGCAGTCTTTGGCCTGTTCAGCGGTCTTCATCATGGCGGTCTTGGCCTTGTTCAGCGGTCTTCACCATGGCAGTCTTTGGCCTGTTCAGCGGTGCTTTGCCATGGCGGTCTTGGCCTTGTTCAGCGGTCTTCACCATGGCGGTCTTGGCCTTGTTCAGCGGTCTTCACCATGGCAGTCTTTGGCCTGTTCAGCGGTGCTTTGCCATGGCGGTCTTTGCCCTGTTCAGCGGTCTTCACCATGGTGGTCTTTGCCCTGTTCAGCGGTGCTTTGCCATGGCGGTTCTGGTACGGATATTGGTGTGTGGCATGGCGAACTCCACACTGGAAGTTGGTGTGTGGCATGACGAACTCCACACTGGACATTGGTGTGTGTCATGACGAACTCCACACTGGACATTGGTGTGTGGCGTGACGAACTCCACACTGGACGTTGGTTTGTGGCATGACGAACTCCACACTGGACATTGGTGTGTGGCATGACATTCCATCACTGCCCAGCGGGGCTGTGGGATTCTGGACCCTCCTGGGCTGTGACTCCGGCGGTGGCGGTGGTCTCCTGACCAGTAACGATACTTGGGCCCTCCTGGGCTATGACTCTGGCAGTGGTCTCTGGACCAGTGACGATACTTGTGCCCTCCTGGGCTATGACTCTGGCGGTGGTCTCTGGACCAGTGACGATACTTGGGCCCTCCTGGGCTATGACTCTGGCGGTGGTTTCCTGACCAGTAACGATACTTGGGCCCTCCTGGGCTGTGACTCCGGCTCTGGGAGTGGAGGAAGAGGAGGTGGTTGTAGGAGGTGTCACTTTAGGTGTTTTGGGTGCAGGTGCAGGTACTGGAGGCTGTGGTGAGGTGGATGGATGTTGGGTGAGTGATTGCTGGCGTTTGTGTACTTTGGGAGGGGGCGTCACAGACACACTGGGAGAGGACACAGGGGACGTGTATATGGCAGTGGAGGTGGTGAGTGCAGGTGAGCAGCTTGTGGTGCTGGGTGTCCTGGTGCGAGTCCTAGTGCCTGTAGATGTGGTGCATGCAGGTGTGTGTGTAGACGACACTGGGAGGAAGGAGGGAGAAGAGGAGGAGGGGGACACAGTGGAGACAGTGGATGTTGCTGTATCTGTATGGGTGTGATGCTTGTGTGAGTGCCTGTGGAGTTTGTGGTGCCTATGTTTGCTTGAGCTACTTGTGTGTGTTGACTTGTGTGCATGCTGGTCTGTAGGTGTGCTTGGGATGGGCTGGGGTACAGGGGATTGGGTCTGGGTGGAGGAAGATGGAGGGGGGAGGCTGGACACAGGGACAATGGCTGCCATCAGTGCTGAGGCCAGAGATTGCAGGGTTCGCTGAAGGACAGCCTGACCAGAATGAATGCCTTCAAGGAATGCATTACCGTGTTTCAACTCTCATTCTACACCCTGGATGGCATTCACAATGGTAGACTGCCCAACAGTGAGTGACCTGAGGAGGTCAATGGCCTCCTCACTGAGGGCAGCAGGGGTGACTGGGGCAGGGCCTGAGGTGCCTGGGGCGAAGGTGATGCCCACCCTCCTGGGTGAGCGGGCATGGTGCGAATGCTGAGGGGCTGCTGGGAGGGCAGTGCTGGTAGGGGAGGTGGCGGCTGTACCTGTCGAAGTGGGGCGCACAGATGGTGCCGTCACCACAGGGGAGCTCCCATCGGCGGACGAGTCCGTGTCGCTGTTTGGTGATCCTGTGGCCGACGTGAAGCTCCCCTCGCCCTCCGTCCCACTGGTGAATTCCGAGTCTGTGGTGTGGCCCTCCATGGCCAGGTGGGATGCAGCTCCCTTGTGCTCCGGTGCCACTGTACCTCTGCCTGTTGATGCGGATGTGCAGAAGGACTGGGAGAGCAGGAAAAGGGGGGAGACAGAAGAAAGAGAGTTTTAGTGCATGGCATACCGCTACCGTTGGCGGACAAGACAAATGCAGCAGCCCCATGCATTACGCCGTGCTCCTGCCCTCTGCACATGCAATTTCTGGGATATGGCCTACATGGCAAATCTGCCCACATGGATGGCAAAGGGGCAACTATACATCAGTTTGGCTTGTTTTTGAGCTGGGGTAGAGTGCCACATGGCCTACATAACAGAGGGGCCTTGCCTACCTAACTCGCCCTGGCCTAGGGACACCCACAGCCCACCACCCCCACCCACACAGCTCCACTGCGCGCAAAGTCCATAGGATGAGGTGGTACTCACCTCCTTGTGTCTGCTGTGATGTCCTTAAGCGCCCATCCAACTCCGGGTAGGCCATCGCCAGGATCCGGAACATCAGGGGGGTCATGGTGCGATGGGCACCCCTCCCACGTTGGGAGGCCATCCCCAGCTGAGTCTACGCCGTCTTCTTGCTGCAGCGGCGAATGTCCTCCCATCTCTTCTGGCAGTGGGTGCCCCGTCTCTGGTGGGCCCCCAGGGTCCGGACCTCGTTGGCCATGGCACGCCAAATGTCCCTCTTCTGGTGGCCGCTGACCTACATGACATGCACAAGGAAAGAGGAACAGTAATTACCTACTGCACCATCGTTGTAATTGGCCCCCTCCCAACTGTATCCCTGTGGCCCATTCATCCCCATGCATGACTGTTCTATGTACTCTGCCCCCTTCCCTCATCCACCCAGCCCTGTGCACCCAGGCCTAGCACATACAACGTGCTCCCTGTGTACTAACCTGTTGGTCTGGAGGACCGTAGAGTAGCGTATACTGGGGGAGGACCCCATTCACAAGTTTCTCCAACTCCTGTGCAGTGATGGCAGGGGCCCTTTCCCCAGACGCAGCAGCCATCGTCGATTCCAGACAGAGGTCACAGCAGCACTAGCAGTGTAGGTCCTCTCCTGTCGAAGGTCAGGTATCTAGTGATTGAAGAGATAGAAAATGGTGGTGACGTCCGCGGAGGTGACGTCCGCGGCGGTGCGCATCATCATCGCCAGCGCACCTGTTCATTGGCTCCTGGGACCCATAGGGTCCAATGTTAACCAATGCAGCATTGCGCCACGCTCTACGACCACCTACCGCGACGGTGTCCAACGCCAGCGCAGTTACCCCACAATTCCAATGTCCCAGTTTAGAGGTCAGGCAGCCGCCATTTCAGGGGCCCACATGGCTTCAATTACTACTGCGTCACACATACCGTGGCCTACACTCAAAACCTTTCCCGGATGGGTTAATTGTCTGTTGTAGTCTTGTGTGTAACTGTGGGTATATACCTGGAGGAATGCTGACAGTTTCTTCGCTGTTGTCCTTCTTAGGCACCGTCAGTTGGGACATATTGGAAGATGGCGGAATCCTCCGGTGTACCGACCGCTGGTGGACCTGTTGACAATGGAAGAGCGACATGTCATCGTGACCTACCGGTTTGACCGTGCCACAATCCAGGAACTATGTACCCAGTTGGAGCCAGACCTGATGTCACCAATCTGCCATCCGACTGGAATCCCCCCTGATGTGCAGGTGCTGTCAGTGCTCCATTTCCTTGCAAGTGGCTCTTTTCAGACAACAGTGGCCATGGCATCAGGGATGTCCCAGCCTATGATTTCCAACGTGTTGTCCAGAGTGTTGTCTGCCCTGCTGAAACACATAAGGAGATACATTATTTTCCCTGAGGTGGCAGATTTGCCAACAGTGAAAGGTGACTTCTATGCCCTTTGAAAATATCCCCAACGTCATAGGTGCCATTGATGGGACCCATGTAGCTCTAGTCCCCCCTGCAGGAATGAACAGGTGTACAGGAACAGGAAGAGTTATCATTCGATGAATGTCCAGATGGTCTGTTTGGCAGACCAGTACATCTGGCAGGTAAATGCAATGTTCCCTGGCTCAGTGCATGACGCCTACATCCTGCGGAATAGCAGCATCCCTGATATGATGGGTGAACTCCAGAGGCACCGTGTATGGCTATTGGGGGACTCTGGTTACCCCAACCTGTCATGGCTATTGACCCCAGTGAGGAATCCCAGGACCAGGGCAGAGGAACGGTACAATTATGCCCATGGGCGGACTAGGAGGGTGATCGAGCGGACCTTTGGCCTCCTGAAGGCCAGGTTCAGGTGCCTCCATATGACAGGTGGGTCCCTATTCTACTCACCGAAGAAGGTGTGAGACATCATCATCGCCTGCTCCATGCTCCATAACTTGGCATTGCGACGCAAGGTGCCTTTTCTGCAGGAGGATGATCCAGATGACGGTGTTGTTGCAGTGGGTGAGCCTGTGGAGCCTGTGGACAGTGATGAGTATGAAGCTGATGAAGATGAAAACGACAACAGGGAGGCAGTCATACAGCAATATTTTCAGTGAGACACAGGTGAGTACAATTTCATGTATCACATAATATTACATTTCACACGTCTACCTCTATCCTGTACCTACATTTCACTCCCTATTTGTTAACTGAGTTGTCCCCTTCCATTTCAGTTTCAGTAATGTGGTAACCTACGTGTCAACAGCTTGCACCCTTGAAAGGCTTGTGATGTGTGACATTGGTATGTTGGCCTTCCAATGGGTAACCTTTTTTAACACTGTAATTGACAATACAAAGTTCACAATCATTGACTGACTCCAATATTATTGAGGTTTCAAGGGTGTTTATTGAAGTGCATAAAAATGTAGGGGGGTTGTGAAATGGGGATAGGTCATGATGGAAGAATGTCCATGGCAGAGTCCAGTCTATTAGTCTCACAGGTACGTTGCACATCTGGACATTGAAAGTGGAGCTGGGGCTGTTCCAATGTGGACAGGGTAACAAAGTGGGACAGTGGGGGGACAATCAGGGTAGTCTTATTTCCTGGCGGGGGTCTTGCCATCTTGCTCTGTCCTGTTCCTGGATCTCAGGGACCGCTTTCGTGGTGATTCTCCATCTGCAGGGGGTGTGGTGCTGGTGTGTTGGTCCTATGGCGGGGCGTCCTGTCCACTAGCGCCGGCGGAGGTGGTGGACATTTCTTCGTCCTGGCTAATGTCAGGGGCCCCTTGGAGTGCCACGGTGTCCCTCAAGGTCTTTTGAATGTCCGTCAGCACCCCTACGATGGTGCCCAGGGCGGAGCCTATGGTCCTGAGCTCCTCCCTGAACCCCAAATACTGCTCCTCCTGCAGACGCAGGGTCTCCTGCAACTTGTCCAGGACCGTTGCCATTGTCTCCTGGGAGTGGTGGTATGCTCCCATGATGGAGGAGAGGGCCTCGTTGAGAGTAGGACACCTTGGCTTTTCCTCCCTCTGTCGCACAGCAGCTCTCCCAGTTCCCCTATGTTCCTGTGCCTCCGTCCCCTGGACCGTGTGCCCACTACCACTGCCCCCAGGTCCCTGTTGTTGCTGGGGTGGTGGGTTAGCCTGGGTGCCCTGTAGTGGTGGACACACCGCTGATTGACCTGTCCTGGTTAGGGAGGTATGGGCTCGCTGGGTGGGTGCTGTGCTGGTGTTCCCAGAGGGTGGAAGTTCGGTGTTGGGCTGTGGCTGGGCAAGGGGAACCGACTGTCCTGAGGCCCACGATGGTCCGGGCTGGTCATCAAGATCCAGTAGGGCAGAGCTGCTCTCGTCACTGTGGGTCTCTTCTGGGGGTGGAGTGGTGTTGTCTGGACCCTCTGGTGTGGTGACGTTCCTTCGGGTTCCTGCGGGGGTATAAGTACATGATTATTGCATGTGTGTGTTTCATGGTGTGCAATGTTTGGGTGTGCGCGTACCCCAGTGCTAGCATTCCTGTGTGGGAGCTTGTGTGGTGATGTTTGGGGGGTGTTCTGGGTCTGTGCAGTGGGCATGCTTTAGTGATGGGTATCCATGCTTAGTTGTGTCATGCAGGTCTTGGGGTTGGGATGGGTGGTTCGTGTTATGGGTAGATTACTGAGGAGTTAGGGTGATAGGGGAGGGTGTGAGGGTGGGGGTCTGTGATGTCATGCAGTTAGGGTGGGAGATATGATAGTGAAGATTTGACTTACCAGTGTCCGTTCCTCCGACGACTCCACCGAGGCCCTCAGGATGCAAGATGGACAAGACTTGCTCCTCCCATGTTGTTAGTTGTGAGGGAGGAGGTGGGAGTCCGCCACCTTTCCGCTGTACCGCGATGTGGTGCCTGGATACCGTGGAACGCACCTTCCCCCGTAGGTCGTTCCACCTCTTCCTGATGTCCTCCCTATTTCTTGGGTGCTGTCCCACAGTGTTGACCCTGTCGACTATTCTTTGCCATAGCTCCATCTTCCTGGCTATGGATGTGTACTGTACCTGTGAGCCAAATAGCTGTGGCTCTACCCTGATGATTTCCTCCACCATGACCCTGAGCTCCTCCTCGGAGAAGCGGGGGTGTCTTTGGCGTGACATGGGGTGGTGTAGGTGATGTGTGGGGTGGTGTATGTGTTGATGAGTGTGGTGAGTGTAGTGGTATGTGGTGTTTTGTGCGTGGATGTAGTGTGGGTGATGGTGTAGTGTGCCTCTGTGTGATGGTGTTCTCTATTCTGTGCTGTCTCTCTCTGGCCTTCGTCTCTAATTTTTGGTCGTAGGGGTTTGTGTGTGATGTGGGTGTGTGTTTTATATCGTGTTGGGTGTGTGGGAGTGGTGTGTGTACGTGTATCAGGTGTGTGTATTTGGATTTGTCCAATGTGGCGGTGTTTTGGAGCTGTGTGTGTATTTTGAGCGTGGCGGTGTGTACCGCCAATGGAATACCGTGGGTGAAAGACCGCCGGGTGGATTCATGGGTCGTAATAGCATGGGCGTGTTTCTGTTGGCGTGGAGGTGGAGGATTTGTTTCCACATATTTATCGCTGACCTTTGGTGTGGCTGTATTGTGTGGGTGTCTGAATTTCGGCGGATTCCGTGATGTGTGTCATAATAGCTGTGGCGGTCTCTCGCCGCCGCCGCGGTGTATTGGCGGTCTTCTGCACGGCGGTAAGCGGCTTTTACCGCCAATGTTGTAATGACCCCCTATGAGCCTGATTACAACTTTGGAGGAGGTGTTAATCCATCCCAAAAGTGACGGTAAAGTGACGGATATACCACCAGCCGTACTACAAGTACATTATATCCTATGGAACTCGTAATACGGCTGGTGGTATATCTGTCACATTTGGGACGGATTAACACCTCCTCCAAAGTTGTAATCAGGCCCTATGTTTTTTGGGTCAGGGAAGCACGGCCCCCCTCCCCTGGCTGATTTCATCCTCAGAAACCCCATTCCCCAGGGAAAGGCCTTAATATATTTATTTATTTTGTTTGGGAGAGATAGGGGGCCACATAGCCCCTCTCCCCTGGCCGATCTTGGCCTTGGGGACCCCATCTCCTGGGGCCCGGCCAATTCTCCAGGATGCCTCCCAGGGCACCTAGAATGCAAGGGGACCGCAGGGGAAGCCTCAAGGCCCCAGAGGTCCAAGCTTACTTCACAGACAGGGAGCTGCTAAGCATGCAGTCCCCAAGTGTTTCCCTCTATTTCCCTGCTCAAATGTCTGTGAGCAGGGAAACAGAGGAAACCTTCGCTTCCAGCAAGCAACAGCTATTTGACAGCTCCCGCTTGCTGGGAGTGTTTGGTCTGACATGCTGGGAGATGCCAAAGCTCCCTCCAAGTCAGACCAAACAGCTATGGCCAGCGGGTGGGCCCCCTTGTAGGTGGCAGGAGCCACCCCAGGAGTTATGGTCCTATACAATGGTGTATTTGCCCCGAGGAGGTGGTGATCCCTCGGACGGTGGCTCCACAAATGACCCCCTTCATTCTTTTATTTCAGTCCTTGGGAGGCGGCAGTCCCGAGGCTGCGAGGAGGCCTGTATTGCTATCTGTATTTAACCAATGACTCCATTTTGAACGCTTCAGTGGTTCCCAAACTGGGAGCCGCTGCTCCCTGGTGGGCCATCAAAACAAGCCAGGGGCACCGCACACAGTGTGGGAACCACTGGCTGTAGTTTTATTGTGTCCGAAATGGAAATAGCTCAGTGGTTCCCAAACTGTGTGCGGCGCCCCTGGCTAGTTTTGATGGCGCACCCGGGAGTTTGGGAACCATTGGCTTACGCCATTTTGTGCTTAGCTTAGCTTCAGATGCTGCCACATTGGTGGCCCAGGTATTTTTCCACACAAGGCTTGTTTTCTACACAGAACATGTTTATGCTCTTCTTCCTAGCACAATGTTACACAGAGTTGGAGCAAAACATGGGGGATGTGGTACATTCTGATAGAAGGCTTCAGCCTGGAAATGTTTCCATCAAGGAAAAGTACAGCTTCTTTGTCTCAGGAATGCTCATTGGGAAAGGGCACGTTCCTTTGCGTGTTTTCGATGAAGACGGAGCATGGCCAGCACTTAAATTTCATAACTTATGCGAAGTGAGTGGGAGGTTGCCAGAACCTTTCTCTTGGTTTTGTTTAACCTCTCGGGTGCCCTGGACGAGCTGATCTCGCCCTCAGCCATGGTTGCCATGTGCCAAGAACAAGACCAGCTTGTCCTGCACCCGGCCCAACCCCTCCCATGGGCAGGGATGGAAAGGGAATTGCTTCTCCTTCCACCACCCGCCAACCCCCGTGACATCTGACCTCATCAGGCAAAGCATTTCTCTTCTGATTGGAGGGTGGGGACAGGCAGAGGCCATGCAACGAAAGGCCTGAGCATTTCTGCAGCCCAATCGTGAAGCTATCGGGCTGCAGAAATGCCCACTAGACACCAAGGAGTTAGGCAAGGGTCGCTCCCCTGGGGGGGGCAGATTGTTTTTAGACCAGCCTATTTTTATTAGGCCAATCTGCCCCCTGGGGGGCAGAAACCACTAGACACCAGTGATTTGTTGTTTGTGCCAATTTCAAGCAAGGGGAGCGACCCCTTAGGCAAGGGTTACTCCCCTGGGGGGCAAACTTATTTTAGCCCAGATTGACCTATTTTAATTAGGCTGACCAAAGGGGGCAGAAACGGCTATGCACAAGGGATTTTATCTAACAAAAATTATAAATGGGGAGTGACCCCTTAGGAAAGTTTCACTTCCCTAGGGGGCAAATTTATTCTAGGCTATTTCGGTCCTCCTTGGGGGCAGATCGGCCTATTTATATTAGGGGGCAGAAACCACTTAGGCACCAGGGATTGGTGTGTGTGTTTTGTTTGGGGGGGCAGACCCTTGGGCAAGGGTCACTCCCCAGGGGGGCACATTACTGTTGTCATTTCTGCCCCCTACAGGAGCAGATCAGCCTATTTTTTTGAAGCCCATCTTCCCCCAAGGAGGGCAGAAAGTGCAGCAGAGACCAGGGAAGAGGGTCTCTGCTGCACCATTTATTTGGTGTGGGGCCATACCCCCACCCCAAATAAATGGGGACAAAGTTGTTCTGCCCACCGGTAGGCAGATGGGGCAATTACCCCTGATCCACTCCCTGGGGGGGGGGCAGAAAGCCTACTAGATGCCAGGGACTTAAAAAAAATAATAAAATATAGTGGGGTGGTAGCTACCAACCAGTATGGGCATAGTTATACCCCCACTCCAACTAAAGGGGTTAACAGTCTTTCAGCCCCCGCACACTAAAAGGTCTTTTCCCAATGGCAAGCAAGAGGACATTTGGTCATTTTGGGTTTTGGTTTTACATTTGGGCCATGAGAGCCTGTCTAACTCTTAAAATCGTCCCACTTTTAATGGTGAGGGTGGCACTTTTTGGACTTAGAGACCCTGCTATGTAGAAAAATCTACGAGACCTAGACATATCTGAAAACTAAACTTCTGGGTGAGTCCAGGGTGGTATGCTTCACATGCACCCTGAACCATTTTCCTACACACAAAGCCCTGCAAACCTCCAATGTTGCTTGAAATCTCTCATTTCCACACATTTTTTGATGAAAGCTTCCAGAATCCACAAAATTCCTACCACCCAACATTGTTGCATCTATACAGATAAAAATTATGCCCCACTTGTCAGCCTAAAAAAGTTTTTTTTCAAACTGCCCTTTTGGACCCGCTTTGGTTCCCCTAAATTTTGACATGTTTTTGGCCCTTCCCTATCACAGAGACTTGGCCCACCTACACAAGTGAGGTATAGTTTTTGTCAGGAGACTGAGAGAAACTTAGGGTGGTAGGAAATTTCTGCCGGTGTCGTGATCCCACACAGAAATGTGGGGAAACTATGATTTTTTTTAGCTAAATTTGAGGTTTGCTGAGGATTCTGGGTATCCACACAACTCACATGTCTCAGGACCACACAACTCACACGTCTCAGGACTCATTCGGGTGTCTAGTTTTCAGAAATGTCTGGGTTTGGTAGGTTTCCCTAGATGGCTGTTGAGCCCAGGACCAAAAATGCAGGTGCCCCCCTAAAAAAAACGGTAGATTTGTAATTGATAATTTTGATGTGACCACATAGGGTTTTGGGGCATTTCCTGGCACGGGCACTAGGCCTACCCACACACGTGAGGTACCATTTTTATCACAAGACTTGGAGGATTGCTGGGTGGAAGGAAATGTGTGACTCCTCTTAGAGCCCAGAACTTTCCATCACCGAAATTTGGGGAAAAGTGTTTTTTTTGCTAAATTGTGAGGTTACAGAACCTGGTGAGAGCGCCACAAGTTACCCCATCCTGGGTTTCCCTAGATGTTTAGTTTTTTTTTAAATGCACAGGTTTGGTAGGTTTTCCTCGATGCCGGCTGAGCTAGGGACCAAAGTCCACAGCTAGGCACTTTCCAAAAAACACATCAGTTGTCAATGTAAAAATGTGATGTATCCATGTTGGGTTTTGGGGTGTTTCCTGTCACGGGCACTGGGCCTACCCACACAAGTGAGGTACCATTTGTATTGGGAGACTTGGGGGAATGCTGGTTGGAAGGAAATGTGTGGCTCCTCTCAGATTCCAGAACTTTCTAACACCAAAATGTGAGGAAAAAGTGTTTTTTTTGCCACATTTTGAGGTTTGCAGAAGATTCTGGGTAACAGAACCTGGTGAGAGCCCCACAAGTCACACCATCCTGGATTCCCAGAGGTGTCTAGTTTTAAAAAAAATGACCAAGTTTGTAAGTTTCCATAGGTGCAAGCTGAGCTAGAGACCAAAACCCACAGCTAGGCACTTTCCAAAAAACACATCAGTTGTCAATGTAAAAATGTGATGTATCCATGTTGGGTTTTGGGGTGTTTCCTGTCACGGGCACTGGGCCTACCCACACAAGTGAGGTACCATTTGTATTGGGAGACTTGGGGGAATGCTGGTTGGAAGGAAATGTGTGGCTCCTCTCAGATTCCAGAACTTTCTAACACCAAAATGTGAGGAAAAAGTGTTTTTTTTGCCAAATGTTGAGGTTTGCAGAAGATTCTGGGTAACAGAACCTGGTGAGAGCCCCACAAGTCACCCCATCCTGGATTCCCAGAGGTGTCTAGTTTTAAAAAAAATGACCAAGTTTGTAAGTTTCCATAGGTGCAAGCTGAGCTAGAGACTAAAACCCACAGCTAGGCACTTTCCAAAAAACATGTCAGATTCCAATGTAAAAATTTTATGAGTCCATGTTGCATTTCCTGTTGCGGGCATTAGGCCTACCCACACAAGTGAGATACCATTTTTATCGGGAGACTTATGGTAACACAGAATAGAAGTAAGTGTTACTGCCCCTTGTCTTTCTCTACATTTCTTCCTTCCAAATGTAAGACTGTGTAAAAAAGACTGCTATTTGAGAAATGCCCTGCAATTCACATGCTAGTATGGAGACCCCGGAATTCAGAGATGTGCAAATAACCACTGCTTCTCAACACCTTATCTTGTGCCCATTTTGTAAGTACAAAGGATTCCTTGATACCTATTTTTCACTCTTTATATTTCACCAAATGAATTGCTGTGTGCCCGGTATACAATGAAACCCCATTGCAAGGTGCAGCTCTTTATTGGCTCTGGGTACCTAGGGTTCTTGATGAACCTACAAGCCCCATATATCCTCTTTTTTCCACCTCAATTTCAATATTTTGTTATTTTTAGCTGTTACTGTCTGTAGGAAAACCTTGAAGAATCTACACAAATAACCCCTGCCTATATTCAGAGTTTTGTCTACTTTTAAGAAATGTTTAGCGGTCCGGGGTCCAATTTGGTTTAACATTGGAGATCATCTTCCTTCCGGCATGTTAATATTCCTCGGTTCAAGAGAACCTGGGGAGGCCACTCCTTTTCCACCAAGGCTGCCCGCCTTTGGAAAGCTCTCCCCTCTGAGCTCTGTCCAGAACCGTCAGAGCGGCTCTTCAGGAAGAAGCTAAAAACTATTTTTTTTGTAGCTAACTTCTCTGGACTTTTTCTCTGTTCCTTATAGTAGTCATGTTACGTCCGCGCTGGGATGCCCTAGGGTAACTACACGCTTTATAAATCCTTTAAACTAAACTAAACATTTTTGTCACTAACTGAAAGGAGACTGAAAGCGCAAATTTTTTTAAAAATGGGGTATGTCTCAGTAAAATGCCACAATTGTGTTTAAAAAAGTGGTTTTCTGATTCATGTTTGCCTGTTCATGAAAGCTGGGAAGATGGTGATTTTAGCACTGCAAACCATTTGTTGATGCCATATTCAGGCAAAAAAACACACACTTTCTTCTGCAGCTCTTTTTTTCCCATTTTGTTTTTAAAACTACACTTTCCCTGTATTTTGGCTAATTTCTTGGTCTCCTTCAGAGGAACCCACAACCTCTGGGTACCTCTAGAATTGCTAGGATGTTGGAAAAAGGACACAAATTTGGCGTGGGTAGCTTATGTGGATAAAAAGTTATGAGGGCTTAATCGCAAACTATCCCATATAGCCAAAAAACAGCCTGGCAGCGAAGGTGTTAAGGTTTATAAAGTGGGGAGGCTTGGCACTTAGTTAGAGGGAGTTCTCCTGAACGTGGACACACGGTTCAGGGTAAAATATCCCATGTTGGAAGGATCTCCTACTCCTCAGCCGTCCAGGGCTCCTCAGCCTTTTGTTGGCAAGGATGAAGAAGTCAACCCCCATGGTGATGCATTTCAATACTTAATTAGCTAGCTTTGCTGTGCACATACAATATATATGTATTCACTGCATACATAGAGTTCTGCATTCTTTGGTTTCATTCCCTCTCAGTTTGAAGCTAAGCAGAGCAGGGCAGCATGCCCCTCCCGTAATTTAAATAAATAGCCCAAGGGTAGTGGCGGTGAGCAGGGCTTCAGGGGGATCCACAGGACCCACCATATTTATTTTACACTCTTTGCCCCGGGGAGGTGATGGTCCCTGGGGCTGCGGTGGGAGTCTGAAGGAGCCCTCCTTCTTATTTAACTTAATTTGCTCCAGAGGGTGGTGGTCCCCAGGGCATAATTAATCCCAGGAGGGCAGCCCTATGCAGCCCCTCCTTTATATTTATCATGACCCTAGGATTTGGCCCACCTGGGGGCTTTCTTAAAACAAGCACAGGAGACCACTCATATTTTCTTTACATTTTTGCCACAGATTTTGGCAAAACAAATTTAAAAAGTACTTTTTTGCCCTGGGTAGATCTCTTTGCGACCCCAGCGGCAGAGCTAAAGCATCAGGGTGTTACTGCAGCGTCACAAAATCCTGGCTATTGCTTAAACTAAATAGTGGATTCTGCGCAAGAGGTTAAGGGATCGAAGCGACAGAGGATTGAGGGGATGTCATCAATAAGGAATGTAATCATTAACATTAATCAATATAATCAAAGATCTTGAATCTCAAACAATAACCACACCAGTTTATTAAGAAGAATTGTAACATTTATTTCCCTAGATTACCAATATTAATGCCACGAAAATAATTCTCAAACACAAGTGGTAAGCATATAGACTTAATCGTGGTTGACTAGAACGTCTAATATATCTGAGTTTAATCAAAACAATCAAGCAAATAATCTCCAAAATAATAACACTGATCAGCAACACCAGAATCGGTAATAATGGCAATATATGCATTAGTACAAACATTCAAAGAGTGTCAATATAAAATCTTGAGCATTCAATGTCAATACCCTCACTAACCCCAAATTAGCATCAACATGTTGGGCTTCATGTAAAAAGAACTTAGAAACATACATTTAGGAAAATCTCTCTAACTCTGGTTATTATAAAAAAAAAACATTAATATGCAGCAATCAAATTATAAGTTGCAGCTGGTACCTGCAAAGCAAAATAGACACATATAACATACAATCAGATACTTTACCCCATTGATAACAACATGCAGACTACTTCAGCAAGGGGACACTAGCAGGTAAGTCTTCAGAAGAATCAGGCCTAACAATTGCTAAACCCATACTGCTAATATGACTGAGACCATCAACAGAAACTGTCAATGAATTCTCAGGTGTCTACCTTTCCCAATGATAACAACATGCAGACTACTTCAGCAAGGGGACACCATCAGGTAAGTCTTCAGAAGAATCAGGCAAACACTGCTAAACCCACACTGCTAATATGACTTGGACCATCAACAGAAACTCTGTCAACAAATTCTCAGATCTCTATCATGAAGTCTCTAGTCTAACATCTGACTAAAGGTTGTTATACTAATCTTCAAAAAGCTTATGATTGGTCAGTTCATGGGGGGGTTACATTTCAGCCAATAATAATTCTAATTGATAACCTAAAATACAACAATGTCATATTAACAAGGACATATTTTCAACAGTAACATTTCCTCTTCAGTCTCGTCTGTAGCCCCATTGTTCCATCTCGTCTAAACTTCTCTTTCAGGAAGAAACTTTCTTACTTGCTACATTCACTTCCATCCTCGAGGAAGAAACCACATATTAGTAACATTCTCAAACAATAGAACATTCAACTTATTCCAGAATTCAGATACACATGGCCTTGTAAGACATAGGGGGTCACTACGACCCTGACAGATGGCGGAGAACTGGCGGTAAGACCGCCAACAGGCTGGCGGTCTTACCTTGGGGAATTATGACCATGGCGGTAACCGCCATGGTCATTCGCCGGTTCTCTGTTCTTCCCGCCAGGGCGGAGGCGACCGCCGGGCTGGAGACCTGGGTATTTGGACCCGGCTTACCGCCGTGGATTTCCAGCGGTTTGAACCGCCATGAAATCCATGGCGGTAAGCACTATCAGTGCCAGGGAATTCCTTCCCTACACCCCCCACCACCGCTGCCACCCCCCAAAGGTGGCAGGGCACCCCTCCCCACCCCGACCACCAACATCACATAACTCACACACACCCGACACGCATGGAAGCACCACCAACACACACACGCACACACCCCGACATACATGCCTACATCCACACACACAGTCAGACACGCACACCCACATTTAAATATACACGCACACATCCATGCAGACATACCCACAGACATACACGCACTCATTCCCAAACACGCATCACCCCCACAAGCATACACGCACTCACACACCCCCTCTACATACACAAACGCACACCCCCATGCACGCACACAACACACAACACCCCCCCACCCCCCTCCCCTAACAGACGATCGACTTACCTGTTCCGTCGATCCTCCGGGAGGGGACGGGAGCCATGGGGGCAGCTCCGCCGACACCACACCGCCAACAGAACACCACCACAGCAAATCACAGGACGTGATTCGCTGGGCGGTGTTCTGTTGGCATGGCGGTGGAGGTGGAGCAACCTCCACTTCCCCGCCTCCTGCCAGAATGGCTGTTGGCGGCTCTCCGTCCGTAAAGGGACGGAGAGCTGGCAACGGTCATAATAGGCCGAGCGGCAAACCGCCTGCACAGGCGGTCTTCCTCACGGCGGTCCCTCTGCGGTCATGAAAAAAGACCGCCGAGGTCGTAATGACCCCCATAATGCGGCAACCCAATAGGGGTAGCTGTGGACACATCTATTAAACCATCAAGTACACTTTTATCTAAGCATTGAATTATGGAAAATAACCACAACATTTAGTTCAAATATTGCTCAGTTAGAAACAGAAATTAACTGTGGTGACCATTTTCAAAAGTCACCCGTTTTTACATGTTAATTCACTATATAATTAGTATACCAAAATCATTAATAAACATTCACACTCTCACAACCCCTGCTCTGATGACTATTTATGTCATCACATTAATCCATAAGACATTTATTTATTATTATCAATACTTCAAAATGTGGTCTAATTTATTTTCGCATTATTTCTCTTTCTCCTTTTATTTTCCCCATAACAGTTAGTCATTCGTATATCAAATCTTTTCTGATTCTTTTCCAGCTTTCTCTTTTTCAAATATTTTATCATTTTATATGTTCCCCAGATTCCAATTAGACAAAATACAATAATCAACACCCATTTTGCTATTGCCAAAATAACACTTATTCCCACGTTACTAAACCAATTTCCCACAGCTGCAATTCCCTTGCCAGATTTTTCCCAACATGTAGTTTTTGTTAGTTCTTTTAAATCTTCTTTGTTAATTGTTAAATGTTTTATAAATTCTTTAACTTTTCCTGAATTATCAGGAATGTATGAGCAACAATGATTCAAACCAAGTAATTTGCAAACTCCGCCCTCCTTTGATAAAAGAATGTCTAATGCAAGACGGTTCTGAAGTGCCATAGCTTTTGAAGCAGCCAACTTAGTATCTAGAAGAATGATAGCTCCAGAATAACTTGTCAACATGTTATCCACTATCGTAGACAACTTCTGTATTTTGATAGAATTTAGGATTACTCCCGCTGAAGGAATTATAGTTCTGAAAATGTCTTCCACAATGCTAAAAATTGATTCTCGCTTGTGCCTCATTTGAAAGTGCGTAGTTTCAGGTATTTTACTTGTCTTCCAACTGATAGATTTTCAGTAAAACTATTCCCAAATAACATGTTCCATACCATCCTCTAGGAAGACGGTAATATGCATTTCTTCCACAAATATAGTAAATACCAGGTTCTGGTGAATCCTGTCCATTCATCATAAAATCCTACTTACTCCTAAAAATAAAAACATGTCTACACTCACTCGTTCCCACAAACAGTCTATCATTCTTACTCCATGGTCTATATATACAAAGTCTTCCCACGTGTTCAGCATCCACTGTTAGTTTTCCTTGTTTAGTAATACCAGTATAAGCATAATCAACCCTAGGTCTTCTATTCATTATTCCCCTATCTATCTTTGCCTTTATTTCTCTTCTTCTGTGTTATCTAAAAGTTCTTCTCCACAGGAGTAAGTAAACATGTTAAATTGTTCTTGTGCGCAAATGCTGTGCAAAAAGGTAAAGTAGGCTCAAAGAAATCTCTCATAATAACTATGTTATTATTTTTGGCTATTCTATTCAAATAACTAATGACAGGTACAAATGAAAATTCAATATCATAATTTGAATAGAAATACTGAATATATTCTTGATTATAGAAGCACGTTAGCAAAAGACTGCAACTTATAGCATAAGTTACAGGCAAGCTATGGTAAGTAGTTCCTTCTTTCACTGAAGTCGGAGTCAATCTTTTACGTCCATCACTTCAACATACTCATGCAATAAGCAATAGAAAACATTAGAAGAAAGCTTTTCCTCTTCATGCAAGTATTGAACATCTATTCTAAACTTATCTATTGTTAGTGATGTACCAGTTATATCCAAAGAATTATCAATCTTTGCAGTATTGTTGGCTCCATTCGTCTCGTAAACAGTCACCCCTATAAACAACAATAAACACATTAACCTCTTCGCTGCCAGGCCTTTTCCCCCTCCTGTGCCGAGCCTTTTTTGGCTATTTGGGGCAGTTCGCGCTTAGGCCCTCATAACCTTTTGTTCACATAAGCTACCCACACCAAATTTGAGTCCTTTTTTTCCAACATCCTAGGGATTCTAGAGGTACCCAGACTTTGTGGGTTCCCCCGAAGGAGACCAAGAAATTATCCAAAATACAGTGAAAAATTTGTTTTTTTCAAAAAAATGGGAAAAAAGGACTGCAGAAGGCAGCTCGTGTTTTTTTCCCTGAAAATGGCACCAACAAAGGGTTTGCGGTGGCAAGATCACCATCTTCCCAGCTTTTGTGAACAGGTAAACTTGAATTGGAAAACCCAATTTTTCAATACAATTTTGACATTTTACTGGGACATGCGCCATTTTTATTATTTTTTGTGCTTTCAGCCTCCTTCCAGTTATTGACCAAAATGGGTGAGAAACCAATGCTGGATCCCAGAAAGCTAAACATTTCTGAAAAGTAGACAACATTCTGAATTCAGTAAGGGGTCATTTGTGTAGATCCTACAAGTGTTTCCTACAGACAATAACAGCTGAATTAAACAAATATTGAAATTGAGGTAAAAAAGCAGCCACTTTTCTCCACGTTTTACTCTGTAACTTTTTCCTGCGATGTCAGATTTTTGAAAGCAATATACTGTTACGTCAGCTGGACTCTTCTGTTTGCGGGGATACATAGGGCTTGTAGGTTCATCAAGAACTATAGGTACCCAGAGCCAATAAATGAGCTGCACCTTGCAATGGGTTTTTATTCTATACCGGGTATCCAGCAATTCATTTGCTGAAATATAAAAAGTGAAAAATAGGTATCAAGAAAACCTTTGTATTTCCAAAATGGCCACAAGATAAGGTGTTGAGAAGCAGTGGTTATTTGCACATCTCTGAATTCTGGGGCACCCATACTAGCATGTGAATTACAGGGCATTTCTCAAATAGACGTCTTTTTTACACACTGCCTTACATTTGGAATGAAAAAATGTAGAGAAAGACAAAGGGCAATAACACTTGTTTTGCTATTATGTGTTCCCCCAAGTCTCCCGATAAAAATGGTACCTCACTTGTGTGGGTAGGCCTAGCGCCCACGAAGGGAAATGGCCCAAAACACAACATGGACACATCAAATTTTTTCACAGAAAACCAAGGTGTTTTTCACAAAGTGCCTACCTGTGGATTTTTGTCTCTAGCTCTGCCAGCACTTGGGGAAACATAGCAAACCAGCACATTTTTTAAAACTAGACACCTAGAGGAATCCAAGATGGGGTGACTTGTGGAGATCTGACCAGGTTCTGTTACCCAGAATCCTTTGCAAACCTCAAAAATTGACCCAAAAAACACTTTTTCCTCTCATTTCAGTGACAGAAAGTTCTGTAATCTGAGAGGAGCCACACATTTCCTTCCACCCAGCGTTCCCCCAAGTCTCCCAATAAAAATGGTACCTCACTTGTGTGGGTAGGCCTAGCGCCCACAAAAGGAAATGGCCCAAAACACAACATGGACACATCACATTTTTTCACAAAAAACAGGTGTTTTTTGCAAAGTGCCTACCTGTGGATTTTGGCCTCTAGATCAGCCGGCTCCGGGAGGGGGGGGGCGCAGAAATGGCCTAAAATAAATTTGCCCCCCAGTCCCCCCAGGGAGCGACCCTTGCCTACGGGGTCGCTCCCCCTGCGTGACATTGGCGCAAAAAAATAGATCTGCGGTGCCTAGTTGTCCAGCCGATTTGCCCACAAGGGGGACAGATATGGTCTAAATACAATTTGCCCTCCAGGGGAGCTAGCCTTGCCTAATGGGTCGCACCCCATCTCTAAAAAAACAAACAAACAAAAAAAAAACACCAAACAAATATTTGCCCTGGCGCCTAGAGGTTTCTGCCCCCCGGGGGCAGATCGGCCTAATAACAAAAGGTCGATCTGCCTTCAGGGGGGCAGAAATGGCCTAAAATAAATTTGCCCCCCACCCCCCAATCCCCCCCAGGGAGCGACCCTTGCCTACGGGGTCGGTCCCTTTCCTGGACATTGGTGCAAAAAAAAATCCCCAGTGCCTAGTTGTTTCTGCCCCCCTTGGGGGCAGATTGACCTGAAATCGGCCGATCTGCCCCCAAAGGGGGCAGAAATGGCCTAAGTACAATTTGCCCCTCCAGGGGAGCGACCCTTGACTAAGGGGTCGCTCCCCATCTGTAAACCAAAAACAACAAAAAAAATCTCTGGTGCCTAGTGGTTAATTAAAATAGGCTGATCTGCTCCCCCAGGGGGGCAGAAATGGCCTAAAATAAATTTGCCCCCAGGGGAATGACCCTTGCTAAGGGGTCGCTCCCCTTGCGTGAAATTCGCAAAAAAAAACAAAACTCCCTGGTGTCTAGTGGTTTCTGTCCACCTTGGGGGCAGATTGGCCTCATAAAAATAGGCCAATCTGCCCCCATGGGGGGCAGAAATGGCCTAAATATAATTTGCCCCCTATGGGAGCGACCCTTGTCTAAGGGGTCACTCCCACCTCAAAAATATTTTTAAAAAAATACTCCCTGGTGCCTAGAGGTATCTGCCCCGGGGGGGGGCAGAAAAGGCCTTTAAAAAAAATGCCCCCCCTGGGACCGACACTTGCCCAACGGGTCGCTCCCTCATGACAATTTCATTTTTTTAAAAACATCCCTGGTGTCTAGTGGGCGTTTTGACAGTCGGATTGCTTGCAATCCGGCTGCCGAAATTCTGAGAGAAACTTCAAAAGGAAGGAAATAAGTTTCCTTCCCTTTGAAGTCTCTCAGCCTCCTCCACGTGATCGGAAGAGAAATGCTTTTGCATTTCTCTTCCGATTGCACTGGAAGCTGAGCTTCCAGCGCAATAGGAGGAGGCCTTGTGACAATCAGCGCGTGCTCGCGTGCTGATGTCACAGGGGGGGGGGAGGGGGAGGTCAGGGGTGGAAGGGCCATCCCTGCCTTTGGGGGTGGGGGGGAACTCCACAGAGGGAGCACTAGCGCTCCCTCTGGGCTCTATGCCCAGGACGTAATGGTTACGTCCTGGGCACAGGAACACTGTGCCTCAGGACGTAAGCATTACGTCCTGGGCACAGAAAAGGTTACCACAATCGCTACCGCCAATCCAATACTTAGAACTTTACAACAACTAATTCTACTATTTTGGGTATGCAAGTTTCTCATAGTCTCCATAGTCTAAAAAATAAAAAAGAAAAACATTTTTAAAAAAAAACGTTAAAAATTGAGTAAACAATCATAAAGCCCGCCTAATTTATTATTATTTTTTTAAAAAATTAATTCACTCAGGACAAACTCTCTTTGCCAGTTCCAGTCATTAATGTCTTTCTTAAGCACGACTTTCAAATAATTTTCCATACCTTTTTCCCAAAGTCTTTTTCTCGCAATCTTCACATGCCAGAATAAACGTTTTCAGTATCTCTATCAAAACAATAACTCAAAATTTCTTCTTGCCAATCATTTTTTAGTTAAATAAGCACATTCTGGTCCAGCATATCGCTTGCTTGCAACGCTCTTTTTGGTCTTTTGCAGCTTTAATCTTCTTCTCCACTATTATTTTCTCTTTCATTCAACTCTTTTTCCTCCTGCATTGGTGGTACTACATTAATTCTTCCACTAATCGAACTTTTATCTGGCCAATTGTCTTCTTTTAATGTATTTTTTGTCAACAACTGAGTCTTTACTTACCCTTCTTCTGATGTTCCTGCAACTGGTTCAGGAAGAGTATAATCCCCTTGGGAGGGGCTACCCTCAATTCCTTTCCCAGTGGGGTCAGTCCTTTGTTCAGTTTGGTATGTCGAACCACCTGCTACTGAGGACACCCTCCTCTAGGAAGATCTTCTCTCAACCAACTCTTTCTGATCATCCTCATTCGAGGATACCCTCCTCTGATCAGAATCAGTCTGAATTTCTCTTTCTTCACGAACCAACTCTTCTTCTACTCCTTCTGCAGATTGTTCAGCTTCTTCTGCATTTTGCTCCTTTTCATCTGTTATAGGAGTAGGCACATCTCTCTCATTCTCGATGTTCGGTTCACTTTCCTTTTCTTTGCTCCCCATGTTGTCAACTGTCGGCAATCTCAACAGTTCTTCTTCTCTTTCTGTTGAATCATTCACTTTTCTCGTGTGGCTAGCATGCACCCGGTTCGGCAAACCTGCACACTTCACAGCTGTCATTGTTGTGAGTAGGATTTGATAAGGACCTTTCCACCGTGGTTCTAGGCAAGACTTTCTCACATGCTTCCGTATGAGCACTCAGTCACCAGCTCTCAAGATGTGGCCTTCACCTTACCTTTGTTGTACTGTTGTTGCTTCCACCTGATGAGAAAAAGACTGAACCACATCAGCTAGGCTTTTGCAATAATCTAACACCATGTCATCTGTAATATTCACAAGTGCATTTTCAGGTATTGCTGGCAATCTCATTGCTCTCCCCATTAGGATTTTGTGAGGAGACAACCCAGGCTTCTTATCAGGAGTGCTTCTCGTTGACATTAGCACTAGTGGTAAAGCATCTGGCCATTTTAAATTCGTTGATCCACATACTTTTGCCAATCGTGACTTTAAAGTTCCATTCATCTGTTCTACAAGTCCTGAAGCTTCTGGGCGATAACTACAATGTGGTTTCTGCTGAATGTTTAATGCTGAGAAAAAGCAATTTTATCACTTTGTTATTGAAGTGGCTTCCCCTATCTGATTCTTTAGAGACTGGAAAACCAAAACATGGGATTAGTTCTCTCAAAAGTATCTTAGCTACTGTAAGGCTAGCATTTCTCCTTGTTGTATATGCCTCAATCCAGTGACTAAAAATACGTACACTCACCAACACATATTTCAAACCAGCACACACAGGCATCTCAATAAAATCTATTTGCATCCTGCTGAATGGACCTCCTGCCATCCCTATATGTCCCAAGTTGACAACTGTTCCTTTGTCGACATTCATTTGCTGTCAGACCACACACTGGTTCAGCAACAGAATTTTGGATTATATCAGAACTGTTTAAAACATCTGATCCTTGCATCTCTCCCTATATGTGTCTGACCATGATAATATCTGGCCATGTGTGTCAATAGACTGTTTGTTAAAACCACTTTTCCCTCTATTGTCATCCAAATTCCATCTTCTCTTTGAATACAATGATGTTTTAACCAATCCCTACGCTCTTCTTCTGGAACATTGTTCTGAATGGCATTTAACTCTTCCAGTATCTCAACAATTTGCATTGTAAAATTTGTATACACTTCATCATTTTCAGACATGAATTCCCAATTTCCTTTGAATTAAATTCCATTCAGAGCCCAACATTTTGCAACCTGGTCTTCATAAGCATTTCCCAATGTTACATAATGTTGTCCTTTCTGGTGTGCGCTGCATTTAACCACGGCAATTTTCTCAGATTTCCATACAGCTTGTAGCAAATCATGTATCCTTTCACCATTTCTCCCAGGTGAACCTGATGACGTTAGAAACCCTCTCTGTGACCAAATTTGCCCCAAATCATGTACAATATCAAATCCATACTGATTATCAGTGTAAATCATTACGCTCATCTGGTCTGATGATAGGCATGCTCTAGTAAGAGCCACCAATTCTGCAACTTACTCCTTAAAGCCATGAGGCTTCTAGGTTTTGCGCATAATTCTGGCACTTCCAAACAATCATGTTTAACGTCATCTATTCTATTTGGATCTTCTCCCTTATTTGGTATAAATATTGCCAAATTAAGCACTGTGCACCTTTTGAACATTACATTTAGTGCTCCAAGAATTACTGTCTCATATTGTGTCAACCTTGCATTTGTCAAGTATTGTGTTTTTGATCTGGTCAATAGAATTTCTATCGAATGAGGTACCATCACTGTCAGAGGATAACCCATCACAATATTTTCCAGGTAAAGCTGTTGCAACATTATCCAAAGTAGCTGAAAAATATGCTACTGGACGATTGACAATACCATGTGTTTATGTCAAGATAGACAAAGAACATCCATCACACTCATGACAAAACAACAAGAAAGGTTTTGTGTAATCAGGCATACCTAAAGCTGGAGCTTGACACAAACTTTCTCTCAGATCATTAAATGCTCTTATGCGTTCTTCATCCATCATTATGGGATCTGAAACATCCTTATGTGTCAGTGTTTGCAGTGGCTTAGAGATAGCTGAAAATTTTTGAATCCACTGGCGACAATATTCTACCATTCCCAGAAACATCGTCAGCTCTTTCTGCGAACTAGGTATTTTTTTTCATTATTGCCGCTACTCTTTCTCTCGAAATTCTCCTTGATCTTTTCTCAATCAAATGACCCAAATATTTGACCTCTTGCTGACAATACTGCAACTTAGAAGGAGATACCTTATGCCCATTGTCTCCCAAAAAGTTCAACAATCCAATTGTATCTTCTCTACAACCTTCCTTTGTCTTTGATGCAATCAACAAATCATCAATGTACTGCACCAATGTCAATTGGTAAGACATTACCAATGACTTCAGGTTTTTTTTCAAAATCTGATTGAAAATTGATGGTGATTCTGGAAACCCTTGAGGAATTCTGCACCAGCAAAGGACTCTGGTGAGGAACTTCAAACAAAAGAGATATCTACTGTCCTCATGTAGAGGCACAGAAAAGAAAGCTTGGCACAAATCAATTACTGTGAACCATTCTGCATCACATGGAATCTGAAACATTATCACTGCTGAATTTGGCACAACTGGACAACATTTCACCACAATATCATTTATTTTCCTCAAATCCTGGACAAGACAAATTTTCCCATTTGGCTTTTTCAAACCCATTATTGGTGAATTACACATGCTACTCATCACTTCTTTCAAAACTCCCTGTTCCAAAAATTGTTTTATCAAAGGTCTTATCCCTTCAGTCGCCTCATTTGTCATTGGATATTGTGCAGTTTGTGGAAAAATTACATTCTCTTTTACTGTTACTTTGACTCCTTCAACTCCTTCCATCAAACCAATGCCCTTTCCTGGTAAGTCCCAAGCCTTTGACATAACTCTTTCTTGTAAATCGATCGGCAGATCTTTCATTTCAAAGAATGGAAAGAAATTAATTAAATCTACCGAATTAAAATCCTCATTTGTCTGCTCATTTTCATCTGTCCAGTCATCAAGATCAATCAAAGAAAAGTCTCGAGACACCATCCTTCTTTCGACAAGAATTGACTACAGTATTTAGCATACTGCAACACTTCATCAATCATCTTTGCTTGCCAGCAAATTAAATGATTCTTAATCATCTGATTTATTTCTGGTTTCAACCCTTCAACAAACCTGATCACCAAATGATTCATGCTCTCTTTCTCAATTGTTTCCACACCACTGAATTGTTTGAACGCTTTCAACAACCTTTCATAATATGCATGAACCGATTCCTTCCCTTCATGTGATGTTCTATATATGCGCTGCCAATCAAAAAAATTTGGCAAAACTCTTGTTTTCAAAAACTCAATAACCTTATAGTAATGTTTCAGTACTTCAGGAGATGGTGCACATGTTTTCAGATCCCTTTGCAGTTCACTTGTTGGCCAATCAACACTCCTTTTGCATTCAATCCACAAATCTGCTAGAACCACAATATCAAAGAGTGTATTCAGGTCTTCCCACTGACACTTCGAAAGTTTCACAAACCTATTTGACTGCTGGTACCACTCCATTGGCTTCTCTCTCAATGTCGGGTAATCATTTGTAAAACTTAAAATATCACTCCTATTCCAAGGTACATGTACAACATTCCCTCCAGGTGTTTCCCTCATGGGTAGCATTTTCACTGAATCTCCTGCCTGTGTCACATCATCTTTCTTTGGTCTTTCTCTTTTTTTGACCCATCTGCCTTCCCATTTATCTAATGCTCTCCAAACCTGCACTCTCTCAAGTAATTCTCTAAGATTTGTTTTCATCCCTGCAGATCTCATGTGTGTAATTCTTCTTCCGCCATGTTTAATCTGTAACTTCTTTTCAATCTTTTAATTTTTGACGAATCAATATCAAACCTCTGCTATTTCTTGTAACTGCTGGTGAACTTTCTCTGCTCCTCTGGAAATTATTTTACACATATATCTCAATTAGGTTTCAATATTGAACTCAAGTCTATTTATTCCCTTGGCCCCTTCCAGAAGTTAATTTCCTTCCATTGTTAATCTCACTCTATTTATTGTGTCTTCCTCTCTGTCTTTTCTTTCTAATGTTTTTAAATTACTTAGATCTTCCAACCACTTTGTTATTTCTTGTGCAGACAAGCCTTTCAAAGAAACTCCATTAGATTGTGCACCTAAAGCTTGCTCTTGTCCTGAACATGCGCAGTGCTGCTTAACCATTACTGTCTGTCGCTGACTATTGTAAGATATAGTCCTAGAATTCTCAACAGGAGACAAACTCTATTAAAGAATTTGTCTCATTCAAAGCTTGTCCTTGTCTGGGAATTGATTTTTCCAAAACCCCATTGTGAACTTTATTTTTTGATAAAGAATTTTTATTGGTTTTGCAAAACCAACAAAAATTAAGATACACACAATATGGCACCAATTGGTACCCAGAGATGGTCACCTCCCATGCCCCAAACAAGCTACTACAGACAATGTTTACAACCGGTATACGGCTGCACGGACATATTCTAAAGGAGAAAAGAAGAGAGAGAAAAGATAAAGAGGGGAAACCCCCCCCACGAGTTACTACTTGGGGTGGCTCCCCCCAGCAGACCGCGCAGTTCCTGAGGAAGTTAAGTGCACCACGTGGCCTTCCATTTCCTCCACACTTTATTATATTTATTTGGGCATCCCATGGCTTCATATATAAGTTTTTCGCGCTGGACGCACCAGTCCACACCTCGTCTCCATCTGGCCAGCGCCTGCTCCGCCCCAACCTTCCAGTCCGCCATTATGTCTCTCTTTGCCAACAGGCATGCTACTTCCAGGAAGATCCGTTCTGCTCATCTCAATCCCACTTCCCCCATGACCTCCAGCAAGACTGGCAGCGGAGCCACTTCCACCTCCTCCGGCAAGACCCCTGAGACCTCCCTCATGACCGCCCTCCAGTAAGTCGCTATGGATGGGAAGGACCACACCATGTGGTAAAAATCAGGGTCCGGGCCCGAGCATCGAGGACAGTCAGCCCGGAGCCGGAGGCCCGCTCTGTGTAACTTAATGGCGTGAGGTATGCAGATAGAGGGTCTGTAGCAGTCAGAATCGGGTGGCCATGGTTAGGGTCTGAGGGGCCATTAGCGCTTCCCTCCAATCCTCTTCCTCTATAGGGCCCACCCACTCTTCCCACCTGTGGCGAAGCCCATCAAGTGGACGAGCAGTGTTAGCAATCAGAGAGCAGTAAATCTGTGAGACCCCACCCTCGTCCAGGCTCCCCATTAGCACCCTTGCCTCCATGGGACTGTACTCAAGTACAATCTCTCCTGTTCGGACGGGTACCAGTAGTGCATGGCGAAGCTGCAGGTGCCTGTGGAATTGGGTCTTGTTTAGTAAAAAGAGTCTTTGAAGCTCCTCAAAGGATCGCATGTGTGACCCCCCCAGACGTTTCCCAATGTGGAGATTCCCATATTGTCCAATCTCTGAAATCCCTCCAATGCCGAGACCTCTGCCAACCATCTCCCATGCCATAATGGGGTCTGGTGGGTAAGACAGCCCCACCAATCTGACACTCTTTGGGCTTCGCGGCAGCCCAGTAAGACCACCTTAGTCACCTCAGGGGTCACTCAGGTGATTGGATGACCATATAGTGCGTCAAGGACCCTGGGGTAGCCCATTGTTTGGAGCTCAAATCGGTATGCTGGGTCTGTCCAACCTCCTCCCATCCAATCGTTTATTACGAGTAGGTGCATCGCAAGGTGATAATAGTGAATATTGGACATTCTCAAACCTCCATCATAGACGTCTCTTTGGCAGGTATTAAGGGCCAGTCTAGGACGAGTGCCGCACCACAGGAACTGACGTGCTACTGTGTGCATTTCTTTGAACCATTTCCGAGGAATTGGGTGTGGAAAGTTCTGCAGTAGATAGAGGAGCCTATGGAGGATCATCATTTTATCGAGTGCTATTCTACAGAGCAGGTTGAGAGGCAGGACTCGCCAGTGTTGAAGGTCGTCTTTAACTCATCGGGTAAGCGATGCGACATTAAGCGCCCACGCCAGCTCCGGTAGCAGGGCCACCTGCACTCCCAGGTACCTAAAACTGTTGCGCCTAATGGGGATGTTTTGTTGCCAATCTACACAGTCTCTGGAGGGATGCAGGGGGACCAATAGGGATTTGCTGGGATTCAAAGTCAAGCCCGAAGCCTCAGAGAAGAGACCCAGGATTTGCAGAATTCGGGGACCACTCTTGGTAGGGTTGGAGAAGTATATAAGCACATCATCCGCGTATAGTGCCACACGGTCCTCTGGCCCAGCGGGCCATGACCAACCTTCAACCAAAGGGTCCTCTCTCAATAGCTTCGCCAAGGGTGCTATCGTGAGTGGGAAGAGTAACGGGGACAGTGGGCACCCTTGGCGGGTGCCCCGACGGATGGGGAATGGGTCCGAGATCACCCCGTTCACTTGGACTTAGGCGGTCGGGTTAGAGTAGTGGAGCTTCACCAGGCTGCGGAATTTAGGCCCAAATCCATTACTTAGCGGGACGTGATCCAAGTAGGACCAATCCACAGTATCAAAAGCTTTCTCAAAGTCCAGCAAGAGAAGAGCCAGGGGTGACCGGGCCAGGGCATCACGGTGGGCCAGGGCTACATGTAGGCGCCTGATGCAGTGTCTTGTACTTCGTGTGGGCAAGAACCCGCACTGGTCAGGGTGTACCAGCGAGGGAAGCGCCACCCTCAGCCTGGTGGCAAGAATTGTGGATAATACCTTAATCTCAGTGTTTAAGAGAGAGATGGGACAGTACGCCAAGCAGTGTTGTGACGGAGGTTGGGTCTTGGGGATCACCACAATACCGCCTGGTTGATCCCAGAAGGGAAGCAGCCTGTTTTTTCCACTTCTTCATACATATTTAGCAAGTGAGGGCCCAGGATATCTCTGCATTTACCGTATAGCTCTGCCGGGAAGCCGTCTGGGCCGGGTGTCTTACCTGGTGACAATTTAGCTATTGCACCTTGATCTCTACGAGGCTTATGGCCTCGTCCAGGCTTTCCCTAGTCACTTGTGAAATATTTGGAAGGACAATGTCATCTAAGAGAGGGGACTCCCTTTCGGCCACTGGCATTCTGCATATAGTCGTTCATAGTAGGAGGCAAAGCTCTGCGCAATGTCACCTGGCGTCCTGGAATGAGTTCCTGATTAATTGACTATTTTCAGAGATAATTCTATCTGCTAGCGGCCGAGTGGCTACCCAGTGTAGGAGTTTCCCATTCTTGTCTCCCCAGCTATACACCCGAGCTGCTGATGCTCGCCAGAGATGTTTTGCAGTCTCCAGCAATAAATGTCTAATCTCATCTTTGACCATAGTGAGTTGCCTCGAAATGGAGGCTGATGCGGAGGTCGCGTGTCTGCGCTCAAGTCGCAGCACCCTGGCCTCAAGCTCTGACACCGCAGATTGCGTGCACGTACCCGTATGTGAAGGAGATGCTTGGCATGTCCCCGGAGTGTAGCCTTACATGCAGCCCAAACCGTGCCCGGTGATTGCACTGACCCTAGGTTTTGCTCGAAGTATTGAGTGAGATGGTCTCTAACAGCTAGGGTGTACTCACTGTCCTGCAGGAGCCAAGCGTTCAGGTGCCATATCGGGCGCTGGGAAGGGTCCGCACCGCCCAACCGAATTTGTATTGGTGTGTGGTCTGAGACCCCATGTGGCAATATCTCGGCCCCGGTGACACTGGCGATATCTAGTGCTGGCATGAAGACGAGGTCAATTCTATCGTCTGTCTCATGGGTTGCTGATGTGTGCGTGTATTGTCCTGACCTGGGGTGCCAGATTCTCCAGACCTCACACAGACCCAGGCTTTCAGCCCAGCCACTCAAGCTCGACGCCCGGCAGGAACGACAGGTGGATACGGTACCTGAAACCTCTAGCCTGGGATCTAGGATGGAGTTGAAGTCTCCCCCTATTAGAGTAGTCCCCTGGGGGAGTCCCAACAGCGCCTGGCGGAGTGAGGGTAAGAAGTTATCAAACGCAGTTGGGGGGCGTAAACACATACAAAGTTAGTTGGCAACCCGTCGAGTGAACCAGTAACTACAACAAATCATCCTTGAGGATCGGACTGGGTGGCAATGAACGATTGAGTAGAATGGCCACCCCTCTGGAGCCCCTCGAGAATCCTGAGTGGTAGACTTTGTCATATCCTCCTCGCGCAAGCATGGGGCACTTGGTGCCAAGTAGATGGGTTTCCTGCAATAAAACCACTAAAGGGGCGTACCTATGAAGCGTGTTAAACACTGCGGACCTCTTGATCTTGTCCAGGAGTCCATTCACATTCCATGAAAGGACCTGTCTCAGTGAGGGCCACGCGTGGAGTACAGTAGTATAGTGGAATGTCGAGTGCCCGACAAGGGGCCTAGGGGCAAACGTCTCAGACAAAGAGGTAACTTAAAAGGAACCTTATTGAAACATCATTGCTTAACCCTTTGATGAACTTCCCACCCTCCAACCGCCCCCCACCCCATACTTCTACCCCGGAAGCATCTGTCACCCAACAACCCAACCAAAACAACACAGCCAGTTGGACTGTCATTGGAGTGGAGTGGTGGACTCTCCATTCAGACGGATCATCTGCAATCAGTAGATGGAAGCCAAAGACAATAGGTGGTAAACAATAGGCAGAAAGCATTAAGCAGTAGGCAAGGACTGCACTAATCCGCACGTGTTTGTGCCAGGCATAATCGGTCACCCCTGAGGTACATCAGGGAAGAACCGTGTCTCCACAGTCAGCCGAGTGTAGGGGTTTGACTCAGGCGGTCCCCTTCCATCGCACATGCTGAGTTTCGGATCTTTGAGGTATCTACAAGGTCCCTTTCCATCCGGGGGCCGGATCTTAGCCCCACGCCCTTGCCTACAGGGCTATCGGGACCCCTTTTCTCCCACATCGGGACCTGGTGCGCCTTCGTCCTTTTCACACACCTGTTGGGGAGGCAGAGCAACGCCCGGGGGAGCCCCCCATCGGTCCAGGATGGTCCCCCTGAACCCCGACGCCTTCCTCTGTCAGTAAGTCCCAAGGCTCCTCTCGAGTTTCGAAGAAGTAGGTCTTCGCACCCATAAGGACTTTCAGGCGCGCGGGAAAGAGGAGCATGTACGAAAGTTGCATTGCCCTGAGCTTTTGCTCGACGTGCTCATACGACCGTTGTCAGGTTTGGACCTCTCGAGTGTAGTCTGGAAATATCAGAATTTTGGTGTTGTTCCAGTGGAGGTCGGTGCAACGCCTGGCTTCCTTAAGGATATTGTCACGGTCCTTGAAGTTTAAGAAACGTGCAATCATTGGTCTTTTCAGACCACCCTGGGGCTGGCTGTGGGGCCAGGGCCCTGTGTGCTCGCTCGATTGCAAACCAAGGTGAAAGAGTTTGTTCTAGCATCCAGGATTTGATCCAGAGCTCTAGGAACTCAGGGGCCATGTTTTCTTCTGCACCCTCCGGAAATCCAATGAGGCGCAGGTTATTGCATCTGGAGCGGTTTTCTGCATCTTCAGCGCGGCGGTGCAATTCTCCAGTTCAAGTTTGCAGTTGGGCCACCTTGGTCCTGAGATCCGCTAGATCGCCTTCTGTGATTTAGCCCACTGCGTTTCTGAGATCGTGTCTTATAAGGCCCATGTCCTTTTGCACTTCCCCGATCTTGGTTTCTACGGCTAGTTGCAAGGACTGGATGTCTTGAAGGATGGCATTCACCCTGTGCTGGGCGGGTACCTCAGATGCCGTGTCTCCCTCACTCCAGGAGATCACCGGCGTGGTGAATTGGTCAATCCTCTGTTGGGACGCTTACCCATGCCACCACGAGAGGTCAGACGGGGCTCCGACTGTGCCGCACGTTGATCACACCTGGGCCCTTGACCATACAGTGCCTCGTTTATGTTTACTGACTCTCAGAAGGGACTTCTCTATGGGAAGCCTCCTGCTCAATCAGATAGTCTCAATGTGAATCCTCTGGTCTGTAGATCCCTGCATTGGGCCTCCACCCATGGGGCCTGTCTCCCGGCGGACCAGGACAGCGCTCCCAGGCGAAACAACGGGGTCCCAGGCAGCCCCCTCTATGGTCCAAGGGTCAGCCGACCTGGGCCCCATCTCGCCCGATTCCAAACACAGCTGGCCAGCCAGGGGCCCCTACCCTCGGAGACTGCTGTGATTATGCTGCCCCCTTGAGGTGGGGTCCGCCGGGGGCGGAGCGATCACATCAGCGCACATCATCCACGTCCCGGCCCCTCCGGCAGCGGGCCCAAAGTCACATGCCACCTCCGCTCCCCCGGTGCCTCCACTCCTCTTCGGCTCCTCTGGAGCCTCGGCCGTGCCTCCGGCCCGGGGGGTGCCCGGCAGGTCGTCCCCATTCACCTCCTATTGACAGGTCAGCCACGGATCTTTCAATTAGTAGGGAGGACCAGGGCTCCTCACAGTCCGTTTGTTCCTCCTCGCCGCAGGGGCCTGGTCTCCCCCGAGGCTACAGAGGCTCGGGTCAGCACGATTGCTGCCTCTTGGGCCCTCCACGCACCACGCAGCGGGCCCATCAGTCGCCTTTTTTTCCGCAGCGCAACAGGCAGGGCTGGCCCGTCCGCTTCCACCTCCTCCCCTGGTGGGCCACGCCTCTGGCTTTGTGGCCTGGGACCAGTTCTCCTGCCCCAGGGGACCACCACTACCGCACGCCAGGTCGTCGAGTCTCGGGCCGACCCTCCGAATCCAAGGGGCCGGTCTGAAGTTGCCGAGGCTCCGCCTCCTGGGGTGCTGCTGCCGCAGCCTAAGGGGGCTCATCTGGGTCGCTGTCCGCCGGGCCCGTTCAACAGCCCCTTTCAGCCCTCTCACTGTCTCTCCAAGTCCGTGTGCTCAATCTTGGCAGCTGCACTGTGGCTAGGAGCGCGGGGAGCGGCCTCAGTTCCCGGCCACCATTTTCTGGCTGCCGATCCGGGCCCGGTCGCTTGCGGGTGTGCGATCACCGTTGCATCCCGTTCACTGGGTCTCCGAGTTCCCAGCTGGCCAGGGAGCCAGCAGGGGCAATCGGAGGTGAATGCTGGTACGGGATGGCAAAGGCTTCAGCGGGCAGATGACGGAGGGGTCCGGAGCACTCTTAGAGTGCGACCGCCATCTTGACGCCCGAAGCCACGCCCCCCCATTCTGAACTTTAATCAAAGAATTCACTCTACTATTGTTTACTCATGCATATAATGGAGTTAACTGACCCCTCGTAATAGGTACATTAATTGCATCTGGATTCGCTAAAGATCCAACCCTCTGCATCTGTTCTGCACCCATGCTCTGCATTTGTGGAATCTGTATCTGAACAGGCTTTCTTATGTTCAATCCTTGCTGACTAAGAGACAATACTAAATTAGTAGTTGTCCTTATAAACTGAGCCTCTGGCTGTTTCTCAGGAATGTTTATTTCCAACTGTTGTCTGTTGTTCAATGAATCATTGAAACTACTCTGCATCTGAACTCTTTCATTGTTCAGGATACCACTTGATATTTCTGATGTGAATGATCCAGTAGGAATTGTATTACTAATTCCACTCCCATTTGATCCACTATTGCTTATCTGGTTCGCATTTGGTGGAGGATAACTCTCTAAAATCTCAGAAACTATCTCATCTTCACCCATCTCATCGACATCATTAAACATGACTTGTTTCAAGTCTTTCAATTTTTGTTCTTTAGTCTTTGTTGAACCCTTTTTCTTTTTCTTTCTATCTTTTGTTCCATTCTCATTGTCCTTTGTTCTTGCAGGAAATAATCTAATTCCCTGTAGTGTTTCTACTCTCCACCTCTTCTGCTCTTCATCCCATCTAGCCTCCGCTAACATCTTTTCCACTCTCCTCATTTTCCTTTCAAATTTCAATGCCTGTTGCTGTCTTGCTACCAGCTCCAAAATCGATAAAGCTTCATATTGTGCTGGCCTCATTATAGGTTTTAAACTGTACATCTTTCACCTCAAATTCTCCAAAATTCTCAAATTAAATGTCCCATTCTCTGGAAAAGCCAGACAACCTTCTTTTCTTGTAATCTTAACCCTATGTTTCAACCAAAGACACGCTCCTGCACCCTTCTCCTCAAACACAATATATGCCAGAGTATTTTCTGGCAGACAACTTTCTCCTTCGAGTGCCAGAATATACTCATCACCTCCCAGTGCGCTTCTCAAAGCCTTGAAAAACTTAATTTTCAACTGAATTTTATTTAAACCTGATGTCCTCAACAAAAGTTATTTACGAATTAAACTAAACTTCACAAGTACTAAATTGAATGTAAAAAAAAACAACCAATCAAGAAAAGTGACTACTATCCCACAATTCTCTTTGACCCTCTCACCTTCCAATTGCGTTACTTTATTGTCGGACTGTTCAACAAATCCGTGCATGACCCTTCTCACTAATGAACCAAACCCAGCGCAGCACCACTTATGTCACACTAACACATACACACCTCCTCAGCACACTCGCTAAGACACTGACAAAGCCTATCATACCGATTTCATTCACTACCCACACATAAAATCAACGCAATATTAATTTGCGAGCAAAACTCAAACCAAAAAATAAGAAAACAAATTTGCCCATTTATTACAGGTAGGGTAATACAATTGCTTTAGAATCTTGCAAAGTAACCATCAGTTTTCGCCTACTCTATTTCACAGTTCCCTCAATCACGAGTAAAATTCGACCTGCAAATTTCACTTCTCAACTGATCCTTGGACTGACATCCTAGTGCACTTAGGGCCAGATGTAGCAACTTCCGTATTTGCGATTTGGAAATTGAGAGTCTGTGCGACTCTCAATTTCCAAATCGCAAATGCGGATGAAGAATGGTGTCTCAGACACCGTCTGCGACTCCCTATGGGTCGCAAAGACCCACCTCATAAATATTAATGAGGTGGGTCGCATTTTGCGACCCCATAGCGAGTCCCTGCACTCACAGGGATAGTGGCCTGCTGAAGTCAGCAGACCTCCATGTCTGTGACTGCTTTTTAAATAAAGCAGTTTTTTTTTTATTTTGCAGCCTGTTTTTCTTAAAGGAAAACGAGTTGCACATTTTTTTTTAAAACGAAACCATTTGGTTAGACCAGTGGTTCCCAACCTTTTGATTTCTGTGGACCCCCACTTTAACATTAATGGAACCCAGGGAGCCCCATTGAATCATCATTGGAATCCGGGGACCCCCGCCTGAGTCATTACTGTTAGCTGGGGACCTAATTTGTCAACATTTGTTAATATTTTTTTATTTTCTAGGCTCTCACGGACCCCCTGAGAAGACTTCGCGGACCCCCAGGGGTCCCCGGACCACAGGTTGGGAACCACTGGGTTAGACCACTGCCTGCTCTGAAAAAACCTTTTGGGCAACATTCACAAAGGGGAAGGGGGCCCCTTCCCTTTTGCGAATAAGTTACCACCAGTGTGACACTGGTGGTAACTGCGAATTGCTTCGCGACCTCATTCGCGGTCACAAAGCAATTCTGCATTGCGATGCGAGTCGCAAATAGGAAGGGAACACCCCTTCCTATTTGCGAGTCGCATTCACAATCTGCAAGTCGGTACCGACTCGCAAATTGTGAATGTGCATCGCAGAAGGCTGTTTGCATGGTGCAAACTGCGATTTTCACAGTTTGCACCATGCAAACAGCTTACTACATCTGGCCCCTAGTTCTCACCACTCTCAGCATAGTTTCAATTACACCAATTATCTCGCAACCTCGACTTACCAATCACGCCAGATCAGTCTATTAAATGAACAAATTACAACATATACCAAGTGTCTCACTACACTTGTCAATATACTCCGGAGTCCCAGACCTTTCTCCTTAGGTCTTTCATCAACAACCACGTGGACAATTTTCCCTGCATTAAGCGCCACATTTAAATGAAGAACGCTGCTTCCCTGCTCTCATATCTATTGGAGTAAGCCCACTCCTTCTAAATTCTACTTGAGTTTTTTCACTTCTCTAAACTCATACTCACCTCAATATTCTGCAAATTAGCTCAAGCTGTGCAAGTGCAAATCACTCCACTCAATTCAACCAAACACCGCTAGAAACATACCCTTCAACCTAGAGAGTCTCCAAGAGCCGGGGAAAGTCACTTAAGGCAACTGGCAACTCATCTTGTTAAATCCGTATAATGGTTTAGGAAAAGAAAACCAACAAATTTTTATTTCAGAAAAGGATGAAAATCTTACATTAACCTCATTATGACATCATCAAACAATGACGTAACTGTAAACTGCTACTAAAAATTGCTGCAGGGCCACAAAATCCTAGCTATTGCTTAAACCAAATAGTGGATTCTGCGCAAGAGGTCAATGGATCAAAGCGACATTGAATTGAGGGGATGTTATCAATGAGGAATGTAATCATCAACAATAATCAAAATAGACAAGGATCTTGAACCTCAAACAATAACTGCACCACTTTATTAAGAAGAATTATACAATTTATTTACCTAGATTAGCAATGCTAATGTCACAAAAATAACTCTCAAACACAAGTGGTAATCATATAGAATTAATAGTGGTTGATTAGAACATCTAATATATCTGAGTTTAATCCAAACAATCAAGCAAATAATCTCCAAAATAATAACACTGATTAGCAACACCAGAATCGGTAATAATGGCAATAAATGCTTTAGTACAAACATTCAAAGAGTGTCAATATAAAATCCTGATTATTCAATGTTAATACCCTCACGTAAATTTAGGAAAATCTCTCTAACTCGGGTTACTATAAAAAAAACATCATTAAAATGCAGCAGTCAAATTATAAGTAGCAGCTGGTACCTGCAAAGCAAAAGAGACACATATAACATACAATCGTATACCTTCCCCAATGATAACAACATCCAGACTACTTCAGCAAGGGGACACCATCAGGTAAGTCTTCAGAAGAATCAGGCCTAACAACTGCTAAACCCACACTGCTAATATGACTCGGACCATCAACAGAAACTCTGTCAACAAATTCTCAGATCTCTTTCATGAAGTCTTGAGTCTAACATCTGACTAAAGGTTGTTATACTAATCTTCAAAAAGCTTATGACTGGTCAGTTCATGGGGTGGTTACGTTTCAGCCAATAATAATTCTAATTGATAACCTAAAATACAACCACGTCACATTAACCAGGACATATTCTCAACAGTAACTTTTCCTCTTCCGTCTCGCCTGTTGCATCTCGTCTAAACTTCCCTTCTCGAGAAGAAACTTTCTTACTTGCAACATTCACTTCCATCCTCACGGAAGAAACCATGTATTAGTAACATTCTCAAACAATAGAACATTCAACTTATTCAAGAATTCAGTTAAACATGGCCTTGTAAGACATAGGGGGTCATTCTGACCCCGGCGGGCGGCGGGAGCCGCCCGCCTGGAGGGAACCGCCAGAATACCGCTGCGCGGTCAAAAGACCGCCGTGGGTATTCTGGGTTTCCCACTGGGCTGGCGGGCGACCGCCAAAAGGCCGCACGCCAGCCCAGTGGGAAACACCCCTCCATGAGGATGCCGGCTCCGAATGGAGCCGGCGGAGTGGAGGATGTGCGACGGGTGCAGTGGCACCCGTCGCGTATTTCAGTGTCTGCAAAGCAGACACTGAAATACAAAGTGGGGCCCTCTTACGGGGGCCCCTGTAGTGCCCATGCCATTGGCATGGGCACTGCAGGGGCCCCCAGGGGCCCCACGACACCCCTCTTCACCATCCTGTTCCTGGCGGGCGGAACCGCCAGGAACAGGATAGCGGTGAGGGGGTCGGAATCCCCCATGGCGGCGCAGCAAGCTGCACCGCCATGGGGGATTCCCAGGGCAGCGGAAAACCGGCGGGAGACCGCCGGTTTTCCTGTTCTGACCGCGGCCAAACCGCCGCGGTCAGAATGCCCTGCGGGGCACCGCCAGCCTGTTGGCGGTGCTCCCGCCAACCCCGGCCCCGGCGGTCCTTGACCGCCGGGGTCGGAATGACCCCCATAATGCAGAAACCCACTAGTGGTAGCTGTGGATACATCTATTAAACCATCAAGTACACTTTTATTTAAGCATTGAATTATTGAAAATAACCACAACATTTAGTTAGAATTTTGCTCAGTTAGAAACAGAAATGAACTGTGGGGACCATTTTCAAAAGTCACCTGTTTTTACATGTCAATTCACTATATAATTAGTATACCAAAATCTTTAATAAACATGTTAGAAAATTCACACTCTCACAGTGTCCTCACCCTGGTCCCTTTTCTTATTTTTTTACTTTTTTTCTGGGACTTGATGGCTGCCAACACTTCCTTGTTGAAGTGTTGGCAGCCAATCCGATCTCAGCACAAGATCTTGAGGGTTCGCAGACCCTTTGCATCTCTATATACTCAAATTTAGTTTTCCTTTAATATTTCAAAAACTACTGAACGGATTTCAACCAAATTACAAAATGGGCTCTTTCTGGAGTAACAGCTAGCTTTCTACCAAATTCCATCCAGCGGTTCAACCTCTATCCCTGTTCAAAATTCCTATGGAAAGTAACATGGAGAAAACATGTTTTGGAACTCCCTCCTTTTTTTCGGCCCTGCTTCACGCATCACCCCGAAACTTTCCAGACAGCAGCTGAGCGTTTTATTTTTTCATAAAATGTTGTGAACATTCATCAACCGGCGGCAAAGATATAGGCAAGGAAAAAAATGCTTTTTCTTTAGAAGGTCCTAAATATACCTACCTATATATATTACCTACTAGCGGTCACCCCTAAGTAGTTATAGTTAGGACTTAGTTTCCATAGGAGGAGTTTTTTTGTTTTGCAAATAACTTTTGTGCCATTTGACGTATCTTCATGAAATTTTCAAAACGTACACTTTTGTCAGGTCAGCTTAAAGTTTTGGGGGGATCCGTCAAGCAAGGGCCAGTAAAGAGGGAATTCCAAAACACATTTTTCCCATGCATTTTCCCATAGGGATTTTGAACAGGACTTGGTCCAGAAAGTGTGCTTTTTATGATTTGGTGTTAATCTGTTTAGAAGTTTTAGAGAGATTGGAGTTTAAAAAATAACTAGGGATGCGGATCATCCGTGGATCTAACTGGACTAACTGCTCTTGTGATGATATCTGATTGGTTGCCAACACTACAACAAGGATATTTTGGCAGTCATTTTGGGACTCGGCTTCAGCCGAGTCCTACATAAAAGGACAAAAAAAGAAAAGGGGCTGGATAGGGTCAGCCTAAGACCCTAGCCTTGGTCTGGGGGTTCCCGACAGACCCAGCTAGGGCTAAAAAGCTTTTTTTTTTAATCTCAGAAAAGTCTGCTGATGGATCCGTGGATTTTTCCAAGATTTTTTCAAAAAGAAGGGCAGTCTCCCATCCTTTTTTTTATTTTGCCTCTGGGTAGGCCAGGTCGCGGGGCACAGGAGGCTTGCAAAAAGAGGGAGTCCACGGGCCCCCCCCCCTAGGTCTTATTTAGCCCTGGGGACCATCACCTACCAAGGGCCGATAATAATAAAATATGTGGGGGGACCATATGACCCACCCACAAACCTGGGGACCTCTACCTCCCTGGGGCTAATTATGAAATGTATACATGGGCTGGCATGACCCCCCACCCCCCACAGCCCAGGTGATCACCACCCCCCAGCGGCTACTTATTCAATTTAGGGGTGATAGCCACCTCCACAGTGCTTAAATAAAATAAGAAAGGGGGTCGGTCACAGACCCCCGGGGACCACCACCTCCTCATGGCTTAATTAAACATTAGAGGGGGTGCATGGCACCCCTCATGCAGCAATAATGGTTCTGGGGACGCCACCCCGGAAGGCCGGCTCCTGCTATGTCTCGGGGTGCCCACCCCTGGGACATAGCTTAGCTGTTTGCTCTGAATTGGCGGGAGCTTTAACAGCGCTACCGGGCGAGAGCTGTCAAAGTGCTCTCATCTGCTGAAAGCAGAGGTTTCCTCTCTTTCCCTGCCGGCAGAGATGCAGGCAGGAAAGAGATGAAACTATTGCACTTGCGCACAGGGTGCTGCATGTTTAGCAGGAGGCGGGGAGCTGGCTGGGACCTTGGGGGTCTTGAGGCTCCCCCCCCTTGGTCCCTTTCCTCATTGGGTGCCCTGGGGGGGCACGCAGGAGACATGGCTGGGCCCTGGGGGATGGGGTCCCCAGGGCTGGAATTGCCCCGGGAGGGGAGGGGGCTGTTGGCTCTCCTCTCCTAGAATCCATGGTTCTCTCTTTAATTTGCTATAAGTGTGCAAATATGTAAATCACCTGGAAGCTCTGTCCACTGGACTCTGCACAGCCCACCTTAGTAGTAAGCAAAGGTCTTCTTGCATTTTGCCAGGATGATGGACAGCTTACCATAGGTTCCCCCAGTGCATTTGCTGCTGATTTTGGTGACACATTCTTGATGCCGAGGAATATGAGGACATCTCCACAAAACAAAGAAGCACTTATGTCATATAGATCACAGGATGGACCCTAGTTTGATGGAGATTTATGCCTTTATAGGCCTCTCTACATCTATTCATGTCATCACATATTTCTAGATAAAGAAGCACCAGGCACAATCGTATTACCAAAACGCAGGCAAGGTCAATGGTGACAATTCCTTGTGCTCCATTACACAGTTGTAATGTAGAATTTGTACTGGGTATTTAGCCAAGGAGGCAGAAACAACTCTACTTGAGTAGATATTTTGTGAAAAACTGTGGACTCTCCTTGGATAAAAGGGCAAGTGAAGTTCCTTTGTGGCCGAGTCAATCACACAGCTACTGATACATCCACACAGACACTCACACACCCACTCACAGATGCACTCAGACACTCATGCACCCACTGAGAGATCCACTCAGACATTCACGCACCTACTCACAGACCCACTCAGAGACTCACACACCCACTCACAAACCCACTCACAAACTCATGCACTCACTCACAGATGCACTCAGAGACTCATGTATCCACTCACAGAACTACTCAGACACTCACATATCCACTTAGACACTCACGCACCCACTCACAGACCTTCTCAGATACTCACGCACCCACTCACAGATCCACTCAGAGAATGAAGCACTCACTCACAGACCCATTTAGACACTCACACACCCACTCAAAGACCTACTCAGAAACCCACACACCCACTCACTGACCCTCTTAGACTCTCACACACCCACTCACGGACCCACACAGACACTCTCACACCCACTAACAGAGACACTCTCACACCCACTCTCATCCTCAGAGACTCCCTCATAAAACCTACTCTCACACCAAAACAGACACTCTCACACCTACATAGACCCCTTCACACACTCTCACACCCAGACAGACACTGTCACACCCACTCTCACACCCAGAGTCACCCTATACACCTATCTTCACATCCAGAGAGACAGGTCCTGCGGCAAACCCCTGCCTTTGGCTGTGCGTGGCCTGGAGTTGGGCAGTTATAGGGGTTGGGTGCACGGCCTGGCCAGTCCCTTCTATGCACAGCCAAAGGCTATGCACAGCAGTGGTTGGATTAATGTGTAGTAAGTTAAATTACTTTACGTTAAAAAAAAACAAAAATTCACTGAAATAAACAAAGGTTACAGGGACATTATAGTTAGGAAATACAAATTTTTAAAAAACAGAAATTACCTTAGTTACTTTAGGGCGCAAGTTATAATTATTTGAAATAGCTCTAATTATAACTGCTGCATTTCTATGGTTTTGTGCGAGTAAATTCAGAACCTAACTGTAACGTCCCTGTTACCTGTGTGTATTAGGGGTGAATAGTAATGATTTTTTACTTAATTTAAGTATGTGTATAAAATATTTTGGTTTTATTTGAAATAAATTTTTTATGTAAAAAGAGTTTATATATATTTATTAGTGATCGATTATTTGGATGAAAGTACTGTAATCAATGCTGTTTGAATTCATATTTTTGATATATTTTTATTTAAAGATAAAAGCAATATTTTAGTATTAAATATTTTTGTTTATGATATAGTTAAAAATCGATATTTGTAACCATATTTGTGCTCTTGATATTTCTGGTTTTATGAGATAAGTACAGGAAGTCGATATTTTTTGTTATCGATATTTAATTTCGGACATTTTTATGTTTTGATATTGTATGCATTGATATTATGTCAGTGATCCAGTATAAGGCAAGCCTTTTCGTTTTGTCTAAGGTCATCACATCATTATATATGACAAGCCTATTTGCTTTGTCAAAGGGTCACTACATCAAAAAACATTTAAAAAAAAAATATGTTAAAAATTGTCATCTTAACACTGCGATCTCTAACCATGCTCAAATACAGACATTATTGTCAATAAAGCATTGGAATGTTTGTCAAAATGACTGCTCGCAATATACCTTTCAAAAACATTTAAAATGAACATAACATGTGTCTGAGTCTTCTTTATATACTGTTACGCCACATAAACTGCAGCAATAGATTAGAGAACATTGCACTCCCAGGCAAGAGTGCAAAGTTCCTGCCTTAAAAATACTGAAAAAGAATGCAATTACTTTCAAAAGTTAGCCTCTGCATTCCTGCAGCCCCCAACCCGTTCCTTCGACATGTTGGTAATGCCCCAGACTTTTTTGGGGACAGCACAAGCAAGAAAAATATGCAAATTGAGGCCCCACGAGGCTCTCCCCATGGAGCGGTGCATTTAAATGAGCTGGTTTACTGCTGTGCAGCATCCATTGGTTTCTCTTTCTTTATGCTTTTCTTTTATGAGGGATGCAAAGGGTCCTTCTCGGGACACCCAGAAGCCATCTTCTATTTTGAGGGCCCAACTGGCTCCCCATACTGGTAAGCACACCGGTGTGTGTTGAACAGGAGCCAGTTTTTCTTCCTCTGCTGTTCCTGCAAAGTGGCTGGGCTTCTTCTGCTCCCCCTGTCACCGGCATGGGCATGGGGAGCAAGGAGGCGCTCCTTTGTCTGTTTTCCTGTGGTTGGGGGCCCAGGACCTGGTAATTGTATTTGGGTGTGGAGATGGGGTCCAGGGTTCACTTGATAAGTATATTCGGGCACTGGGGATGAGGTCCCTGGGCTGGCTGGAAGCCTCTGAATGGGGCCCTATGCACACCTCCCCCCTGTCAAACAATAGTTAAATAATTTGGACCTATGCAATCTGGATCTCAGCCATGGGGGTTCTACCATCAATATATTTGAAGGTTCATAAGTCAGGCTCCTGGGCCCATTTTACTCTTGGTGGTGAGCTTCAGCCACCTGGAGCAGATTTAGTAGTTGTCCTGGCCTGCACTCTCTGGGGTGGTTTCACTGGCTCCCTGTACCAGCTCCTGGTGCTCTCATCCTCCTGCTTGGCACAGAAGTTTAAGTATTGACTAGAGGGCAGAGGGTGTTAGGGGGCCAGCTGCACTGGTCTTTGGAGTAACACTCCAGTCTTGGTATCAGCTGCAGACAGAATCCTCAGTCCATTTCTTCATCAGGGGGCTTCACTTTCCAGCTGTCCACAGTATTGCTTCTGTCGCAGTCAAGGTCCAAAGTCTTGCTCCTCTTCAGTTTTCTGGAATAACACTTTTATGTCCAGTCCCACTTGTGGTGGGAGAATTCTCCCTTTGTCTAACCTTTCTCCTTTCCTAGCTTTTGCTACTGCCTGGCTAGTGATGCAAAAGTGTGGTGTTAGGTCTCTTTGTGTGTGCTAGGAAAAGACACTTTGAAGTGTGACCAGGGACGATCCCCAGCTCCCAAGCCACCCTGCCAGGAAGACTCACTCCCTCTACACCCAGGCCATTTTGTGCATTGTCTGGCTCCCTACTGGGAGAGCTATCACCAGACTCCAAACGGAAATTTCAGAATTAGAAACAGAAATTAGAAATATGAATTTGGAAGAACCCACGGCCAAAAATTTCAACATACTAAATGAAATTTTAAATCAACATCAAAATGAGGTCGCACAAAGAAAAGCACAGAAACTCAGACGGGATGAATTGGATTACAAAAATGGTAGGATTTTCACATTCTCACGCAAATATGATCATTTGATTAAAAGGGTTGAAACCCCGCCAAATTGTGAGGCGGGCTCCTCATCCTCACTGAATAGTGTATCCACCAGTAACAGCGAGAGTAGTGCTTGCTCCAATACTTCCAGACTTGACTCAATAGCACCACAGGGTACTCCCTCTTTTTTAGCAGAGGTCCGGAGAATAAGACAGGGACAGTGGGAGACAAACCGACGTGTGGTAGAACCAGGAAAACCAGACGGGGTAGGAGAGGCGGAGCACACCGACTTAAAGAAAGGAATGAAAACACGCTCATGGAACAAGGGGAAATAAGTAACTCGGTTAGTGACATTATCAATGTCATTAACCTTTCTGATCTCGAACTTACAACTCACGATTTGACTCTTTTAAGTAAAGGTCTAGGTTTTTGTCCAGGAAATACGGGGGATTTTCAGGGTACTAAAATCGACCTTTTCAAATTTATCAGACGGCTTAAATTGAAAAAACATTTCTCAAATCAACCCGACTATAGACGAAACGGTACCTCAATGGATACTCTTAATGAGGGCCATCCCCTATCCATCAGGGATATTCAGGACACGGCCACCTTACTGTCTATTGCCAACTATGAACAAGATCCGACTACCTTAACACAAATCTTATCTGATCTTGATATTCCATCAGAGACACTACCTAGTGGTCTAAGGAACAAATCGACCTGGACTCCAACCCTTGTGGGTGATAATTGTATAGATACCTTCTTTAAGGTAGTCTGGCGGGACTTCAACAAATTGGAATGTCAAAATACCACTCGACTGGATGTCTGGCATCACAATCTTAGTCATACAGAAAGAATTAATTTAAAACAGTTATCCAGAAATGAAGAGATTACCATAAGGGAGGCGGACAAAGGGGGTAATATTGTGATTATGAACACCTCAGATTATAAACAGGAGATTTACAGACAATTAGGAGACAACGTTTGCTATGAGAAGATGATCTCAGATCCCATCCCCTCACTGTCTAATAAAATCAATAAATTCCTACAAGAGTGTCTGAAGCAGTCTCTTTTGAAGGAAGAGGAATATTTGTACCTACGTGTCCATAGACCCAGGAATCCCTGTATTTACAGTCTACCGAAAATACATAAGAATCCCACATCCCCGCCTGGTAGACCTATTGTATCAGGCATAGGAGGTCCTACGGAGAGGCTTTCGGAGTATGTAGATATTTTCCTACAACCATATGTAATTAATTTGCCATCATATATCAAGGATACCAAACACATTCTTAGTATATTATCCGACATGACGTGGGAACCAGGTATGATCTTAGTTACATTGGATGTCACCTCTCTTTATACCAGTATTAATCACGAACAAGGAATGGAGGCCCTGTGATATTTCCTGTACAGGCGACCTGCAATACTTTATGACCACACCAATATGCTAATCAATATGGTTGATTTGATTTTGAACAACAATGTTTTCCTATTTAATAATGACTGGTTTCGCCAGAGACAAGGTGTCGCCATGGGGTCGAAATTTTCTCCAGCCTATGCGAATCTATTCATGGGTCTTTTTGAACAAAATAAGATCTGGAGTAAAGAAGGTAGCGATTGGATGACTGACATACTCTATTGGGGTAGATATATTGATGATTGCCTGATGATTTGGACAGGTAACCTACAAAAACTGAATGCTTTCATCAAATATCTGAACAATAATGATTGTAACATACAATTTACTTTCGAACAAAGTGTGACTAAAATTGCATTCTTAGATGTTGAACTATTCATCCGTGACAACAAAATAGAGAGTCGTCTCTACAGAAAAAGTACTTCCTGTAACTCTATCTTACATGCTAAGAGCGCACATCCGACCCACCAGATCAATTCAATACCTTATGGTGAGATGGTGAGGGCAAGACGAAACTGCAGCCTTGAGGAAGATTTTAAATTATGCATTAGGATATGAGCAATAGATTTGAGGCACGGGAATATTCTTCAGACGTGATTAATAACGCCCGTACTCGGGCAATGCGTCTGAAGAGATCGAATACATTATGTCAGAAATCTAGACCTAGAGATGACACCATTCGTTGTATAGTTAACTATACGAAACCATCTATGCTTCTTAAGAAATGTATGAATAGACATTGGAATATTCTTACAGCTGACCCTAACTTTAAGAAAATGATTCCTAGGACCCCGGTTTTTACTTTTAGGAGGGGTAGAACTCTTAAGAACATCCTATGCCCCAGTTTCCGCACTAAACTGAGACACAATGATTGGCTTAGTAAACGTAATAAGGGTTTTTTCAAGTGTGGACACTGTGGCATGTGTAGATGGGCAAAATCTGGCATCTCCTCCTTCATGAGCTCCACTGGAATTTCATTTAATATTAACTACAATATCACATGTGACAGTAATTTTGTCATTTATATGATCGTATGCAAGTGTGGCCTGTATTATATAGGCAGCACCATTAGATCACTAAAAACTAGAGCAAGTGAACATTTCAGAGCCCTCAGACAGGATGATGGGAGATATCCCATTGTAAATCATATGCGGCTATGCCCTGAACGTAACAACTCATGTGGTTTTGAATTTTTTGGGTTTGATCTCATTGAAAGAGACCCTCGGGGTGGTAACAGGGAGTTAGCCCTTAGAAGAAGGGAATGCTATTGGATTTTAAAACTCAGAGCTGTGGAGGATGGCCTGAACACCAATTTTGAGATGGAGTACTACTTAGGTGACTAACATCTTATCTTCAATCATGGCTGGAATACAATGTAGGTTCATGTGATACTTATGGATTTCCATAATGATTGTATCCGTATGTCATTTCATTAGATATGTATCCATGTCAATGATTGTTACTGAGGCAGCGTACGGGGTCTTTATACAATGATATTGCTGTATAATTTGTGCGTATAGTTGATTCGAAGTATACATTGTTTCAATACAATAGACTTGGTACTATTATCAATTTCAGCTCTTTACGCATGTTCAAATGCATTCAATGTGATTTGCATTTCATTATTGACTCATTGCAACTGATGAGGCTACTATGTTATCTCTCTTTTAAAGACGTCCTTACGTCACTGTTTATGAGCTGTCCCTACAACAGACATATCATGTTATATGTGATGTAAATGTTATTTTATTTTCATCCCCTTCTCTTCTTTTTTGTATTAATGACCACATGTTTCTTTCTATCCCATCTCCGACATATTTATATCATGATTTCTCATAGATAAAGTGTTGTTACTACAGATCTTATCAATAGGTATATATGTTTTGAATATGTACTTCACTCTTATCCTCCTTTTGGTTATAGTGCGATCATTTGCTATTTCCCATCCCATTTCTGATTGTATATTTTGGCTTATTCTAATTTTATGACTATAGATAGTTATTATTATCCTTGTTAAGATGAGGGATATTTATTATGATTGGGTTTTAAGACCCCCCGTTTTTCTTTCCCCCTATTTCGAATAGTTAACAAGGTTAAAGAAACCTTTGTCCAGTATTTCTTTTATATCTACCTTATTGGCAGTATGCTTGCTACTCATATTGTTAAGAATCGACATTTCGTAATTTGGACACTTCACTTTGCAGTATAGACCGTTTTTGCTTCTCTCATGTGGCATATTGATTGATAACGGGTGAAATTTTAGAACATTAAGTACCCGATATGGTATAATCAACGTTCTACGGATAGTCCTAGTCATTACAATATGGCGCCCATGGTTTTTAGTTAAAGTCCGTCTTCCACTCCAATCATTCCCGCGGATACAGTTCCTTTTTTTAAAAAGGGACGGCTTTCTCGGGCGTTTAGACGAGATGCGGCACATTGTGACTGGGACGTAGCGGGATGCATTTTGACTCCGTTTCGGTTCCCCATATATAAGTTTGATATTCTATCACAGAAGGTGAGTGGTGTATTAGTTTGTAACATCTGGATTGGCTCCGTTTGTTCGAGTTTCGGCATCGGGGTTTTTTCTTGTTTTTTGTGTTTCTTTTCTTCTCTTCTTTTTTTGACATAGAATCCACACGGTGACGCTTACCTTAGCATGATAGATTCATGTCTATAATTCTTTTTTGTAGATTGATATGGAATTTACCTCGGTGCAACTTTATTTTGGATGCAACATAGAACTTAAGGTCGGTGTATGTATATTTGTGAGTTGTCTTACTTAATTGCTTGGATTTTATACTCTATACCTGATATGGACCTTATATAAGACTGATTGTTCTCCCCCCCTTTTTTCTTTTTGGGATCTCGACAGGTTGCTCAATGGCCCTGTTTGGATATTTTGCTACTAAACTAATTAATTTTATTAAGGTATGTCACGGATGAGATGCCTTAATGGGATAACGACAGATTAGTTTAGGTTTTCCTTGATTTATTTATTTTATTTACTTCTGCTTGTATAATCTCTAGTTTAGTTTTCTATATATTCTGGGTTTTGTTTTATAATCTCTACATAAAACCTGGATCTTTTTTTCTACCTTGCTCATAGGGCGTCTCACTCCATTTTGTCTTCTTTTGGTGACGTGCACATTCTTATTATATAAACCTATATGGTACATGACATGTATAATCAATAGTTAACTAAAGTTTTAATAACAGATGACTGATTCGTATTTTTCACCCTCTTTTGAACGGGTATATAAAAATTGTCGGTCTATACTGTTTTATCTTAACCACTAATAATTTTTTACGAATATCACAAAAGTCACATTATATCTTGCCCTGTTACATTGCACTATTGTCACTTTGGGTGCTGATATGGTCTCTGTTTTGACCAACGCTCGTTACCACATATGTAGACGCTATTATTTTGTCTATTTGCAGCCCTGATGAAGTCCTTAAGAGATTAACTTCTCATGGGATGAAACACGTGTTGGCTGTACTGTACTATACTTATGGAGAGTTCCATACATTGAGAATAAAATCTGGACTCTGAGATGAACATGAGTCGGTGATTGATTGACTAAGAAGACTGGATACATCAATAACTCCTAATTAGGAATATCATGAGTGCTCTGACACCTGTTCTTTCTTTCTATCACTAGACTACTGGACTAAGACAAATGTCTAAAATAGCAAATTTAAATTCAGACCACGTCATTAAAGAGGATTTTAAATTTCAATTAAAAAGAGTGGAACAATTATTTTTCTATGTGCTACCAATCTGAATTTAGCACCTAACAAAATTAACAATGTATCCCAATGGTTCCCTGTGTCAGTAGCAGCCTTGCTACAGTGAAAATCAGTTTTCGAGCTATTTGGCTGTCAGGACATGTTCAACATTAATTCCTACATGTCCTACATTTAAATTATATGCACACTGCCTTTATAGGCAATACGCTAATGTATGGGAGACTTATTAATATCCAAAAGGTATGTTTAGGCCTGTCAAAAGGTGAATTTTGGTGAATTTGGACAACTCAAATTTGCAGTCTAAAATTACCACAGGCAGATTAATAATGTGCTTACATTCAACCTGTACCCAAGCACACACATGCACACATGTTCATGTGGAACCACCCAGTGCCACTTACCCTAGCTAGATATTAGTGATCTACCTTAAAAGGTGGACACTGGCTGTAAACACAAGCAGTCCAATTTACCATTAAATTGGGGGCGGGGCTCAGGTAGGGAGGGCACAATAAAACTCCAAAACTGAGTGATCCAGAAGCAAACAATCTGGGCATTCTGAGTGGATGGAACCCATTTGCAACAATAATGTTAGGCAGATGCAATAGGTTTTTGTTAAGTTCCACGCATGAAGGAGTGAACCATGGCACATAGCCATAGAAAACAAAGTACCCTGCTGCTATACTGGAGTTGAAAGTCTTCCACCTGTAGGGCAAACTGTAAAATGAAAAGAAAAAAAGGAAAAAAGAAACTCCCAAAGTCATACATTCATTTAAGTACCAGGGATAGCAGTCATGACATCACATACCCTTTGACCTTAATGTCATCACAGGAAGTTAAATCATATGATCCTTGTTATTGATTGTTTTCAGGAAAGCATGACACATGATGTTAACATCGCAGCTCCGGAGTTAAGGGAGAAAAATAGAGATACTGAGCTGAAACAAAAAGGGCTTGTGGTGAGGTAAGATGAGGAGGTCCAAGAGAGACAGAAGTGGGGTCATAGAAGAGTGTTATGTGTTACCATGTTATAATTTATTTGGTGTGGAATTCAACGGGAAATCCTCAGCTTTTGGGAAGGTAGCACTCCTTAAGAATCAGTGGATTGCAAGAAAGATGGATCTTTGAAGAAGGCAAATGAAGGTTTAAAGTTGGCAATCAGAGCAGGAATTTATGCTACTATTAAGTTGGTGAGCCACCAAGCCTTGTGTTTATGCCTATATGGCAACATATATACATATATACATGTATTATGACTCTTATGTTTCTGGACATCAGCAAAAGTTTAGTACTTCCTCAGTGTCAGATTCCTGAGTATTCGATTGAATGGGCCTAAATTATCTCAGAAGCCTCACTTAGTACAATCATTAGCCTACACTTAACAGATTTGTGGGTTTGCAGCGAAAGGATCTTATAGTTAAAGCTTTGTTCACTGTTTAAGATGCCATCATGAGCCCTGACCGTAAAAAATAATTTGTTTTCGATTTCAAATATGCTACACCTTCTGGGTGCTTTCTTAAGTATGAAAATAAACTTTCATGTAATGGTTTGCAATGGTGATGGTGTTCGTTTTAAGGTGTTGCTTTTTTCTAGGAAATAAAGCCCAAAATCCCCAGGAAGATATTGGGCCAGATTTACAAGGCCAAAGCGTGTTCCCTCAACTGCTTGCATTGCGCCCTTTGCAAACCCTTGCACCACATTATGCCTGTGTCAGGCTTAATGTATGCAAGGGTGGGTGTATGCCCACAGGGAGGCCATTAAAAATGGCGCAGTGAAATCTGCAACATTTCCCTGTACCATTTTTAGCCTCATTTTTAACTCCTGCTCAGAGCAGGCTTTAAAATGACGTGCCTAATACTTTCAATAGGCCTCCCTTTACTTTGCAGGATTAGAGCCACAATTCATGGCTGTAATTCTGCAAAGTGATGCTAATCCTGCACAGTAGCACAATAGTGTCATAACTTTTGACGCTATTGTCCTAATGTGTGCCATGGTGCGCTGCCTTGTAAATACAGTGCACACATGGTGTTGTTAAGGGGGTACGGGGTGCAAGAAAAGTGGCACATCACAGCTGATGGCTATTACTCTCTCACTGCCTACCACTTCCAAATAATTTAGGCTTCATTTTGAGTTTTGATGATGCGAGACATCTGCAAAAAGGTGTGGATGTCCAATCCGCCAAACTCACAATTCCACTGCTCTATTTACAGTCGAGGGAACACCATATTTTCAATGGTTGAGCCTATGCTGGCTTCACCAGCTGAAACCTTAAACAAACAAACTGTCCTATATTTGGCCATATGTTAATGTACCTGAGACCATCTGCCTAATTTAGGCAGATGTTAGGACGCTTAATTTTCCTTCTTCATACCACCATGGAAAGGGTGACTTCCAAAATAAAATAAAAATAAATTGACAGATGCAGGGAGAAAACTCAGTATACCACAGATATTTCTTTTTTGTTTTTCAACATCAAACTTCTGCTTTTGCAGTTTGTTTTTGAAAATCAATAACTTTGCTGAGCTGGTGCATTAATTGACACGGGCTCAGCAAAACTTACATGCATTGGATAAAGCTTCCACCCTGGTAGCTCTGGAGAAGGAGCAAAGGCCTTTACCTGGACGTCAGAGATCTCTAAGTATGGCAGTGTTCCTTCCACCAAGTAAGCAGAGTACATACTTGTAGGAGGCTGGCCCGCAATGTAGTGTGCAAAGCTAGGCACACTGTCCAGGGGGTCCAAGCAGCAACACTTTGGTTTACAGGGTTAAAAACTAGACCATCTAATGCTATAATTTTTGTGGTAGCTTGGTCGAACAGTTTGGCCAATCTTAGAGAAGGGCAAAGCATTTGTTGTACCCACAGCATCTATCTTCACACACTTAAAGGAATAGCACGTGACCAATTGATAAAAATACTTCAGATTTCTATATACATTTTAAGACCAAGGTCATTAGAATTTGTTAAGTACTTTTTGAGATATGAATTTTTGAAGTTTAATAAAAATAGTTTTTGTGTGTGTAATTACGCACCATGGGAATCAATGGATGATAACCTTTAAAAATACATATAAAATCACATAGTAGGCTTACCAAGTTCTTCTGATGTAGGTTGTTTGAGGTCATCAATGGGCACATTGTGGCACCTGGAGAAGTTCAGGTGGCTCCTGGTTCTGGTGGGAGCAGCAGGAGAAGGTCTCTGGAGCTAGTGCAGGGCCACTGTAGGGGACCACTTGGAAAAGCATTGCACAGGCAAGTTTGAAGGTGAATCCTGGGGGTCCCTTTGGAGTGTCAAGGTCTCAAGGGGTGGGGGACCCTTAGGGCACAGATGGTTCTTCACTGCAGGGCACCGGACAGCCGGGTGTAGAACGAATCGGTGATCCAGGAGCTGTGCACAAGGATGCCCTCAAATGAAGGAGGTAAGTTGGTTTGAGGGTCGATTGCAGGACAACGGGGGCACTCTGGTGGGAGATCCAGGTTGTTTCAGTGTCCCTTGACTGGGACTTCTTCCTGGTCCTTTTACAGTCCCGGGAGGGCTGTTTTTTGGGATGACTGAAGCTTGGTGACTAATACCTTGGGTATTGATGTAGACAGCTGCTGGAGGGTGCAGTGTCAACAAACTTGGCACTCTGGCAGCGTTTGTCCTCGCAATGGTTGGTGTGAGGTTTCATCTCGCTGCAACATCTGGTTCTAGAGTTAGCATCCAGTCAATGAAGTGGACCTCACTGGCATATTGGTTCTTTGTGGGTTTAGAGTGGTACCTACACTCTGGAGGGTGTTCTCTGATGATTTGTGAAGCCGGGAGGTCCTCTATGGTTCTTGAGAGTTTTTCCAGTTGTCCACCAGCTCCTCAGTGGCGATTGCCAGGTCCTGGTTGCAGCAGGCACAGTTTGGCACCTTTTCTTTGTACAGCAGGTCCACAGTTCTCGTGCCTTTGGATCTTCTTGTTGCTGGTCTTTTTTTGTCCATCAAATTTGATTTCTTGGTCTAGGGATGCCCACTTAATATTGTGTTTTGTGGGCGTTTTAGGGGTAACTTGGTAGTGACCAATGGGTCATCTACCTTATGGTGGCTACACCCACTAAGTGACCAATTCATGTGGGCAAAGGTCACTTCCCTACACCTGATTGGCTACTTTTGTTCCATCCAAGAAGGAGGTAAAAGAAATGGAGAGGTCAATTTGCATGCAACACCTTGGGGTTGTGCAGGCTAGGTGGGGCCACTCCTCCTGTCCTTTGTTTGGTTTTCTTGCCATTGCTCCCACTAAAAGTGGGGTTTTGAAATGGGGGCGGCCATCTGCTGCTAGCAGCATGCCTGAAGGTTGAGTTACAAAAGCGGTAAGCCCCTTGAAGCTCACCAACAGGGAAGGGCACATTCCTGATGGAGGGGGTGTTAGCACCTCCACCAGGAAGGCCTTTGTTCTACATCCCAGAGGGCAGGAGCCCTCACTCCAGGAGTGCAAATTTGTGCCTGGAGATGGCAGGCTGGTTGGGTCCGCTTTTGAGATGCCCCTTTTGCAGTGGGCATCTCTACGGTGAGCCCTGGGTACATTTTATAATAAATCCAACACTGGTACCAGTTTGGATTGATCTTTCTAAGTTGTTGGATGCCAAACAACCCAGCGTTTCAGAGTAGCCATCATGTAGCTGTGAAACTCGTACTGACTAATGTCCAGCACATGCACTTAAAATGGCTGCTCTGTTCACTCACTATGTCCTAAGTTTGGCAATGACATAATTGGGGCATATTGCTCATGCAGCTATGCCCTCACATACAGTATAGTGCACCCTGCCTTGGGGCTGGAAGGCCTGCCAGAGGGGTGACTTGTCTATATTGCATGCAGTGTGTAGTGGACAGGGCACATAGGCAGTGTGCCATGTCAATTTGGCATTTTTGGATTGCACCTGGACACTCAGCCAGCAATGTCAATGCTGTGTGCATCTGGATACATGGCCCTAGAGGGTGGTACAATCAGTGCTGCTGCCCTCAGGGGTCTACCCAGGTACCCCATACCCTGGGTATCTAAGACCCACTTACTAGGGACATATAGTGGCATCTAATGGTGTTGCCAATCACCTTTGACATTTTTAGGGAAAGAACACTGGGAACCTGGTTAGCAATCTGAGTTGCATCCAGAAGCCAGGCAGAAAATGGGGTGGTACTGCAACAAAGGGATAGTTTCCCATACATACCTCTACAGCCCTCGAGGACCTGCGAAATGGCAGCCATATTCTATTTAATTCCCTTAGTTTTGTTTTGAGTGAACCCTTTTATCAAAAGGAGCACATTAAAGCAATGGATAAAACTAGAAGATCTAAACTACAGACAATGAAATAGCTAAATACACAGGGGCTGATTAACAGAGGTAAATGTACAGTTTTGTGTGACTTTAATATTCTTTTACTGTTCACAAATTCCGAGTAAATAGCATGTTGACTGTGGAGATTCCTCAGTCGGGACGGAGAATACCTCACATAAAAATCTAGGACAGTCTATCTTTGTATGTGTGGTGTTCCCTCCCCTGAGTACTGATACCTATCAGGCTCACCCCTCTTCAATGGCTTTCAATTACCTTCTGAAAATGCTAAAGAGGAAACGTTCCCTGAACAAACAAGGCCCTTCCTACCTGTTTTATTTAGTCTTGTTTACTAAACTCATTCAGCTCAATGATCCATCCATCAAATATGATACATGCTTGTACAGCTCTTCTAGAAACGTACAGGAAAAACCTCCTATATTCTGATAATCGCAAAAGACTTTCTGCAGTGCTTTGCATTTGACTTTGCCTCCCTTAATCATTATCATACTCATAGATACAAGCACTCCCTGTACCACTCAGAAAAAAGTTTAAGCTAATGCATCCTCTACTCTAGTTATTTCAAGGCGTGGTATATTGCTCTGAAACCCAGATGGGTGAAATTCACGCCATAGGAAACAAAAGTAAATACATAAATATACTTCTAAGTGAAGTTAGGTGGATCTTACATAAAATGTGTCCTTGATCTTCCCAGAGGCAGCTACTAGAATTTAAATGCGGTGTAGGTGAATTTTCAACATTGTGGTACAACTAAATACAAAATGTTGTCTAGTAGTGCTTCCTTTACACAACCCTGGACTCCCGACTTCCAACAAGACCCAGATTTACAATAAAGTGGTGCAGCGCGGTGCTGTGCCAAAATTACCCGCGATGCACTGCACCAATTTGGAAACACAGGGATGCGCCGTATTAACGAGAATACAACGCACCCCTGTGTTTCCCCTGTGCTGGTGCTAGATTTGCTGCCGAGCGCCAATACAGCCACCCTTGAGCCATGGTGCAAGGATGGCTGCATTGCAAGGGTGATTGTTTTTGTGCAGGAAGGGACACCTTCCTGCACAAAAACAATCTTGAATGGCAATTTGCAGCACACATAGAAAGAGCAAAAAGTAAGGAGAAATGAAAGTGCTGTGTGGTGGTACAAACATATTCATCTTCTTTTTATATAATATTAATTATGACTATCTGTTTTCAGTAATATAGGGAGCACCAAATTATTATCTGGTAACTCACCTGGTTCAGTAATATAACTAGCTGTACATATGGAAGTGAGTTTCTTAGGCTATGTTTTTGGCCATATGAACTGGTCTAATCACATTTTGGGTGATGTTTGGGATATCACATGAGACATTGGAACTAGTGCCTTATTATTGTATTTTAAATATTGTTTTACAGCCTTGAGAAAGTCGTTGTTATGGCGAAACACGTGTCGGCTGCTGGCATATTGTTTACGGATCTTTGTTCATTGGATATACCAAAGACTATTTTTACATGGAACATTGTAACGGATCTTTGTTCATTGGATATACTAAAGAAGAATAAAGGAAAACATTTGGAATTATTGGATGTGCTGTGGTTCTCTCTATCCTATATATTCAGTGTGGACCAATTGGCTCCACAACCTACACACCCTGTGGCTGGGTGTGGAACCACTCTGGCACTCCGTACAATTCATATATCAACAATCACTGACTGTTCTGCATTTTCATACAAGCAAGAAATTGTCGGAATTGCGCACCATTGTATTACACAACCACAACTTGATTTCGGAACTAGATAGGGACATGCATGATCGACCTGTTGTAGGCAGGTGAAAATGAATGTATAATTTGGTTAGGATCACTGTGTGACACTTACCTGTGTACCAAGAATAGAAAGTGAGTAATCTGAGGAGGTCTGAACACATACAATGGTGTGGGCCTGAGTCATATGATGTGTGACACTCTGCAGATAGACAACTCACATCAGGATGTCATGGGGTGAAAGTAAGCCAAACTACACAGCAGGACAGAATCCCATCCCCTCAGAGCAGGCACACAGTGTCTGTGACCGTAATCCATTAGCAATGTAAATTTTGGGAAACTGCATCAATATCCATGACCAACATGTGAACTACACATTACTGTCCAACTCAGGGCCGTACGTATGAGGAAAAGATGCAATGTGGTGCTGCAACCCAGCTTGCAATGATGCGATATACCATTTTGTAAGTGCAGGGATGTATCATATTTACCAAAATGCAACACATACGTGTACTTTCCTCTGTGATGGTCTACTCATTGCTTCCTCGCACCAACACAGACACCCTTGCACCATGGTGCAGGGGTGCCTGTGTTGCAGGGATGTGTGCTCATTTACTGAAAGGGACACTTTCTTGAACTTGAACAATCATGAATGTTGTTTTCTGCTTTCATGTGTGTTGCAGAATGCAGCAAACATTGAAATAGAAAAAACGGGGACTAAAATGTTAAATCTCTACATTGCACTAGTGCAATGTCACCCCTGATGTTGGGTAGGAATCTGACACATCTCCAGATATACAAATTTGGGAACTTGTCCTATTCCTTTGCATTATATCGGTGTTGCAAGGGTACTCACATTGCTAAATTATGTTTGTAGATAGCTGATGGGATCCCATTGCCAACCTCACATGTATTTGGCTGTAAGGAATACACCTCGTCACACGTTTCCAAGTACTGCTTTCAAAGGCATATGCATGTGCCAATTATAACCTATGAAGACATGCTAATTCCTAGACAGTAAATTATGATGGAGAACATAATGTATGAAACAACAAAATGTATATAAAACTATCAATCTTGCACTAAAAACTACTTTAACTACCTAACCTAACTATCCTTACTTAACCTATTCTACCCTAAAATACTTAATAACTACAACTAACTTAACTTATCTTAACTTATCCTGTACCTGTAACGTCAAATGATAGACATCAACCCCCCACTCCCTTAAAAAACATCTATAGACAAGAACAACAGTAACTACAGCTATACATAAACTAAGTAAACATCTAGACCTAAACAAAGAAATATATTTTTGAAAAATATATATATATTTTTTTATGTTTTCATTTGAAAAAAAAGTAAACAGACCTAAAACATCATCTCCCCAATAACACTCAATAAGAAGAAACCCCAAAGAAAGAACCCACCTTTAATATCAAATTGCTACGGATTAAAACTACCCTACACTACACTAACTTACCTAACATTAACTATTTAAAACCCCAACTATAAAAACTATATACAAAGGGAAGGGAGGTAAGTCTCTCTTTGGCCTATCCTACTCCTCATTTCTTCATGCCAGTGGCCTTGCATTCACGGAATATGGTGAACACCTGGTCCTGTTTGAGCTCCAGGTTAGAGGGGTGAAGCTTCATGTCAGCTATTTCTTTTTTGATGTTGCACTCAAACTCCACACAAAAGATTTGCAGTGGGGCCTGTGGTATGGTTGGGACAGTCATGGTGGTGGTGGAGGTGGATGGACCGACCCTTCCAGGACCACCTGTGTCTGTGGCCCAAGACTTCCCCTGACGATGGTGGCTGGAGGTGACAGTGTCAATGGTTGAGGCCCTTTGGGAAAGGCACTCCAGGAACCCAATGTTCTCTCATGCTCATAGGTCTTCCCCGTCCTCTTGTATGCCTTCCTCACATGGCGGATATACCTAAAACAGTCAGCCCATTTCTCAAACGTTTCCTTCTGGGGTGGGGTCACGTTGCCAGAGGAAACAGGAGGAATACATGTCATACAAAGGTCCCTTAAGCAAATGAACATTAAGCATTCCACGTTAACACTATCTGAAGACATCACATGATGCACATCACAAATCACAATAACATCTTGAAGGGCAATGTGAATAGACATCTACCCAATATCCTTCACCTCCACATTGAACAATCGTCAATATATCAAGGCCACGCGAATGGTACGCAATAGCAATACCACTTCTTGGGACATCTTTGAATGACATTGACAATGGTTATGAAAAATACTGTTTTGTGAACATGGTATGGCACTCTCATCATGTTGCATTGCTCATCAATGTTCCTTCTGCATGACCTTGGATCCATTGGCATTTAGCAAAGTTATCTGAGCAAGGACTATAAGTTAGATGGCATGTCTCATAACATTATGTGCCTGATATGGCAAGGACACATATCTGGGCACATTTCTACATGGGAAATACATGTGCCAGATATCATATGTGAGAATGGAGTGTGGATAGTTCACTCACATCACACATAGTTACATGAAACTACTCTCATTTGCACCCATGTACATACATGGTGGGCTGTGCCATGATTTCTAGTATACTCCCTGAATAACTGAATGTTTCTCACTATGCAGGCCATTGCATGTACATTCGGTGCACAAACCATGTCACCTGGCTGCACACCAGCACACAGCACATCCATTTAATAGGTGGGTGCATGCATGCCCTACATCTCATCTGCAAAGGGATCTTAAAACAGCAATGGCTAATGCTGATCATTGTGTGTACCAGTAAGCATTGCATGCTGTAGACTATCAGGGCCAGCACTATCTGAAGCAGCATTTGGTATTGGCATGCCATATGACATTGTTGTATGGACAGTGCCCTGCCATGTTCAGTTATGATTCCACTGCCACATATGTTCTCACATCCTGGCATTGTGGTCATTGTCCTTTGGTCATACCAGCATACTTGTGGGCCCCCAGTTGTAGCAATAGGATCTACATTAACATTTGTCAGATGCAAAGGCACTTCACTTCCTGGACCCAACCTCCACCTTACTGTCCATACACTTATATAGCCTATGGAGTTTCTCTTTGTATACATGCACTTTGTACATGGCATTGCACACAGCATACAACATTACACACAATCCTTGCACTACCCATTACACATAAAGGATGACACTTACTGGTAGCATCAAGGTCACGGAAGCTCTCCTCCTCTCCTGTCGTGTATGGCTCGGGTCCACCTGCAAGACACAACATAAGACATAGCACTATGAATGCCGAACAATGAACACTGTAGTCAAATATTGCACATCACACATGACTTGCAAATGAATATCATGGCTTTATGGTTGTGGCAACTTAAATGGGCCATTGGTCCTGTCTCAATGTCATACATTGGTAGGCCAGGATGATATGAACAGATAAATCTCAGGTACATAGTGTGAGGCTTTCAAATGAGCAACTATTCCAGGTTTTGTCAAGGCTAGCTGAATACAGTGGCACTGTGCACTTACATGACTCCCAAAAACACTCACCCATGACTAGAAATACCCCTACCTCACTCTTGTCATCACATGTACATGACTACGCAACATACAACAGTAGTTAGACATCCTTGCCCCCACATTTCACAGACATAATTGGATGTCATTGATGCATATTCAAAGATAACAAACACATGTTTTCTACACCCCAAAACACTACATTATCTTTTCAGGTACAACAAACACATGTGTGATGTAATCAGGCATATAACATTCAACATGGCATAACTATGTTTATAGTCACCCACATCATGCCTCATCTACATGAGACATGATCCACTGAAGTTTTTAAAATGTGGATCTCCAATGCTAAGGGACATCTCCTGTGCTGACACATGTTGCCATATGCCCTGGCAGCAGGCCACATAAAGGAATTGTGCCCATTTCCTCAGGCTGTCCAGAACACATCTGGTGACGTGCATCTTGATGCTAACAGGAAAGTGTCTGACAGGTACACCAGAGACGCTGCTCTCTGTGGGCGCATGACAACCCAGTAATTGTAATTCTTTGTGCCATGCTTTGGCTATTAAATGACTGCTTTGGGGTGTGATGGTATTTGTGCCCTGACATATGTGAACCACTGACACTATGGGCCACATTTACAAGCCTGAGTGTCACCCTGTACCACTAGAGCAACATTTCAGTTATGTTTGTGAGGCACAGTGTGCCAGACCATGATCCCAAGGCTGGTAATTCATCTGATTTGAATGGCACATCAGGGGTAGTGTCACCGTGGCCCAATGGGAAAAAAAGTAATGATTACTCCGTGTGTTTCCTCTTCCTATGTGTGCTTTTCTACAGCACAATTAGATGATAAAAAACTCAATTGATGATTGTGTATGGGCAGGAAGGTGTCCCTTCCTGCACATAAACACTCTTCCCTGTCAACCATGTACCCTTGCACCTTGAGGCAAGGGTGCCTGCATTGGTTCCCGTCAGCAATTTTTGCGCAAACACAGGGTACAAGAACAGGAATGTGCCACATGCCATAGTTATGGCGCATTGCTGCATTTGTCCAGGATGCGTGGTTACACCCACAACAGCACCCATTGCACGCCCTTTGCCACAGAAAACTGCATCAGGACAGCCCATGTTTACAAGGTGGCTTTAAGCCACTAAAAGTGTCTTAAAGCCACCTTGTAAATATGGAGCAGGGCACAGTGCCACTGTGAGAAAAGGCCTCTTTTGTCTTGGTTACCCCCCACTTTTTGCCTGGTATTTAATGTGGTCTCAAAGTTGTTAGTGCCCAGGGCCCCGGCTAAACAGGTCCCCTGGACAAGATCTCTTATTCAAAACTGTTGTGATGCATTGGCACAATTGGCAACACCCTTAGCTGCCACTATAAGTCCCTAGTAAATGGTACTTAGGTACCCAGGGCTTGGGGTACTTAGGGTGGGCAGCAGCTCAGATTGTGCCACCCTCCAGGGCAGTGGTTTTCCAACGTTTTAATGTTGTGCCCCCCCACTGGGGGGGGGGGGAGGAATCATTGGGCCCTCTCAGAATTTTTCACAATTATTCTATTAAGCTGGCAATGTTTGAAAATGTCTAGACTTATTTAAACATTGCAGTTAAGTTACGTTACCTTTTTGAAAATGCAATAAATGTTTTTCATCTTGAAAAAGCAGTGTTATTGACATAATGCCTCTTGTGGCCAGACCCTGGTGCCCCCCCCTGGGATTATATGAGCCCCTCCCCCCAGGGGAGCCAACCCCCAGTTTAAAAACACCCGCTCAAGGGCCATTCATCCAGGTGCACCCAGCACTGCCATTGCTGAGTGTCCTGGTGCAAACCTCAAATGCAAACTCAGCTTGGCACACAGCCTATATGTCCTGTCTACTACACACTGCATGAAATATAGGTAAGTCACCCCTCTGGCAGGCCTTCCAGCCCTAAGGCAGGGTACATACTTTACTGCATGTGTGGGCATAGATGCATGCCCCTACTGTGTCCTTGCCAAACCTGGGACACAGTAAAAGAATAGAGCAGCCATTTTAAGTGCATGTGCTGGACACTGGTCAGTACAAGTTTCACAGCTACATGATAGATACTCTGAACCCTGAGTTGTTTGGTATCAAACAACTCAGAATGATATCACCAATCTGGTACCAAAATTGTATTTATTGCAAAATAAACCCAGGGACCTCCTTTAAGGTGCCCCGGCAAAGCTAACTAACACTGGCATGGTTGTTGGATGAACACACCCAGCCTGCCACAACCAGACAAGATTCTGGAGCCCTGGGGTGGGAGCTCATGCTCGCTGAGTCCCAGAACAAAGCCTTTCCTTGGTGGAGGCATTACATCTCCTTCCTTAGGAATGTGCAATGGCTTGCTCGTAAAGCTTCACATGGCTTACCACCTTTGAAACTCAACCCCCAAGCCTGTTGCTAGCAGTAGATGGCCGTTCCCATTGCAACCCCCCAATTTTTGGTGGGAGCAACTGCAAGAAAACATACAAAGGAAAGGGGGAGTGGTCACCCCTAAGGAGTTGCATATGAGGTGACCCGTCCATTTCATTTTCCTCTATCTTGCATGGTAGGAAAATAGACAATCAAGGATAGGGAAATTACCTCTGCCCACAGGAAGTGGTTACTTTGTGAGTGTAGCCACCCTGAGGCAGAAGCCCCATTGGTCACTACTAGGTACTGCCCTAAATGCCCACTAAATACAGTATTTAGAAGGCACCCCTAGATCAGGGGTTTGGATCGCATGGATGAAAGAAGACCAGCAACAAAGAAGACCTTGAGAACTGAAGTCCAGCTGCAGCCGGGACTCAACAATTGCCGCTGATGGTGTTGCTCGAACCTTGGACAGACCCTATAAATCCCCAGAGGATTGCCACTCTTCTAAAATGTGCTGAAGATCTGCCTTCAGAGTGAAGGCATCACTCTCCTGCAACCAAGACCAAAAGACCAATGAAGTCCAGCTCACTGAAGAGCTGCTGACCAAGAAACTGGATGCTGCAGCCAGACCAAGTTTCACCCGACGACCGGAAAGAGAAAACCTGCGAGTGTGCCAAGTTTGGTGGCACTGTGTTCTCCAGTGGCCGAAACATGCAATATCTCCAGGTACTGGTCACTCCACGTTGGACACCCAGAAGGACAGTCCACCCCAGACTGAAAAAGGGCGAGGAAGAAGCCCCAGTGGAGGGACTACAGACAATACCAGGACCTCCTACGAGAGTGCTCCTGCTGTCCTGCAAGCAATCCTCAAAACAACGTACCTCCTCCTTCCAAGGGCACTTTTGAGCACAGCTCCTGGCTCACCGATTCTCTTTGCACCCAGCCACCCTGTGCCCTGCACTGAACATCCAGCTGTATCCTAAAAGGTCCCCTATCCCTTATGACCTCAACACTCCAAAGGGACCCGCAGGACTCACCTTGAAGTCCATCTGTCCACTTCTTTTCCAAGTGGTCCCCTGCAGTGGCCTTGCACCAGCTCCAAAGACTTTCTGCAGCTGCTCCTGCCGAAACAGGGAGCCGCCCAAACTTTTCGATCTGGTCCACAGGGCCTGCCAATGACCTCAACCTACAACTGAGAGGAGACATTAGTGAACATATTGCCTGGTTTTATATGCATTTTTAAAGTATTTCTCAATTGATTCCTAAGGTGAGTAGTTACACACAGAACTGCAACATTTTCTAAATTTTGAAAATTCATAATTTAAAAAGTACTAGCCCAACTTTAACGATCTTGGTCTTTAAAATGTTATAAAAATCTGAAGTATTTTTGTAAATTGGTCTCGAAGTATTCTTTTGCGTGTTTGTTTTGCTTTAATGATACTGTGAGTACAACAAATGCTTTGCACTTCTCCAAGGTTAGCCTAACTGCTCGACCAAACTACCATTAAAATTAGAGCATTAGGTGGTGTTGTTTTTACCTCTATAAACCAACGTGTGGTTGCCAGGACCCTGTGCACAGTGTATAATGTTTTCCACACTACGTAGAGGACCAGCCTCCCCTCCTACAGCCACTAGAGCATGGCAAAAAGTGACGCTCCAGTGGTGCAATGGGCTTGTAAACAAACCCCTTAGAATACACATGGGTATGGATATGTGAATGATGCAATTTGCTCATATTCCCCCATCCAGGGGCCTCCCATCAGGGGACACACTACCAGTTTGCCACAAGATATGGTAGCTGCACCTGGTACCACATTTGACATACAGGGGACCGTCAAAAACTCCCTCTCCTATTATCTACTAGGGACTTAAAGCTAGTAGGGTTCAACCTTGCCCTGTCATCTACTAGGGACTTATAGGTAGTGGGTTTCAACCTTGCCCTATTATCTACTAGGAGCTAATAGGTAGGTGGATTCAACATTGCCCTATTATCTACTAGGGATGTATAGGTAGTTGGATTCAGTCTTGCCCTATTATCTATTAGGGACTTAGAGGTAGTTGGATTCAGTCTTGCCCTATTATCTAATAGGGACTTACAGAAGTCTGTCGTTCACAGTTGTGATGGTGACAATATAGCATATGCCTTTTATACAGAGTAGTGGCCCTAGGCCTGATTACCAGACCCAGGGTACAGCCAGGGTCAGGTCAGTCAACACCATTTTCAATTACTACAAATTTGTAGTATATGCAGACTGGATGACTTTCTCCCACTGTTATTGGGCAGGTAATTTGGCCACACACTGGTTGTGATGATATGTGTTATCTTACATGGGTAACTCTTTCATGTTAGCATGCTTTTCTGACATTGTGTGAGTCACTCACACATGTACCAGACACGACTAGTTTTTGTGAACTCAGCAATGTTGCTGCTATTGATGTTACATTTTGTGATTGCTCCCCATCATTCCTGCTCCTCATTGTCATTGAACCATAGGAGTTTATGGCCTGCTCAGGTGTTTGGCAATATGCAGCACAGTAGTATTTGTTTATTGGCTATTAGTGAGGATTTGGGTAAATGGTCCCAAAACCTATCTTGACTCCAGGAGCATTACTTGGGTATTTTAGGAGTCCCCTCGACAATGTAGAAGGTCCTGTTTAGGTAATGATTTGGACTTTTCTGAGCTTTCATGTGGGTGTGTTTTGAGGAGTACTCACCCATAGCTACAGACCATATCATTTGTCAGTCTTTACAGTTAATGTTCCCACACGCATATGCAAGTCATTCTATGTTCTGGTGTACTCAGAACTATTGCCAACAGTATGAGACATGCTATGACATTTTTTAGCATACATGCAAGATGATCAGACAATGTGCTACACATACAGATGTACTGTCCTCTGTGGTACACTTATTATTTGTCATGAATGTGCTTGCAAAACATGTTGATGTGAGTTGTCAGCAGTCTTATGAATCTTTCACCCATTGATTTGACACATATCTCATACTGATCAACTGTTGCACTTCCTGACTACTATTTACAGACCGTGGCATACAGTGTTGCTCTGATGAATCACATAGTGACTCCTATCCATCTGTTTTCGTTTTGGAACAACGGTTCAATGGCAGATATGACTGTTTTCATTTAAACATGTTTATTTGGCAGGCAATGCAAACGTTACACAATACACTTTTCAAAGCTCAGTGCATTGTGTCTGGTACTTAGAGGATGTCAACAGTGTCCACACTAGATTGACAGCTCTTAGGGCCTACTCATGGTGATGTTGTTGTTTTTGGAAATGGGACTGTGCCAAACACTCCAAGACATATGTTGTATAGGATTATTTATTCACATATTTGGCAGTCATGCCTTACTCCACATGTTTTCAGGTAAAGAAATGCTGCACAATGTGGGCATGTTGCCATGCACCGGAAGCAGTATTCTGTATGTCTGGGTGATTTGGCATGTTATCCTCCTCCTTTCCCTGGGGAGCCTCCTGCTCCTCGTCCCAGAGGACACTGGTGTTTACCCAGGCATTGTGCAAAATGGCACATGCCAGAATGATCTTGCAGATCATGGTTGGGGAATGCAGCAGTCGCTGACCTGATACATCAAGGCAGTGAAAGTAGACTTTTAGCAAGCCAAAGATCCTGTCCACAATGATCCTGGTCTGAATATGTGCCTGGTTATAGGCCCTTTCCGTGTCCGTTTGTGGGGTTGCAAAAGGTGTCATTACCCATGGCTGGATGCCATAACCTTGGTCAGCTGAAATGTTAAATGAAACAAAGTGTCATTGGTATGGGTTGCCTGCACATGTGTGTCATGTGTTTTTGTATTGTCATGCACTTCTCCCAATTATGAACACATGATATGTATATCATGCCAGTGTAGTGCCATTTCCAGAGGTCTCTTCAGACACTGTATGTGAGGTCCAATGTGGTACAATGGCAGAAACATCATACAAATCAACTTTCTGAAAACCATATTCATACAGAAGGGTTAGATGGTGTCTGATTTCCATCACTCTGGTCAACTCAGTGTTTTGTGTTGCCACTACATGTGTGGTGGTACAGAATGTGGCTGTGAATCTTTTTGTATGTTCCGCCTATGATGGTGGTGACATGCCAGCCATGGCTGACACAGACACATGTGTGGGTCCATGCTCCTACCCAGATGTTGATATTGCCCTACATTACATTTGCCCATGCCTTTGATTGTCCTACATTGTCCATGACAGTTGACGTGATGCCATCCACACAGTATGCCCTCACACATTCCAACTGAGTGATATGATGTGACAACTGCCATTTCCCAATGCATATCTGCATGTCACGGTGCTGTAACATTGTATACGTGTGAGGCAGATTTATACCCAATTTTTGCACACAACACATGTATCCTGCAGATATGTATGTGGTCCTCTGCAGTCCAGCTACACAACTTCCTACACTGTACTACATCTCTAAGAAGGGAAACTGGTACAGATTACTGGGGTCCTCATGACAACTTGGGGTCCATAGAACTGGACTTACACACAAGTTGCCTTGCAAGTACACATTCACACCTACATCAGGGGTTGTAGGTGTACGTCTTAGCTTTCAGGATGAAACTTGTGTATGCAGGTGTACCTTCCAGTCAAGGCTGCTGCCTCAGTAGCATGGCGAGTGATGTCTATTTGTAGCAGTACACATGTTTGGCATAGCATTAGACATTTGTACAGCTACATGTCATCTGGCCATGAGTGTTGGTTTTTCATCTAGCACCTAGGGCATACTTTATGAGGCCCTTGGCACAGGGTAATGCAGCAAGTGCCTTGCTGTACTGCCATGCATCACCATGGAAGGTCAGGAATGCAACATATCTACAAGATATGGCACCTTTCCGCCCTCTGTCCTTGCACTGATGCACCAATTGATGCCTAGTGCCAAGCCAGGAAGCCTTGCATCATGGTGCAAGGGTGCCCTAATTGTGTGGATGAATGTTTTTTGTGCAGGAAGAAACACCCTCCTCCACATAAACCATCACATGGGGTATTTCCCTTTTTCTATGAGTGCTACAGAATGCAGCACTCATAGGAAGAGGAAGATACGGATAGTGATAAAGATGATTTTCCCCATTGTTTCACCTTTATGCCACCCCAGAGATGGCGTAAAATTGTGAAACATTCCCAGACTTTTAAATCTGTGAATAAATCAGTTAGCTTTTTCTTCCATGAGTGTTGAGTGGGTATGTCCCAAGCGACACCCATGGAACAGCAGTTTTAGACAGTGTTATGCATGTAAGCTGTCCATATTTACAAGCCATGATAAGCCACATAAGGTGGCTTTGCATCGCCTTGTAATTATGGCTTGGCACACTGTGCCAGCGGAGCATCAAATAAATTTGGCACAAAGTGGCATAAGGGCCTGGTAACTGAGGGCCCTAATCCCTGGTATATGAGGCATTACACGACTGATGTCCCATGTGTATTGCATGTGACCACCCCCCGTGTAGATGGTACACCTTCCTTGTACACAGAGATATAGAGCAGAGTTTCCTTCTGCCATGCACGGGTGTGTGCCTTTACATTATGCAATGTATGCAAAAGTGACTTCAGATGTCAGGGTGATTTGCATTAGATATGCATACAGAAGCAGAGTGCATGTATGTGTGACAAGGATCATCAGGAAGTTCCTATCTGTGCAGGCAGAGAGTGATCTGTGTATTGTGTCCCCCATATTTATCTGTTCTTTTGTCTGTTAAGTACTTGCTGTTTGCTTACCTACAAGTAGGCCATTCCCATATTGCCCATCCTCAAATCTCTGATTGATGATGGAGTTGCGGAAAATGTACGTGTCATGTATGCCTGGGTATTTGGCCAGCACATAGAGGATTAGGCAGCGATGATCCACAATGACCTGCACACTCATCAGGTTTGTGTGTGCTTCCGGCTGCAGTACTCATGTTCTGTTGCCGCAGGTGGTACAAGTAACACATGGGTGCAGTCCATGGCTCAGAGGACATGGTGAAACCTAGCAAGTGCGTAGGGGCCCTGTTTAATATCAAACTGCAATTGCTGGGTATTGGGGAAGAGGATGTGTTGGGGTGTGGGACAGATGATTGCATCAGAAACAGAGGGCAGGAATGCAGACAGGGAGGGCTACAATACTCCACCTACTCGTGCTTCTGTGTTCGGTAAGGATCCAGATGCAAGAAAGTGTAGCACAGCAAGGAGCTTAGTCAACACCGGGATAGTGCTGGATCTCTCAACCATTGCCTGCAGTTGTGGCACAATGAGGTGGAGCAGCTGCACGACTGACTCCCGGCGCAGTCGGTAGAAGATGATGAACTCCTCCTCCCTGAGGGCAATCCGCTGCATCTGTGATCTGGGTGGTGATGACTGCGGTGGTGCTGGATGATGTGGTGGTGTTGGGGGTTGTGCTTGTTTCCTTGGTGCCCCAAGTTGTAACAGTAGAAGGTCCAAGATGTTTTCCAGGTTGCCAGAGTTTTTTCTATGTGTTCTCCTTATATACCTGTGCTTGAGTCATTTTAACGCCAGGTGTTAAAAGTTTGATGCTAGTCAGAGTTAATGCGATTTTCCCTAGGCGCTTGCCATTTTTCGTGAAGCTTGTAGATACAGCACTAGCGGGCTAGCATCATTTTTAGGAGGGAATGCCTATATTGCATATCATTGTTGGTATTTGATGCAGCCAGATCTGACACCGACACTGATGGAAAATGATTCTAGCCCAGAAAAAGTGATGGTAGAGGCCTCTAGCGTCACATTGTAGATCTGGAGTTAATTTAGCACGGCTGCAGCATCAGAAAAAAATGACGCTATGGCGGTGCAAAATCCTTGTAAAGGAGGCCCCATGAGTCTAATTCTATTAGTAGTAATTTTACAACTGTGGCGACTCCTCAGCTGGGATGTAGAACTCCACACATAAACAGATATGAAAGGCCTATCTTTCTATGTGCAGAGTCCAGGCAGTTGTGAAATTACTGTTAGTAAAATTAAACTTTTGTGAATCCTAAAAAATATTAAACTTAAATAAAAGTGTAAGTTTACATTTTTTGAGTTAGGCTCAATGAGCCTGATTCACAAAGGTAAACGTCTACTTTGCATTAAGGTAACTACTATTTTGGTAATCACAAATTATGAGTGCAATTTTGCTACTAGTAATTTTATGATTGCAGGGACTCCACACTATTGGCAGGGACTCCACAGTCATAATATTACTAGTAGTAAAATTACAGTTGTAGTTTGTGAACACCAAGACAGTATTAAACGTACTACAAAGTGTAAGTTTACCTCTGTGAATCAGGCTCTTAACTAATTGAGGGACAGCCTATATAAGAAGCAATATGGAAAGCACATCCATTGAACATGGAATCATTTTTACTACTTTTGTTCACTTTGATCTTTGGCAATTTGCTACTCTCACTTCAAATTTCTCTGAAACTTTCTTGGGCATTTTCACTCAGTTTCATAACTTAAAATGCTGACTGCTGAGTCACTTTGGCCTTTGTGATGACTTATTCTAAAGTAGGGTTTCACATAACCCAATAAGGTTTCTGGATTTATTTACTATTTGTACTGAAATTGAACTGGCCTCTAAGCAAATCAACAACACCTTCTTGAAATTTCTTTATGTGTAAACTCCTTTGGGCAAAAATTATTTATCAAAGTTTACCTTCTTTTTCTGTGACTATATGACAATGATTGATACCTATTTAAAAGCAAAAAGCTAACACCTGAGCTAAAATACATTTCTGATCCTATTCCTTAAAGACAGAATTTGCAGCCAGCAGGAAAAGGATATTTTTGTAAAAATAGTTGGTATTCAGAGCAAGACAATTGGGCCTATTCACAATTTATGTTCCTGTTACAGGTCAGTCTGAAGAAAATCTTAGTGAGGGAATCTTGGGATTTGTTTTACAGGGCACGCTTTAGATGTGTGCCTCTCACCACATCGAAAACAGCAAATTATTCTGTGTGCCTGGCACGGGTTTAAGCAAAATCTACTTTGTAGACTAAAACGTTTTCTTCAAAATACATATGACCAATTTAATAGTGTGAACCTGAATTTCTTACGAATGATTTTAATTTATTATGGGTTAAGATTTTGCATTGAATAAAGCTAATATAGAAAATAATGTGCGACTTAGAAAATGTGCCCACTTGAGTGGCTGTCATTATTCGTAATGGTTTTAATAAATGCATAATATTATTAGTTGAAGTGCATGCGTAAACAAAATTGCAGTAGTAAGTAATAATAATGATTTTATATTATATATTTAGCTTTATCAACTATCGGCCTTAAGTTAGCAAACTATAGGCCTAGTCTACTTCATATTAATCTGCAATGTCTAACAAAATAGTGGGAAATGTATGACTTGTGAACTTATGCTTCTACTGTTCACACTGTGCTGACCAAACACTTTTGTAGATGTCTTTAACTTTCTCATGAGAACTTCTTGTTAGAATGTCTTGTATTAGAAATTGTAACGTTATAAAGTTTGATGCGTGCAACAGTTATGTTTACATGAACCAACAATGGATGCACTGACTGGAGTACGGATCACAGCAAAAAAGATACCTCATTACTCTGACAATGGGAACAGGAGAAGAGGAACCAATCATCGACATATGAAATACAGTTTAGTTATATCTTAGACTCAAGTTTTTATTTCTATTAGACTAATTGAAAACGTCCGATTTTCTGACCAATGACAAGGTGGGATTATTCTTTAGGACACTATAACTTAGCCCGACTGCAGAGAGAGAAGAGAGGCTCTTTCTATTCAGTTTTTTCACAGTAGTGGCTCTGTATGAGGAGCTGAATAAATTCCTGATGATTTTCTTTCTATCTTTCACTTTAATGCTTTAATTTTTTATGTTGAATGCTGATCCTCTAGATATTGTGCTTAAATGGTTCAGATAGCTTACAGTCCTCGTCTCTGAACTATCCCCTTTCACTGCCCGTTGCTGAAGCTGACCAAACAGATGTCCAACTGACGAGGGGAATCGCAGCTTGCTGATCCATATTGAGGAGAGGTATAATAAAATGCTATTGTCTGTGTTGTAAGTTGTGTTCTTTGTTTCCACGTACCAACCGCTATTTTAATAGAGCCATAGTTAGATGTTTTTCAAATTAACTTTATCTAAAATGTTTTGCATAAAGCCCAAACATGCTATTCTAATCAGAAGGTTAGTTAGGGAGCCCTGGAAATGTTAACTTGCTATTAACAAAGAATTGATGTTGTTCACCTGTTGAATCCAGATGTATATCATTTCCATTGCACAGTTATTCTTGCTAATAATTTGCACTGTGACTCTTGAATGCTTAATTGTTAATGCTTTAGTTAAATTGAGATTCTTCAGAAGATTCGGTCAACTGTTTTCATTCATGTATGTTTATCATTTGATTTTGAGATTAGTTTACATGACATTACCATTGCTAATATAGGGAAATAAACTTTCTAACTTTATATAAAGGTGAGGTTATTTGTGGCCAAAAAAGTCATGGTGAGTGAAGAATTTTTGATTCCAGATGAATTGTTTGTTTATTGACTATGTTGAAAGAATTGATGTTTAGATGTGGAGCTTCTAGTGGAATCATTCCAAGCGTAGTCAAAAGGTAATACGAACCTCTAATGCGTCCCCTTATAAATGAAATTATAAAAGACCAAATAAGGTCAGACGCGGTCACAAGTGTTTACATCACCTTGCAAATTGTTCAAACAAAAGTTCGCATACACATCTTTATCAATTTTTCTTTTGCCATCCTTGTTTAATCATTGAGATGGAATTTTCTTGACTTTCCCAAAACTGTAAATGCACAATTTCACTATTAAAAAATGCTCCAACTGGATACGGTTTTGTTTCTGATCGTGACTGCGTTTCCTCAGATCATTCTTTTCAAGTATGCAGCAACTGGCTCACATTATGTTGACAAGCCATGTTGTTTTCAGTCCGGCCAGTGTTTGGCAATCTGTCAGTCGATGGTTAAAATACATCACAAAAGAACATCACTGTGAAGTGCCATCCCTTGTGGGCACCTCCAGGGAATGTTTTCTTAGATGCACTTGCACAGACCCCGCTGACTGCTGTCACACATAATTAACAATCTCTTGCTGAAAACTCTAGCATTCCTGAAAGATGGTCCTCACTCACCTCTCTTTCTTTGTCTGCGCGGTGCCTCTCACTTCATGCGCATAGCGTCCCTTTGCCTACGAGACCCACTAAACAGAAATATTTATTTTTAAATTAAATTAAAATTAGACCAGCTGGTAAAGACGTCTGTGTAGATTATTATATTTCCCCTGCAATCTGAATAGTGTAAATATGTCTGAAATACCTCTGAAGGCATTGCAGAGTTTACAATCTTGGTCACTTAGTCAAAATTCAGTTCTTTCAATGAAGGCATGTTAGCTTGTCTTGTAGACAAGCTTGTCACCAATGTCAGGTGTATTCCAAAAAAAGATGGAAAAAAACAGGTTGATCTAAATATTTAATGTAGAGACACCCCAGCCACAGGGAACAGAATTCCATTTCAAGCCAATGCAGATGCTACACTTATATATAGATGTGTACCAGAATAGAACTTGAGAGGGAGAATCAATGTGATGGCCAATTACACGAAATAGAGTATAAGCAACATACAAGATATTACAATTGGTAATTTATCCCTTCATCCCCTCATCCTTCCCAGGTCCTGTTTCTGGTGATATATATATATTTTTTATTTTAACAATTGGTTTTCCGATGGGGGGAGTGGGGGTCACCCCGATCCCCATTTTACTCTTTGCTTATATGTCTCGCCCAAGTTTCATCTTCCTCAATTTTCTTCCTCCTTCATAACCTCTCCTCGATTGTCGTTTTATGGTTGAGCGTAGCAGCGTGCAAGCGCTGATTTTCTGACATGTTGTAATCTATTCTGGGCTTTAACCACGCCCATCACTTTCATTGGTCCCTGGGCTTACATTTCAAAAATCCCTTGATGTCATTGGTAAATGCTTTATGTTTGTCCCGCCTTCAGGTGGTTTTGTTACACCTTGCAGACTGACCCTGTTACATGGCTTATTGCATGATCTGCCATATACTTTACTGTTGGGAACTACTTTTTTCTGTTGTCTCTCCCCTTCACACTTTACATAAGCCCACTTAAACTATTGGGTTACATTAGGCATGGGTAAATGGAGTGATTCACCCAGAATGGGATCAGTTGATGCTGAGACTCGAACCCTGTTTCTAAGATCCACAGCCGGCCACCCTGGTTGTTAAGCCACATGCTCTTCCCTGGTCCGTGTTGCTGCTTTTCGCAGACAAAGGCATTTTAAGTTTATGATTGCATCACCAAAGCCCTGAATTGCCTGTGTTGTCATTTCCTTGCAGGGGACAGTGTTGCAGTGAACATTAGATGAGTGCGTGAGAGAAGCAGTGTGACATAGAATATGTGTGTGGAATGGCGTTGGCTTCCAGGTGTGTGAGATCTGCTTCGGCATGTTAACTGAACTGTTTACAATGCTAGGTGTGGGGGGGGAAGTGTTGCCTAGTTGTACTTCATGTTTCAGTGATAACTGAAAGGAATGCGCTGATTATAAATGCTTGTCTGACAGACTTGTGTCCATGCAGCAATTACCAGTCCTGCCCCAGGAGCCAAGGAGGGGAAAAGTATGGCAGGACTGAGACGCCTTTGCAGAGCTCCTGGAAGGCTGTGTAGGGTAGGCCACAGTGTGTGTAATCAGCATCTCTTGAGTCACACATTGAAGGTTCATGTGTCTCGCAACAGGTGAGCCAGGTGTGGCTCTGGCTGAAAGTCTGCTTCAAACTCGGACCTTGGTCACATGAGACTGCCGAGCTCACCTAGCGTCGGGCCAATCAAGGCAAGGACTGCCCTTTCCCTCCACGATACCATTAAAAAAACAACTATCAGCTGGTTTTCTGTTTGAAATGTTATCTTAATAAAAGCCAGTTAATGCAGTAATATATTCTAATATATTACTTTGAAACAAAGTATAAAGAAACAACTTCATACAAACTTTTTAAATTTTAAGTGGTCTTTGTCATATTTTTACATAGTGCTTATTGTGTTATTTACATGTCAGAGGTTTCAATAGCTCGGTTCGTGCCTTGTTTTGTTGAGCCATGCCTGACCCTTGGCGTGGCTCTAGATGGGGCCACTATATGAACTTATTAGTTTGCCCATCTTTGGGGCGCAGTGTTTAGGAAAAGAGACTACATGTAGGCTGAGCTTTCCTCATACAGATATCAGCTCGTCCACTTAAAGGAGTGTGTATTCGCATGTGCTGAGCTTTGCTTCGGGGCAAATTAAATTGAGCACCATGCAGCTCATCTCCAGGGGCATTCATTTTATTTAAATCATCTCCAGGAGCATTGGATTTATTTAAGCTTGTGTCCAGAACTGACTTCCTCCCTTGGCTTCTCTTCCCTTGGCAGTGGGAATGGCCTCTAATATTGGCACCCACTACAGCGATGCTTTGGTTTCTAGAAAAAGGTAAGGGCCTGGAAGTAGAAGTGTAATTCTTGATATAGGGCTGGAGGTGGAAGTTCGGGAACATTTATATTTTTACCATACAAAACCATCTTTGACAGCTGGAGGAGCATGTTTTCTAAATATGATTCAGTTATAAATGGAGTGAAAAAGCAGTCTTCCAGGAAACAGCTGTCAGATTCTACGATGATTCTGACGCGGTTTCTAGGTGTCTGGGGAGGGGTACCCATGGTCTCAAGATCTTAAGTGTTGGTGGCATTCCAGCTGTTTATGCAGGCTCACTGCAGGAAAGGTGTGAAGATTTGCATCACGCCAGGCAAAATAAAATTTTGCTTTCTGGTGCACTCTGCTTATTCCCGTTAAAAAGGCCAGTTTGCAGTCTCATTTGTTATAGTCTGTCCTCTCTAGCCGGCATATTTGCAGAGTGTGTTATGTTTTGCCCAAAACTTACATAAGCAGTTCATATGCAAAATGGAGGGCTATAAGGAGGCCCTAGTGCTGACAGAATTGCCATCAGAAAGTGGACCATTGAATTTCTCAGTGTAAACTTAATTGAGAGTCAATATCAGCCCCATAACCCCCCAAACATCCCAAAATTCTCTGAGTTGATTGTCATCCAATGCAAGGAGGATGTGGATACCTTGGCTAGACTGATAGTGGAAGCAGCCATTGTTATGAAGCCCACATCTGCCTCAGCCCTAGCTGTTTCCTCTTGCATATGGGCCCGTTGGAGTACATCTGCATCCTGGAGCTGTCCTTGCTCTGATTCCTGGCATGATTCTTTCAGTGTCTTTTTAAGTTCTCTTATGGCTGAAATGTTTGTTTTACAGCTGGGAGTAGTTTGTGTTTTAAGGGCTTGTTTGTAATATTATTCTAGTAGGCCTGCTAGACATGAAAATGTGTAATGCACTATGCCCTCTTAGGGCTAAAGATATGGTTACACTGCATTACGTTCTGCTATTCTGTTTTCATGTGATTATGCTGGCTAGGGGCTTACTATATGGTTATATGACCATGTTTCTTACAAATGTTATTTTTATTGTGGTGCCCTATAGGGGCTTTTCAGAGCATTAAAGTCAAGATAATACAATATTCGCTGCACTCGGAAACTCACCCCAGAAAACGTTGTGGGGCATTCCGTCTACAAAACATTTGTGCCCATAACTCACTGTGTGGTGGTCCTAGGTCAATGGGACCACCTTCAAAATATTCAGCACAACTTCCTCTTCCTGTCTAGGTCATCTCTAGATCCCAATTCTAGGTTGGGGACAAAATAATAATACAAAAAATATGATTAATAATGGCCATATTGTCATTTTGTGCTGCAGATCGGGGATAAAGGTAAATGGAAGTTATTTAGTTATATGCAGGGCCACTGGAATTATGCGGCAGAGAGGATCAAATTATGCTGCAAGGTTAACCAATTTATGTGGCAAGAAAAGTCTAGTTATGCATTTACAATGCCAACAGCTCTACAATGCCAACAGCTCTAACTCAAGCAAATGTGAGACGTATTGCATTGCAAATGCATTTTGAAAAGGACTCCACAATAACCCTTCTTCATCCATTTTGAGATTATTTTTTATTCCTTCTCCCCCATGTTTCTACTTTTTTTCAATCCATTTTCTTGCAGAACCCCTTACCATTTTTCCTCTTAATTCTGCCTTCTTTGATCTTTTTCTTCTTCCCTCTTTTCCCTCTACTAGACTATAAGTGTACTCCCTAATTAAAGAATACAATGGAGGGCACAATTTGTCTTCAAAACAAGTTTGCATATTTTAGGCTACTAAGTTATTTTTAACTGTTATTGAGAATCATACCTAGAAAGAAACTTACAATATAATAGAGGGCATTTTGCCCTTTCTATTTTGTTCAAACCCCGAATTTGCATTTGTCTGCACATCTTTCATATCTGGTTTCACTTGGCAAAATTGTGAGAACAAAAATCACCATTTCTAATACAAGAACAAAAGAGAGTTAGCTTCCAAATTAGGATTTGTAGGACCAGGAAAATGAGGTACCCAGATGAAAACATGGAACTGATCATCTAACTGCAGCCTTGCAGCTGCTAACAGCTTCTTGGATTAATAAAACGTATGTAATATACTGAGTAAAAATAGACATATCTCACTAATATTAGTAAAGCTAAAAAAAATCATTTTCATGATTTGGCATTTTTTCAAAGTAAATGCTCCAACAGTTAAAGTTAAGAAGCCAGCAAAACGTGGGTGGCTGGCTCTGCCCACATGCTCACCTGCTAGCATACATGATTCGCCCCGCTCCCCCAGCTTCGTTGCAGACAGCGCTCAAGCAATGCCACAAAAGGGGGCTTCTGTGGAAGCTCACATAGCACAGCAAGAAGGGTTGGAGCCTGCGTGATTTGCCCACTTATTATCAAATGTTCACTTGCTTTCCTCCATAAATATTATTTGTTTGGCATGCCCCAGCTGTCAGGGGTGAATGTTGCTAAGCTGCAAGGAGTCGAGGTTGGAGGTTGTTGAGCGATGGATGCATGGGAGTGATAGCTGTTAAAGCTCTATTCTGACCCCCTGCTTTGGAAGCAGATGTAGAGTGGAAGTGGTTCGAATTGATTGGAAATTGCTAACGCGTTTTCCCCTCACCCTTTTCAAGATTCCCAAAAAGTTTTCATTCCCTCAGGTCGATGGATCTTTTCATTCAGTGACAAGTGTGGTAACCATATACAGTCAATGGAAACCAAACAACAAACTTAAACACCATGACCCATGTAGCCATGGAAAAAAACTCCAATCAATGAAAGATTCAAGGTTTTATTTTAAAACCACAAAGTCAAAGTCACACAAATTGTGTGAAAAATCAAATTGCAAAGATAAATGAACACCATAGGCTGACCAAATCTATGAAAAAGGTTTAATCTACTCAACATCCACACCATTAGACATTCCAGAAGAAAAATGCATATTAATAAAGCAATCACTTGTGAAACAAAGATATGTTTCAGCTCAGATATTAAAATCATTAGTCAAGACAATTTGAACAGATTCAAAATTCAGGGTTTGGGACATAGGTTCTCCCAACAACAAACCAAATCAGGGCAAGCATGTGTTGGGGTGGGCTAACACATGTGGGCAAAAGTAAAAAAGAAAAGACAAAAATAATTTGGGAAAGCATCTATCGCAGGCTAAGTTAAACACTTGCATTAGAATATACCTTTCCTAGGTTCAGCATTGAATTCAGTTTCATCAGCAAAGCGTGTCGATCATCAACAAAATCCATTAAAAGCATCATCAGGGGGAAAGTGCAGAACACAGACTGTAGATGGAAATCACAAAATATCCAAGGGGACAAGTTAAGAGAACTAGATTCTAAAGGGGATTGCCACTGAAACTTACGAAGTCCATCCCTGATTAGAAATACTCAAAATAGTTTGATTGGTTAGTTTCATGAGTCCACATTATGCAAAATGGGCAATATCCAATCAATCCCTTGGCAAAAATCAAGTTTGCAGCATTACAGCAGTTTCACACATTTGATGTGGTGTCATCTTCTGTTTGTGTGTGACTCCAATAAATTTAGTAATTTTTACATCACTTGTTGCAATCCATATTTCTTTCCATGGCACAGGTCAACTTCCACAGTTCTCATGTGAATGGAAAGTTAAACAAGGGTAATGCTTTACTTTTCAGTCCTCATGTTCTAATGTAACAATATCAAGGACACTACTGGACCTGGCCCTTTTTGCAGTGTCATCCCCAATCTTTTGCCTCCTTCCTCCTATTTTTAATGACCTGTTTTCGTTGGCTTTAGGACTCTGGGCACTTTAACATTGCTAACCAGTGCTAACGTGCATGTGCTCTCTGTCTAAATTGTATTGGTGATTGGTTTATCCATAATGAGCATATTTGATTTACTGGTAAGTCACTAGTAAAGTGCAGCAGAGGTGGCCAGGGCCTGTAAATCAAAGGCTACTAGTGGGCCTGCAGCATTGATTGTGCCACCCACTTAAGTAGCCCTGTAACCATGTCTGAGACCTGCCACTTTAGTGTGTATGTGTGTGCACTGCAAATTCCACCTGTCAAGTGTACCTACTTATCAGGCCTAAACCTTTCCTTTTACTACATGTAAGTCACCTCTAAGGTAGGCCCTAGCTAGCCCCATTGGCAGGATGCAGTGTATTTAAAAGCTAGGGCATGTACTGGTGCGTTTTACATGTCCTGATAGTGAAATACTGCCAGATTCGTTTTTCACTATTGGTAGGCCTATCCCTCCCATAGGTTAACAAGGGGACTGCCTTTAAATATCTTCTAAGTGCAGTTTCCCATTGGGAGCAAATAGAGATGTGGGGTTTGGGGTCTCTGAACTGATAATTTAAAAATCCATCTTTTTGTAGAGTTGGTTTTTATATTGTCTGTTTGAAAATGTCACTTTTAGAAAGAGGGCATTTTCTTGCTTAACCATTCCGTGCCTCTGCCTGCCTGTGGAATGCACATATGGGTCAGACTGACAGTTGGGCTGTTTGTGAATTCCCTCTAGACAGTGACACATAGGGATCTTAGGTATGGCCTGCATATCCTGATGGGTCTTCCAGGACTAGAAGGGGAGGAAGGAGCTGACAGCTGCAGCGGAAAGTACTGTGGCTGTCCTAACACAATTCAGTCTGTGGCCCCCTGGAGTGTGTCTGGAACCAGGCCTGAGCAAGGCAGGATCTTGTGAACAAAAGAGGCTTCCTTTAAAGTTTGTCTACTTCAAAGGCAGAAATTAGTATAAGTTGTGGACCCCAAACACGGAACCTCTGCCAAGGAGAAGAGCTTAATGCTTGAGTAGGACCTGCAATTCTGCCTGTTGCTTTGCAATGCTGGCCTGCTGCTTCTGCCTTAAGAGGGAAAGGACTGGACTTTGCATTCTGAAATCCTGTTTAGGAAGTTTATCCAAGGGCCTGGACTGAACTTGCCTCCTGTAAGAAGTCTCAGGGACATCAAAGACTTCACCTGCCAGCACCTGTGTACTCCTGCTAAGGACCCTGACTTGCCAAGTGGTGCCAATACAGTTCCTTGGCCCTTGGGACTGAAAGCTGGCCAGAAACCAAGAAAAAACAGGTACACCAACTCCGGATGACTCCAGAACCACTGCTGCTGCACGACTCCACACCTCTGCCTGCAACTTGAAGCCATAGTCCCTGCTGGATCGCGACATCCCTGACCAACACTGTTGGCCTGCCATAGCCTCTCTGAAGTCCTGTGACATCGTTAGTCCAGAGTGCTGTGTCACTGACATCCATGACTAGGTCCTTCATAGGCACCGTCCGCTGGGACATGTGAGGAGATGGCGGCATCCTCCGGTGTACAGACCGCTGGTGGACCTGTCGACAATGGAGGAAAGACATGTGATCATCACCTACAGGCCTGACCGTGCCACAATCCTGGAACTGTGTGCCCAGCTGGAGCCAGACCTGATGTCAGCTATCCACCATCCCACAGGAATTCCCCCTCAAGTGCAGGTGCTGTCAGTACTCCATTTTCTTGCAAGTGGGTCATTTCAAACAACAGTGGCCATAGCATCAGGTATGTCCCGGCCTATGTTTTCCAACTTGTTGTCAAATGTAAATGTAAATTTCGTACTTGTATAGCACACTACTCACCCGTTAGGGTCTCAAGGCGCTGTACACATACTCCTGTGGAACCCTTCCTGGCTTTTCCCTGTGAGGTGCCCACTCCTGAGCAACCTCCAAGGTGAAGCCAGGCATCCCAGCGCTGTTGGGTCCATTGTGGAGATTAAGCAGGCTATTGCCCAGAATTACAGAGTGGGACCCATGAATTAAATGAGGCACCGATGGGAGAATTATCAGGTCCGAGGAAATTGAGCCCAAGACCCACTAAGGCGGGAATTGAACCATGGTCCCGGGCCAGATTTCTGCATCAGGGTCTGCCGCTCTAACCATTGAGCCACACTTCTCCACTTGTCCAGAGTGTTGTCTGCCCTGCTGAAACACATGTGCAGCTACATGGTTTTCCCTCAGGTGGAGGATTTGCCTACAGTGAAAGGAGACTTCTATGCCCTGGGACATATCCCCAACATCATAGATGCCATTGATGGGACCCATGTGGCTTTGGTACCCCCCCGCAGGAGTGAACAGGTGTACAGAAACCGGAAGAGTTATCATTCCATGAATGTGCAGATGGTGTGTTTGGCAGACCAGTACATCTCCCATGTTAATGCCAAGTTTCCTGGCTCAGTGCATACATCCTGCGGAATAGGAGCATGCAGCATCGCTTATGTGATGGGTCAACTCTATAGGCACCGTGTGTGGCTATAAGATGAGCACCTGGAAGCAAGTCTGTGGGAATGGTTGTCTGGGGATATCCCTACAGGTTAGTGTGTGTCTAACAGTTGTCCCTCGCCATTTGCAGGTGACTCTGGTTACCCCAACCTGTCATGGCTACTGACCCCAGTGAGGAATCCCAGGACAAGGGCAGAGAAACTCTACAATGAGGCCCATGGGCGAATTCGGCTGATAATAGAGCGGACCTTCGGCCTCCTGAAGGCCAGGTTCAGGTGCCTCCACATGACAGGTAGATCCCTATTCTACTCACCAAAGAAGGTGGGCCAGATCATCGTGGTCTGCTGTATGCTTCACAACTTAGCTTTGCGACGACAGGTGCCTTTTCTGCAGGAGGATGGTCCAGATGGCGGTGTTGTTGCAGCTGTGGAGCCTGTGGAAAGTGAAGACGAGGAAGCAGAAGAAGAGGACATAGACAACAGGAACTCGGTGATCCTGCAATATTTCCAGTGAGACACAGGTAAGAATACAAACCTTCCTACTACATGTACTTTAACACTACTACCTCTCTACTGTCTGTCGTTTTCACCCAGTGTATGGTCACTGAGTGGTCACTTTCCCTTACGATTTCACAGATGTGGGTCCCACTGTGTGACATCTGCTTTGTTTACTCATGGATTAGAGCTGTGTGACATAGGTATGTTGACATTACATATGAAAGAGCATTTTGACACTGTAATTGCTAATATGCTATTACGAAATCACAGACTGACTCCAGATTGTTTTGTGGTTCAAGGGTGTTTATTTAAGTGCTCAATATTGGTGGGGGTTGTACAATGGTGAAGAGTGATGGTGGAGGAATGTCCATGGCAGAGTCCTGTCTATTAGTCTCACAGGTGCATTGCCCAAATGGGCATAGAAGTGGAGCTGGGGCAGTTTGAGGATGGACAGGGTGACAAAGTGGGACAGACAGATGACATTCAGGGAGGTCTCATTTCTTGGCGGGGGTCTTGGCATCGCTCTCTGTATTTGTCCTAGATCTCAGGGACCGCTTGTGGGGTGGTTCTTCCTCTGCAGGGGGTGGGGTGCTGGTGTGGTGGTCCTGTGGCGGTGCCTCCTGTCCACTAGCGCCGGCGGAGGTGGTGGGCAGTTCATCGTCCAGGCTAGTGTCAGGGGTTCCTTGTTGTGCCACAGTGTCCCTCCTGGTGTTGAGTACTTCCTTCAACACCTCTACGATGGTGCCCAGGGTGGAATTGATGGCTCTGAGTTCCTCCCTGAAGCCCAAATACTGTTACTCCGGCAGGCGCTGGGTCTCCTGAAACTTGGCCAGTACTGTTGCCATCGAGTCCTGGGAGTGGTGGTAGGCTCCCATGATGTTGGAGAGGGCCTCGTGGAGAGTAGGTTCCCTTGGCCTGTAGTCCCCCTGTTGCACAGCAGCCCTCCCAGTTCCCCTGTGTTTCTGGGCCTCCGTCCCCTGGACCGTGTGCCCACTACCACTGACCCCAGGTCTCTGGTGTTGTTGGGGTGGTGGGATAGCCTGGGTTCCCTGTAGTGGTGGACACACTGCTGATTGACGTGTCCTGGGGACAGAGGTATGGGCCTGCTGGGTGGGTGCTGTGCTGGTGTTTCCAGAGGGGGGAAGCTCTGTAGTGGCCTGTGACTGTGTGAGGGGAACCGACTGTCCCGAGGTCCCCAATGGGCCGGCTGGTCATCTAGATCCAGTTGGACAAAGCTGCTGTCATCACTGTGGGCCTCTTCTGTTGGTGGTGTGGACATGTCTGGACCCTCCTGTCCGGTGACGTTGGGTAGGGGTCCTACAGGGGTATAAAAGGATGGTTATTACATATGTGTGTACCATGGTGTGCAATAGGTGGGTGACCATGTACCCCAGTGTTTGCATTCCTGTGTGGGACATTGTGTGATGGTGGTTCAGGGGGGTGTATGTGTATGTGCAGTGGCCATGCTTTGGTTATGGGTGGCCATGCTTTGTTGTTGCATGCAGGGCTTGGTGTTGGCATGGGTGGTTTGTGATGTTGGGACATTTGTGAGGAGTTGGAGTGATGGGGGTGAGGGTGGGGTTATGTGATGGCATGCAGGTAGGGTGGGGGATGTAATAGTTAAGATTTGACTTACCAGAGTCCATTCCTCCATCTACTCCTGCGAGGCCCTCAGGATGCAGAATCGCCAAGACCTGCTCCTCCCATGTTGTTAGTTGAGGGGGAGGAGGTGGGGGTCCGCCTCCAGTCCGCTGATCCGCAAGGTGGTGTCTTGAGACCACAGAACGCATCTTCCCCCGTAGGTCGTTCCACCTCTTCCTGATGTCATCCCTATTTCTTGGGTGCTGTGCCACTGCATTGACCCTCTCCACTATTCTGTGCCATAGCTCCATCTTCCTAGCTATGGAGGTGTGCTGCACCTGTGATCCGAATAGCTGTGGATCTACCCGGACGATTTCCTCCATCATGACCCTGCGCTCCTCCTCAAAGAACCTGGGGTGTCTTTGCCATGCCATGGGGTGGTGTGGGTGATGTGTGGGGTGGTGTGTGTAGTGATAAGTGTAGTGATATTTAGTGGTGTGTTGTGTGAGGTGTGTTGAAGTTCTGTGGGTGATGGTATTGTGTGCCTGTGGATGCTTGGTAGTTGTTAGTGGTGTTTTTTTCTGGCCTTCTCTCTATAATTGTGGTCGTAGGGGTTTGTGGGTGATGTGGGTGTGTGTTTTATATTGTAATGGGTGTGTGGGAGTGGTGTGTGTATGTGTGTTTCGAATTGTCCAATATGGCTGTGTTTTGTAAAAGTGTGTGTATTTTGAGCGCGGCGGTGTGTACCGCCAATGGAATACCGTGGTTGAAAGACCGCCGCGTGGATTCGTTTGTCGTGATAGTGTGGGTGTATTTCTGTTGGCGTGACAGTGGAGGTTTTGTTTTCACCAGTTTATCACTGACCTTTGGTGTGGCGGACTTGTGTGGATGTCTGAATTTTGGCGGATTCCGAGCTGTGGGTCATAACAGCTGTGGCGGATTTCCGCAGCCGCAGCGGTGTGTTGGCGGTCTTCTGCGCGGCGGTAAGCGGCTTTTACCGCCAATGTTGTAATGACCACCAATGTCTGCTATGGTGGGCACAGTGTCTGTCACACCATTTAAACATTTGAACGTAAACACTTTTAAAATGTGTGTCAGTGCAGCTCTATAAGTTAGGCTTTTAAACATGAATCATATACAACTTGTTTCTGATGTCTGGTGCACTAGAAGCATTACAGAGCTCAGAAGGCTGGAGAATCTTAGGCACTGATGACCTGCTGGTGGGCCTGTTGGGGGTACGAAACTGTGTCAAGCTCTCGGATAGCTTTTAAAGCATTAGGAAGCAGCGTTTTAAGACCACAGCTTCTGCTGGTACCTTGAATTCCTCCACTTCTCTGGCTCAGAGAACTAAGAGGTGCACCGCCCAAGCAAAGTCAGCTGCTGACCAGGCTAATTACTGTCGTCAGTTTAGAGTTGATTCCAACATGGCATCATCTCCAACCACTTATTCATCTAGCATGCTGAAAGCAGTTGAGATGGGTGCATAGAATGGTGAGAAGCCTGCAATTCCGGAGTAGGTGGTAGGAGGTTCAGTGAATGTTTCAAACTGGACTCAAACTGCAGTTCATAGCAAGGAGGTGTGTGAGGAGGTGACTGTTGAGGTAGTTCTGCAGCAGGGTAAAATGAAAGAATACCTCTTGTTTGCGAAGGGGAAGTTGTTGGTGTCTGATACCACAGCTATGTCTCAATCCACTGCTACAAGAGCTCCATCAGAGGCACAGCTTTTCTTATCCCTGGCAAGCCGGGGCTTGGGCCTTACTCTTGGTCTATCCCTTGCCCCTGAGCGCATCATCATCTACCAGGGTTAATCCTTCCAGCTGCCTCAACCTGTGATTGTCGCGGGATTGCAGGCTTTGGAGTGGAAGCGCCAAGAGCAGAGCCAGCAGCAGGAATGTCAGCGAAGGAATGGGCCAGCTCGGAACATGATGTAAAAAGCATGCTTAATAGTATTTTGGCTGAGATCAGGGAATTAAAGATCTCGCAGGCATTCAAGATCACTATTTTGCATGAGAGGTTGTTGAAAATCAAAGAAAGAATGGCACAACTTCCATAAAGACTGAAGGAGTCTGCCTCCAGAATATCAGAACTCAAAGACAAAATTGTCATAATGCAGAAAGAAGTCAGTCAATTTCAGAAGCGTAGGTGCCTCTTTGAAAAATGAGATTAAGGAGCTTGAAAATCACTTGAAGTGCACCAGCATAGTGGGTGTTTCAGAGGGATACAAGGGGCAGCAGGTTTCCCAATTTGTTGGTTCATTTATCAAGGCCAATGGGCTGCCCAAGTTTTCAGGAGACTTAACTATAACAAGGGCCCATCAAGTTTGATCCCAATGTCTTCAAGGCACAGAATTTACACATATTATTTTAGTAACTTTTTCAGATTATCGAATAAAAGAGCACATCTTGATCAAGACAATTGAAAGAAAACAGTCCTCAACTCCTGGGATACCTCACTGTCTCACTTACTCAGACATGTTGGCATCAGCAGCTCATCCTCAAAGAGATTTTAGCAAGATGTTACACTCATGTACAGCTCTGGGTTCCAAGGCATTCATAGTACAACAGTCTAAGCCGAAAGTGTTGGTAAATGGGAGAGTTTCATTTATACTCTAACCTTGGAGAGGTACAGTAGTTTACCTATAAGATCTCAAATTGATAGCAAATAACAAACGCTTTTCTCTTTATCTTTTTTGCTGTTTGTTTTGTTTGATTGATTTTTGGGTTCAATAACATGGCACCTTTTTTTATGGCGAAGGTAGGAGAGGGGAGTGTGGGTAATGCCCTTCCCCCGGAGTGATGGGGTGTTCCAAGTATCAGGAAGGATGGGGTGTTCCAAGTGTCACAGGTTTTTTTTTGGGGGGGGAGGATTGGGAGAGTGGTGCACTAAGAGTTAAAAAGAGCTGAAAGTGAGTAGGTTTGGAGATTCTGATGGGCAGTTACATGAAAGAGTTGGAAGTTGATGGATTCTATGTTTACAATGGGACACAAAGTTAAACTTATTTCTTGCAATGTCAATGACATTAGAAATAAATGTAAATATGTAGGATTGATTAGATTGTTGACCTTGCTTTCCCCCAGGTACTATTTTTCAGGAGCCCCACCTCAAGGATAATACTCCTAATATTTTGATTCCGAAGCTGTATCCCTATGCATATTTTACATCAGCTGGATTGACGGCAAGGGGTGTTGCGATCTTCCTTGGGGGGAGTCGATTGGTTGAGAAGGGATGTAATTGGAGATCCACGAGGTAGGTGGTTATGGCTTAAAATTGTTGCCAATGGAAGTCTTCTGAAGCTTCTCAACTATTATGGCCCAGTTATCGACAAAACTGATACATTATTGTAGATTTATAATATTGCAAAGGGAATAGTGGGTCCAATACATTTAGGAGGGGACTTCAACTATATTCATGATCTTGCAATGGAACACTTCTAATAAAACCTAAACACAGCTAAAGCCCCAAACTAAAAGAGTGCTTGACACCTTAAAGCAGGATTTTCAATTAATAGACCCAGGCTTCCTGCAACATACATGTTTTTCACATCACTTTCACACTGCTTCCTGTCTAGACTTTTTTCTCAAATTTCTCAATTAATCAAAAGGGCAGGATCAGATATTAGGGCAAAGCCCTTCTCTGACCACTCAGTGGTCTCTATTATGGTAAAGTTGGAAGTGATTGGGAGGGACAGGCCAAGGTGGCAGCAGATTGGTCCTTCTTTCTAATCAGGAATAGCTTGTAGATATGAGGACATTTATTGGGGAACTTTTCTTGGTCAATAGGAAAGTTCCTCAACCAGGACAACCCTTCTTGGCCTCAGGGACCAGGACATCAAAGAGACCTACATATTGAACCAACAAGCTATACTACACCTGCTGCACCACATCGAGCCACAAATCACAGCTAGCCTGCAGACCCCACACAACATACCACCTGTGACAAAGCTGCTCGCTGCCCTGCACATGCTGGCAAATGACTTATTCCAAACAATGGGTGCCATGGTTATTGGTGTCTTACAGCCGTCATTTTCTGCATTCCTGCCAAAGGTATTAGACGCTATAATCTCCCTGACACCGCACCACATCAGCTTCCCCAACACCCAGCAAAAGCAGCAGGAGACAAAACATGGGTTCTACCAAATCCATGGCTTCCCACATGTGCTCAGTGCAATTGACTGCACCCATGTCTGGCTCGTACCACCTGCAGCAACGAAGCACTTATACCAGAATTGCAAGCACACACATTCCATTAATGTGTAGGCCATGGTGGACCACCGGGGACTATTCATAAAATGTTTGGCCAAGTATCCTGGGCGTGTCTATGACGCCTTCATATTCTGGCACAGCAGGATAAATGAACAATTCCAGGATGGACAATATGGAAATTGCCTACTTGTGGGGAAGTCAACAAACCTAGCAATATACAGACAACACACCAACCCTGTAGGACACACAAGACATACATCACTGCATTAACACATGGCCAGGGTAGCACAGATGTGCATGTAATAACACATATGCACCATGCTGGAGTACAGCACAATCAGTGCACCCCACAAACACATACACCCACATGTACGTAACACACCCACTACTTGACAGGCAAACCACGATAATGACAGGTGCAGACATGCTTTGCTAACAGAAGAACTACACAGACCAGAACAAGTGCCCACAGGTTGCCTACTATGTACCCTTCACACACAGTACATCAAACAAAGAATAGCACCTGCATGTGAATAGCATACACCATGCTCATGTTATGTCAGTTCCGTATATGCACAGATCCCTTAAATCATGCTGTGCAAGTCACTGCCAGAACAAACATCAAATGCCAGACAACTTCTGCCTATACCAACTACATCTCATCAACACATGCCTGACGTAACTGTAGTGTGCAGAGACATCTGCCTGACGCATTGGCTCACACATAGGAATACAAGATCAATGCCCATCACATACCATGTGCCAGATGTGTGATAAGTTGTACCACACCCACTGCAGTCCCCTCTCACATGCACCACTTACTGACCCAAAACACCATTATGTCGGTACCAGATACAATAAATGGCCCACCTTGGAGCAGAGTCACTGTCAGACAGTGCATTTCATGAATATCATTGTGGGACTCAGTAGGAGAATACAGGACATCACTGACCTTACATGCACTGTGCCAAGGGACACATTTGCTAAGTAGCTGAGCTCCATCTATAGCCTGCACTTTGCATTTGTTGACAGTCTACATGCTGACTCATGTGTTGGAAGATAGGAGAGACACTGGTAGTTATGTTGATCATCCTGAAACAATGGGATACACACCCTTGAATACCTCAGGGCTGCCACAAACATTAGCTGCCTCTCTGGATCACAAAGGGACCTATGTAAAAGCCCACAGTGCCATTGTCATGGCCTGCATTGTATGTACAACTTGGCATATGACCATTTTTTATGACTTGAAGCCACATTGTAAATCGGCCGCCCCAATGCAGTGTGTAGTGTGGAAGGGGTGTGCAATGTGTATTAGACCCATAGCAGGAAGATGCTGACCCAGATGTAGGTGTCACCTAAAACCTGAGGCAGTGCCAACATCAAAACACCACCCCAGGGATGCCATTTGCAGGTTGCAATAAGGAAGTAGACTGTGTTTGAACTCGAATGATTGTGCCACCAATGCATGCTGCATACTGCTGCACACACAGAAAGAGCCAATTGGCCATCAAAACAGCATATGTATAGGGCAGTGTCCCTTCCTGCAGAGATACATCCACCTCCACAGGGCAGCTAGCCAAGTACCCTGGTGCAAGATAGATAGTGTAGGTGCAGGGCTGCATATGAACGACTGGCGCAGGGGACAACAAAGGGTTGCCTAGTAACATGTCACACATGGGGCATTCTTGTATAGTCAAAATGTTGCAGGACAGTGTTGACAAATTTGGAGACATGTTGTGCATTGTCACTTACCCATTTCAATGGGACTAAGTGTGGCACATCATCTGCAATGGCACATGTCAAAATGGATGGGATGTGGAAGGCTCTGTAGTGCTACCATGTTGCCACTACAACTGACCTCATTGTGTTGTGAGGATGTGTCATGTCCCCTTCAGTGATAGCACACTGATACAAAGGTGCACTACACAATGCATGGTATATACATACTGACCATCAGTTAAGAATCAAATTCATACGTCCCAGGTCCTTGAGCCAAACACAAGATTGTCATGTCTAACAACCCAGTGCTGAGAAGACCTTACACAAGGCCAGAAACTCACACCATACCACAAACACATATGAGTCACAACCAACTCAAAATATGAACTGTCATGCTACATGGCAAAGCTGTTGCAAGCCTTAACAAAAACTTCGGGCCAGATGTAGCAAACGATTGCGACTCGCAAACGGGCCGATTCGCAATTTGCGACAGTGCAAAATCGGAAATGGGATGCAAAAAGCCCATTTCCGACTCGCAAAAAGCGGTGGGACCCGTTTGCGAGTCGCATCCGTTGCGACCCCATTTTGCGACCCGCAAACTGCAAGTCGCAATTTGCGAGTCGCAAACCTTATGCAATTGCAACTCGCAAATTGCGACTAGTCGCAAAAAGCCCAGTTTGCAAGTCGCATTTACCACTAACTCAGAGCAGGTGGTAACCATTACCAAAGTATAAAAGGAGACCCAGAAGGCATCTGGGTCACTCAAGATGGCGGACATATACCTGATAGCAGTGAGGAGGAGAGTCTACGCAGCCCAGCAGAGGAGGAGGAGGGGCCACAGACAGGAGAAGATTTATAGAACAAGGCAGACCCTTTTCCAGCAAACTGAAGAGGAGATCTATGATAAATACCGCCTTAGCAGCGCTGCCATTCTAGAATTAATAGATTTACTAAAACCACAGCTAGAACACAAGACTCTGCGTGGCTGCGCCATCCCTACGCATGTGCAAGTACTATGCGCACTGCACCTCTTGGCCTCAGGGAGCTATCAGGGGGTCATTGCCATGGCAGGTGGGGTATCCCAAAGTGCAGTGTCAAGGTTCCTCAGGGCATTCCTAGATGCCTTAGTAGCGCACAGGTCTCAGTTCATATACTTACCAAGGAATGAGGCAGAAATTAACAACACGAAGCTGGACTTTTACCGCATTGCCCACTTCCCCCATGTCATTGGATGTGTAGATGGGACACACATTCAAATATGCCCCCCGCTAATCTGGAACATATTTTCCGCAACAGAAAGTGTACCCACTCACTCAACATACAGGTTGTTTGTGATGCCCATTACGTCATCACGGACATCGTAGCTAAGTTTCCAGGCAGTACCCATGACTCATACATTTTTAGACATAGTGGGATACATCAACGCCTGGAACGTGGGGAGTTTGGAGACGGATACCTCCTAGGTAGAGCTTCATACACCTTGCAGACATACACACAGGTCACTGTGCACGACTATCTGGACTTACTAACAGTGTACTTTTGTGCCCAACAGGTGACAGTGCATATGCTCTAAGGCCATGGATCATGACTCCATTTTTAACACCCAGCAATGATTCAGAGAGTCAATACAACAGTGCGCATAAGAGGACCAGGAACCTCATAGAGCGCACCTTCGGACTCCTGAAGGCAAGATTCCAATGCCTCCACCGCAGCGGAGGCGCCCTCCAATACACCCCCATTACCGCCTTCAAAATTGTGGTCGCATGCGCCATCCTCCACAACATAGCCACCAGACATGGGCTACCTCTCACCCCTGCAGACCCAGATCCTGATGAGGAAGAGCAAGAACAACCACACCGCCATCATGGGGATAGGAGTCTTGCTAATCAAGGCAGACTGAGACGGGAACACATTGCAACGCAATATTTTGGACGGTACGTGTAAACTCCCACCATACTCACCCATTAACCAAACACTCCTTTTGTTAAGTGGAAGAAAAATAACTGTTTTAATAATGTAATGCATGAACTATATACAAGATGAAATTGTCCATGGGCAGGGAAATGCCAACCACTCATGTGGCACATTAAAGCCATGTGCCACATTTGTTTGTCCGGGCTGTTGGCTAACTTCTCCTGCCCCTCCTGCCAGCCTGGTTGATCCCAGCCGCATCTATGGTGCTCTGCCTCCCACTCCTTAGCACCCTACTGTCAGTGGCAGATACACTGCTCACTGTGGAGCCCTCTTCACTATCTTGGGGTGTTTCCCCGGTGGCCCTCGACATCTCACGTGTCTCCATTAGTTCTATGATATGTGTGAGACGTCCCAGGCCCCTGGCAACATCCCCAGCAAAATGGCCCATCTCAATTTGCAGGCCAACTGTCCTCCTCGACAGGCCTGTTGTGTTGATGGCTAGCCTGCCGATTGATGTGGCCATCCTGTCCAGTCTTAACATAATCTGGCGATCCCTGCGCCGCCCTGCCTCTGCCTGACCCAGCAGTCCGGCCGCCAGTTCCCTGATGGCAGAGGCAATGTCCCCAGTGTTCTGGCACATCAGGTCCATCCGCCTGTTGAGGTGCCGCATGCTTGCATGGTTTTGTCTTTCAATGCGGTGCAGCACCCCACTGATCCTGCCCAATATTGTGTTCTGCAGGCGCTGACCCCGCAGCAGATGTGCCTCACTGCTGGTTGGAGGATGAATCCGGAAATCAGACGCTCTTGCCCTGCGACGCCTGCGCAGTGGTGGCTGCCCTGTCCTCGCACCTGTATCCTCCCTGGCTGTTGCTGGGGCAGCTCCTGGCGTTGCTGTTGCAGCAGGCGTTGCAACTGCAGGAATGCTGCTGACTGTGCATGTGGGGGTGCTGGAGGGTCCTGGGGTGTCCTCCTGGGCCTGGGTGCTTGGGGTGTAGGGGGTGTCTTGCTGGAGACCTGTGGGACATGGGGAACACACTGTCAGTGTCTAGTATCTTTTGCACAATTCCTAATAAACATTTGCCTATGCACTGCCTATTGGACTACATTTCCCATAATGCATCATTCTGGCTTTTTCTACCCTGAAATGGAGCTAATTTGGTTGTGCATGCACATGTGTACATGGTGGGTGGGGTATGACATTGATAGGGGTACAGGCTTATCACATGGTACTCACCGGTTGATGTGCTGGGCTCTGAAGTGTCCAGGTCCCCAAATCCACACACTGCCTCCGGCTCAAAGGTTTGCTCAATCCTGTCTTCAAGGGGTGTGGGTGGTGGCACAGATGATGGTCCCCCTCCAGTGCCTCTCATCTCCCGGAGCCTTTCTGCCACCCTCTCCTTGGTCCGGGAGCAGAGGTCATACCACCTCTTCCTTATGTCCTCAATTGTCCTGTGGCTCACCCCCAGGGCATTGATTTTCTCTTGCATTTCCTGCCAGATTTTCTTTTTGGTGGCCTCTGGAACAGTGAGGGCAGCTCTCCCAAAGAGCTCATCATGGTGCTGACAACATTCTTCGGTCAGCACCTCAAGCTCCCTCTCAGAGAATTTAATTTTCCTTTTTCGGGGGGTTCCCTCCATGGCTGCTGCAGCTAGCTCAGTGTGCAGACTGGCAGTTGTAAAAGGGTGTGGTCCAGCCTCCTCCCAGGTGTATTTGTTAACTTCCTGGCTGTGATGTCATCATCATGTGCCAGGAAGTGTTTCCAGAGTGTTTTGGTGTGCTTTCTGGAGTGTTCTGCTGCACCTGCAAGCAATTTTGAGGAAACTCGCAATTTGCGACTCCAACTCGCTAATTGCGAGTTCGTTTTTTGCACACTCGCAAACAGCGACCTCGCAATCTGCGGACTCGCACACAGCGTTGCGAGTCCGGATGCGAGTCGCTAAATCGGACCGGTTTATTTCCTGGCATACCAAATTGCGAGTCGCATTTTGCGAGTCGCATTGACTCGCAAAATGCGACTCGCAATTTTTATTTTTCCTACATCTGGCCCTTCCTCCTTTAACCTTTTGCAGCGGATCAGGGTTATGGCATACAACCATGGATAATAACCCCATTTTCCAACCTAAGCACAGCAGCAGAGCATGCATATAATGAGGGACATCGGAAGAAAAGGACTATTGGGGAGAGGACATTTGGCATCCTGAAGTCAATATTCAGGTGCCTGGACATCACAGGAGGCAGCCTCCAGCAGCCTCCTATATGCCCAACACATTGTGTGCAAGATCATAATGACATGTGCCATTGTGACAAAACATATGCATGCGGATCAACGTCCCCTTATGTGAGCAGGTGGATGACCTGCCTGAGGAGGAGGAGGAAGGTGGTGAAGAAAATGAGGGGGAACAGCACAACACAGCTGCTGGGATGCGCCGCAGTCTGCATATAGTGGAACACGTCTTCACTTAAAAATCACTTAATTCATTTTGTATATTTTGTCAATAAACACCTCACTTATTCACACAATCCAGCTTTGGTCTCTTCAGTCTCCACAACATTTACCTCAGGATTGTGAGTCTAAGCTCAGGGAGCATGTTACAAACACTAATCTGAAATGTTCTGTTGCTACATCACATGTGATGCGTAAGATGATACTGCTACCATCACACATATCACATATAGCCTCATCACGTGAATGTGACAACTGAAGGGCACAATCTATGGGCCACAACATATGAATTACACGTTGCCAACTTTTACAACAATAGCTCATCACACACAACTACAACATGTCCAAATAGGAGGTAAACAAGGGCCCCACACATGAGGCAGTGGATGTCAAAATTTGTAAAGACAGTAATGTTTGAACAGACCACTATCACAACTCAGTGTGAGAGTTACAATGGCTGCATGGAACATGTGTGACAAGGGGGGACATAATTTGTAACAATGGTCATCATGATTCGCCCAGGTATGACAAGCAATGGAATAATTTGGGCCTGCACAGTACATCCATGGTAATCATTCCTGCCACTTCTATGGGGCCCAGTCCTGACACAGGGTACACATGACCCCACACTTTGCACGGACACATCTGTAAATGCACATCAGAATGCATGAGAACATATGCAGCTAGGGATGCAGGACCACCACACAAAAACAACAACCATTGCTAAATGTAATGAGTTTAATCAAACATTTGTGGACAAAACATAATATGGGTGGAATGTAGGCAGAATGTGTCAACTATGTGTAGTCCACACACAAGTGACCATAAACACAAAATCTATATACGGAGACAGTTGTATCTGGTAACATTTCCTAGGTAGCTTTTATCAGCCATCATCAACAATGCCTGAGCTGTGTATGTTGTCTTAAATGGTATGCTCTGTAAGACAACTACACACATCACATAAGCAAACACAATTCACAATCACTAACCAGAACTAACCAGAACTGTTGCATAGTACTGACTACCATACGTGTATGGATACAGTGTTGCCACACATGCATACATATGCTAGATGTGCAAATATTTGTATGCTGTTGACTCTGTAACAGACCAAGCACACCCAAATCACATTGTTGCATGGACTACCACTTATAGCTATACACAATATGCCCCACTGCAGCACAACACATTTCATTTTGTATGTTGATATAGGATGCATCCATAGAGAATGGAACTAAATCACGCAATCAGGAATTGAGTCAAAAAGACTTACGCAAATGCGTCGAAAACATCGCAAACGCAAAGTACATGACCTATGGGCCCTTAGCGTGAATTCCACCTTCGCACTCATCTCAATGCTGATTTTCTGTTAATTCTACACATAAAGGTAATGCGTAAAAAAGAACGATGCACTTAGGTCATGTGTCCAAAATACTCATGCAAATATCACATGCGTCAAATAAATACAAGCATAACAGAAAACGTGATGCACAGGGACAGGAAGTGATGTAACTGGAAATCCTGTTTACAGGCTTGGTTCAGTGGGTATACTTTCACTTTCTCTTTACAGTCTGTGCCTCTTTTGACGGTGTGGTTATATCCTGGAGTTGGTGGTGTGTTTTTCCTGAGTGTTGTATCTTGTGGTGTCCCTCCTGTCCTGCTTTTTGTATATTTGACTGTACTTTGTCCCTGTGTCAGTAAATTTGTGTTATTTTTTTGTCTATAATTGTACTTGAACTGTGAGGCGGATGTCCGGGATAGTTGATAAATTGGATTAGTTAAGATTAATTTTTGGAACTTAAGTTTCCTTTATATCTTTTTTTTTTTTTTTTTTTGTCAACCTGTACCTGATTAATATGTCTGGTGGGGGGGTTGACAAGGACTGGAGAGGAAGAGCTGGGTGGCTTTGTGTGACTGGTAGCCCACTACCTGCCATTGATGTTAGAAATAGGAGGCCGTGTAATCCAAGGTTACCGGATGGAGGCGAGGCAGCTGCGGTGAGGCAAGGTGCTTCACCACCTGAAGAGGGTGTTTCGCAGCACCAGAAATGAGCACCAGCTCAAGTATCGCTGGGCAGATCTGGTGGCCAGCGAGCAGGATCTGCTTGACCATTTTGGTGTGGTGATCGGTGGCCCTGTTGGTGTGTCTCCCATTGGCATACTATTTACTGTTCACCGCTCTTGAATGACAGTAGCAGATGTGTTGGAGTGCTGCATGCAATGCTTGTGGACAGGTTGTATGTAACTAGAATGAAGTGTAACTGCGCCAGTCTAGACATGGAGTTCACATGTCCTACCATTTTACCAATGCAGGTCAGATGTCTGGTGAGTCATGCACAACCATCACTAAGTCACAAATATCAGGGCCCATGACAACACCTGTGCCCTGTCATAGTGTCATGTATGATAAGCCAAGACACTGCCAGCCTACCATCTTTAACTTGATGATGTCAACAAAGTTGGGCAATGCATGTATAGTGCTACTTTGCCATCATTTCACACACATGATCCCTGCCATCATGTTAGCAAATGGGGCTTAACCGCCTTAGGGGCACTGTAAATGGTGCACTTGATATGATCAGACAACTTAGTCACATCAGCTCAAAGTATCATCATTGCAGACTTATAATTGAGCCGCATGTCCATTACAAAGTGCCTCTGGGTGCCTTGCAGGACAAGCTTGAATACCTGAGTCAATTGTCTTGCACAGCACCAGGCTAGTGTCTTGTATTTGCCACCCAACTCATAACATGGAGTTCTATCTTCTAAAGATTGGCCACATATGTTTTTTGCAGGGTGTAGCACTACATGAGTCTCAGGCTTTCACTCACCTGAGTGTCAGCGTAATTGTGAGTTTGCAGTGGTGTGTCTGTTGCATTGTTGTACACCATGATAACTTGCTCACTCCTCTGAAATAGTACACACTGTAATATGTTGTCCACTAGTAGTGACAGTGATATGACACTAAGCATGGTTTCCCATACATATCTTACAGGTGGACCTTCCCCAACACCATTGGCGAAGTGGCAAGATTTGAGGACGCAGATGTATCCAGTGAGTGTGATAATGTCTGTCCTATGTAGTAATTGAGGGTTTGGTGTGAGTCGTGTGTTGCACACAATGCTAGAAGTGATAAGTTGTCAAATGATCAGATATCAAAGTAGTCTGGCTGGTGACATTGTGTCTCATTAAAAGGTTCCCCAGGCACGAGCAGAGAGTCAGATCTTGTGAGGCTTGTGGTGCACAATGGGCAGCATTGTGTAAACAAGGTGATGACAAGCAACATGTAGGCCCATATGTGACTAAGAAGTGCACCGTTGTGAGAATATTGGCACTGGAACACACCATCATTCTCACAACACAGTGATGCACCATTTTGAACACAATTTGCTGCAACCCTGTATTGTAATGTATATGTAGGACTGGGTTGGCAATTGTCCCCCAGCATGGTGCTCCATATTTTGTACTTCATTTACTTAACACTTATGTGGAATGTAATGGGCGTGCATGCAGGTCAAGGCTAGACATGTGCTGGCATGGATCTGAGTGTGTAAGGAATAGTTTTGGCAGATCAGGTATTGATCGGTGTCTACACCTAGACACATGAACGTAGATGTTATAGACCTATGGATACCAGCTTCCTAGTTGGCAGCCCTCCTAACATATGGTTCACTCCCTGACTCCATGTATGAGTGGGCATGCCTTGGTGGATGACCAGGACAGTTGACATGATGGATTGCATGGCCATTGCCTCTGAGGCACTGGGGAATGTAGGTAGATATGATGCTCCAGTGTAGGTGACAGTCATATTATTCAGTCTAGCATGTGTACCTATCAACACTGACTCCTTGTGGTTACCAACTGCATCCCATACTCCCAATAACATATTCAAGTTACTGGTGATGTGTGGTTTAAAATTGACACATATGATGAGGAATATTGGCCCTGATCTATGTGAAGTTGACGCTGCCTTTGCATTGTTACATATGGCACAAAATCAATGCACCTAATTTGGTTTGTTTCCTTATCTTGTTGTGCGTTGCTTTGGTGTCAATAAAATGAGGCTAAGGCAGCGTTGTCATTGTATTTATGAGGGCCATTGTTTTTTTTTGGAACATGAAATGGAGTGCATGTGCAATTAGATGTAGAGGGTAAGCTAATAATCTGTACATGCTCCACACAATGCTGACACTGATGGTTCCCGGTCTCCATTTAACAGCTGTGAAAATAAACAATGAGTAACTGCGGGCATTTCAGAAGAGGGCAGTCCACTATAGGCACATCCTGGAAGTGGAATCTGGGTTCCGGAGGATGGTGCATCGCTATCACAGGGAGAGATCCACAGGGGAATGGTGGGCATTCACCCAAGGGGGACCCACACTGGCCACACAGAGAGGACCAGCTCCACAACTGTGCAGGGGGGCACAGTTGCCACCACCACTACATCCCTAGCTGCTACACTCTCAACAACTGTACCACAGACCACACCACCTGCTGTCATGGACATGAATGTAATAAAGGAGTTACAGAGGGATGTGATACTGGTCCTTAAAAAGTTGGACAGGCTGGAGAAGGAGGTGGGGACGAACACTAAGGGGCATATTTATACTCTGTTTGCGCCGAATGTGCGTCAAAATTTTTGACGCACAATCGGCGCACACCCTGCCCCATATTTATACTTTTACGTCCGACGCCGCGGGCGTCAAAGTTCCACCATGTGCACCATTTTTTGGAAGGGGGAACCAGCCTTGCGTTAATTATATGCAAGGTAGGCGTTCCCTTCCACAAAATGACTTTAAGGCCTGTGCCCCATATTTATACTCTGACATTCTTTTGACGCACAGGAGGGGGCAGGCCTTAAAAAACGACGCACAGCCTGATGGGTGCTGTTTTTTAACGCCTGGGTCAGGGCAGGCGTTAAGGGACCTGTGGGCTCAGAAGGAGCCCAGAGGTGCCCTCCCATGCCCCCAGGGACACCCCCTGCCACCCTTGCCCACCCCAGGAGGACACCCAAAGATGGAGGGATCCATCCCAGGGAAGTTGAGGTAAGTTGGGGTAAGTATTTTTTTTTCATTTCTTTTTTGTGGCATAGGGGGGCCTGATTTGGGCCCCCCTACATGCCACTATGTCCAATGACCATGCCCGGGGACATAAGTCCCCTGGGAATGGCCACTGGGCAAGGGGGCATGACTCCTGTCTTTGCTAAGACAGGAGTCATTCCCATGGGGATTGTGCATCAAAAGAAATGACGCAAATAGGATTGAGGCCTGAATTTTGCCTCAGACCTGACTTGCCCCATTTTTTGACGCCCAACCTCCATTTTCCCATACGCCGGCGCTGCCTGGTGTGAGTCATATTTTTTGACGCACACCAGTCCGCAGCGCCGGCTAACGTCATTACATAAATAAGGCACCCGAATGGCGTGTTGGAATGGCGTTAGCCGGCGGTAAAATTTTTGACGCACAACTGCGTTGGCGCAGTTGTGCGTCAAAAAGTATAAATATGGGCCTAAGGCTCATATTTATACTTTTTTTAGCGCTGCATTTCTGTAGTTGTTTTGACACAAAAGTGGCACAAACTTACAAAATACAATTGAATTTTGTAAGTTTGCGCCACTTTTGCGTAAAAAAAGCGGCGCAAATGCGGAGCTAAAAAAAGTATAAATACTGGCCTAAAACTGAAATTCATGAAACGAAAACTAAAGAGGGCCAATCTGTAATTGGCTTAATGACTGTCACCCACAGGTCTGTCCCCTCCCTCCTCATTTGTTTTAATGTTTTATAGTGGGTTTTAGGGGGTTAGTGTCAGGTTAGATTAGGTTAGTAGTTTAGTTAGGATAAGTGGGTTTGGGTTGCGGGTCTTCTACTTTTTACATGTCACTTTGTGGGTGGGTGGGGGTAATGTTGGGGCATTTACGTATTGTAAAAAAATATATATATAAACATATATAGATATATATATATATATATATATATATATATATATATAAAATCAAAAAGATAATGATATTGGACATAGTGTCGCCACTTGTCCTTCAATTACATATCGGAAAGCACCATCTCTAAAAGATATGTTAGTTAAAAGTCATTTTGAGATGCCCAAAACCTGCAATTGGTTATCAAGGGGCAACAAGGGTTTTTTCTGCTGTAGGAAATGCAAAGCATGCAAAATTGGTTGTGACAAAAAGTCTGTAACAGATTTTAGAGGTAAAAAAATATTGATCAAAGAGAGAATTACATGTGAAACCTCCTTTGTTGTATATGTTTTGGAATGCCAATGTGGTTTGAAATATGTGGGCAGTACCATATGTCCCTTAAAAAAGCGCATTCTAGAACATATAATGGCAGTACAAAATGAGGATACCGCATATTCTATAACGAAACACTTGAAAATTCACTCAGATCTAAATTGGATGTTCATGAAATATTATGGTATTGCAACAAAACAAAAAAGTGAACGAGGGGGTGATAGGGTTCAGAAACTGAGACTTTTAGAATCCAAATTTATTATCAAATAAAAAACAAAGATGCCATATGGGATTAATTACGATGAGGAGCTATATTGTCATTTATGATTTGTGATTGTATAATAGAATAAGAAGATATTACTGTCTTTGTATTAACCTAAAATAATCTGCAATAAATTTGATGTTGGTCAAAATAGGGATAATTATCCCTATGATGAATGGCTGTATTTATATCTTGGGTGCACATCAATTTTTCACGTGTTTATTTTGTTATACTAGCAACACTGTTGGATATTTTTTATGTTATGGGTGGTTTAATTCAATATAACACATGTTACATAAAACTACATATCCCAGAATGGCACATAAAGGCATGGCTTAGTGGAAGAGTATAAATAGTACATGAATTGGATTATTGCTTTACCGTGATCAAGACCGGGAAGGTCGAAACGTGTTGGTGTTATTTGGTGTTTTTTTTTCTTGTTGCATAAAAGAAGATTAATCACAGAATTCTGTGAGTGCGGCACCTTTAACCTGTATGTTAAGCTGGCATGAAGATTTATTGGGAATAGGTCCTTTCCCTGATGCTGGCACCGACGCTAAGAGCGCGCCTTTTCTGTGGACCTACTGGAGTGTAATATATATATATATATATATATATATATATATATATATATTTGTTTAGACATAGGTAGTATATGTGCAGTTTAATATATGCTTTCCTGCATGTGTCTTGTAATATAAGGGGGGGGGCAATGATTATAGTGTGTTGTTAAATGTGTTAGGTAAGTTTAGCATAGGGTAGTTAGGGTCAGTTGTTGGTTAACTATAGTTAGGATAGGTTATGTTAGGATAGGTGTTCATTCCTTTTAGTTTAGTTTCATTAATATTAAAAATCTGTGGGTACTCCCTTACTTCATGTGTCATGTGCTTGGGTTACAGGGTCTTCCGTTGAGTGTACTGTGAAAATGTTGTGTCGGCCTAGGGATTCCGTCCTGCCTCCAAATCCCTCTCTTGACATGTTCATCACCTTCTTACAACTGAGCTGTTACATCGGCAGCTACAACACATCTACTTTTCTATGCATCTGCCATCCAGTGTACCCACCACACAAGGTGACTATGTTAACTTTGTATTGGACAGGTAGTGTGGCAATTCAGCTGTCCTGTGTAGGAATGTTGGGCACTGTGGGACATCTGCCAACAGCCTACATTTTAAATCTATCATGCTAAACTGACCACTGCCAATTACAGATGAGGTTAAGTACCTTTGTTTCACACCAATGCGTTCTACTGGTACTCCCAGCTGATGATAATGCCCGAGAACTTTTTCACAGCCATCCCTGCTGTATGTAGTGGGTGAAGCATACATGTGTTCAACATTTTTTACATACTCATTGAATTGCTTGTAGGAGATGAAACCATCATCGAGGTTCATCATGTAGGTACCTTGTGCGTAGATATGTGCCCCCATATTCCTGCACTCTTGTACTGGCACTATGGCCCTCATTACAACCTCGGCAGTTGGTATTAAAGTGGAGGTAATACCGCCAACAGGCCGGCAGTGAAAAAAATGGGATCACGACCATGGCGGAAACTGCCAACATAGACAGCCACTTTAACACTCTGACTGCCATGGCGGTAGAAACAAACACTGCGGTGGTAACCGCCAACAGACAGGCGGAAGACAATGTACCGCCCACTGTATTACAAGGCACCAATCCACCAACTTTTCTGGGGCAGAACCAATGCCATCAAAATCACTGCGGAAACAGGACTTGGAACGGAAACCACTCACCTCTCGACATCCAATGAGGAGCCAGGACGCCATGGAGTCCAAACTACAAGTGTTACCAAAGTTGGTTTACCTCCTCTTCTACCAGGAACATCAAAGACAGCAGCGACGACCACGGTGAGTACTGCATCTAGCACACAGGGGAGGGTGGAGGAAAAAGAGAGTGACACACACACGCAACACCACCACCCTCACCGACCACACCATACACAAATACATGCAGCAACATTATAGTTACACCCCGTAAATCCCTGGAAGAACGCAAGGACCAAATTAAATGATTTTAACGATAGGGAAGCAGGTCTGTAAAAGAGCAATATATACAAAATGTACAGCAACTACACAAGTCCGGATAGTGTTCCATTCATTGTCCGTGGACCAGTGATCCCAAAATGCATGGGTGAAGCCCACACATGATACCTGCCTCAAAACGGAGAGAACACTGCAGGGGCATCAGGTTGAAAATAAACAGGCACTCAGGGGGAAGGGGAGGGGGGCACCTCAGCCGGATGATGGGACGACGCCACTGTGCCACGAGGGGGTTCCATGCCCACTGCCTGGTCCTGGGGAGTGCAAAGCCACAGTCTCACAAGTCTCTCAAGTGGGTGGGTTGCCCACTGATTGGTCCTGGGGAGTACAAAGCTACAGTCTCACAAGTCTCTCAAGTGGGTGGGTTACCCACTGTTTGGTCCTCGGGAGTGCAAATCCAAAGTCTCACAAGTCTCTCAAGTGGGTGGGTTGCCCACTGTTTGGTCCTGGGGAGTGCAAAGACACAGTGTCACAAGTCTCTCAAGTGGGTGGGTTGCCCACTGTTTTGTCCTGGGGAGTGCAAAACAACAGTCTCTCAAGTGGGTGGGTTGCCCCCTGTTTGGTCCTGGGGCGTGCGAAGCCACAGTCTCACAAGTCTCTCAAGTGGGTGGGTTGCCCACTGATTGGTCCTGGAGAGTGCAAAGCCACAGTCTCTCTAGTGGATCCTTTTCTCCAGTGGTTCTGGAGGGGGCTTGGTGCCCAGAGTGCTTCATCCTGCCAAGAACTGGGGTTGTGTGGCAGTTTCCATTCCCTCACCTGGGTGTGTGATCCACAATGTTTTCTGGGAACAGGTAGCATGATACTCCATGAAGGCAGAGACACACTCCACCATGCAGCGACTTTGCCTGCCAACTGCTGGTACTGCCAGTACTGGTTGTGGTACCTCATGTAGTCTGTGCAGGGTCCAGGACGTGTCCTGCAGCCTCGGACGGCTGCCCTCTGGGAATGATGTTCATGTCGGCTGTGGTAGCACTGTCTGAGCATGTCGCGGGGCAGGTGGCGGTGGTTGCGGCGGTGTCTGTGGTGGAGATGCTGGCGATGGTCCATGTGTCAGCACCTGTGGAGGGAGAAAGCAGGACATCTCCTGCAGCCTCGGATGGCTGCCCACTGGGGATGTTGCTGGGGACTGTTGCAGAGGCAGCAGACGTGCAGGTGGCAGTACAGGTGGCGGTGCAGGTGGTGGTGCAGGTGGCGGTGCAGGTAGCGGTGCAGGTGGCGATGCAGATGGAGGTGTTTGAGGCGTTGGCCATTGACGTACAGGTTGCTGTTCTGTCTTGCAGAAGGGGTGACACCAGTCCCTCACCCGGAGGCTCCGGGCCCTGAGTTGACTTCCCTTTAGTCTTGTGTCCCTTCCCCACCTTGAAGTCGCTGCTGGGAACTTGCCACTGTCCTCTTTTGTCTTGGATGATTGGTGGTTGGTGCGGCTTTTCCCTACGGCATGTGGGCCCCTTCTTCACCTTTGCAGGTGGCTGAATAGGGTGATCCTTGGCCTCACTGGGTGGCACACTGGCAGCCCTGATGGGTGCCACCTTCGATGTTCCTGGACTTGGAGGGACCACAGTGCTCGAGGATTTTGTGGTTCAGGTGCTTGGCTGGGATCTGGATATCCTGGCCCTAGGAGAAGGAAGGGGAGGGGTGTAGGGAAGAGGTCAATGTTAGCCAGGAATGTTTTTTAGACACACTGGGACGGGAAGATGGAGGGGGTTTGGGAGTGGAGGACGAGGTAGTGATTGTAGGAGGTGTACATCTGCTGAGTTTGGATGAGGGTAAATGGGCTCAAGGCTGTTGTGAGGTGGATGGTTGTTGAGTGGGTGTGTGCCAATGTTTGTGTACTTCGGGAGGAGGGCTCACAGACAGACTGAGAGAGGACACAGGGGACGTGTGCATGGTAGTGGGGGTGATGATTGCACGTGAGCTGTGTGGTGATGGGTGTGCTGTTAATGGAGTGGCTGAGGATGTAGTGCATGCAGGTGTGAGTGGAGATGAGACTGGAAGGGAGGAGGAGGACGTGGAGGAGGAGGACACAGTGGAGGCAGCGGATGTTAGTGTGTCTGCATGGGGATGGTGCTTGTGTGAGTGCCTGTGGGATGCATGGTGCTTATGTTTGCCATGTCCACTATTGTGTGTTGATGAGTGTGCATGCTGGTCTGATGGTGTGCTTGGGATAGGCTGAGTTACAGAGGATTGGGTCTGGGTAGTGGAGGTTGGAGGGGGGAGGCTGGACACAGGGACAATGGCTGCCATCAGTGCTGAGGCCAGAGCCTGAAATGCTCTCTGTTGGGCTGCCATACCAGAATGAATGCCCTCCAGGTATGCATTTGTATGTTGCAAATGCCTCTCGACACCCTGGATGGCATTCAGAATGGTTGACTGACCAACAGTGAGGGATCTCAGGAGGTCAATAGCCTCCTCACTGAGGGCAGCAGAGCTTACTGAGGCAGGGCCTGAGGTGCCTGGGGCGAAGGAGATGCCCACCCTCCTGGGTGAGCGGGCACGGGAAACACGCTGAAGGGCTGCTGGGAGGGCGATGCGGGGGTGGCGGCTGTACCTGTTGTTGCGGTGGGCACAGATGTGCCGGTCACCGCACAGGAGCTCCCATCATAGGAGGAGTGGCTGTCACTGGTGTCTCCTGTCCCTGTCGTGGAGCTCCACTTCGCCCTCCGTTCAACTGGTGCCTTCAGACTCTGTACATTCAGCCTCCTGGGCTATGAGGGTTGCAGCTCCCTCTTGCTCCGGTGCCAATGCTCCTCCGCCAGATGATACTAATGCACACAAGGACAGGGTGACAAAACAAAAAACAGAGGAAAGACAGAAGAGACATATGGTCAATGCCTGCAACAACACCACCGTTGGCGGACACAACACACTGGGAGCAGTCCTATGCACTAGGCCATGCACTAACAGTTCAGGGAAAAATCACATGCCCATGGGAGAAGGTGCCTAGACCCATTTGATGCACACCTGGAACCCACAGGAGCCTGACTAGGTGTAGAGGGCCACTACCACTTTTGGGGTTGGAGTGCCACTGAGCCTGCCTAACAATGGATCTACCGTGGCACGTCTGCCCTGGCCTAGGGGAACCAACAGCCCACTTCCCCCACCCAGAAACCTCATAAAGCGTGCAGAGTCAGCTGAATGAGACTGTACTCACACCCTTGTGGCTGCTGTGATGCCCTCAACCGACCATCCAACTCAGGATATGCCACCGCCAGGGTCCTGTACATCAGGGGGGTCATGGTGCAACGGGCACCCCTTCCACATTAGGAGGCCATCCCCAGCTGGGCCTCCGCCGTCTTCTTGCTTCAGCGGCGCAGGTTCTCTCATCTTTTGCGGCAGTGGGTGCTCCGTCTATGATAGACCCCCAGGGTCTGCACTTCCTTGGCGATGGCACGCCAACTACGCTTCTTCTTGTGGGCGCTGACCTAGAGGAAAAGTTAAGTAAGAATGGATTTTACTCCCCCGTCTGGTTGTTCTTACTCATTGGCCCCAAACCTCCCACCCTGGTCCAGAAACACATACAGTGACCATCCTCACATGCTGGCCTCTGCCCCCCCCACTGTATCTTCCACCCACGCCACTCCATACATTCATGTCCCATCCATCATGCTCACAGTGTACTCACCTGTTTGTCTGGAGGACCGTAGAATAGCGTGTACTGGGGGAGGACCCTAGCCACCAGGTTATCCAACTCCTCCGCGGTGAAGGCAGGGGCCCTTCGCCCATACACTGTAGCCATTGTCTCTTCCAGACTCAGGTCACAGCAGTACTTGAGGTGTAGGTCCTCTCCTGCTGAAGGTCAGGTAGCAAGTGAGTGAACAGATAGCAAGTGGCGGTCACGTCCACGGCGGTGCGTACCGTCACCGCCGGCGTACATCGTCATTGGCTCCTGAAACCCATAGGGCCCAATGATAACTAATGCTGATTTGTGCTGCGGTCTTCGTCCACCTACCGAGACGCTGCACAACGCCAGCGCAGTTACCTCATTTCCCCTTGTCCTTCCTTACAGGTCAGGCAGCTGCCATTTCAGGGGGCACATGGCAGGGCAACTAACTGCGTCACAGCACTTTTGGGCAGGAATACGGACAGACACTGCAACACAACTATTACATCACGATTGTTCTAAACACCCTTGTGCAAGGTATGTGGTGTATGACCCTCTGCTCACCCTTCTCCTCCATAGGGCACGTCCGCTGGGGCAGATGATGAGATTGCATCATCCTCTGGTATACAGACCCCTGGTGGACCTGTCAACAATGGAAGACAGACACATTATTATCACCTACAGTCTTGATTGTGCCACAATCCAAGAACTGTGTGCCCAGTTGGAGCCAGACCTGATGTCAGCTATCCGCCATCCCACAGGAATCCCCCCCTCTAGTGCAGGTCCTGTCAGTACTCCATTTCCTGGCCAGTGGGTCCTTTCAGACAACAGTGGCCATGGCATCAGGGATGTCACAGCCAATGTTCTGTAACGTGTTGTCCAGAGTGCTGTCTACCCTGCTGAAACACATGCGCAGCTACATCGTTTTCCCTCAGGTGGAGGATTTGCCCACAGTGAAAGGTAACTTCTATGCCCTGGGACATATCCCCAACATCATTGGTGCCATTGATGGTACACATGTGGCATTTGTCCCAACCCGCAGAAATGTACATAAACCGCAAAAGCTACCATTCCATGATTGTGCAGATGGTGTGTTTGGCAGACCAGTACGTCTCCCATGTGAATGCCAAGTACCCTGGCTCAGTGCATGACGCTTACATTTTGTGAAATAGCAGCATCCCTTATGTGATGGGGCAACTCCAGAGGCACCATGTGTGGCTAATAGGTGAGCCCAAGGTCCCAACACAGTTGACATAGGTGTCTGGGTCTAACAGTTGCCTCTCAACATTTGCAGGTGACTCTGGTTACCCCAACCTGTCATGGCTACTGACCCCAGTGAGGAATCCCAGGACAAGGGCAGAGGAACACTACAATGAGGCACATGGGCGAACTAGGAGGATAATTGAGTGTACTTTCGGTCTCCTGAAGGTCAGGTTCGGGTGCCTCCATCTGACAGGTGTCTCCCAATACTACTCACCAAAGAAGGTGTGCCAGATCATCGTGGCATGCTGTATGTTGCACAACCTGGCTTTGCGACACTATGTGCGCCTTTTCTGCAGGAGGATGGGCTTGATGTTGGCAGCTGTGGAGCCTGTGGACAGTGAAGAAGAGGAGGCAGAAGAAGAAGATATAGACAACCGAAACAACATCATCATGCAATGCTTCCAGTGAGACACAGGTAAGAGACTGGCACTGCTCCTCTCATATCATACTACTGTAGGACATTGCATGATTCTGCCTTTTGACCTCTGTGTATGGACCCTGATATTTCACTTTGGCTTTCCATTTCACAGACCTGGGTCCCACTTTCTGCCTTCTGCTATGTTTACTGATGCCCAACAAATGTCGAACATTGGTATGTGAAAAAGAACATTGACATTGCTGTTTTTCTGAAAGGTTGCAATTACACATTTGTGAAAGTACAGACTGACTCCAGATTGATTTGTGATTCAAGGGTGTTTATTTCTGTGCTAATAAGAGGAGGGGGTTGTGCAATGGGCTGGGGTGATGGTGGAGGAATGTCCATGGTCGAGTCCAGTCTCTTGGTATCACAGGTGCATTGTCCACGGGGCCATAGGAAGTGGAGTAATGGCAGGTCTAGGTTGTCAGGGTGACATAGTGGGACAGAAGGGTGACAATCAGGAGAGTCTTATTTCCTGGTGGGGGTCTTGGCAATGTTCTCTGTCTTGTTCCTGGATCTCAGGGCTGGTTCTCCTTCTGCAGGGGGTGGGTTGCTGGTGGCCTGTGTTCCTGTGGCGGGGCCTCCTGTCCACTGGTGCCGGTGGAGGGCCGTTCATCATTAAGGGCCAGATGAATCATCACGGCCCTTTGCGATTCGGAAATAGCGTTTTTTTACCTATTACCGCTATTAACGAATCGCAAATTGCGATACCGGCCCCATTCGCAGCTATGGGCCTGTTGGCCCATATCTGCAAATTGTTTGCATTTCCAAAATTGCGATTTCTGAACCAGAAATTGCAATTTTGGAAATGCAAAACCCCAGGGTGCTGGGGTCCTAAGGGCAAGTGTGCTTCACATGTACAATTTAAAAATGCATTTTAAATGCATTTTTAAATTTTGCACCAGGTTACAACCTGGTTTCTTTTAATGGTATTTTGCATGTGCAAAATGCCATTCTGCGAAAAATCTCAATTTGCGTTTTTTTGCTGCATCTCCTTGCGATTTGGATTTTGTGAATCGCAAATTGCGACTCACAAAACCAGGTCACAACGCAAAAAATCTAAATTTTTGTGATTTCTTATTTTTGGTCTGCGAATGCCTTTCAAGCATCGCAGACCACTTTTTTGCACTCGTAAACAGACGATTTTTGCGATTCGCACCGTTTGCGAATGCAAAAAAAGTTTCATACATCTGGCCCTCAGTGTCAGGGGCCTGTTGGTGTGCCACTGTGTCCCTCATGGTGTGGGCCATGTCTGCCAGCACCCCTGCAATGGTGACCAGGGTGGAGTTAGTGGACTTCAAGTCCTCCCTGATCTCCAGGTACTGTTCCTCCTGCAGGCGCTGGGTCTCCTGAAACTTGCTAAATCACAAAAGAGAGTATGGGGTTCTTGTAACGTAAGTAGGTCGGTAGTGTATCAATTGTGACACTAGACCACTCGTGTACCTCGACTAGAGGTGAAATGTAGGTGAGCTGTAAAGTGGTGTGTGGTCTGTGAGGGGAATTTCCTTTACGGACTAGGTGGTCTCACACACTATATAGTGTCATGCTTCATCATATGACCACCTAGCCCCACCCAGGTAGGACAGTGCCACCTGGGCGGACTCGACCTCACTGTTAAAAGAACAGGAGGGAGTGCGTAAATTAATTTAATTTCTGGAAAAGGGGATCCAGCTATGCTAGGGAAATAAAAATACCTACTCCGAAACCCGGGTGAATTTTAATAGAGGGTTCTGTGTGGTGTGATTAAAAAGGAATGGGGAACCAGTGTGAGAGCAATGACTCACAAGGTCACCTATCTAAAAGAAGTAACCGACATGTTTCTGCCCTTGTAATTGAGCTATGGAGGGTCTCTGGGCATTCATCAGGGCGTTGGATCCCTGTTGCATATGCTTCTTAAGCGCTGCACAAATAATCACAATAGAAAAGGGGTGGAGGAAGGGCCTACCTTAACCAAGGGAATACCTGGGGAGGACCGTAACACTCGAGGCTAGTGGCCTCTGGTATCCTGGAGAGGGAGCCTCCCCTTTCAAGCTTTCAAGCGGTCCTGAAGGAGAGGTCGGTATAGGCGCACAGAGAGCGCCCACCTTTGATGCAAGTCTGACTATAAGGGGACGCTCCCTCTCCAGGATACCAGAGGCCACTAGCCTCGAGTGTTAGGGTCCTCCCCAGGTATTCCCTTGGTTAAGGTAGGCCCTTCCTCCACCCCTTTTCTATTGTGATTATTTGTGCAGCGCTTAAGAAGCATATGCAACAGGGATCCAACGCCCTGATGAATGCCCAGAGACCCTCCATAGCTCAATTACAAGGGCAGAAACATGTCGGTTACTTCTTTTAGATAGGTGACCTTGTGAGTCATTGCTCTCACACTGGTTCCCCATTCCTTTTTAATCACACCACACAGAACCCTCTATTAAAATTCACCCGGGTTTCGGAGTAGGTGTTTTTATTTCCATAGCATAGCTGGATCCCCTTTTCCAGAAATTAAATTAATTTACGCACTCCCTCCTGTTCTTTTAACAGTGAGGTCGAGTCCGCCCAGGTGGCACTGTCCTACCTGGGTGGGGCTAGGTGGTCATATGGTGAAGCATGACACTATATAGTGTGTGAGACCACCTAGTCCGTAAAGGAAATTCCCTACACAGACCACACACCACTTTACAGCTCACCTACATTTCACCTCTAGTCGAGGTACACGAGTGGTCTAGTGTCACAATTGATACACTATCGACCTACTTACGTTACAAGAACCCCGTACTCTCTTTTGTGATTTAGTATTGTTTTTTTGGGAGTCGAGTACGGTTTGTGTTCTTCTTCTTGCTCCCATATACTCTCCCTTAGTGTAATGTCTCCTGAAACTTGGCCAGTACCGTGCCCATGGTCTCCTGGGAATGATGGTATGCTCTCATGATGTTCGCGAGTGGCTTGTGGATAGTCGGTTCCCTGGGTCTGTCCTTCCCCGGTCGCACATCAGTCCTCCCAGTTTTCCTGTTATCCTGTGCCTCTGTCCCCTGAACCGTGTGCCCACTGCCACTGACCCCAGGTCCCTGATTGTTTTGGGTTGGTGGGTTATCCTG